>NW_026606912.1:0-1210000 GCF_029890125.1 Rhinichthys klamathensis goyatoka | reverse complement strand
TGCTATTTTTCGGATTTTTTGGGCGGGGCTAAAACGGGGCTCGATGACGCACTGGAGCCCCTGAGCTCGTGGACACGCCCCTACTTGATGACGCACTGAGGCCACTCAATCGCGACAAAGGGGCTGTTTACACCTGGCCACTTCATGCGTTTTCTCAGATCGGATAGCTATCTGATTTATCAAAACGATTCCATTTACACCTGGTCACATAAATGTGTTTTTGCAAAACGGATATAAATCCGATCTTCAATTCCCGCGCTATATGCAGATTTAATGGAGTGCACGTCACCGAAAGCAACAGCATTTTATTGATCATCAGCTAATTTTAAAATCAGAGACGGCAATAAGAGAGAGCGGCAACAGTCCTGGTAAGATCATTTCGTTTCTTTACTTTTAATGAAGATGATTGTGTGTTAAAGGAACACTCCGACTTTTTGGGACTTTAGCCTATTCACCTTATCCCCCAGAGTTAGATAAGTCCATACCTTTTTCATCTCCGTGCGTGCTATAAGGCTGTTTGACGCACCCACCGCTAGCCTAGCTTAGCACAAAGACTGGTGCTGCGTCCCAATTCGCATACTATCCGTCCTAAATAGTATTCGAAAATAGAATTAGTACGTCCCAAATCATAGTATGTTGAAATGAGTGTCCCACAGAGACCCGGATGGTCTACTATATCCGGTCAGAATCCGAAGTGCAGATCGATGCGCACTCTAATGGCTGATATTGCCCACAACCCATCGTGCGTTGGACGAGGATTCGGTTAGAACTACAAACACAAGTGAAAAGTGTTCAAAAACTACAGACATGGAGGACGCCAGAGTCCGACGGTTATGTCAGGTTTATGTAGAGAGGTTTAGACAAAGGGGTTTGAGCGATTAATTGTCAGTATCTAACCTGACGAAAATGTATTTATTCAATGTTGTCCACATTATATTGCATCTGCAGCAGCATTGTGAACTTTTGCAAAGATACGTTTAGCCATTCACTTTTAAATGCATCATTATATTCAAATTCCAAACACATGAGGAGAGTCTCCGCATGAAAGACCCATGACTGGCAGATGAACGTGCGACAACAATTCTCTCCGAAATGGTAAGAAGTTATATTAGATTGAATGGAGGATTTTAACTGATGAGACTAACGAGATGATTGACAGGGCAGTTTACGGTGACAGGATGCACGCGACAGATCTGTCCGTTAAAGATGACGAAGTAGTATGTCCCAAAGCTTGCCTACTCTTTTGCTACACACTCAAAAGTATGTACTTTTTCTTCACAAAAAGAGTACATACTTTTAGGGCGTAGTATAAGTAGGCGAATTGGGACGCAGCATGGATGTAAATGGTTGCAGCTAGCATACTAATCCAAATAAGTGACAAAATAACGCAAACATGTTTCTATTTACATGTTGTGATTTGTATAGTCACAGAGTGTACAAAAAAACAAAGTCACATGAGACACAGACATATTTTTTAACCGTATAAATACTGGGAACTATATTCTCTGAAGGCGACTATATTCTCTGAAGGCGAAGCACTGCTACTTGGGCGGAGTGATAACCGCAGCACCTGAGACGCGCCGTGGAGCGCGTCTCAGGTGCTGCGGTTATCACTCCGCCCAAGTAGCAGTGCTTCGCCTTCAGAGAATATAGTTCCCAGTATTTATACGGTTAAACAGAGGTGGAAAGAGTAATAAAATATTCTACTCAAGTAAAAGTACTACTACTTCAATGAAATTTTACTTAAGTACAAGTAAAAGTACCGGCCTAAAAATCTACTCAAGTAAAAGTAAAAAGTAGCTCATTTAAAATTTACTCAGAGTAAAAGTTACTGAGTTACTTTTTTAACAGCGGGTGGGGGAATCCCCCATGTAGGGTTGTATTAATGGTATGAGATTTTCACAGTATGATAACGTCTCAGAAAATATCACGGTTTACAGTATTAATCAATTATTAAAGGTGCTATATGTATTTTTTACCGCCTCTATCGGTGATGTTTCAGATTGCAACCAATTTTTACAAGAGCGCTCGTGCTCTTGCGCGTGCTCGAACACAAGAGCGATCACTCATGGTACCGACCACACTGATACTTTCAACACACCGGAGAAAGCATCACACAACATGCTGGAAACTCATGTAAACTCCCACTGCAACTTTATAATAATAGGCTACTTTTATCAGCTTGACGTTGAACTAATGCTCCATGCTCGTACCATGATAACGTTACATTTGTGGTGTTATCTAGCATAAGGCATTTCACTAACCATTCGTGTATCTTTCACAATCAGCAATGTCAACATAGATGAATGTATAATATGATAAAGAAAACGGTTAGTGAACTAGACTGAACAATTTCAGTGTAACAGTAAAATCGTAGGAAGTAACATTACTGTACTGAACGTGTCTGGAAATGTGTATTATAAACAATATGATAGTAGTGGGATGAGTGACGTTAGACAGAAGATCTAGTACATAAAATAAAAGTTACATCCTAAAGCACCTACTTTTTGTTATCCTGGAACAGGATATTGGATACCTGGAACAGGTCTTTTGTATTCATTTCATGTCTCATGTATGTTGTAGTTGACCTTGCTATTTCATTATAGTTTAACATTATTTCAGCATATCTGAAAACTTGTAATTTATCACAATAAAAATAGCGGAGGTATCTCCATAATTCAAACGCTCTGCCGATGTTGATCCGTGTTTTCGTCAAGTCGATCCGATTCACGTTTGGCCTGACGAGTTTCAGCAGATACATTTTTGTTTTGTTTTGTTTTGATATTTTTGTGGAGTTTGTGTTGGAGTGTGTGTTGTGCTGGAGGCAGGTCGTTTGTTGGTGTTATCAGACTCCATGTGGTCAGCTGCAGTGCCGTCGCATAGACTGTATATAAAAAGGATAGAGGCTCGGGAGCGCGCATGCACGTCACATCCGATGGATTTCGCAGTAAATCCGACCCGGAGACTTCACATAGAAATAGGAATACCGGCCTTCAGAGGTAATAGCTAAACCCGACAAGTGGATCATTGTAATGTGTGATTACAACCCCTTCACACACAGGCAATAAAAAAAGGATTCATTTTAGAAGAAAAGTTACATATAGCACCTTTAAATAAATAAACGGTATTATTAAATTATTATTATCATTAGTTAAAATGACAGTTAAATTAATGAAAACAGGGTTTTTTTGGTTGAACAAATGCTTTTACTATAACAAACTTGAAACCATTTGTTTGTTTTGTTTATTAAAATTTCAATAAAACATGTCTAATCAATTAAATTCAATAATTGATAATGAATTAGATTGACAACTTATTTTTAACATTAATAATTTATTAAAATGTTTATGAATAATATAGTCCTATGAAATGTATTTTATTCAGAAAATTAATGTTTCTTTTTATGATTTAATCCAAATATATTATCAAAAACGGTGGTAATCAAATGTAAATTTAAACTTTGTGTCCTTTTATTTTTTGGGGAAGCGCTGCAAAAACAGATTTACTAAATTAAACCATGGACAAAAATGTTATATTCCTTTAAATAATGTTTAAATAAAATGTATTATTGTTGTTATTATTATTTTGAGAAGTTCGTTCTATTGTATGCCCAGAATTTCTCCTTAGTAAAACCGAACTTTTATTTTGACAGGGTGTAGTGAAGACCCGTTTCAAAGTGTATTTGACAATGGTTTTTCTCAAATAAAATTATAAAAATGCTCATTAGGCGTTCTCTCAGAGCAGCTCTGGAAATGTATTCATGTCCTCAAATTGTTTGTGAGACGCTGAAAACACCATGAACGTCACGCGTAGGCTACTTGAGTATGTAACGTTAACGTTAGTAGACAAAGCGGCGCAGCTCAGCAGAACAAATATGTTATATATTTACATAGCAGTATTTTTGTGCTTCAATATTCACAGACCATGTCGCGATTGGATTTATTGCACAGTTCTACTTTCCATGTATTCATCCATCCATTATTTTGCGTGTTTTACGTGACATCTGCGTTATGTAAATTCCATTTTCATGACTGGATTCCGGGATTCCCTCTGCATCACGTAAGTCATTCGGCCTTAAGTTAAAATCATCTGGACATACCTTTATCTGCAGGAGGGATGGTGTCCTATGTATCCTCCTTTTGCAGCCACTTTGCGTCCACATTTTTTGCAAATTGGATATCTATCCTCGAGGACAACCACTCGTTTTTTCTACGAAGTATTTCCATACTGGCCATAATTCGCTTCATAAGAATTCGAGGGCGCTTTCAGCTTCAGCTGTGTCTGCGTCACCTTTCTTGCGCGTTTGTTCTCCCGCCCTTCAACCAACCAATGCAGTAGTTTCCGGAGTGTGATTTTTTTTTTCTCCCTTGTATTATTTTTTACTCAGTAACGGATATGATTTCAAATGTAGCGAAGTACAATACTTCAAACAAAACGTACTTAAGTCAAAGTAAAAGTACAGATTTTAAAAACTACTTAAAAAAGTAGAAGTACACAAAAAAACTACTCAATTACGTAACGCGAGTAAATGTAATTCGTTACTTTCCACCTCTGCGGTTAAAATATGTCTGTGTCTCATGTGACTTTGTTTTTTGTACACTCTGTGACTATACAAATCACAACATGTAAATAGGAAAATGTTTGCGCTATTTTGTCACTTATTTGGATTAGTATGCTAGCTGCAACCATTTACATCCAGTCTTTGTGCTAAGCTAGGCTAGCGGTGGGTGCGTCAGATAGAGTTACAGCCCGCACGGAGATGAAAAAGGTATGTATGGACTTATCTAACTCTGGGGGATAAGGTGAATAGGCTAAAGTTTCAAAAAGTCGGAGTGTTCCTTTAAGCGTCTGCGACTTACTTTCACTTTGATTTGCGATAGTTTGCACGTTGGCTTGATCTGCGGTAATGCGTGTTGCAGTAGCGTCGTCATATCTGACTATAACATGACATATAGCCTATATAACACGCTCTCACACGTTTATTTTTTAGCATTTTTGGGAGGAGTAAAATTTACATAATGTGGTTTCAACAACCAGATGCATTTACACTTGTCCAGTTTCGTCTGGAATGCGGCCCAGACCACCTCCTGATGTGGTTTGAGCGATCGGATTCAAATCCGTCTCGAATGCGTTTCGGAGGGCATTTACACCTGGTCTTTTCACGATCGGATAGCTATCCGATCACAGAAAACGCATGAAGTGGCCAGGTGTAAACAGCCCCTTACTGTCAGTACTATTAGCCTACAGTTTGCTAGCTAGCTATGCCTTCGACACGGAAATGCGTAGGCTACTACCTGGATGCGATCATGTACAAAACAGATCGGTGTCTTTATTTAAATTTCCTAAAAACGATCACATCAAGAAGAGGTGGATTAATTTTGTGAAGAGCCAACCTTGGAGAGCTGAGGATCACCGCCAACACCCGCCTCTGTAACGATCATTTTACACGGGATAGTTTTATAAACTTTCGTCGGAGACAACTGGGATTCACTGATAATCCGCTGTTACTGGTGAATGGGGCCGAACCGACTATCTCCCGCCTCGGCCTTCATCTCCCCGTCCCGAAAGCAGTATCACCTAATATCACCGTCGGCTGCTTTCCCGCGAGTGGGCGTGGTTTCAGCGCAGCCAGCGGACACGCCCCCAGCGTTTGAGAGCAGAGAATACTGCTAATTTTTTCAAGATTTTGATAGCTTTAAGCTATAATAATATTTTATGTACTTGCCGGCTTTTTTATCATTCAAATTTGTCTGGGTGGCTAATAACACATTTTTCTGTGGTGTGACAAACTCAGAACACATACTTAATTTTTACTTTACAGGGACTTTAAGTAGTTGCTTATAGCATGCATATTACTTGCTGTTTATTAGAATTTTTAAAGCACATATTCATGCTTTATTCTGCATGACCATATTCTACTTTACATCCCTTAATCCTACTCAATACCTAACTTAACAACTTACCTACTGACTATTATAAGCAGTAATTTGGAGTTTACTGAGGCAAAAGTTGTAATAGTTAGTAAATAGTAAGAATTGGACCCTAACTAAAGTGTGACCACATTTTTAAATTACATTTTAAACCCAATAATTGAGTTTGTCCATATTTTTCCAAACGTGGGTTGAAATAACCCAGCATTTTTTTAGTGTAGTTTGAGGTGTATTTTTTTATAACCACAATCAAATATTTTACCAGGGTGCGAAGGGCTGGAAACAAGTTCCTCAGGTTTTCCTGCTACTGTATATCTCACTTTGACAAGTGAGATCTTCATTTGATCTTCTGCCTTCGAGACTTCACTGTTGGCTTGCTGAGATGACAACAATGCTGAAGGTACTATTTTAGCTTGCAGATATTTGACAGTGAAAAATGAACCTGTCTCGTTGCATTGCTATTTTAGTTTAAAACCACAAATAGCAGTTTTGTGAACATAATAAGAACCTAATAATAATAATCAAGGATTCATAATAAAAGTAATTCCCAAACAGATGTAGCAAGTTGTTGGGAGTGCTTCATGGAAAGAAGTTGTTAATAGTTTTAGTTAATGTGTTAACTCATTCAGCTCCTTTTTAGAAAAGGGAAAAGAGTTGGATTTTGCAATTCATTTGGTCACTTTTGTAAAATAGATATTTGTATTGTAATACAAAACTATTTTGATAATAATTTGTGATTTTTTTGAATGCAAAAGAATAAAGCTCTCTTTGCGTCACTATAGTAACATATTTATTTGTGTTTTTTTGCAAGCAAGTAAATGCTTGTTTTGCTATGCTTATTGGTAAATGTTAATTTTGTGTAAATATAATTTATGCAACATTAAATGTCCATATGACAATTTACAAAAAAACAACAATACCTGTGATGATAATGAATAAATCTTTTACATACTAAAAGCAATACTAAACTGACATGTCTTTGTATTTATGTCGTCCTATATTTTCATTTGTTGTGAAGTTTAGTCTCAAGAGTTTAGTTCTAATGAGTGAAATAAAATCACATATTTCTTACATCTGTATGAAACATGTTGCTGTTACAAATTTCAAACAAAATGTCAGTGTTTACACCAGTTTCATTTTGCTTCCGCCTCACAGAAAGAGTTCATGCCATACTGGAACCTGAGTGTCACAGTGTTGCGGGGACAATTCAATCAGTCATATGACGTTTGTGAGTAGATCAGCCCTCAAAAACATTGTGACTTGTGGTGAAATATTAATAAATTGTTTTATAACTGGTGATCTGGGTGTATTACAGAGGTGGACATTTACTTGAGTACTGTTGTCACGAACTGCTCCGAGACAAGAAGGTTGAGGATCCAAATGCAGTATTTATTGAACAGGGTAATCCAAAGATGTAATCCAAAGTACAGGCAAGGTCAAACACAGGCAGGCAGTCCATAAAAAACACAAAGGCAGGGCCGGGGCGGAGCAGGCAGGGCAGGCGTCCAGGGCGGAGCATGACTCTGGAAGGGCGGCCATGACGGGACGGGACGAGACTCTGGAAGGGCGGCCATGACGGGACGAGACTCTGGAAGGGCGGCCATTTTGGGCGAGGGCTCACGGGCTGGAGCCGATGTGTGTGCTGCCCACACACATAGTAGCCGTGGCGACTATGATGAGTGCTGTATCTTCCGGCATGATGTAAAGAAGCTCAGGCTCGGCGGCCGTGACGTGGAGAAGCTCAGGCTCGGCGGCCGTGACGTGAAGAAGCTCAGGCTCGGCGGCCGTGACGTGAAGAAGCTCAGGCTCGGCGGCCGTGACGTGGAGAAGCTCAGGCTCGGCGGCCGTGACGTGAAGAAGCTCAGGCTCGGCGGCCGTGACGTGAAGAAGCTCAGGCTCGGCGGGCATGACGTGAAGAAGCTCAGGCTCGGCGGCCGTGACGTGGAGAAGCTCAGGCTCGGCGGCCGTGACGTGAAGAAGCTCAGGCTCGGCGGCCGTGACGTGAAGAAGCTCAGGCTCGGCGGGCATGACGTGGAGAAGCTCAGGCTCGGCGGGCATGACGTGGAGAAACTCAGGCTCGGCGGCCGTGACGTGGAGAAGCTCAGGCTCGGCGGCCGTGACGTGAAGAAGCTCAGGCTCGGCGGGCATGACGTGGAGAAGCTCAGGCTCGGCGGGCATGACGTGGAGAAGCTCAGGCTCGGCGGGCATGACGTGGAGAAGCTCAGGCTCGGCGGGCATGACGTGAAGAAGCTCAGGCTCGGCGGGCATGACGTGGAGAAGCTCAGGCTCGGCGGGCATGACGTGAAGAAGCTCAGGCTCGGGGGGCATGACGTGAAGAAGCTCAGGCTCGCCGGGCATGACGTGGAGAAGCTCAGGCTCGCCGGGCATGACGTGGAGAAGCTCAGGCTCGCCGGGCGTGACGTGAAGAAGCTCAGGCTCGGCGGGCATGACGTGAAGAAGCTCAGGCTCGGCGGGCATGACGTGGAGAAGCTCAGGCTCGGCGGGCATGACGTGGAGAAGCTCAGGCTCGGCGGGCATGACGTGAAGAAGCTCAGGCTCGGCGGGCGTGACGTGAAGAAGCTCAGGCTCGGCGGCCGTGACGTGAAGAAGCTCAGGCTCGGCGGGCATGACGTGAAGAAGCTCAGGCTCGGCGGGCGTGACGTGGAGAAGCTCAGGCTCGCCGGGCATGACGTGGAGAAGCTCAGGCTCGCCGGGCATGACGTGGAGAAGCTCAGGCTCGGCGGGCATGACGTGGAGAAGCTCAGGCTCGGCGGGCATGACGTGAAGAAGCTCAGGCTCGCCGGGCATGACGTGGAGAAGCTCAGGCTCGCCGGGCGTGACGTGAAGAAGCTCAGGCTCGCCGGGCATGACGTGGAGAAGCTCAGGCTCGCCGGGCGTGACGTGGAGAAGCTCAGGCTCGGCGGGCGTGACGTGGAGAAGCTCAGGCTCGGCGGGCGTGACGTGGAGAAGCTCAGGCTCGCCGGGCGTGACGTGGAGAAGCTCAGGCTCGCCGGGCGTGACGTGAAGAAGCTCAGGCTCGCCGGGCATGACGTGGAGAAGCTCAGGCTCGCCGGGCGTGACGTGGAGAAGCTCAGGCTCGGCGGGCATGACGTGAAGAAGCTCAGGCTCGGCGGGCATGACGTGAAGAAGCTCAGGCTCGCCGGGCATGACGTGGAGAAGCTCAGGCTCGCCGGGCATGACGTGGAGAAGCTCAGGCTCGCCGGGCATGACGTGGAGAAGCTCAGGCTCGCCGGGCGTGACGTGAAGAAGCTCAGGCTCGGCGGGGATGACGTGAAGAAGCTCAGGCTCGGCGGGCATGACGTGAAGAAGCTCAGGCTCGGCGGGCATGACGTGGAGAAGCTCAGGCTCGGCGGGCATGACGTGAAGAAGCTCAGGCTCGGCGGGCATGACGTGAAGAAGCTCAGGCTCGCCGGGCATGACGTGAAGAAACTCAGGCTCGGCGGGCATGATGTGAAGCTCAGGCTCTGGTGTGGGAACCAAAGGACAGGGAGGTACATAAAACACAGGACTAGCAATCATCAGACCTGGGCATGCTGGTGACTGTGGTGGGCTAAGCTCCGTGGCCACTGGAGCTTGGTGCATACTGCCCCCCTCCCAAAATATGTCTAAGGGAAACATCCTCCTCAACCTCCCCAACAGTGAAGGAGGAACCAGCCAAATGAAGGGCTTAATCTAGAAACTGAATGAGTGACCCTCGAGGACCATCACGGATGAGAGTTGATTGATAATATTCATTGAGTCCATAACAGAAAAAAATCTATGAGAGCATAGTCTGGGAGGTTAGAGAAATTGGCAATGTTCAATAAGTCCTGGATATAGTCCTCGAGTGGTCGATTACCTTGATGTAGGCGGATGATCTGAACTGCTGGATCCAGTCTTTTGTCACAAACTGCTCCGAGACAAGAAGGTTGAGGATTCAAATGCAGTATTTATTGAGCAGGGTAATCCAAAGTACAGGTAGTGATGGCAATTTCAAAACACTGCTTCATGAAGCTTCGAAGCCTTTACAAATCGTTTATTACGAATCAATGGTTCGGAGCGTGTATCAAAATGCCAGAGTCACGTGATTTCAATAAGCGAGGCTTCATTACGTCATAACTGTTTCGGAACACTTCGAAATTTCAATGGTTCACGATGATCTCTGTCAACCCATGATTCATGAGGATTCACTGAGGACCATTGAACAAGTGTCTTTGGGTTTTACCTGATCTCTGATCAGTTTTATACATTTGTAGACTATTTAATTAGACATTAGTATAATTAAAATGAATAATGGTAGTTAATAGACTATGTGCACGTTAGCATATGCTACTTCCGGCTGCGAAACCGATAGGGGGTGTCTAGTTTCCGGTAGCCTGATGGACGACGTAGAAGTAATGTTAAACATTGTTTACTTTTAACAATGCAGCAGCGCCTGGTTACCGTAATTCCTCAAATAAAAACCGGTATTCAAATAAACGCCGGGCCTCTGATAATGGCCGGGTGCGTGATCAACGCGGACAAATAAAGGCCGGGGGAAAATTAGTGTGGATAATCTCCTAAATGACTTTCATTGAAGAGATGTTACACCTGTCCACTTCATGCGTGTTCTGTGATCTGATCGTGAAAAGACCATGTATAAATGCCATCCGAAGCACATTCGAGACAATTTAAATCCGATCGCTCAAACCACTTCTTCAGGAGGAGATCTGAGACGAGATTCCAGACGAAACTGCACAAGTGTAAATCAAATGCATCTGATTGTTGAAACCACGTATCTAAATTTTACTCCTCCCAAAAACGCTAAAAAATAAGTGTGAGAGCGTGTTATAGGCTATGTAATGTTATAGCAAGATGTGACAACGCTACTGCAACACGCATCACGGCAGCCGAGCATCTATCCATAAAGCCAACGTGCAAACTATTGCAAATTAAAGTGAAAGTAAGTCGCAGACAATTCTCCTCATCATTAAAAGTAAAGAAACGAAATGATCTTACCAGGCTTGTTGCCGCTCTCGCTTATTGCGGTCTTTTGATTTAGAAATGAGCTGATCTATCAAATGCAGCTCATATCTGTTGCTTTCGGTGACGTCCACTCCATTAAATCCGCATATAGCGTGGGAATTGAAGATTTATATCCGTTTTGCGAAAACGCATTTGTGAGCAGATTTAAGTAGAATTGTTTTGATAAATCAGAGAGCTTTCCGATCTGAGAAAACACATGAAGTGGCCAGGTGTAAACATCCCCTAATATGCATTCAAGTTCATCGTAACGTACAGCCAATAGATGGTAGTAGACAATAGATGTAACACACATATAATTTAGTGCTGCTAGTGTAACGGTCTTTTCAACAACTTTAATGAAAACGAAATTGTCTTGAGGAGCATGGAACCCAGACGGAAATTTGATTTAGATTTTTTTTAAATAAAGCGCCTGCCTCTAATAAAAGCCTGTTACCTTCTGCAGTTTAGGTAAATAAAGGCCCCAGCTTTTATTTGAGGAATTATGGTATTACCACCGACTGCCCTTTGAAAAGTGAATCGGTTTTTTTTATGTTTTAGGTCCATTGCGAACGATTAAACTAACTTAACGCCGGTCCACTGATGTAAACAAGACGGCAACCGGAAACGAAGTACCCAATTTCCACCCTCAAGCCGGAAGTTAGCATTTTTCTCGTGCACAGAGCGAATAGTCTTATTGGCCTGTTTAGCTGAGCCATTCATAGAATTAACAAAACAAACCCTGACAATTGATAAAAGAACATACACTTGATAATCTTGTTAGATGATTATATAATTACATTTGAAAGATTTTACTTTCAATAAAACATTTGCAATAGATTTATAAAAGTTTTTTTTTTTTAGGTTTTTATGCATGTTTGGCCCGGGTTTTTGTTGCATTTACACTTTTCTGACCACTAGGGGTCACCATGGAGACGGGTGTCGGATTGTTTCAGAGCCTCGACACAATACGGCACATTTGCTTCAACGGTTTCAGTGTTTCACGAAGCCTCTATCTGCCCACCACTAAGTACAGGCAAGGTCAAACACAGGCAGGCAGTCCATACAAACAAACACAACAAGGCAGGGAACACAGGCAAAAGAGTAATCCACGGAACAGGCAAGAAATCCAAAACCAAGAGACATGAAACCAGGGAGAATGCTCAGAATTGCAGTGTAACACTAAACAAGACTTTGCAGATAATGAATAAGAAAACCAGGCTTACATGGGGTGAGCTAAACAAGATAATGAGACACAGGTGAATGTGATAATGGATGAAGAGTCCGGGCAGTGAGTTATGGGAGATGTAGTTTGTGAGGGAATGACAATAGTCTGATGTGGAGTGCCCTCTGGTGGCTCTCAAGGGCACTCCAGCTGGTGACCAACCAACTGTACTTAAGGAAACTTTTTGAGTATCTGTTCTTTACTTGAGTATTATTTTTTCTGGAAACTTTTACTTTAACTTCATTACATTTTAAAGACAAATATCGTACTTTTTATCGTACTTTTTTTATTATTAACAAGACAAAGCTTCATATACAAAGAAATAGACCAATGACATATACAAACAAGTACACATAGAGGGGAGAAAAGAAAGAAGAAGAAAAAAGAAGAGAGAGAAAACCAGCTAGATACAGTATATACAGGTACAGTAATAATTTTAATGATTAGATGGGTTAATGAATAGATTATTCCAGTGTAATATAACAACAGTTTTTTAATTATACTCCACTACATTTCTGTTAAGTCAAAAGTAGGAACGTCAGTCAGGGGATGATTTTGGTTGCAGGGGTTGCATTTTGGTTGGACGTCAGAACCCGACATTGGACAGACTAGCTTATAGATAACAGTAAGGCTAACATATTCATACTAAAATCCCAAAAACTTTTCCTAGAGACTGGGAACAGCCATTTGGGTGTACGAAACCATTGTGGACATTATTGAGTGCACTTATTTAATCTCACATTCAATCTGTTCTAGAAATAAATGTTATATTGATAAGAGGGTATGGGGTGATTTCGGACACAACCAATTTCTGAATATTATTACTAGTCTTCTCGACTAGATGTCATCCTTTTTTTTTTTACCTTGTAGGATGTTACAACGAGGTCGTTGTATTATGTGTTTGTGTGCCTTTGCTGACTTTGATTTGCTGCATACTACATACTCCTTTTAAAATGCATGCGTGTGCACTAACTTTGCTCTCTCTCCAGTGTCTAAATGTGACTGCTACGTCGTTTTAAAGTTACCCACGGCCTGTGCCTGCTGCCATCGCACCAAGACGGTGAAAAATAATGATTCACCAAAATGGAATGAAACGTTCCGTTTCAGAGTGCACAGCGGTGTCAAGGTAAATAAATCTGTTTCAGACTGTTGCAAGAAAACTCTTATAAATAACGCCCTTGTGGTGCATGTAAGATACATAATTCACCTTTGTTAAGTGTAGTTCTATACACTGTTGGTTGTAAACACAGCACTCTGTTCTTCACGACTGTTCAGGGATCGCGGTCCCTTTAAATACTCTGAACGTGTGCTCACGTGGGACGCATGTCAGCGCCATTTGCTATAATTACTTTTCTTTCTATAAATAAATGACACACGCATTCGTGTGCTCAAAGTGAGAAGTTGTCTCTTGCAATTTCCTGCAATTTCCACACCCTTACATTTATTACTAAGGGTTTTCTTAACTGAAAGGGTTAATTGCAACTGGGCATTGCACTTCCAACCTCAGATTCTCCACCCTCATTTTTCTTGAAAAATGACAGTGATGAATGACATGCTGCTGTCACTGACAGTGAAGTAATTCTTTAGTCAAGTCAAGTCACCTTCATTTATATAGCGCTTTTAACAATATAGATTGTTTCAAAGCAGCTTTACAGTGATAATAGGAAATTAAAGTTGTTTGGTTGTTAAATTGTTTGGCTTTGCCTTTACAGCAGCTCTAGAATAAAGTTATTGTCCAGCTAAAGTTAGTTTTGATTGATTCACTTCCGTTGCAAAGATCATCAGTTGTTAATACAAATACAAAAATAAGATGAGTAAAGAAAACAGGGTTCTTAATAATCACCCTTTATTAAATGTATGAACACAGAAACCCCCTGTTAACAGGTTAATGTCACGTTTCCCATTCCATTTCGTGTCCAGACGCAGGTCCTTCATCAGATCTGGATACGGCCTGGGTCCGGCTGACTGCGGTAAACCTCGGCATAAACAGAGAGACTAATTTTAGCGTAGACGCCATTCTTCTTATGATGTAATGAGTACATCAGGATTTATGGGAAGTGTTCCCGGTTCCGGCTGACCTAATCCATGCAGCCTAACATTGAATTATAGAAGTCTATAATGAGTTATGTGTTTGCTAGGTCAAAGAGATGTGTTTTTAGTCTAGATTTGAACTGACAGAGTGTGTCTGCTTCCCGGACAATGTTAGGAAGACTGTTCCAGAGATTAGGTGCTAAATAGGAAAAGGATCTACTGCCAGCAGTCGATTTTGATATTCTAGGTATTATCAACTGGCCGGAATTTTGAGATCGCAATAGACGTGAAGGACTATAATGCTTTAAAAGCTCGCTCAAGTACTGGGGAGCTAAACCATTTAGTGCTGCTTTGTAAGTAATCTGCAATATTTGAAAATTCATACGATGTTTAATAGGGAGCCAATGCAGTGTTGACAGAACCGGGCTGATATGGTCATACTTCCTGGTTCTGGTAAGAAGTCTAGCTGCTGCGTTTTAGACCAGCTGTAGTTTGTTTATTAAGCATGCAGGGCAACCACCCATAATAGCATTACAATAATCTAGCCTGGATGTCACGAACACATGAACTAATTGTTCCGCATTTGTCATTGAGAGCATATGACGTAATTTAGATATATTTTTAAGATGGAAAAATGCGTTTTTACAGATATTAGACACGTGACTTTCAAATGAAAGATTGGTATCAAAGAGTACACGCAGGTTCCTAACCGACGACGAAGACTTAACAGAGCAGCCATCAAGTGTTAGACAGTATTCTATGTTATTACGTGAGGACGTTTTTTGTCCAATAATTAGAATCTCTGTTTTTTCAGAATTAAGTAGTAGGAAATTACTAGTCATCCAGTTTTTTATATCAGCTATGGATTCCATTAATTTTGTGAATTGGTAAGTTTCGTCAGGGATTGAAGAAATATAGAGCTGAGTATCATCAGCAGAACAGTGAAAACTAATGCCATGCTTCCTAATGATATCTCCTAAGGGTAGCATGTACAGAGTGAACAGCAATGGTCCTAGTACTGAGCCTTGTGGTACGCCATACTTTACAAATAATAAGAATAATTATTTAATCTAAAACTTTAATCAAATAATTAAACCACCTGAATATTTATCAAGACACTTGCTAAATTGCCAACCAATGGCTACATTTGTTCCATTGCCCTGGGAAATAAGTAGAAAAACAAATTAAACATAAACTAACAGCTTTTTAAAAATATTTTGATATGAACTTGTGTAAAAGTGCTAGGCTGTGATATGATATAATGGGTTAGGCAGAATTTTGACCTTATATTTGACCTCATGATGACCTCACCTCTATGTTCTTTTCTCCTCAGAACATTCTGGAATTCCACATTTTTGATGCTGACGTGTTAACAAAAGATGACTACTGCTCCACCATCCTATTCGACATCAATAACCTCACACCTGGACAAAAGCAAACAAAATGCTTCATTTCAGATGATAAGGTAGATATATTTTTGAAGATGAAATCATTTTTATTTTATTTTATTTTATTATACGAAGGCTTCTGAGTGGAAGTGGCCTTTGGTGTCCATTACTTTAAACATTGCAAATGTTGAATGAATATAGTCCTATATGCATGATTGTGCTGACTTTTTTTCCAGAAAAAGAATGAGCTGTGGGTAGAGTTTGAGATGACAGAGAGGTGAGTGAAAATGTTAACAATCTGTTGAAAAGGATCTGCAAAAACAACAATGGTGGTGTCATTACTGTATGGGGTTATGCAGACTAGTTAGAAATTGTCCACTTCCTCCCCATTAAAAAAAAACATTTAAATTACTATTACATCAATCTGAATTAATCAGTCATTTTATCTCTTCCTTTTCTTTTTAAAGCTCTGAGAAGCCTGAACCATACTTCTCTAATGGAGTGCTGATGGTAAGAGATTTGATTCATTCAAAAAAGAAGTTAGAAATTATCATGATATTTTATAAATATAACCTAATATTATATTTCAGTTAATTTGTTCACTTACATTTGTTTACATGATGTAAGTTTACATGATGAATGTTTACATGATATTGCAAAATAAATGTACAAATATTTTATTCAGTAGAACACAATATGCTTTACTTTCATTCGATAAAACTGACATCATATGACGTTGATGTTTTATAACTGTATATTTTACACATAGGCCTACATTATGTAAAAATCTTTAGCAACATCATGAGGAACAAGTTCAGGTTGCTATAGAACAAAACGGACTGTACATTGGACATATTAGTTGAACTAAGTAAAACTCTGAAAGCAATTTTTCCTTAATTTTTAGGCAGGTCCATTCTGTGCATTGGATGTGAAGGTGCAAAAACGTCTAAAGACTAATGGTAAATGGAAAATCATGTTTGTTAATGTAGTTTATGTGTCTATGTGGTGTTTTTAATATTGCTTTAAGACAAACCGTGTGCAAATTCATTTGTCAACACCATTGATGAGTATTTTTCTTTAAAACTGCAGTGATCTAAGGACAGTCTCAAAAAACGCAGTTTGAAATCACCGGTGTTTCTTACGTCACAAAGTACATGATTACGACATGATTGTAACCAATCATGTCAACGTGCAGGTGGGCTTTAGCATATCATTAACTATTCCGTGAAGCAAGGGAGTGTCAAGAGAAGCCAGGTTATCCCGGTATTTTTTCTGTTGATATGAAAAATCGGGTAGATTTACCAATATGGCGGGTGTAAGATGTATATTATGATGAACCTATGCCTTTCACCACTGACGTTCTAAGTTGTTCAAAGCGTTTCTAAGGATACTGATTGTTAGAAGGCAGCTGTCTGACTCTGAAATGGCGAACGGGAACATGGATTGTGTAACATTAGCAACACATTATTAGCTGTTTGATATCATAGTCAAGCAAAAGGCTAATCATATTAATTACCGTTATGTGTCCGACGTTGTAAAGAGCAGAGCTATGAGCTGGCGTGAGTGAGTGGAGGTGGAGCTAATGTATAAATGAAGCAAGGGTGTAGTTACAGTCAAGCTATTTTAAGGCCTGAAGAATTTTTTTTTTCACAGGAAAAAAAACGTTTAAATATGTAATTTTGGTGATCAAAGATGAGTTTTAAGGGATAAAATGATTGACAACAGGGGGACTTTAAATATACATGAGGCTTTATAATAACCACTGAAAGCATGAGAAAGAAGTAATACTAAAATATTTTAGTGTAAATTCCATTTCATACGTTTAAATAACAGCAAGTCTTTTAAAATGAAAAATTTAAAAAATGTTTTCGATTTTATATAGGACATTATTCTTTTTTTTAAAGGTGCTGAAATAAGGACAGTGCAAAAAAAAATTCCATTCATCTTTCAGAATAATAATTTGTGTGTGTTCTGAAGCTCTGATGAAAAGCTGGATGTCTTCTAAAATAAAAATGTAAAAAAATGTTTTTGATTTTATATAAATAGGACTGCTGAAATAAGAATTATCTCATATTTTTGTCTGTTTTTACTTCAGCGGAGAAGAGCATGATGTTAAAACTGCGAGGTGCATATAAGGAAGACTGTATGATCTCGGGCTCTGAAACCCCCAGTGGCACACAGACTTTATGCTTCTACATCAACCGAGACCTGGAGACTGAGTTTAGTCTCATCCCATCAAAAGTATGTCATCGATTAAACTGATATTCTTAGCAGAGGATTTCTTAAGACGATTTACAATAAAGCATGCACATCACTAGACCAGCTGAGAGTATATGATGCTTGTTGTTTGCATGTTTGTTTCTTTGTCTAGGCTGTGGCAGAAGTGGATGGGATAAATCCAAGGACTGTAGGCATTATGTCATCGGTCCCCATGAAACCATTACCAGCAAAACAGCAGATTAACCTCTCCATGCCTGTCGGACAGGTGAGTACTGGTAAAATCAAATTGAAATGTTTTTTTTTCCACAATAAAAAGAAAAGCTAGTAACTAACTGCAGGAATAAACTCTTTTTAGGGTGAAGTGGATCTGCAACTAAGCACAGCAGAGGGCCGGTAAACAATTGAAATGACTTGTTCAGGAACCATTTCAAAGAAACTATTTTGGCAATATATCAACCAAAACTGAATGATTTTAAGTGTTAAATTGATCGTTGTTAAATGACACCGTATACCACCAAAATTTCCTCTATTAGTTTTGATCTGATTCCATTCATCCCTAGCTTAGAATAACCGTGTGTGTGTGTTCTGAAGCTCTGATGAAAAGCTGGATGTGCGTCTGGGTTTTGATATCCCAGAGGAGGAAAATAATTTTCTGGTGAAGAGAAGAAAAATCGTGTCACAAGCTCTTCAGAAAGCTCTGAATCTCAGCTCCGCACCTGAGCCCAGGAAGGCAAGAAAACAAACACAGACATGAGTATAAACACATTCAACAGACTCACACTTCCTGGCATAGTGACCTGACATACTATTGTTCCCATCCCATTTTTTATTCAGTTTATGTAATAATTTGTATAATTATAGTTAATTAAGTTATTAAATACTGATTAATAAACACAATTAAATGTTAAATAAATTCAAACATATATATATATTACATTTTAATAGTTTATTGTTTATGGCATGTCTTGTTCATACAGAAAAGTCTTGTTTGATTAGTATATTTATAAGATTGATGTGACTTCTCAGGTTCCTTTGGTGGCTGTGGTGTGTTCTGGGGGCGGGAGCAGATCAATGATTGGCACATTCGGAGGCCTAAGAGCCCTGCAAAAACTCCAACTTCTTGATGCAGTCAGCTACATCACAGGGGTTTCTGGCTCCACCTGGTGTGTATAAAGAGCACTACAGGTTCCAGTTTGACTTGTTCACTGGTTCTCATCAGGGTTTGTTTCAAAACCCAGAGTTTTCTTTGGATTAAACATCCAACTTTCTCTCGTTGTCTCATAGGACCATTGCTTCTCTTTATAATGACGCTAACTGGTCAAACAATGACCTAAATGTGGCTATGGAGTCTGTAAAGAAGGAGATCTCTAAAGGTGTGTTCAGTGTATATTCCATTGAGCAGCTACGCCATTACAAAGAGAAGATGGAAGAGAGAGCGAAAGAAGGACGCCACGTATCTATTGTCGACATGTTCGGTCTGTCTATAGAGTATCTCATCCAAGGGAAGGTACATAAAACTGTTCATTGCACAGATGTAAAATACATTTTGAAAATAATAATTCCAAATAATTTTCTGTCAGAAACTTCATAAATTATTTTCTTCCTCAGAACAAAATGGGTACGCTATCTGACCAGCAGATGGCACTAACAATGGGCCAGAACCCTCTACCCATCTACACAGCTCTCAACATGAAGAATGGCAAGAAAGGAAGCATCATAGAGTCTGGTAAGTACTGAATTCACTCCGGCTGGTTTAATTTGCCTTCTACTTTCAGTCCTACAAGATAATGGTCCTTTATGGTCAATAAGTTAATTATGTTTGGTCCTTAACAGATCAATTCTTTGTACTGATAGCAACTGAAGTCCTTACTGTAGATATGTTGTCCATGCTTCTCTTTGCTCTCTTCTCAGAATGGTGTGAGTTCACCCCATACGAGGTTGGATTTACCAAGTATGGTGCCTTCATACCTGCACAGAACTTTGGGAGTGAATATTACCTTGGCCACATGGTCAAGAAACTCCCTGAAACTGGGATATACTCTCTATTGGGTAAATAGATGTGAATACTCCAAAGGTTAATGAATGGTAAACAATTTTAAGTTAAAGATTATTTGAAAATGATTTGTATTGTGTGTGATATGCTGTTGTTTGCAGGGATATGGAGTAGTGTTTTCTCTCTGAGTCTGACTCAGCTTTGGAATATTGTGACTGGAGTGATCCCATCCTGGGCCAGCAATATTGGGGATGAAGTGAACCACACAGGTAAGAGGAATGCAATATCAATGAGTATGAATACCTGACCAAATGTTCCCTTTGTAGCTTCTCAAAAGTTTGGTTGACTTTTAGCTTTATTAATGAGTAGTACCCATGTGAAAAAGTGTGCTTAATTGTATTTGATATGTAATTGTATCCCTTCAAGTTAAGTTAAGTTAAATTAAATTAAAACAACTACAATACAGCACAATCTGGCAATATGTTCTAAAACTGGAACATGCATGCAAACAATGAATAAATGTCATTCTCTCTTATCTGTAGATACAGACAACAACCCAACAACGTCGGACACACTTCAGGTCAGCCCTATGACTGACATGGCAAAAAAGCTGAACAACTTTTTGACCAGCCGCCCCATTATTAGCCAAGTGTTCAACTTCCTGAGAGGCTTCCAGCTGCATAGGAACTACTGTGACAACTGTGACTTCACCGCATGGAAGGGTCAGAACATCATTTATGTTGTTAAGTTTAGCCTACCTTGTAACATTACCCTTTTGGATAAGTTCAATCAAACTGGGAATGGACTAATTATAAAGAAGACTTTCTGCAGACACGCACCCAGACGCCTTCCCGAATTCTCTGACACCAGCAGACGCCACACTTGGCCTGGTGGACTCTGCCTTTGTCCTCAAGTCAGGATTCCCTCCTGTGTTACGGTGTAACAGACATGCGGACGTCATTCTGTCCCTGAACTACGCTTGGGACCCGGACCACTTCAAGGTGAGAAGCCCTGAAAGATTTAATAGATTACATTTAGAAGAATTATGAGGAAATTGTGACTTTGATGTTTGTGTGTGTCCGATAGCCCATAAAGCAAACTCAGGAGTTCTGTGCTGATCGGAAGATTCCATTTCCGAAGATCGATTTCAAAAAGTTGGAGTCTGAGCCGATTAGGGAAGTTTATGTGTTTGAGGATAAAGAGAATCCAGAGGTTCCCATAGTGATTCACTTTCCCATGATCAATCTCTCATTCAAGCAGTTCAAAGCTCCTGGTGAGTACTGCCATTTTCACAAGTTTGAATTATTAAAGGGATAATTCATCCAAAAATGTTAAATTCTGTCATTATTTACTCACCAAAAGTAGCTATTTTAAAGTTTTTTCTCCATGGAATGATAGTCAATGGAGTCCAAAACAACTTTGGACCAGATTGACTTTTATTGTATGAATACAATTTTTCAAATATCGAGTGTTCCTCAAAAGAAATAAAGTCATACAGGTTTAGAACGGCAGAAGAGTGCATAAATGATGGCAAATGATGGTTCTTTTAAAAATCTTAGATAGAGATTCTCCTTTTGCACGAAGATACTCAGTATATTACGAAGTGTATTTAAACTAAAAGCAATTATGTGTGTGTTTGTGTGGTAGGAGTGAAGAGAGAGGGTAAGGCAGAGATGAAGGAAGGAGATTTCGATATTGACTTCACCAGTATGTTCTGTCCATTCGCCACTCAAAACCTTACCTACAAGCCTGAAGATTTCGAGAAGATGGCCAACCTTTCCACCTACAACATTCTGAACAACAAAGACGTCATTTTAAACACGATAAACAAAGTGCTTAAGAGAAACATGGAGAAAATTCCTCTTACAAAGTCATCAAAAGTGTGAGGCCGGAAGTTACGGCTGACAGCAGGAGCAATTAGCGAGTGGTTTTTGTATATTTAACTCTAAAAGGAATCATTTAATAATGGTATAGTTCATCCATTCCTGACCCTCATGTTGTTCCAAAACTGTGATTTTTTTTCTTCTTCTTCTTCTATTCTGTAGATCACATGGTGTTAATGCAATAATCTATTCGTTACAATGAAAGTGAAGGGTGACCAGGGGCTGTCAAGCTCGAAATTTTTGATGATGGGAAAAGGGAGGTGTGAAGCAGCTCCTGTTTGTGCAGATTTGATTGATTTGCTGTGGGAGACACAAGCTCTTGAACGTTTTTCAAATATTCGTGAAGTTATAAAAGTTGTTTTTCCTCAGTTTAAAATGTAGACATTAAATTGATATACTGTATATTTAAATTAATAAATGTTACATTACATTTAACTTTTTATTTTTCATTATTCATAAAGCATTTTAGGCTAAAATGTGCTCTGTGGCTTTTGGATATGAAAGATGAGACCAAATTCACACATCAGCAGTATAACTTAATTCTTAACATTGTTATTTAGAAAGCTAAAATTGCTTTTTTTAATTAAACGGTGCTTTAATGAACAAATTGTGTCCTTGTCTTTAAATTAATTCAATTACAAGTAAACGTTTCGCAAGGATAAAAAAATTATCTGCTAATGCTGTAAACTATATAGGAGCCCTTACTTGCACATTACTATAACATTACAGTTTTTTTTTTCGATTGCTAAACGACAGTGAGCACAACTGGAGCTACATGTGCAAAACTCTAACTACAGTCTGCACTACCAACAGTCACCTGAGCTAAACAGTTCACATCACCTGCAAAACTCATTCCAAGCAACACAACTCTTAACACATGGCTCAAAACAGGCTCAGTGCAGCCAAACACTGCACAACCCTCACTGAGATATCACACACTGTCACTCAGAACACACTGAGAGGAAAACACGGTAACACTTTAGAATACGGTTCCTTCGTTAATGAATAACTACACAAGAACCAATGAGTAACACAATATTAACAATCTAGTAACTATTATTATTATTGATTAACGAATTAATAGCGCACAGATGAAAGTGGTACTTCATACTTCTATGGAAATGACTAATTATTTGGATCCGTATTATAAAGTGAATATCATGGGTAATGACTCAAGTGTTACAACATGATCTAGTCATGATTTGTGCAACCAACACAAAAGTCATTTCAAGCGTTTGAGCTTTTTGGTGAACTTTTAAATTCTTTAGAAGTATGTAGTAACACTTGAGTCATTACTAGTTAGTTCCCATGATCTTCACTTTAGAATACGGATCCAAATAATTAGTAATTCCCATAGAAGTATGAAGTACCACTTGAGTCATCATTACTATGTTACCATGATTCTTATAGTAGTTACTTATGAAAAGCCAATAAAGTGTAGAATCTTCTAATCACTCACAAGATATGCACACACACACATACATACATACATATATATATATATATATATATATATATATATACACTACCGTTCAAAAGTTTGGGGTCAGTGAGAATTTTATTTTTATTTTTTGGAGGAAAGAAATCAATACTTTTATTTATCAAGGAATAATTAATTTGATCGAAAGTGACAGTAAAGACATTTATAATGTTACAAAAGATTCTAACCCTAGCCCTATTCATCAAAGAATCCTAAAAAAAACAAAAAAAAACTGTACAACTGACAGACCAACAACTGTTTCAACATTGATAATAATAATAAATGTTTCTTGAGCATCAAATCCTCATATTATACTGATTTGTGAAGGATCATTTGACACTGAAGACACTGACACTGGTGATGCTGAAAATTCAGCTTTGATCACAGGAATAAATTACACTTTACTATATATTCACACAGAAAACAGCTGATTTACACTGGAATAATATTTAATACTATAACTGATTTTTGTTGTATTTTTAATCAAATAAGCGCAGCCATGGTTAGCAGAAGAGAATTCTTTTAAAAGTATTTAAAATTGTACCGACCCCAAACTTTTGAACGGTAGTGTGTATATATATATATATATATATATATATATATGTATGAGCTAGGAGACATACATAAAAACATATTTTTTGGGAGGTAGGTTAAATAATAAAATAACTGTATATGGTATTCGGGTGGCTGATAACTCAATATGTTCCAGTACTCACCATGACTCTAGTGATTCAATACCAGTCCAGAGGAATGCCAGAAAATTGGCCACAGGACAAAAGGTCCCGACAACTGCATTTAAAAATCCATTTCTTTAAAATGATTCAGTTGATAAATAGACAGCATAGGCCAATTATTAACAGCTTTCCCAAATCATAAGTCTGCTATGCTATTACAAATTGATAATGTAAACAACCTTGTATCATTTACAGTAGCAGTTAAAATGTTAATGTAGTGCTAGTCATTTGTCCTGCATTGGTTATTGATTAGTTTTGCATGAATTATGACATTTTTCAGTAGTTCTCTGGGAAGCATTAAAAAAAATAGTAGTTATTGATTAGTTACACTATTACTTACTAATTCGTTAATCAGCAAATTAATTCGTTAATTTGCTTCAATAGTCTGTAGTAATTTACGGAATTACAGTAATGAGGAAAGCATTGTAGAAACTAAAAGTACATACTGTAATTTGAACAAATAATTGAGCCTTTCAGCTGAAATTGCAATCAGTGTTTGAAAGGCACAAGGCTGAAATCTATTCTGTTTTGAATGTGGTTCACAGTTTTGACAGCAGTGTGTAGCTAGCATTTGAACAAAGTGCTGTAAATCCACAGTGTTGTGCAGGTTGTGGTAAAGTCATGGGATAAGTGTGTAGAGTTTTGAAAACTGTGTTCAAGCAATGAAAAACGATCTAGAGTTTGGTCCACATGAACTGCTGCTGTGCAGACTGTAGTCAGAGTTTTGCACATGTAGCTCCAGTTGTGCTCACTGTCGTTTAGCAATCGAAAAAAACTAGCCTAAAGCATAACAACAGACCCTAGACTTTTAGCCTAAATTCAGTTGATATTTATTTTTAGATATAATAATAATCAACACTCAAATAACAACTTGTATGAAAACATGTAAACTGCACATAAGGCAGTTTTTGCACTAACTTTTACTCTAATTTGTTATTGAAATATAATAATTTACACAGTTGCTGTTATTTCCATGACAGATATTTTAAACATACATTAAATGCAGTCCAGCAATAATTATGTTCATCCTAAATATAAGCAAAGGTTACCATATTTTATTTTTAACCAAAATAGCACCATTTATTGTTGAAAGTGAGAAAAAAAAAAAGCATTTTATTTAATGTTGCTTGAGTAAAATGTAGCCTGTGTCATAATGAAACAATAGGTTACTGTCGTAACCCCGGTTCTCTGAAACATCGAGTGGAGAGATCCACCTATGGGAAGGGCATCCGTACCTGACCTCTGCAGAAGCATCCAATTGCACCAAGTCTGGCTAACAGACAGAAGCGCGCAGCCAATCCCAGGTGAGGCCACACCCCCTTACCTACGGGCATATCACAGCTGGGCGCGCTGCTATTCCTCAGTCAGTATATTCGCTTCTCGTGCGGCAAGCGGGGCAAGGCTGGTGGATCTCTCCACTCGATGTTTCAGAGAACCGGGGTTACGACAGTAACCTATTGTTCTCTTTCATCATCTCGTTTCGAGATCCACCTATGGGAGAGACATGGACAGCTCCCCGATTGCCCAATACACTCACAGTGAGGTTCTGAAGGCCAGAGAAGGACGGTCACCTCAGAGAGGCGGTGCCTGACACGTCCCACAAACATGACCCTGCAAGTTTTCCGCCACGCTAACTGCTGTGGACAAGCAGGGCATGAAACATGCATGAGACACATACATGATAATGGCCCCCGCACCACCAATGCACATAGCTAAACCCAAGAAGGAATGCGAATGCTTGGTGACAGGAATGAACATGGCCAGCCGGCCCATTCACTCCTCGTTGGTTAACCAAACGGGGCTGTGGGAAAGGGCTAAGAGGACCCTACCCCTAGGACCGAGTGTGCCACCGAAGTTCCGGTGACATCCAACCGGTAGTAACGCTCAAAGGTATGAGGAGAGGCCCAGCTGGCCGCGGAGCAGATGTCCTGCAGTGGCACTCCCCTGAACAAAGCCCAAGAGGCGGCTAAGCCCCTTGTGGAATGAGCTCTGATGCCCCTTGGGGCTGCACTCCCTTTGCTTCATAAGCCATAGTATAGCGTCCACAAGCCAATGTGAGAGGCATTGCTTTGAAATGGGACTCCCCTTGTGCAGGGGAGCCCTAGAAACAAAGAGCTGGTCGCTCTTGCGGAAAGCACTGGTCCTGGTCATTATGCTTGCAGAGCACGGACGGGACACAGAGCATTCAGCCCCTGATCCTCCGGGGAGGCAAAGGGTGGAGGGTGAAAAGCGGATAGCTCCAAAACCTCCGACGTGAACGCAGGGAAGCATTTCGGCATGAAGGCCGGGTTAGGCTTAAGGAAAACCTTATCTCCACTTAGGGAGAATTTGGCGCACGAGGGGTGAACCGAGAGTGCATGTAGCTCACTGACCCGTTTAGCAGATGCCAAGGCCGAGAGCAAAGCTGTCTTGAGGGACAGCAGCTTAAGGGAAATACTCCCCAGAGGCTCAAAAGGATACAGAGACCGCGCTTCCAGCACCATGGAGAGGTCCCACTCTGGGACAGATTCAACAGATCTCCTGATGACCAGCAAAGAGCGGCGTGCACCCTCCATAAATCTGCGGGTTAGAGGGTGCTGCCTGACGGTGGAGCCCCAAAACCCACATGACAGGCTGAAATCGCAGCCAGGTAGACCTTAATAGTGGAAAAGGACCTGCCTCTTTCCATGAGGTCTTGCAGGAAACACAAAATATCAGGCACCGAGCACTGATAAGATGTGAAACCACGCCCATCATACCACCCTTCGAACACTTGCCACTCACAGCCATATAGGGATCGCGCGGAAACGGCCCTGGCCTTCTGAGTAGTGGCGATTACACGCGGCGGGAGCCCCAGTGCATTTTGGTTCGTCCTCTCACGGGCCAGGCCCAGAGAGCCACCCTGTCCGGGTGGGGGTGGTAAATCTCCCCGTTGGCTTGGGACAGTATGTCCGTGCGAGGGGGGAGGCGCCATGGCTCGGCGTATAACAGAGGGATTATCTCTGCCAGCCATGGGGCTTTGGGCCACCTGGGTGCTATTAGAGTGAGAGACAGGCCGTGCTCTCTCACCCTGGCCAGAGTGAAAATTATCAGGCACAGGGGAGGAAAAGCATACAACAGCACTTTGGGCCATGGGTGGGCCAGTGCGTCTGCCCCGAGGGGCGCGTCCATGTCCTTTAGCGAGAAGAACATAGGACAATGGTGATTTTCGTGCGAGGCGAAAAGATCTACGGCTGCCTGTCCCATCTCATCCATAACCTCTCCACTATCTGCGGGTGAAGACGCCAATCCCCGTGGATTGGGTTTCCCCTCGATAGCAGATCCGCGCCTCTGTTCCGAATGCCCGGGACATGAGTCACGCGTAATGACAGAAAAACCTGTCTGCTCCACACCAAAAGCCTGTAAGCTAGAGCGTGGAGTTTTGACGAGCGCATGCCACCCTGACGGTTGATATAAGCCACTACCGTGGTATTATCGCACCGTACTAGAACGTGATGTCCCTGCAGGCGAGGCAGAAAATGATTCAGAGCTTTCCAAATAGTAAAAGCTCTAAATAGTTAATGTGCGCTGAACGTAGTCTGCTCAGCCACAGACCGTTCACCGTTCTGCCTTCCTGGGTGGTTCCCCAGCCTGTTAAGGACGCATCTGTCGTCAAAACTTTTCGCATCGTACCGTCCCGAGGGGGGGTTCCCCGTGCGTAAAAGTTCTCGCTCACCCAATGGCGCAAGGCCGCCGAGCAGGCGCGCGTCATCGTTACCGAGCGGCAGAGATCGCAAATCGGGCTGAAATGTAGTGACAAAACCCATTTCGTGAACGTTCTCATTCTCAGGAGACCAATGGCACAACTTGGATAGATGAAGCCATGAGATCCTGCAGCCTGAGGCATGTGCGATATTGTACTCTCGCCCCTTCACTGAACTGAGACAGACAGTCCATCAGCGAGCGAACGCGCTCTTGAGAGAGACGCGCTCGCATGGAGACTGAGTTCAATTCCAAGCCCAGGAAAATGACATTCTGACTGGGAGTCAGATTGTTTTCGCTCGCATTCACCTTGAACCCGAGGGATGTGATGTGCGCGAGCACCCGGCCGGTGTCCAGCGACACCTTCTCCTTTGATTTGGCTATGATGAGCCAGTAAGTCAGAATTCTCAGCCCTGATAGTCTCAGGGGCGCCACGCCCACCTCCACACACAGACAGAAAGTTCGGGGACTCAAATTGCACCCGAACGGAAGAACTGTGAATTCGTAACAAACGCCTTGGTAGGCGAAACGAAGATATTTCCTGTGTGGAGGGTAGATGCTTTTGTGAAAGAAAGCATCTTTCAGATCGACTGATGTGAACCAGTCGTTCTGCTTTATGGCACAGGCGAGAGAGGCTTGTGTCACATTCTGAAATTGAAGTTCCTCAAATGTTTGTTCAACACTCGAAGGTCCAATATAGGGCGGGGGGGCGCCACGCCTTTTGGAACATGAAAATACCAGGAATAAAAACCATGGTTTATCAGATTGGGTGGCACCCATAGGCGGAGTTTGGGGGGGGCTAGGGGGGGCACTGCCCCCCCAGACCAGAGCCAATTTATGCCTGCCTTGTGCTTTGAAAAATAAATAAAAATTACTGAATTTATATTTTCTCATTTTATTTGTCTTATCTTGTCATTTTTGCGGGTATAATGAGTAAGTTAAGGCTAAATTATTTTTAATTACTGTATTGAAAAAGAAGCTAATTTTCTCACGACTGGCGGATCTCAAAGTATCGCGGTAAGTGAGTGGACTCTCGTTCTGTTCCCGCTTTAGTCAGATAAATAAACAAAATGGACATTCGTCGTTTTTTTAATAAGCCCACTAGTGTGGAGTTTTCTAACTCTGACACTTCAGCTATCAATTCCATTGCTGCTACTGACACAGCAATCGAGGCCGCATCTGAGAACAAAGCCAGCAGCACCGCTACCGTGTCACCGGAGATACCGTTACCCGCGCAACCTGCCGCATCTGGATCTGGATACGTTGACCTCGGTGAAAAAGCTATTGGGCCGAAACAGCCCATACTTTCTTCTTTCCCTAAGCGCCTAATTGGAAATGTTAATCGTGCCTTCTCTACATTTTACTATCACAAGTTCCCATGGATGGAGTACTCAATTTCACTGGATTCCGTTTTTTGTTTTTGCTGTCGCCACTTTTCTTCAAATATTGCAAGATCAGGCGCAGACGAACTATTTACAAAAGTGGGAGCTCGGAACTGGAAAAAACTGTCAGAGAAACTGACAAAACACGCTTCGTCACAGGTACATTTAAACAGCATGACGATGTGGGAGAGCTACAAACAGGCTGGTGAATCGGGATCTGTGGCAGCACAGCTGTCACACAGCCATCAAAGCACAGTAGAAAAAAACAGACAGTACCTCTACAAATCCGTTAATATTATAAAATTGCTTGCTAAATTAGGCCTCCCTTTCCGCGGACATCGTGAAGATACTGATGCAGAAGCAAGGGGGAATTATTTAAGTATTTGTAATTTGTTTTCAAAATACGACCCTGATTTCGAATCCATGCAGTCCAAATATTTTAACTGCACAAGCCGAGACTTTCAGAATGAAATAATTGCATTGTGTGCAGACCTCATTCGTGAAGAAATTTCCAAGAAAGTACACGAGACTGGTTTTCTTGCTGTTATTGCTGATGAAGCAAAGTCATCAAAGACTGAGCAACTTTCTGTTTGCATTAGATACACAGAGGGACTTCAGATCAAGGAGCGATTTATTTGCTTTGTTGACTGTTCCAATTCTCGCGATGCTGCAGGGATTGTTTCTGGCATTATAGAAGGATTGCAGTCGTGTGGGCTGAAGGACATTCCCATAATTGCTCAGGCATATGATGGAGCCGCTGTAATGTCGGGGCATTTGAGTGGAGTTCAGCAACGGATCAGAGAGGAATTCCCCTTTGCTGTGTATGTGCATTGCATGGCACATAAACTAAATCTCGTACTCGTTGAATCATGCACAGTGAACAGAGACATTAAAACGTGTCTAAATGTCATTGACAAACTATACTCCTTGTTTGCAGAGCCAAGCAACCATTGCAGATTTCTCATGATGCAGAAAACACTGGCTCTTAAACCAAAAGAGCTAGTACAGCAAAGTGATACACGATGGGCTTGCATATAGGTGTGTTTATGCTGTCAAATCACAATATGCTGCCATCACTCGCTGTTTGAAAGAGATGGAAGAAGAGGGAGAAAAGTGGTCTGTGGATGCAAGTGGGTTGTATAATCACATGACAAGTCTCCGATTCATTACGTCCTTAATTGTTCTTGAGGAAGTTCTCAGAGTTGTACATGTAACACACAAACGTCTGCAAGGTGCAAGTACAACCATGGCTGATGCGGCCTCAGCAGTCAATAGTCTGATAACACATCTCCAGCGCTGCAGAGAGGAGAGTTCCTGGGAGGCAATGTGGAAGCAGGTGAAAACGTTTTGTGAAGATGTCGCTGGTTTTTGTGCAGAGAGTGCCCCCCAAACTGCAGGAAAACGAAAAAGAACTTCGCGACAACCTCCCGGGCTTTCGCAGTACTTGGTACCAACCACACTTGGACAGCGTGATGAAAATGAGACGCAATGGGGATCAGAATCACAGACATTTAAATGTCATTTGTATCTCCCTGTTTTAGACACTATGCTGGCTGAATTGGACAGGCGATTTTCCACTGAAGCAATGACCCTGAGTGTGGCATGTGATGGTGTATTAAATTGTGACAAGAACGGCATCGGTCCTTTACTAAGCATGTATGCGAGCCGCTTTAAGATTCACCCTCAGCTTGTGGCAGCTGAAATGGATCTTGTGAAATGTGCAATCGCATCGCCGATCACCCTAAAAAAACTTCAAGATGAAGTACGGAAGGATAGATATCCAAACTTTTACCGTCTGCTGCAGCTTGCACTCACACTGCCAGTTGGCTCTGCTACGTCAGAAAGAAGTTTCTCAGTTATGAGAAGAATCAGAAACTGGCTCCGATCTGCAATGGCTCAGGACAGATTCTCGAATCTTTCCCTACTGCATATAGAGAACGACTTGACTGCAAATTTATCAGAAGAAAAGATAGTGGACATCTATGCAACGCGGAAAAAGAGGCGGCTTCTTCTGCATTAGGTAAGATATGTTTTTAACGCTATTCTTAGTATAGCAGTCCTTGTTCATTGTAAATGTATTTTAAATGTAAATGGTATGATATATACATTTTAAATATGGTAGCCCATATAAAAAAAATCTGAGCTCGTGGTCTGCCGGTAGGTGCCCCCCCACGCACAAAAGTGAAACTCCGCCTATGGTGGCACCATCTGAATCGCTCCCTTGTTAGGAGGGAGGAAATTTCCTCTTTCAGAATGTGTGAGGCGTTTTCTTCTGTGTGAGAAGAGAGAACGCCGTTGAAATGCGGAGGTTTTATTGCAAACTGCAGCTTGTAACCCTGGGTTACAGTACGCAAAAACCCACTCGGGCGCTGAAACGGCTTGCCAAGCCGCTTTGTGACTCGCGAGCGCCCCCGCTCGGGCCGGAGCGGAGCTGTATGGGCCCAGCTGGTTCATTTGTGATGCAAAGGCGCCATCTAGTGGGAACACTAGAGGCAACATGCAGGGGTTTGGAGGGATTTCCTCTCTCTGCAGTGAGAAGTTTTCTTTGCGGAGAGAGGTCTTCTCTCCAAAACGAATTCATTTGATTCGTAGCTTTGTGTGTTTTGTGTTGGGCAAACACTGGGGCCAAAGCCTTTATTGACAGAGTGAGGGAAACATAGTGTGGTGTCCACTGTACTGAACTTTCCCTCACAAGGTGTCCCCAAAAGTGGGAAAACCACATATCTCCTGAACACATGAACTGGGCAGTCTCAAGTGCAGGCAGAAAAATAATATCCGCGGAGAGAGATACTCTCTCTGTAACGGATTTATTTAATGCGTTTTTTTTTTTTTTTTTTTTTTTAAGTGTTATTTAGTTATGTGTGTGTTTTGTGTTGGGGAACACAGGGGCCTTACACACACAACGTCCACTAAAAACACATCGGCTGGACAGCCGCAACTGAGCTGTGTGAGCCCAGTTGGTTGATTTATGAGGCAATGGCGACCTCTTGTGGACGGACTCAGGGCGACATGCATGGGATCAGAGAGATTTGCTCTCTATGTTGCCGCTGGCAGATATATAAACTGCACGAATTCATTTGATTCGTTTATTAAATGTGTTGTTTAGTAATGTGTGTGTTTGTGTTGGGAAACACTGGGGCCGAAGCCTTTAATAACTGGGTGAGGGGAACCAAGTGCGTGCGGTGTGGTAACACTGCTATGTACTTTTCCTCACGACAGCCCCCTCCCCCGTAACTTGTTGTTGTGGGGGGGAGGGGGACACACACACACACAACGTCCACTAACATACGGGCCGGGCAGCCACGCGAGGGGATTAACCGACCGTAGGTGGGAGACCCTGTTAGTTAACGTTACTCCCAATGGTCGAACAACAGGCAGGCCGCTTGCGTTCGGGACCGCCTTCCTAGGAAGGCATACATTGAAAACCTCAACACGTAATCGTAACAAATCAAGGCCCGTGAGACCGTGTTAACAGTCTAGCGGGACGCTCCGGCCGTTCAGACTGGGCGGTGGTCCCAGCGTTTACCCGTCGTACATATTCCTATCCTGGTCGGTGGCACTCTGTGGAGCTGGCGACACAATGTTGAAACGAACGGCCGCTCGCTCACAAACTTCCAGGAGGATGGACGGAGGCAAAGCCGCGTGAACGCTAGCCTAGGGAACGCTAAAAGGACCGCGTCATCCCCGTCGCCGGAACCGACCGGTTCGTCAACGAGAGTGAGGTTTTCCCGCGAAGATGTCCTCTTCAGGGAATGCGGATTGGGCTGATGTCAGCTCAAATATTTTAGAGAGGTGGCGCTCCGGGAGTCCCCCGGTAGCGCGTCATCATCACCGTGTCTCTCCTCCGAGTCAGAAAGGCCGAGCACGGCGTGCTGTGTCGTGCAACTAAAAGCCGGCTTAGTAAAAGCTACATGGGTAGCAATTACAATGACCGCAATTCCCCGGGTTCTCCAAAGCTTGAGCGTGTTAAGCCCAAGCAGACCGCGCAGAACGAGAGGGTCCTTATAGCGGCGATGAGAGCACCACACGCGGCCGGGCAGGCTCGTCGTGCTAGGCTGTTCCCCGGGGGAAGCGGCTGTTTAGACGGTCACATAGCCATGGGCGGGCCAGCGGTGAAGAACTCGGAAAAATCCGTGGCGGGCAGCCATGTAAAGGAGGAGCAGGTGAAGGACAGCGAGAGCTCGGGCGGCTCCGGATGCAAAAAACACAGCGGATAGGCTGAAGAAACGACTGTCACTCACGTCTGGCGGAGGCTGATCTGGCGAATGCGATATGTCCTCCTGAAGACTCGAAAGTGAGCAGCGTAACGTTAATCCAACCGAACTGTGTCAATGCAGAGATCGCGAGAAGCGAATGTCAACTGAGGAATAGCAGCGCGCCCAGCTGTGATATGCCCGTAGGTAAGGGGGTGTGGCCTCACCTGGCATTGGCTGCGCGCTTCTGTCTGTTAGCCAGACTTGGTGCAATTGGATGCTTCTGCAGAGGTCAGGTACGGATGCCCTTCCCATAGGTGGATCTCGAAACGAGATGATGAAAGAGAACACCCCTCTCCTGAAAATGGTCTGAGTAGGCTATTTTTGTTGTACGTAAGTGCTTCGCGCCAGTTCGCGGTCAGCAGCGCAAGTGAGCAATAATAACCAAGTGAGTGACACACGATGGAGTGCGCGAATTGACACGGTAAGACCATAGACAGTAAAAGAAAAAGTAAGACCTATTGCTCACCATCTCCCCAGTGTGATTGAAGCAATCGATTGCCTAAAATCGTCCTGTAAATTATCTAATGAGGCCTTATCAGATGCGCGAGGACTGAGAGAATATTTCATGTCATTTACAGCAGTTGTCATGTGCACTGTCCGGCTAAAACTACTACTTAACATACCGAAGATAGGATGGGATTTGCTTCTGCAGAGTGGCAGCCTTATGGTGTGTTCACACCGAACGCGAATAGAGCGTCAAATACGCGTTTATCGCGTCTAGTTAGACGCTTGAACATTCGCTCGAGTTCAAATTTTTCAACTTGCGCGGAAGACATTCGCGGCAAACGCGTCGCCCAATTCGCGTCATTCGCAATGCCCGGCGCGAATGATGCGTCTATTCGAGTCTTTGCATTGACTTTGTATAGGCTATAACCAGGGACGTGCGGTCAGGGTAGGCAGTGCCTCACCAAAGGAAATGCTGACATTACATTTATTAATCCCAAGAGCTTTATTAATTCACCACATTATTAATTGCATTTATTTTATTCCAAATATTAATTTTTGTAACAAAAATAATCAGGAATACTTATATAATACTCATTTTGCCATAGTTTGCTCCTAAAAAACATTGTTTCATGCAGGAAATTCAAGGCCATGGTCATTGAGGCAGAGGTTCGCAGTGCCTCTTTGGTCCATAGAACGCAGTTTACGGAGGTTTGCGCATGCGCAGTCAGTTCTCATGCTGTTTTGAATTATCAACATTGAGGCAGAGACCGAGACTGCTTCATATCACGTGATCCACTCGCTCTCACTCAATCCGCGATTCTGACTTTGCTCTGTATGCAGGCAGCGATGTGATGATGCCTGATATTAACTTGGGTTGCTAAATTACCTGAATGAATATACAGTGGCTTAACTTTGTTTTAAAAAGTGGGTGGGACAGGTGTATGTGTGTGCGCGTATGTGTGTATAAATGAATCAATCCCGTGAATAAATATTTTTGACGTGAGTCCTTTAATGGTCCAATGGTAGAACTTTTGCCGAGCATGTCAGAGGTTCGGGGTTCTATTCCGCACTCGTATATATATATTTTTTTTTTTTTCATCAAAACCGAATATGTTCATCAGTGGTTGTATTATATTAAGCAGGGACACGTTTGTGTACATTTTTGTTTTGTGATTTCACCGAAACGAACAAAAAGTCTCCGCGCGTGCATGTGAAGACTGCGTTAGCCACGAGATATACACTGTAACCGCGCCACCGATCGCAGCGGCAAATTACGCCCCTGTGAATATGCCACATTGATAGGTCACCCATGACAAGACTTCACCGCACGTTACTGGGTTGTTTCATGACAATTTTATTTTATTTATTTTATTGGTTGTTGCGTTAAATCATACCCAGATACAATAGTGCTATTTTCTGATTGGCTTTTGTGTAGCTCGACGAACAACACAGGGGAGACGCGCTTGATTCCTGCCGGTGTGGTGAATAATCCGGTCACTCGATGTGAATAGTCCGGGTGTAGGACCCAAGCAATCCGATTGGTTCAAAGCACGTTTTATAGGTAATCGCTTTGGTGACTGGTTACAAATCATACAAAATCACTTTATTATATAAGACGTTTGTACCACGGTGTAACGAGTCATTAATGTATTTAATGTATTTTAAATTATACGTTTCATATACTAGTATTTAACCGAAGCTATAGATTGTGAAATGAAACATTTCTCGTTGTTAGTGTGTTTTTTAGTTAGCTTAGATAGTAGCATAGCATACAGCTAACGTTATCCGATGATCGTGCTATGAGCTTTACCTGAGCTTATACTGCACTGATACTGCCTTACCGTATTCACAGCAGTTAGTAGTGCAATTATAATTATGTCATTATTTTTTATCGCAATAATCGGCACAATATGTTACAGGTACACTTTTATTTATTAAAAGAGCCATAACATAATGTTTATTTGTGTAGGCTATATTACTATTTTCTTATTAACAGTTTAGACATTTAAATAAATTACAGAATGCTAGCTATGTTTTGTGGGTATAAATATTTAATTGGTTGTCAAGCCTTGACTAAAGAACAGTATAATAACATTATGGAATCACAAATCTTAATGTAATCAAACCCCTTAATTCATATAATAATCTTTTATTTGAAAGAAATACCATTTTTAAGTGTGTTTTGTGACAAAGTTATTTGTTATTAAGCAATAGGGCATAATATGCTTTTTTTATTACAAGCATGTCATTTGTGTACTAATGCATTATGATTTATGGCATAATTTAATCTTAAAACAGAACATCATACAACACAATAACATTTAATGTAATAAAATGAGTGAACCAACACTTGTATAAAATTTTAATTAAATTTCACAATACATAATGAATTCAACTGAATTATGAGATGTAATATATTACATTTTTATTAACACAAAACTACAAGCAAAATGCACATCGTTTTAGGACATTTATAGAACTTTTAAAAATACACAACAATACAAAGCAGCTTTAAACAGAAATACTTTGGTATGTCTTTACTTTCCTAAATACTTTTGTGATAGTTCTCTGGCTATACATTGTGAAGATTTAAAAACAATTAATGTCGAGTTAGCTGTGTTTAAATATTTAATGAACTGTAAGGTTAAAGTTTGAGAACTAATGAGACACAAATAGATGCAGTGTCTTTTGATGTATGAAAAGTTAAATCTTTAGTTTGAAGTAAATTCATGTTATATATGCAGTCAATTCTTTGTGGAACCATCCTAAGGCCTAGATGATGCAGTCAGACAATTTCCACCTTTAGATGGTGGGGTCGTGACCTGGTAGGCGAGGAGATGTCATGGACTGGCTTGAGGGAACTCAAGTCCACCAACAATTCTTGGAATAAGGACTGTGTCAATCTCACCGTATTAGATATTTATAGATATTTTGGGTAAAAAAAAAAAGTTTCTTGGATATTCTTGAAATCTTGTATTCTGTAAGAAGGTGCCAAGACATAGACATGAATGCATGATTGGAGGCTCTAGAGCCTTCCAGAGCTGAGATATGGAGATCCCACAAAGCATTTATTTCATTGGGGCAAATAGAGACTCGCATACAGTGAAATTTTGGGATGAAATTTGGCCCTTTTGCAGCTTTTTGTTTGAACAAAGACATCTCACACAATGTCATATTTGCATTAAAAATGTCATAATTGAGCGAATGACAGTTGTCATAAACATGCATAAAAACTCCTAATCTTTTATAAAACATGAATATGCGTTTCATACGGGGTTAATAAATTAAATAAAAATTGTGTATGTATGTAGCAATTAGAGGGTGCAGAAAGCGTTGTAAATGCCTTGAATGCACATACAGATAATTTTTAACAGGTATCATTTGTAAAAGGTAAATGTAACACATTAACAAGTAATTAATAGTTTACACTTTAGATTGGGGGATGCAAAAAGTGTTGTAAAATATTTATTCATGCGTTTACACATCTATAACAGGTGTTGAACACTGTAGTGTGTAGTGTCGTGTGTAGTGTGCACTGCAATGTAAGTGCTGACTGGTGAGGGTATAGACAGCTGTGTTCTCTGAAACACAAGAATCTTTAACCACTGTGCACCTAATGTGAGCAAAACATAAAAAAAATTAACATAATGAACATTTATGAGACGCAGTCATATTTTGTAAATTATTAGTTAATCATTAACTAATCAATTGTAAATGACTTGTAACGAAATGTACAAAACATACATAAAATGTTAGTATATCACTTAATCATTTATGAACGCATAGTCATGTTTCATAAATAATTAGGTAATCATTTACTAATCACGTGTAATGGAAATTACAAAAAACATACATAAAATGTTAGTATATCACTTGTTAATCATTTATGCATGTTTTGTAAATGATTAGTTCATCATTAACTAACCACTTATTAATGGCCTACAACTGAACATTATTATTAAGTGAGCGAGTCTCTATACATTTTTACTATATTTTATCATTTATCATCTCCAGATTAATGTAGAAAAACATAAAATAACTAAATAGAGACATTATATTTTAACTACTTGTCTAATGACATATTTTTTTAATATACATGAAGGCCAGTATCACTGATACTAATAAGGCTACTGATGTCTTGATAAATATGGGAAATAAAAAGAAATTGAATAAAGCGTACAACACTCTGCACTGCATAATGTATAAATTAGATATAAATGAATCCTTTTTAAAGCTACAAAAGTTCTTTAGTTAGGAGCAGTGAGTAATGTTCTCTGTTCCCACGTTACATTCTAATAATACAAATACATTTATTTACATAAATGTCACTGCAGATTAAGTATTTTCAAAAACAATATTCACAGTATAAGTATGAACTGTAGCTGAAATATAGCCATTGATGCATGAGCTCCACTACAGTGGACAGATGATTAATCAGATTTTTCTCTCAATCTAAAATCAAAACTTGGAAAATTTAACTGTGATATGATTAATTAGATATTGCTTGATGCTGCAATATGTTTTTATCTACAAGAGTCTCCTAGGAAAGAAGGAATGGTTGGACTAGCCGAGGTGGTCCAGGCGGGGTACTTGAGCGCTGAGCGTCCGGTGATCCCTTGGATCTCACATCTTCGAAAACGTCAGATCATAATTTTAAATAGGCGCTATCTGTATAAACAAACAACATATTTGAGATTGAAACAACTACATTGTCGACTGAAAAACTCTTAAAACTACATTTCATACACGATAACAGTAGTATTTTTAAATTTCGCGGTCTTTCTCCTCTGCTATTGACGCAACTTGAGATTTTAAATATTAGATATAGAATATACACAATTTACATATACAATATGCAATTTAATTTAATCTTACCTTGTTATCCAACGGGAGTTAGCATTCTACATAAAGCTACCACATAATAACACTAAAACAGCTCACGTTAGCTACAAGTTATCGCGAGAACAGATTCAGATCAGGCATACTACTGGCATACTAATGGGGTCCTACGCCCGGACTATTCACACCGAGTAACCGGATTATTCACCACACCGGGTCCAAAGTGACAGCGGCGCGGCCAGAGACATTTTGGGCGCTGCGGCATATTAAATATATTATAAATCGTTTTTCCGCGTGAGAAATACAATGTGTGGCGGGAGTGCGTGACAAAAGACCGAAATGAGTGACTGTCATGCTCAATGCGTGACACTTGAGAGCCCTGTGTGTGTGTGTGTGTGTGTGTGTGTGTGTGTGTGTGTGTGTGTGTGTGTGTGTGTGTGTGTGTGTGTGTGTGTGTGTGTGTGTAAATAGGCCCTTATCACTGAGTAAGTCTAAACGTATGTGTTAATGTAGGAGAGAGAGAGAGCACACGCATAATATGAGTAGCCTATTGCAGATTTGGGGAGGGCCCATTCACTGGACCTTTTCAGGGGCCCAGTCATTTCTTTGGGCGGGCCTGTCCGATCAGCGTGTCCCGGTTCGGAGGTAGTCGAGGACGCATTGTGATCGGATCTCAGTGTAATGTAAACGCAATCCAGCCATCGTGTCTGCATTCACAGGTGAACGTAATTTAAATCCCCGCCCAGTCTCCCCGCGTGACTGTCAGAAAGTAATGGCCAGATGCAGTTTAGACACGAAATTAAACTTATTTGAACAATAAACGTCAATCTTTAAAACAGTTTATTTATGTGTGTCATTTTTCATTTTAATTGTGCAACATTATCTGAACGAGGCGATCGCCTGTACACTCACAGTCAGTCATGAGATCTTAATGAAGAGCTGCACTTGCCAGAGGAATAATCGGAATCGGAATTTTTAAATGTTTTAAATGTTGAATGTTTTTATTGTTTCAGCATGTTTATCAATCTCCCATTTCTGTCAATATAGTCATTGCACGCAACCTTAAACCCAGATGATCGATGATGTGACTTGTTTAACATGATCAACCCAGTTATTTTTGTAAGATCAACTCTGGAAGTATTCCTTCTTTCAAAAAATATAATTTGATCTAATTAATGGAGATTGCATATGAAAGTAAAGTGAGTGAGTGAAAGCAAATGGGATGTTGTTTAATTTGTATCATCTTTACTCTTAATCTGGTGTTGTGCCACAGACCTGATTTAAATATTATGCGGGAAATAGAAATCCGATCGGTTATCCAGATACAGAGGCTGCTTAATGTGAACAAATATAAACGCACCATGTCCTGATTGGCTAATGATCCGATCTGCTTGATCGGATCACGGTGATCGCATGTTAATGCCAAGTGTAAACGCAGCCCAAGTCTGGCTAACAGACAGAAGCGCGCAGCCAATGCCAGGTGAGGCCACACCCCCTTACCTACGGGCATATCACAGCTGGGCGCGCTGCTATTCCTCAGTTGACATTCGCTTCTCGCGATCTCTGCATTGACACAGTTCGGTTGGATTAACGTTTTACGCTGCTCACTTTCGAGTCTTCAGGAGGACATATCGCCAGATCAGCCTCCGCCAGACGTGAGTGACAGTCGTTTCTTCAGCCTCCGCTGTGTTTTTTGCATCCGGAGCCGCCCGAGCTCTCGTTGTCCTTCACCTGCTCCTCCTTTTCATGGCTGCCCGCCACGGATTTTTCCGAGTTCTTCACCGCTGGCCCACCCATGGCTATGTGACCGTCTAAACAGCCGCTTCCCCCGGGGAACAGCCTATCACGACGAGCCTGCCCGGCCGCGTGTGGTGCTCTCATCGCCGCTAAGGACCCTCTAGTTCTGCGCGGTCTGCTTGGGCTTAACACGCTCAAGCTTTGGAGAACCCGGAGAATTGCAGTCATTGTAATTGCTGCCCATGTAGCTTTTACTAAGCCGGTTTTTAGTTGCACGACACACCGACGCCGTGCTCGGCCTTTCTGACTCGGAGGGGAGACACGGTGATGATGACGCGCTACCGGGGGACTCCCGGAGCGCCACCTCTCTAAAATATTTGAGCTGACATCAGCCCAATCCGCATTCCCTGAAGAGGACATCTTCGCGGGAAAACCTCACTCTCGTTGACGAACCGGTCGGTTCCGGCGACGGGGATGACGCGGTCCTTTTAGCGTTCCCTAGGCTAGCGCTCACGCGGCTTTGCCTCAGTCCATCCTCCTGGAAGTTTGTGAGCGAGCGGCCGTTCGTCTCAACATCGTGTGGCCAGCTCCACAGAGCGCCACCGACCAGGATAGGAATATTTACGACAGGTAAACGCTGGGACCACCGCCCAGTCTGAGGAAACAACTCTTAAGAACGTTTTTTCCAGCGTTCGCGAAGCTCATAAGCACGGCTGGAGCGTCCCGCTAGACTGTTAACACGGTCTCACGGGCCTTGATGAGTTACGTTTACGTGTTGAGGTTTTCAATGTATGCCTTCCTAGGAAGGCGGTCCCGAACGCAAGCGGCCTGCCTGTTGTTCGACCATTGGGAGTAACGTTAACTCAGGGTCTCCCACCTACGGTCGGTTAATCCCGTCTCGTGGCTCCCCAGCTCGTGTGTTAGTGGACGTTGTGTGTGTGTGTCCCCCTCCCCCCCACAACAACAAGTTACAGGGGGGGGCTGTCGTGAGGAAAAGTACATAGCAGTGTTACCACACCGCACGCACTTGGTTCCCCTCACCCAGTTATTAAAGGCTTCGGCCCCAGTGTTTCTCAACACAAAACACACACATTACTAAACAACACATTTAATAAACGAATCAAATGAATTCGTGCAGATTTATATATCTGCCAACATAGAGAACAAATCTCTCTGATCCGATGCATGTCACCCTGAGTCCGTCCACAAGAGGGCGCCATTGCCTCACAAATCAACCAACTGGGCTCACACAGCTCAGTTGCGGCTGTCCAGCCGATGTGTTTTTAGTGGATGTTGTGTGTGGAAGGCCCCTGTGTTCCCCAACACAAAACACACACATAACTAAATAACACTTAAAAAAAACAAAAAAAAAAAACGGATTAAATAAATCCGTTACAGAGAGAGTATCTCTCTGCCCAGTTCATGTGTTCAGGAGATATGTGTTTTTCCCCACTTTTGGGGGCACCTTGTGAGGGAAAGTTCAGCACAGTGGACACCACACTATGTTCCCCTTACTCTGTCAATAAAGGCTTCGGCCCCAGTGTTTGCCCAACACAAAACACACAAAGCTACGAATCAAATGAATTCGTTTTGGAGAGAAGACCTCTCTCCGCAGAGAAAACTTCTCACTGCAGAGAGAGGAAATCCCTCCGAACCCCTGCATGTCGCCTCTAGTGTGCCCACTAGATGGCGCCTTTGCATCACAGATGAACCAGCTGGGCCCATACAGCTCCGCTCCGGCCCGAGCGGGGGCGCTCGCGAGTCACAAAGCGGCTTGGCAAGCCGTTTCAGCGCCCGAGTGGGTTTTTGCGTACCGTAACCCAGGGTTACAAGCTGCAGTTTGCAATAAAACCTCCGCATTTCAACGGCGTTCTCTCTTCTCACACAGAAGAAAACGCCTCACACATTCTGAAAGAGGAAATTTCCTCCCTCCTAACAAGGGAGCGATTCAGATGGTGCCACCCAATCTGATAAACCATGGTTTTTATTCCTGGTATTTTCACGTTCCAAAAGGCGTGGCGCCCCCCGCCCTATATTGGACCTTCGAGTGTTGAACAAACATTTGAGGAAATACAATTTCAGAATGTGACACAAGGCTCTCTCGCCTGTGCCATAAAGCAGAACGACTGGTTCACATCAGTCGATCTGAAAGATGCTTTCTTTCACATAAGCATCTACCCTCCACACAGGAAATATCTTCGTTTCGCCTACCAAGGCATCTGTTACGAATTCACAGTTCTTCCGTTCGGGCGCAATTTGAGTCCCCGAACTTTCTGTCTGTGTGCGGAGGTGGGCGTGGCGCCCCTGAGACTATCAGGGCTGAGAATTTTGACTTACTGGCTCATCATAGCCAAATCAAAGGAGAAGGTGTCGCTGGACACCGGCCGGGTGCTCGCGCACATCACATCCCTAGGGTTCAAGGTGAATGCGAGCAAAAACAATCTGACTCCCAGTCAGAATGTCATTTTCCTGGGCTTGGAATTGAACTCTGTCTCCATGCGAGCGCGTCTCTGTCAAGAGCGCGTTCGCTCGCTGACGGACTGTCTGTCTCAGTTCAGAGAAGGGGCGAGAGTACAATATCGCACATGCCTCAGGCTGCAGGATCTCATGGCTTCATCTATCCAAGTTGTGCCATTGGTCTCCTGAGAATGAGAGCGTTCACGAAATGGGTTTTGTCACTACATTTCAGCCCGATTCGCGATCTCTGCCGCTCGGTAACGATGACGCGTGCCTGCTCAGCGGCCCTGCGACATTGGGAGAGCGAGAACTTTTACGCACGGGGAACCCCCCTCGGGACGGTACGATGCGAAAATTTTTGACGACAGATGCGTCCTTAACAGGCTGGGGAACCACCCAGGAGGGCAGAACGGTGAACGGTCTGTGGCTGAGCAGACGTTCAGCGCACATTAACTATTTAGAGCTTTTACTATTTGGAAAGCTCTGAATCATTTTCTGCCTTGCCTGCAGGGACATCCGGTTCTAGTACGGTGCGATAATACCACGGCAGTGGCTTATATCAACCGTCAGGGTGGCATGCGCTCGTCGAAACTCCACGCTCTAGCTTACAGGCTTTTGGTGTGGAGCAGACAGGTTTTTCTGTCATTACGCGTGACTCATGTTCCGGGCATTCGGAACAGAGGCGCAGATCTGCTATCGAGGGGTAACCCAATCTACGGGGATTGGCGTCTTCACCCGCAGATAGTGGAGAGGTTATGGATGAGATTCGGACAGGCAGCCATAGATCTTTTCGCCTCGCGCGAAAATCACTATTGTCCTATGTTCTTCTCGCTAAAGGACATGGACGTGCCCCTCGGGGCAGACGCACTGGCCCACCCATGGCCCAAAGTGCTGTTGTATGCTTTTCCTCCCCTGTGCCTGATAATTTTCACACTGGCCAGGGTGAGAGAGCACGGCCTGTCTCTCATTCTGATAGCACCCAGGTGGCCCAAAGCCCCGTGGCTGGCAGAGATAATCCCTCTGTTATACGCCGAGCCATGGCGCCTCCCCCCTCGCATGGACATACTGTCCCAAGCCAACGGGGAGATTTACCACCCCCACCCGGACAGGGTGGCTCTCTGGGCCTGGCCCGTGAGAGGACGAACCTAAATGCACTGGGGCTCCCGCCACGTGTAATCGCCACTACTCAGAATGCCAGGGCCGTTTCCACGCGATCCCTATATGGCTGTAAGTGGCAAGTGTTCGAAGGGTGGTATGATGGGCGTGGTTTCACATCTTATCAGTGCTCGGTGCCTGATATTTTGTGTTTCCTGCAAGACCTCATGGAAAGAGGCAGGTCCTTTTCCACTATTAAGGTCTACCTGGCTGCGATTTCAGCCTGTCATGCGGGTTTTGGGGCTCCACCGTCAGGCAGCACCCTCTAACCCACAGATTTATGGAGGGTGCACGCCGCTCTTTGCCGGTCATCAGGGGATCTGTTCCAGAGTGGGACCTCTCCATGGTGCTAGAAGCGCGCGGTCTCTGTATCCTTTTGAGCCTCTGGGGAGTATTTCCCTTAAGCTGCTGTCCCTCAAGACAGCTTTGCTGTCGGCCTTGGCATCTGCTAAACGGGTCAGTGAGCTACATGCACTCTCGGTTCACCCCTCGTGCGCCAAATTCTCCCTAAGTGGAGATAAGGTTTTCCTTAAGCCTAACCCGGCCTTCATGCCGAAATGCTTCCCTGCGTTCACTTCGGAGGTTTTGGAGCTATCCGCTTTTCACCCTCCACCTTTTGCCTCCCCGGAGGATCAGGGGCTGAATGATCTGTGTCCCGTCCGTGTTCTGCAAGCATATATGACCAGGACCAGTGCTTTCCGCAAGAGCGACCAGCTCTTTGTTTCAAGGGCTCCCCTGCACAAGGGGAGTCCTATTTCAAAGCAATGCCTCTCACATTGGCTTGTGGATGCTATACTATGGCTTATGAAGCAAAGGGAGTGCAGCCCCAAGGGGCATCAGAGCTCATTCCACAAGGGGCTTAGCCGCCTCTTGGGCTTTGTCAGGGGAGTGCCACTGCAGGACATCTGCTCCGCGGCCAGCTGGGCCTCTGCTCATACCTTTGAGCGTTACTACCGGTTGGATGTCACCAGAACTTCGGTGGCACACTCGGTCCTAGGGGTAGGGTCCTCTTAGCCCTTTCCCACAGCCCCGTTTGGTTAACCAACGAGGAGTGAATGGGCCGGCTGGCCATGTTCATTCCTGTCACCAAGCATTCGCATTCCTTCTTGGGTTTAGCTATGTGCATTGGTGGTGCGGGGGCCATTATCATGTATGTGTCTCATGCATGTTTCATGCCCTGCTTGTCCACAGCAGTTAGTGTGGCGGAAAACTTGCAGGATCATGTTTGTGGGACGTGTCAGGCACCGCCTCTCTGAGGTGACCGTCCTTCTCTGGCCTTCAGAACCTCACTGTGAGTGTATTGGGCAATCGGGGAGCTGTCCATGTCTCTCCCATAGGTGGATCTCGAAACGAGATGATGAAAGAGAACAATAGGTTACTGTCGTAACCCCGGTTCTCTGAAACATCGAGTGGAGAGATCCACCAGCTTTGCCCCGCTTGCCGCACGAGAAGCGAATATACTTACTGAGGAATAGCAGCGCGCCCAGCTGTGATATGCCCGTAGGTAAGGGGGTCTGGCCTCACCTGGGATTGGCTGCGCGCTTCTGTCTGTTAGCCAGACTTGGTGCAATTGGATGCTTCTGCAGAGGTCAGGTACGGATGCCCTTCCCATAGGTGGATCTCTCCACTCGATGTTTCAGAGAACCGGGGTTACGACAGTAACCTATTGTTATATTGACGTATTTCCGCTGTTGAAACACTGATTGAGTGATTACACGAGTTATGATGACTTTCAGTAAGTATACTGTATCTTTAACATACCTTTGGGTGTCCATTCATGTTTATCAGACTGATCTCATGAAATGGCGTATGTATGACACGCCAATTCGTATTTCCATTTTTGGCGTGCTATCAACACGCATAATCGCTTTTCAGCGTGTTTATCAACGCCTTTGACTTAACGTTATATTACTGTATTATGTATATATAAATATATGACCTACCCCTACCCCGTCCCTAAACCTACCCGTCACTGGGGTTAATACCATTTATGAGTCTTCTCCTACCATCCTAGGAAAAGAAATATCGCTCCACAGATGTAGATATAGATTTTGCTTCGTTTCGCTCGGACATTTAACGGCGTACACATACACGCGGAATCACTCGGACATTTAATGGCGTAGACATACACGCAAAAGATTTCGGCGTGGACATACACGCGGATAGCTCAAAATGCGTATAGATAACACGCCACTTGAATTGAAAGTGGCGTGTATGTTTACGCAAAGTCATGATGTCATGTTGTGTTTATTCTGTAACTGAGGAAGAGATGATCGCGTTTACTCGCGCTCCGCCCTGCCGCTTTAAATGAGGAGCCTAGTACAGTGATGTCCATTGAGCCAGGGCTGGGCTGGGCGGGGCAGCAGGGGGCGGGCCGTGTTCGGTACGCCATGAGAGTATCGCGATACGTATCGTGGGTGGTGTATCTCGGTTTTTCGGTTCGGTTCGAATATCGTTACACCCCTAGTAACTAGTGTAACGCAGAGCCATAGAGATAAAGAGTTGCGACACTCCCATAGACCGCCATAGGAACTAAAGGGAAGTAGCCTTAGTTACTAAGTAGCCAATTTAGTTCAGTAGGAACTAAATTGGAAGTAACGCGTGTCGTGGAGCAGCCAATAGTTCCAAACACTGATAGTTCCAGCATTGAACCCTATTCATTTTCAGTGCTTCCGAAGTACGCTCGCTGGTAAATTAATGAAATTACTGTTTTTTTTTTTTACTTTTACACACATCAGCCGACCTCTCGTGAATCTAGTCTGTAGTTATATTTTATGTAGCCAGTTTTAGTAAATGTTTATTGGAAGATAATAGGTTAATTGCAGCTATAGCTTACGTGACCAACACTTCACTAATGTTAGCTAACTTACGGTAACTGATGTATATAATATTTTAAATAATATTTTATATATATATATATAGCCTATATATAATATTATATATACACACAATTCATTTATTTAAATGGGTTAGGGTTATACATATATGTGCTTATATGTATTTAGGAACATAGTTAATTCACTCGTTAACTATCTCTCCGGTTTAATTTTATGAAGAATATTTTTCGGTTCAATATTTACCGAACATTGCTGTATATAGTCGTTGCTTTCTACGTTATGGGAGCAGTCTATTTCCCTCCTAAATCATTCATTTGTACATGCACAGCATAATTATTTATATTTTATGTTGGTTGGAGTTCTGAACGGACTGCAGACCTCTTTGCGTGATCACGAAGGTATAGGCTAATGGCTGAATTGGAATGTATAAGCAAGATCACGGGAATCAATAGCCTAATACAGCCAGTTGTGCTAAAATAAATATCATGAGACGTCCATCATCAGATGAATGACATGGAAAAGTTAAGTTAGAGCCGCTAAAGCCAGTGCTACTACCTATGCGAACATGAACACTAAGCTTTTCCCTCCAAAAATATAGCCTAAAACTCACCCTGCCTCTCCAAATGCAAAACTGACATTAACAAAATGCAATAACAGCTGAAAAAGTACTTGGGTGTGTGTTTTATTTTATATTTACCGTTTAATAATGCAATCGCTGCTGTCTGTCCATAGAAGAACATGACAGCCCGCGTATGTTTTGGAACTATTGGGGCTTACATGAACCACGTGACAGCCGTCGCAGCGACATCAGAGCGTCGCAACTCTTTCTCTCTATGGCTGTGGTGTAACGTTGGTTCATGCAATTTTCAGTTACACTTTTGACCACTAGATGGACATGCTCACTTAGGTCTCAGGCCTGGCTGTCATCGATTTCCTTTGAGACCAGCACTTTCTCCAAATATCAGTGTTGTGCTGGTGCAGTTTTTCTTGTGTTTAGCACCCTTCTATTTTGTTTCTGACTGTTTGCAAGGAATTATGGGAGTCTCTCAGGACGCTGCTGTTGCCTGCATGATTTGCTCAACAGGATTGACATTGCTGCACAATGTTCAAAATACCCAGGGGCTAGTATTTGTTTGAATGTGTTACCAGACAAAAAAAGTCATATTTTATTTATCACTAAGGGGAAAGCAGCTCCTGTTTGTGCAGATTTGATTGATTTGCTGTGGGTGACTCAAGCTCTTGAATGTTTTTATTATTATTTTTTATATCAGTGAAGTTGTAAAAGTTGTTTTCCCTCAGCTTAAAATGTAGACATTAAATGGATTTAATTTAAATTAATACATTTAATATTACATTTAACTTTTAAAATTTCGTTATTCATAAGCATTTTAGGCTAAATTAAATTGTGCTCTTTTGGATATGAAAGATGCCAAATTCACATATGAGCAGTATACCAATTCTTCACATTGCTAAATGAAATATGGACACGGACTAAAAGATGTTGAGTCATTTGGTTTCCATTATTACACATATTCTGAGTTGTGCTGAGGTGCCAAGGAGGAACTACGGGTAATTCTGACCTCATGTAAAGTCAGGATGACGATGCTGGGTGTAAATATGACAGTTCATCATGATCATGATCCCTTTTTTTTTGTAACTCAGATGATTTCACCAAGCTGAACTATTTTTAGATGAGAAAGAAGAAATCCACCACAGAAGTCTGGGAAATCTTGCAACACAAATATTACACAAGTTTTTGTATGTTTAATGTACACATTATAAACAAACACTAAAGCTGTAATCTAAATGAGTTATGTGACTGTAAGCTTAGTGAAATATTTTTTTTTAATGCTTAAGATGAAGTTAAAGAAAAACAAAAGAAGATAAAGAAGTTTGTTTCAACAAACAGAAGAGTTATCCTCTTCTGTTTGTTGAAACAAACTTCTTTATCTTCTTTTCGATCTAAAGATCTAAACATTTGGAAGCCCTGAGATTTGTGTGTGTGTGTGTGTGTGTGTGTGTGAGAGAGAGAGAGAGAGAGAGAGAGAGAGAGAGAGAGAGAGAGAGAGAGAGAGAGAGAGAGAGAGAGAGAGAGAGAGAGAGAGAGAGAGAGAGAGAGAGAGAGAGAGAGAGAGAGATGAAGATCAAACAAGCTTTGATTGAAAAGATCTTGAATATCGTATGTCCAAGTTTGTTTCATGTTTAGATTAAAAGGAAATGGCAAACTATTTTCCCAACAGCAATTTGTGATGATGGAAAAACAAACAACCTTTCACTAGTTGATGATCAAAACATGCATTTATCCAAATTAGAACCAGTGCAGCACTCAATGAATTTGAATTTAAGATGGAGCATCATCTGAGTTTTGTCGTTTTGTTGTGAGTTTTGAGACATTACAACTTGTTTCCAGAGACTATATCTTTAATTGTTTATTTTTCTAACCCTTTTAGTGAAATGTTTAAGTTACTTTTATTCAAATTAATCAAAATGGATGCTGTTCTTTTGTACTTTTTTATTCATCTAAGAATCTTGATTTCTGAATGTGACACTGAAGACTGGAGTAATTATGCTGAAAATTCAGCTTTGTCATTACATGAATAAATAAAACATAAAAATAATTTAAAATAGAAAATAGTTATTCTAAACTGTAACAATGTTTCACAATATTACAGTTTTTTTAATCAAATAAATGCAACCTTGGTGAACATAAAAGACTTCTTTCAAAAACATTAAAAGTCAAACTTTAACACACACACAAACATGCAGGCATGCACAAGCTCACACACACACACACACACACACACACACACACACACACACACACACACACACACACACACACACACACACACACACACACACACACACACACACACACACACACACACACACACACACACACACACACTTGCTTTATGGATGTTTACATATTTTTTACTGGAACAAGAGGTGAACATACTGATTAAGATAATTATTTTGTTCATTTCTGTGGACTTCCATGATAATAATGAAAATCCGTTCATGACTTCGTTTGTGTTGATAAATGTAGGCCTATTATGGAAATGCATGCATGCATAATATTTAAAAAAGAAAGGCTCACCGTGCTCTGATAGTAATCATCAAGCATTCAAATTAATGTAGGACCGAAATAGCAAAATTAACCCAAGATCCAGATATGTGGTTCCTTTTCAAAATAGTTATGCACTGAGCTCAATCAAGCTGATTTGAGCACAAAAAGTGCAGTTAAGGGAGACAGAGGACAGTGTTGTGAAGTGATAAAATGCCATCTGATCCATGCATGGGGTCATTTTCTGTTCCACAACCCATCTCTTTTCCACAGCGGTGACGTTTTGTGTGGACAGGAAAGGGTGATTTTGGTTTGAGATGAGCATTTGGCCTCTTGGCCCTCTGGTTTGATGGAAAACCGCAGCTGAGGGGAAGCATGATGACTGGAGTCTGTGGGGAAATAAACATGACGTTTGATCTGAGGATGGAACCACAGGAATGTAGAGAGATTGGAAAAGAAGATGAGACTAATGAGTTGGCTGGTTGGGCGAGAGAAATGAGGGCAGTGGGATGGTAAACAAGTGTTTTTAAAAAGGCAGATGGGGAAGGGAACGAAAATGGGTAGAGATCTCAAGAGAGGGAGGGACGAATGAGTATGTTTGGTGTCCTTATTCTCAACCTGGACCTCAGCATGAACTGACAGTTAAAGTCAGAGAGGTAATTGTTCTCTAGAACACAGACATCTGTGTGACATTACAACTCCTCAACACTCTCTGCATCTGCAAATATTCTTTCACATATTCCCCAAATATGGACATTTCATGCTTATCAAAAAATGCGGTACCCGGGTTTGGACCCAATGCTCCTCGCCTCTTCTCACGTGATCCTGAGACCCCGACCCGGATGCGTGCCCAAAGTTCCAACCACTCCTTTTCGGGATCAGGGGGTGACCTTGCAAGTGCTGCCCTCATAAGAGGCAGATCCAGCCCTTGCATTGCTGTGTCCCGTTCATGCCCTGCATTCTTACGTGGACCACACACATAGCTTCAGAAGGTCTGAGCAGCTCTTTGTCTGCTTTGGAGGTCAGCAAAAGGAAAAAGTTGTCTCCAAACAGAGGTTGGTCCACTGGATAGTGGATGCCATCACCTTGCCGTGCCAGTCACAAGGCGTGCCAATCCCCCTTGAAGTGAGAGCTCTTTCCACTCAGAGTGTTGCCCCTTGGACGTTGTCATGCGGCGCCTCTTTAGCAGACATCTGCAGAGCTACAGACTGGGCAACACCTAATACCTTCGCGAGATTCTACAATCTCCGGGTGGAGCCGGTTTATTCCTGTGGGTTGGGTACAAACAGGTAATGTGCGGGAAGGCTGGCTATGTGTCTCGCTTGCAGCTTCATTACCCTCTAAAGGCCAATTTATACTTCTGCGTCGGGTGCGCGCAGTAGGTACGGCGTAGCATACGCACAGACGCGTACCATACGCCGTACCCTTCGCCGTAACCTGACGCGCACCTCCTCAAAAATGTAACTACACGTCGCGACGACGCGGACCGCAAGATCTGTGATTGGTCGGCTTGGGAGCATCGCGTTTCCTCCTATGTATTTCCGGCATGTTCTTCTGCACCGCCCGCCATTTTTAAATTCTAAGTACAGCGAAACTGTTCAAAAAACAAAAAAAATTACCTCATCCACCTCGATAAGCTCCAACTCCAACATGATCTGCTCTCTTTCAGTCGACATTGCTTGTAGTAACCTAAACTCAAAACAGCCGCGAGGAATCTTCTTCTTCTTGCCGCGAGGAATCTAAACACAGTGGAACATTAAAACCCTCCGCCGCCAACTAGCGTTTCGGCGCTGTACTGCAGAGCAACGCAGACCTAAACGCAGAAGTATAAATGCTCATGACGGCGTCGCCTACGTGCGTAGCGTACGCCGTACACTACGGCGTACACTCGACGCAGAAGTATAAATTGGCCTTAAGGGGGGATACGAGCACCTTCTTTGCTCTTCAGGGGAGTTCCCCACTTGACAAACCCTGGATTGAGTTTCCTCCGAGCATCCTTCGGTCAGAAACGGCAGAGGCATCCAACGCCAGGCCCAGTACTCTAAAATGAAAATTAAGTCATCATTTACTCACCTTGCTGTTGTGGTCCAAAAATGAAAGAAGGGCATACAGCATTAGAACAACACAGGAGTGAGGAAAATATGACTTTAGGGTGAACTATCCCTTTAAAGCTCTTGGGCCCTATCTTGCACTCGGCGCAAATGACTTTGTACACTGACGCATGTATCATTCCTATTTTGCACTCGCGCAAAGCGGGCTTTTCCCTCCACAGACACACGTCGGTTAACTAAGAAATACACTTGCGCTCCCCGGGGCGGTTCAGCGCAAAGAGGAGGCGTGTTCCGGCGCAAACTTTCCCTCATGCTATTTTGCTGTTCTATAAAACAAATGCGCCACTGACCAGAAAAAACCTAGTCTAAAGTCAGTGGCGCGTTGCGCGTTGTTCATTATGCTATTTTAGGGCGCATGCTTGGCCATAATCAATGTAGCGTGTGCACAACGCGCATACACTTTGATTCTCTCATCTAAGCAGCAGTTTTCATTTTTGCAAATCATACATTATTACGATAGATAGATAGATAGATAGATAGATAGATAGATAGATACAGTGTTTCCTCTAGGATTTTTTCCAGCTGTGGTGGCAGGCCCATTTCGCCAGGGGGAAGGGGGCGTGGCCCATGAGTGATATTCCCATTGGCCACACCCCCTTATCCCAGGTGTTTAAACCTCCCCTAAGCATTATAACATGAAAGGCGCCAATAAGAGCGGCAAAGCGATTATGCGCATCCCGCGCGCAGAATGATGCACTTGAAGCAACGCGAAGTCACAGCGCGCAGCGCTTCGCATTGAAAAGTTCAAAGCACAAAGCGAAGAGATTATGTCTATCTATGCTTAATGTATTATATCTATGCAACAGTTTATTGAGCCTTTTCTTTTAACAGTTTTAAATTTGTAAGTTAACTTACAGTGCGCATGAAGAACAATTCATAGTGCTCTCTACTCTTTTGCTGTAGCCTAGTAACAGACACCCGGGAGAAAGGAATATGATTTAGAAAGCGCTATAAACTCCAGCAAGATAAAGTAATTTTATGCAAACTATAGACCTTTATCTACAAATAAAGTATAATAGTGGGAACATTGATCTTGAAGAGAGTGTCGTCGTGTTACTGTCGTAACCGAACGTGACGCACTGTTTGAATGCTGACGCGCTGTTTGGTGCTTTACAATGTTTTGTATGCCTTTAGTGGGGCTTAACAATAACACATAGCCTACAATATCGGACCGAGAAGCTGCAGCCGTGGCGGGATGATTTTAGGTGTGGCGGCCCGCCACGGCAGAATGAATGTAGCGGAAACACTGTGATAGATAGATAGATAGATAGATAGATAGATAGATAGATAGATAGATAGATAGATAGATAGATAGATAGATAGATAGATAGATAGATAGACAATTTATTATAAAAGCATACATGTAGCTTACACATTTACCAGAGATGGGGACTCGAGTTTGAGACTCGGACTCGAGTGCGACTTAAGTCCCACACACAGTGACTTCAGACTCGACTTGAGACTCGTCCTCGAAAGACTTCAGACTCGACTCGGACTCGAGCTGCGGGACTCGTGAACAATGTTTATTTTTTAGGAAACGTCTGATGAGCTCGCTGTTATCCCCTAGCCTGACTACGTCAGACTTCCTACTTCCGCTAATTTCATTTCGCTCCTGTAGTCAGTCTGAGATAGCAGCCTATCTTTCTCTTTTCCACCGGCCTGAAAACAGCCTGGCCAATCAACGAACAGAGGGCGGGCTGAAAGCCGTGACGTAGTCGGTAAGCGCCGTGTTTAAAATTAGGTCAGGGAAATCGAAAACGACCGCTGATATGGAGACGCGGATGCAATTCGCTCTGTTGTGGAGAATATTCCCGGCATTAGCAAACTGAAGCCCGAACACGAAGAGTGTGTATTAAACATTTTGAATGGAGGTGATGTTGTGGCCCTACTCCCTTTGGGAAAAGTTTAATTTATCAACTATTACCGATCGTCAGCGAGAAACTGGGGAGCCTTTTGACAGGTCATTGTCTCTTTTCTTTTCCAGGTCTTAAATACCGTAAAACTTCAAATAATAGCCCGGGCTTTTATTTGCCCAAATCGTCAAACTGCACCGGCTTGTACTTGAGATAGGCGTCTAACTTATATGAGACAGGCCTTTATAGTTGAGATGTTGTTCATTGAGATGTTGTTCCTAGAGTCTATAATCTCTAAAAATCTCCAAATGCTCCACGTGAAACCGCGGTCTTCCGACCTCTTACTATCTTGTCGATTGATTTTTATGAATATGCGCGAGGGACAGAGAGCAAGACATCTCTCTCTCTCTCTCTCTCTCTCTCTCTCTCTCTCTCTCTCTCTCTCTCTCTCTCTCTCTCTCTCTCTCTCTCTCTCTCTCTCTCTCTCTCTCTCTCTCTCTCTCTCTCTCTCTCTCTGCTCGTTTGTGCCCTGTCAAGCGCAGCAGTCATTCTATTACATCACTCACAGATCAAAAAAGTCGTTTACAGCCATGTTCACTCGGGTATTTACATTTACATTTATTCATTTAGCTGACGCTTTTATCCAAAGCGACTTACAATTGCTATATATGTCAGAGGTCGCACGCCTCTGGAGCAACTAAGGGTTAAGTGTCTTGCTCAGGGACACATTGGTGTCTCACAGTGGATTCGAACCCGGGTCTCTCACACCAAAGGCATGTGTCTTATCCACTGCGCCATCACCACCCCACTCGCTCGCATCATCAAGTGTTTACAGTGGAAGTTCGATCATAGATTTGAGTTCGATGCATGATGTCTGTGGTTCGATGGCTGTGTCGGCGCATAACATACGTCATAAACAAACTTATCTGATTCTGATTCGTCTGACATTTTGAAATTCTGATTCGTCTGACATTGTGCTAAAATTGGTTTCATCGTCAGAAGTTTCGCAGTCAGACATGTTGTCAGCGAGTCGCGCTATCTATAGCTGATCGGAACGTGCGCACTGTTGACATTGACAGCAGTGCGGATTGATAGAAATGGATAGAAAATAGTGCCGATTAAAACTGAGGTATGAATTTTGACCGGCGTGTTTTTTGTGTGGTAAATTAATCAAGCTTTGAAACGCGAATCATTTTTTCACGTAAAAACGCACAGTTTTGTGGCCCCGGAAAATAACCGGGAGTACTTTATTGAAAAACTTCCAGCGGCCAGAACTCTGACCAGAGAGGTGACAACAGAGTGGGTCAGTGTGTATGTGTGGTACCCATGAAAAATGAGTACACAATATGGTTGTATGAATATAAGTATATATAAATATATCATAATATTTCTCTTCTATACCCTTTCATATGGACATCCATGAAGGACCTCTTTTCTTTTTTTTTTACATTTTGCACGGACACTTAGAAAAGAGACTTTTATTTTGACACGGGATCGCGCTTACGGGCTATCTCTGCAGCCTCCGCTCATATCATACAGAGGAGCTGGCAGAGAATAGACGTGATTCCCGACTCTCTTCTTTCTTCCCTGTATTTTCAGGTATATAGTACAAAGGTTCGGGGAAAACTTGATCACATAGGGAAACATCCACTTAATTGCAATGTACGGGGAGGGCTGGTTGTGACAATTTGATAAGTTACAAGTGTGATTTCTAATAGTGTTGTGTGGGTTATACTGTGGTAAAACTGCTGTAAATACTTCTGTGAATGCAATATTTGAGTCTAACATGTTCATTCAGTGTGTCAGATCAAAATGTTCCATTGGGTTATGTGTAGAAGTTAATTGGTTTGGTTATATGTTGTGTGCAAAGCTCACTCTGAACTCGCGCTTGGCGCGCTTGATGGTCACGTGATCAGCTCATGCAGAAGTGTGTAATGGCGGCCTGAATAACTATTCATGCTTTGAAATGTTGATTTTTGACAAACTAACGGTGAAACAAATGTCACAAATGCTTTAAGAGTTGAAACAGACCTAAAATCTGCACTTATGTGAATATTCAAAGTAATAACTTGCTAGATTTGACTGTTGACCCATGAGAAAGTAGAGAAGAAGGGTTGTTATATATTAAAACAGTTAAATGAGAAAAGGACAAACAATGAAAAGAGATTATAGGAGTTTATTTTTGTGGTTTAAGAAACTGGTGAATGTTGAAGATTTATTTGTTGTCAATAAAGATATCATACAGAGGAGCTGGCAGAGAATAGACGTGATTCCCGACTCTCTTCTTTCTTCCCTGTATTTTCAGTAATCTGACTGCTGGGTCTCCGAAGGCGGGACCTGCAACAGATTCTTGGGGGCTCGTCCGGGATCCGCTCCATGTGACGCTAGGAGGCGGATCCAAAGATTTCCAGGACCGTGGGACCAGGCGGCGTTGGGGCTAGAGGCCGGCGGCTGCTACATCCACGGACAACGAGGCAACAAGGCGTGTACCAGGCGATCTGCTGGTGACTGTCTTCATCCTGAGGCTGAGGCTACAACGGGAGTGCTGACAAAGTGACATAATGGCGGGTCGTGCAAGGAAACAGCTGGTGTGGGACGTAAAGAGAGATTTAATCACTTTACCTGCTGACGAACTGTTCCGCATTGCCAAGGGTATCGGGCCAGTACCTGGACACCACACAAGTGAACTGGATCTGGAGGATAGTGAGGTTTGTTTCAAGTATATTGAGGACTACATGTCCAGTGAACCTTTGCTTGAGGCTGAGGACCAAGGTATGAGCGAACTGTTGACATTGCAAGATACTGTAAAACTAGCCAAACAGATTGGTGCTGCTGTATCTACATCTGATGTTGATATGAACACTCACTTTGCACATGTGTTACATCCATCCACCACTGATGACACTTACATGACTCCACCCCATGTGGCATCCGATTCAGGGGGTGTTAAGCAGGCTGAATCTGAAACAAACACAAACATACATAAGATGCTTGCAGAATATGAAGATATGAGTAGAAAAATCCGCCAGTACATGACACTTAGCCAGAACACTGACTCGACTCACACTGTAGCGCAGGGGAACACCACTACAGCACGCATAAATCATACTGAGCGACCCAAACAGGTAGCTCATGATTTAGTTTTTCCTACGGGGTTACAGTATATTCAGCCCCGTGAGTTTAAAATACACGGAGGTCAGATTGGGGACCACTCGTCGGACATCACGTACAACAACGTGTGCAGGCAAATAGACAGCGGTCTGAAAGAGAACTTCAGCAATGCCGACATTGTCAGAGGGGTGCTGCGAATTATCAAGCCAGGCATTTTTAAAGATATGCTGATGAACAAGGATGATATGACTGTAACTGAGTTAAAAGGTTTCTTACAATCACACTTGGGGGACCGAAATAGCACAGAACTGTTCCAGGAACTAATGTGCACCAAACAGAGTGAGCATGAAACCCCTCAGCAATTCCTGTACCGAATAATGGGGCTGAAACAGAAGATACTTTTCGCAGCAAGACAAGCTGATTCAGAGAGAAAGTATAGTGCAGCCACCGTGCAGGACGTGTTTTTACATACAGTGTACCAGGGCCTGAGTCACAGATGTAAGGACATTCGCAGCGAACTGAAGCCGCTGCTTGCTGACAGTAACGTGACTGATGATGCCATCCTCCGACATGTAATGAAAGTCACAAGCGACGAAAATGAGAGACTGCGACGGTTGGGGCCACCAACCAGAACGAAACAGTCCACAGCGAGTAGTGCCCAAGTCCATAGTGAACCTGGCAGTGATGGGGGAGGAAGGACAGAGGCCGCTGTAAAGAAAACCCAGAACGACCCAATCAAACAACTGACTGCGAGGATCGACGCTCTGACCAACATGGTCGATGCACTACAACACTCCATGGCAGCACAGGTCGAGAGGGGCTGTCACTGCTGCACCAGTCATCCAGTCTCCCACAGAGTGAGCCGGTTGCGTTGCTGTTCACAGTGTACAAGAGAAGGGCAACGGGACTGTCCACACTGCTTCATCTGTGGAGAGGAAGGGCACCGGGCAGCTGGGTGTTTGAGACGACCTCAGCGGCAGGGAAACGAGAACCGGCCACTGTAGAGGGGCAACCAGTGACCGCGGAGCGAATGTCCCATACTTATGTAACCTGCTCAGAGCTGGGCAGGCCCGGACACAACAATCAGATACAAAAAGACAAATCAACAAACCCAAAAGGGGTGCATGGGAGCCCAGGAGCCAATGTTTTGGATCCCTGCCAGAAAAAGAATGACACAATAATTAAGCTAATTGGAAGCAAAGCATTAACCCAGTGCAACCTAAATGGACTCACTGTGAGGGCACTACTTGATACAGGTGCACAGGTCAGCATAGTGGATCGCATGTGGAAGGATAAATACTTACCCAATATTGAGGTGAGGCCACTGCGAGACTTACTGGGATGTGAAAATGACCTGGAGGTCTATGCTGTGAATGGGAATCCAATTCCATTCGACGGATGGACAATCATTACAGTTAACTTGCTAGGTAATGAGGACCCTAACCTGTCCATCAATGTCCCATTCTTAGTGAGCAAGATGCCGATTGAGAGACCACTTCTGGGCTTCAACGTAGTAGAGGAACTTATTCAGGGACAGCCTGAGCGACTCATGCCAACACTTACCACGCTACTAGCTGGAGCCATTAATGTTCCTAGCGAGAAGGCACAGACCCTAGTCGAGGTGATACGGACAGCGGATGAATATGAGGAAGGTGGCCGTTTAAAGGTCGGCCAAAGAGGAGTCATCATTCCAGCAGGACAGGTCGCCTGGGTGCAATGTCGAGTTTCACCAAAGTTAGCGCAGATGGACTCTGTAGTCTTGTTTGAACCACAAGAGGATAATGCCCGCTTAAGACATTTGGATATTGGGGAGGGACTCTTGGAGATACCAAAACAATGTAATTCAGGCGTCTCCATACCCATAGGGAATAACACAGGATGTGACATAACTTTAGAGCAGGGTACGCTCCTCGGAACACTGCAGCGGGTAGAGGGAATAGTTGATTCTGGACAAACAAGTGGAGCAAGGCAGATGGCAAGGGTCCAGACGGCAGCGACACAAGAGGGAGGGATGGACACGGCCGTATGGTACCCTCCTGTTGACTTAAGACATCTGAGTGAGGGCCAACGTGAAGTCGTACAGAAGATGTTATACGAGGAGTCCGGCGCCTTCAGTAGGGGCGACGACGACATCGGACGTATCCCCAGTCTGCAGATGCCAATAATCCTTCAGGATGACATCCCTGTTCAGAGGGCGTATTCGGCAGTACCAAAACCCCTGTTCAGTGAAGTAAAAAGCTATATACAAGATCTCCTGGCTAAAGGATGGATTGTCAAGTCCAAGTCGCCATACGCCGCTCCGGTGGTTTGTGTTAGGAAAAAGGACGGCAAACTCCGGCTTTGCGTGGACTACCGTCTCCTGAATAAGAAGACTATACCTGATCGACATCCGTTGCCCAGGATACAGGAGTTAATTGACACACTGGGGGGATATTCCTGGTTTAGCATCTTAGACCAGGGTAAGGCGTACCACCAGGGTTTCATTGCTGAGGGTTGCAGACATATGACAGCATTCATTACACCTTGGGGGCTGTATGAGTGGGTCCGTATCCCTTTCGGCCTGTCAAATGCACCTGCTGCTTTTCAACGTAGCATGGAGGAGATGCTTGACTCATTAAGGGATGAGTGCTGCATACCATACCTAGATGATGTCCTGTGTTACGCAAAGTCCTTTGAGGAACATGTCGAGAGCCTAAGGAGAGTGCTAAAAGCCCTTCAGCGCCATGGGGTCAAGCTAAAACCTGAAAAATGTGAGCTGTTCCGTAAAGAGGTCAGGTACGTGGGGCGTCTGGTATCGGCTGAAGGGGTGCGGGTAGATCCAAAGGACCTGGAAGCTGTCCGGTCTCTCACACGCAGGATTCCTCAGACGGTGGGGGATATACGAAGGTTATTGGGGTTTCTCAGCTACTATCGAACATTCATCCAGGATTTCTCCAGAGTCGCAAGACCCCTGTATGAATTGCTACAGAAGAAGCCAGGGACTGAGCAGGATGTATACAGCCGAAGGAAAACTAAAGGGCCACAAGTTCCCTCAAAGACTCCAGTGGAATGGAACCGAGACCATCAGCAGACTCTAGAGAGACTAATTAAAATGCTTGAGGAACCACCAGTTCTGGCATATCCAGACTTCAATCAACCTTTTACACTCCATACCGACGCATCGGAAGAGGGTTTGGGGGCTATCCTGTACCAGCGACAGGAGGGAAAGTTGAGAGTCATTGGGTATGGATCCAGGACACTGACGATAGCTGAGAAGAACTATCGATTACACAGCGGAAAACTTGAGTTCCTGGCATTGAAGTGGGCGGTATGTGAGAAATTCCGGGACTATCTATTCTACGCCTCACACTTCACAGTGTATACTGACAACAACCCACTGACGTACGTGATTGGCACAGCGAAACTGAATGCGGTGGGCTATCGCTGGGTCGGGGAGCTATCCGACTTCCGGTTTGACATCAAATACCGGCCAGGCAGGGTTAACATCGATGCAGACACGCTGTCCCGTCTCCCCCTGGACATTGAAGCATTTGAGTCAGAGTGCACAAAACAGTTGCCTACCAGTGTAGTACGAGCAGCCTGGGAGGGTAGTCGCGCATCAGAAGAAAAGGATGTGGCCTGGATCGCTGCATTGTACCTGTCTACGGGGGGAGAGGAACTACAGCCATTTACCACTTGGTTGCCGACAATTGGACTGGAAGAGCTGATTACCGCCCAAAAAGAGGACCCAGTGATTTCACAAGTAAGACAGTGGAAAGTCGATGGGGTCATACCAACTGAGGAAATGAGACGAAGCATGACAGGAACCAGCAGAAAGCTCATGTACGAGTGGAAAAATCTGTATTTAGAACGGGGACTTCTCTGCCGAAGGGCAAGGGAAAGAACGCAACTAGTTCTACCAAACATGTATAAGAAGTTGGCCCTCGAGCACCTCCACGACCGGATGGGACATGTGGGTACGGAGAGAGTACTCAGCTTGGCAAGGGATCGATTCTACTGGCCGTACATGAAGAATGAGATAGAGGGGTACGTGACCAGGAGGTGCCCATGCATAAAGCAGAAGAAACCCACCGCACACGTCCGAGCGCCTATGGGCAGTATCGCAACACACTCACCTATGGAGCTGGTGTGTATAGACTACCTCCACTTGGAGCCGAGCCGAGGAGGATATGAGTATATCCTAGTGGTCATGGACCATTTCACCAGGTTCGCCCAAGCCTACCCTACAAAAAACAAGTCAGGGCGAACTGCAGCAGAACGCTTGTTCCAAGACTACATTCCACGTTTTGGATACCCGGCCAAATTACATCACGATCAAGGCCGTGAATTTGAAAATGAACTATTCCGGAACCTCAGACAACTTGCTGGCATCGATCATTCCCGCACTACCCCATACCACCCCCAAGGGAACCCAGTGGAAAGGCTCAACCGGACCCTCTTGCAGATGCTGAGGACACTAACAGACAGGGAAAAGGAGAGATGGAAGGACCACTTGCCTCAAGTGGTGCACGCTTACAACTGCACACGGCACGAGTCCACAGGGTATTCCCCCTTTTACCTGTTATATGGACGGCATCCTCACCTTCCAGTGGATCTGATCTTTGGCCTGGTGGAGCAAGAGGAAGAAACGACACCAAACGGGTATGCGGAGCAGTGGGCACACAGAATGACTGAAGCATACAAAATCGCGGAAAGTCACAGCCGTCAGGCAAGCGCGAGAGGGAAAGAACAGTATGACCGGAAAGTGAGAGGAGTTGTGCTGAAGGCAGGGGATCGAGTTCTTGTCAGGAACCTTAGGGAGCGAGGAGGTCCAGGAAAGTTGCGGTCCTACTGGGAAAAAGCAGTATATGTGGTAAAGGAACAGTTGACCGACAACCCCATATACGTGATATACCCTGAGAATGGTGATTGCAGAAAAACCAGGACACTGCATCGAAACCTGTTGTTACTGGTGAATGACTTACCTGTGGAAGCTCCAGCAACGACACCTAGGTCCACGAGGCCTGAAAGACAGAGAAAGACAGCTAGACAAACAGTCAACAAAGAGAACGTCGGAGACTGTGATCTGACAGACTCGGATGCTGAGAGTAGAGTAGGAGGATACTGGTTGAGAGCTCCAGTCAGCTGGCCAATAGTGGGGAACAACCAACTCCCAGAACGGACACCTGTAAGGGAAAACATTCGGTTAGTAGCTACAGATACATACCTTGATGACGCTACATGTCCAGACAATGCTGAGGAAGGAAACTCTACGAATCCAGAAAGTGAGTCTGAGGACATAAATGGAGCCGAGGATCTGAGGATGGGAGGAGAAACCAGTGTGAGAAGGTCAGCCAGGGAGCGGAGACCAAAACAGATTTATACATATGACATGTTGGGCCAACCTGCAATCCACCCCTACCCCACACTGAACTCAGTAACTGCCTACCCCATTCCACACATGACTGTTTGGGGTTCACCTAATTACACCACACCTATCAACTACCCTTACTTATACTTACCTCCAGTACACACACCTTATGGGGTTGCTACGGCTGTTTATTAAAAGTGGTTAAGGGATTTTGCATTTCCTTTTGTCAGGGAGAGTGTGGTACCCATGAAAAATGAGTACACAATATGGTTGTATGAATATAAGTATATATAAATATATCATAATATTTCTCTTCTATACCCTTTCATATGGACATCCATGAAGGACCTCTTTTCTTTTTTTTTTACATTTTGCACGGACACTTAGAAAAGAGACTTTTATTTTGACACGGGATCGCGCTTACGGGCTATCTCTGCAGCCTCCGCTCATATCATACAGAGGAGCTGGCAGAGAATAGACGTGATTCCCGACTCTCTTCTTTCTTCCCTGTATTTTCAGGTATATAGTACAAAGGTTCGGGGAAAACTTGATCACATAGGGAAACATCCACTTAATTGCAATGTACGGGGAGGGCTGGTTGTGACAATTTGATAAGTTACAAGTGTGATTTCTAATAGTGTTGTGTGGGTTATACTGTGGTAAAACTGCTGTAAATACTTCTGTGAATGCAATATTTGAGTCTAACATGTTCATTCAGAGTGTCAGATCAAAATGTTCCATTGGGTTATGTGTAGAAGTTAATTGGTTTGGTTATATGTTGTGTGCAAAGCTCACTCTGAACTCGCGCTTGGCGCGCTTGATGGTCACGTGATCAGCTCATGCAGAAGTGTGTAATGGCGGCCTGAATAACTATTCATGCTTTGAAATGTTGATTTTTGACAAACTAACAGTGAAACAAATGTCACAAATGCTTTAAGAGTTGAAACAGACCTAAAATCTGCACTTATGTGAATATTCAAAGTAATAACTTGCTAGATTTGACTGTTGACCCATGAGAAAGTAGAGAAGAAGGGTTGTTATATATTAAAACAGTTAAATGAGAAAAGGACAAACAATGAAAAGAGATTATAGGAGTTTATTTTTGTGGTTTAAGAAACTGGTGAATGTTGAAGATTTATTTGTTGTCAATAAAGATATCATACAGAGGAGCTGGCAGAGAATAGACGTGATTCCCGACTCTCTTCTTTCTTCCCTGTATTTTCAGTAATCTGACTGCTGGGTCTCCGAAGGCAGACCTGCAACATATGCACTATAGTGCTGGTAAGGATTGCATACAACTTCATGTCTTAAATGGGCGAACAAACCCTTTAATGCAGTGATGGACAGCTGCTTCCTCAGTCTACTGCTGTTTCTTTGGATTTCTCATTGTGGTGGTGATATTATGATAACTCAGTTTAAGTAATCATTGATTAAAAGTAATTCCATTTTGTAATAGGCTATCATTTTCATCGAAGTAATTCCAAACTTCGCGAGGCAGACAACGACGTGATCAAAAACAATCCACTTGTTAAATGCTCCACCCAGTGTATTTAATTATAACTGCGAAAAAAAATTCGAATAGTATTTAATTTTTTGAATAAAAATTACAGATCGAAAATTCGAATATTCGTGCACATCCCTAATAGATAGATAGATAGATCCCAAACTTGAAATGAAATGTTTGCACTTTCTGTGTTGTATTGTAGCTACTTTATATGTGTTTTTCATGCCAACAATGTTAATAAAATGATCAAATGCATTCAGTGGCACTCATAATTTCTCTTATTTTCACCGGAAAAAATTGGGCTAGTGGAAATTCTAAATGGCTGGTAACTTTAGAAAGTTACCAGCCACATTGGCTGGTGATCAAAAAAGTTAATTTAGAACCCTGGTGATAAGTACCTCCTATTTGTGCTGTATAGCTGCAGAAAGTCTTAAAATTTATTCAAAACACAGACGTGAATATATTAGAATCTACTCAACATAACTGAGCTGACCATTGACTAAGTATAAATAAAAATGTATGTAAAATTAAGATAAATTAACCACTTGTCTTGAAAGTATGTATAATTTGTTATATTTCATTATTTTACAGTTTTTTTCGATTGCTAAACTACAGAGAGCACAAGTGGAGCTACATGTGCAAAACTCTAACTACAGTCTGCACTACCAACAGTCACCTGAGCTAAACAGTTCACATCACCTGCAAAACTCATTCCAGGCAACACAACTCTTAACACATGGCTCAAAACAGGCTCAGTGCAGCCAAACACTATGCACAACCCAAACTGAGATAACACACACTGTCACTCAGAACACACTGAGAGTAAAAACACAAGCATCAAACACCAATACAGAAAATATAAACTTTTGATCTTTACAGTTTGAACAATTTCAGTGACTTGATACAAAGTAATATTTTCTTCGAAGAAAAGAGTGACATTCTTTCACATGATTTATTTACATTTTTAGAACATAACCATTCTTTAAGGTAAATGAAAATTAGCAGTTTGCTTCAATAGTCTGTTGTAATTTACGGAATTACAGTAATGAGAAAAAAAAGGTAGAAACTAAAAGTACATGCTGTAATTTGAAGAAATAATTGAGCCTTTCAGCTGAAATTGGAATCAGTGTTTGAAAGGCACAAGGCTGAAATCTATTCTGTTTTGAATGTGTGGTTCACAGTTTTGACAGCAGTGTGTTAGCATTTGAACAAAGTGCTGTAAATCCACAGTGTCCAAGTAGAAGTCGCAGGGGGACACCCTCGGTGGAGAGCAGACTGGGGACCAGCCTGCGGCGGCCTTGTGGTGATGGTATCAGGATGTGCTTAACGGTCTGCAGTCTGCTTTTGGACTGCCGAGAACTGCTGGGCAAAGTCCACGACAGTGTCACCGAAGAAGCCACCTTGCGAGAAAGCAAACTTTGTCGGCATCCTGCATCTCTGCAGTGTTCAGCCAGAGTTGGCATTCCTGGACCACCCAAGTGTACATCGTCTGCGCTGTGACTTTCGTCGCCCGGAGGGCAAGGTCAGTCACCATATGTATCAACCCCGCACATGCACTGCAATTGTATGCTCCACCTGGGGAATCTTTGCGTAACTCTTGGCGACCCTACTATTGAGGGAAGAGAGAGTGGACGAGGCTGTGAAGCAGCTTCAGACAGTAAAAGGTTCCTTCCACATCTTCTGTACCTCCTCATGCACTTCCGGGATGAAAGGCACTGGGGAACCGCGTGCCACATCTAGGAACCAATCATCCAACCACAAGTGCTCAGGACAAGGTGGAGGGTTCCACTCGAGTCCGATGAGGGTTCCACTTGGGTCAGATTTGTGGCTCGGCCTTGAGCAGAGGCAGCAGGCTGGGTAACAGGAGAGAGGACGCATGCCTTCACGAAGGAGAGTCACGACCGCAATGCCGACATGGTCATGCTCGGCATTGGTCGACATGGTCATGGTCGTGAGAGCATAAACCATCCACGAATGCCATCTCAGCATGCTTGCGGCACAGAGATGTGAGACAGCGATCGTTGCCGTCAGATCAGGACAGAAAACAACCATATCCAGAAACACACGGATAGAAAGACATCTTTAAAATATGGCCCGTGCTTGCTCTTTTAGGGATATCAGCTCTTTTGTGCCAAAGCGCCCAGGGGGAATCGCTGCACTTAACTGTGCACTGAACTCAAAGGCAAAACACCACTGAATGTGCTTTCTCTCCAGCAAAAGAGATCTCCTCTCGTTTGCAAGCTCTTTTAGGCAATGGAAATGCTCTTTGTGAGGCAATTGGAAAAGAATGATTGCTGTACGCAATCACTCGGCTCTGAAGCAAAAATCTTAATGAATGGATGTGTGCCGCCATCTTATATACCCGTATGTACAGGGAGTGGCTTGAGATGTAAATTCCACTCACCAGTTTCACAGAAAGGTAACTATTTTTGTAACACTTTACAGGGCATAAATAATCATGTACTAATACCTGAATTAATAGTTACTTCAACATTAACTCATGATTAGTGAAGATATGAACTAATCATGAACCAATTAAGATCCTTAACAACGACAGGAGTCATAATGATTCATGCATGAATAACAGCAGCCTTAAACATGTTAGTACATGTTTGATAGTTAATGCATTGATTGACGTTTAGGGCTAAACTAAATCAATCAGGCTCCATAAGAATATAAGAAGTAATCTAAATTTGAATTAAACATATGATTTAATACTGCCATAATTTAAACTGTAATATCATAATCTGCCCTCTGCAGCTTTGTGACAAATAATTAGAATGGCACATGATTATTTAGCCATTAATTACACAGATCAGTCTAACCAAATGTGGAAAATAGACTAATAACTACCACTAATAAATTTAATTTGATCTAAACCGTTTTCTGATTTGTATAGTTCATTTAGGCCTATGTTTAGCAATAGCTACTTTTCCTGGAACTATAGTATGTAGGGTTTGTTTCTGGTGGGACACTCATTAGCCACGAATCTGACCCGAGTGGAACCCTCATCGGACTCTAGTGGAACCCTCCACCTTGTCCTGAGCATGTGTGGTTGGATGATCCTCTTGTAGTTAAAGTAACACTATGTAGTTTTTCAACCTTCATAATATATTTCCAAGACCCTTGTGATGGTACATCGACTTAAAATAAGTTAAATTACACGTCTGCCATAGCCTGACGTGGTCTGTATCGCTTTTACTGGCACTATGTAACTTCGGGTTTCGGGTAGGAACCCGTGCACAAAAAGAACTACAAAATTCGACTGCTTTACGGCATACGTCACTTCCCCCACCACTTCCTCAAATTGTCTGTGGCCATTGCAGACATCCCAAGTCTCCCGGGAGTCTCCTGCGTCTCCCTGATGCCCGCAAATTAGTTCAGATCTGCCGGAATCTAGAGCGCGCATGCGAGACAGAACATACTGCGCGCATAACATGCATAGCGCGAGCACGGCAGAGAGCGAGAGAGCGAGAGACCTTGCGAGTGTGCCTCACGAAAGCTAGTCAACCCGCCACCAGCCCCCACCCCCGTCAACAATCCAGTCACCAAGATATACCTCCCTGAAATGACTTCTTGCAGGTTGGGATGTCTGCCATTGTTGATTCCAAAGCCGGTGCTGGATAAACAGCGAGCGTGTGCGTGCGACAGTCGGCTGCGGAAGGCTAAATTATTTACGACAGCAGTAATGGACAATTCTGCTTCCAACCTGTAGGGCGACCGCTGAGGAAAAATCACATGGTGTTGCTTTAAGGATCGCTCTTCATTGGTTCATGATTAGTTGATATCTTCACTAATCATGAGTTTATGTTGAAGTAATTATTAAGTCAGGTATCAGTATATGATTATTTATGCCCTGTTATTGTAAAGTGTTACCACTATTTTTTTTAGTGTGGCATGTGCAAATGTTTGAATACAATATCAGCTTTATTAAATCTCATTTTAGCAGACATCATAACCTCCAATCTTAAATTTTGTGAGGTAGTTCATGGTTAAGGTACTGTAAGTGCTCGAAGTGGGCCGGTATGCACCGGTATGCAGTACAGGCACTTCTATATTTTAAGCAAAGTGTACCCTCACTTTTTCTTGCGTACTGGCACTTCTCACATGTTGCTGGTACCAGGGGCATCACTAGGCCCTTTTTCTACTCAGTCCGCAGCAGTGCAGCGCCAGTGTCAGAAGCAGAGAACAAGGTGTGTGTTTATCGATAGATTGTCATGATATCAGCATCTGCAGTTCTCTGCTGTTTACAAAATGTGATGTATAAGCGATACGAGACAGTTTCGCATCCACTGTAAAGATTTCGTTGCGTTCACCCCTTTATCACACTATTGTTTTCAATGCACTGATTTAAACAGCTTATCAGAATGAATGACATGAGACAGAGAAACATAATGTAGCCTACTAAATAATGACCCAGCAGCTGATTGTGACATTTATAGCCTTAGAGTAAAGGGATTTTTGGTTTTCCACGTCACTTTGAATTATAGAAGTGGCAAATTTATGGATTCATGTCCTGTTATTAAAAAAAAAAAATGTAAAAAAAAAAAAGGAATGGTTTAATATAGGGCAGATTAAGCATATTGACAATCTACAATTACACTAATGTAAGGTTTGTCTATTCTAAATTAATGATACTGAATATGACAATATATTAACCACCCCCAATATATTAAAAACTTCCTAAATATGTTGATGGGGATTCCACTCATTCCTTCCTCCCGCATATCTTCTGCTACAGGCTACCATGCAACTGCCAAGCATAACCAACCTTCCCCCATTCCTAATGACTGGCATTTGGTTTTCTCCATGCCTTTCCTTTTCATAAACTCCTAAATCTTCCTGCATGTTTTTTAATTGATGTGGAGATTATATAGTACTGTTCTTGATGAGCGTACAAGCAGAAATCTGAAAAACTGATTTTGAATGGACTTGAACAATTCCCTTTTAAAGTCCCTGTATATAATTACATAACAAACCATGAAAACTGCAAGCAGGAAGCATATAGATGGGCTTCCTCTGCTCTGTACGAGTCTGTTTTTCTCATCCTTTGCCAGCCCCTTAGAGGAGCCCTCGGTTGTTGAGCGTTTCCACAACATCCTGAGGGACTCAGACTAACAGTGTTCATTAAGCTCTGGAATTGTCATCACCTGACTTAGATTAAGACCTGCCAAGTCAAATTAAGTTCTGAGACCTTACAAAAAAAGCTCAAGTGGATCAAGAATGGACAACTTTTTCCCACAAGAGTTAATATTTATATAATAATATAACATTTATAAAGTTTGAATTTCAAGTTTTTCATTTGCAGAGGTTAACTGATTTACTTAAAAACATGAACATCAAATATTTAAAAAAATGATATTAGAAAGAGTTTCTTTGCTCTGGCATGAATAAAATACTAAATTCTGACATGAAACCAGATGGCACAGACTGATAGTTCTTTAACTCAATCACATTCTTCTCTATAGGGCACAGCTGATTGTTTCCTGCTGTATCAGCAACCAATGAGCTCGCTGCTCAACCTTCAAATACATGGTCAGCATTTGCACCCCATTTGTAGCAGTTTGCAGAATGATTTCAGAAACCCTCCACCTTCCAGCTCCACCTGTATAGATCTGCTGCAGGTAATTCATGTACGCTATATTGTACAGCAGCAGCATGTCTTACTTGCTCACAGAAGCGTGTCATGTATGTATTGGCAGTAGCAAGTCCCGTACTTACTCTGCAGCAGCAGCAGCAATAACGTCTCAGGTTACGACTGTAACCATAGTTCCCTGAGAAAGGGAACGAGACGATGCGTCATCGACGCTTTGGGAACGCCCCCAGCGTGAATGCGTCTGAGCATCAATGTCAACTAGTCCAATGGAAAGAATGAGCGTCACGGGCGGGTGACGTCATGACCAGGAAGGCATAAGAGCACATCCGGTGAAACGCGGCATTAGCTTCAAAAAGTCAAAGCAAGCCGATCACAGGGATGCAGGAAGTATGGCAGGGTGACGCATCGTCTCGTTCCCTTTCTCAGGGAACTATGGTTACAGTCGTAACCTGAGACGTTCCCTTTCGAGGGAACTCGCGATGCGTCATCGACGCTTTGGGAACGAGAATACCCAAAACGCCAGAATTCCAAGTACCTGAGTGTTAGTCTGTTGGAACTAAGCACTAAGCACCTGAGAACCTGGGGCAGCATCCAGGTCCAAACTGTAAAACCTGACGAACGTGAGCGGTGAGGACCAGCCTGCCGCATCACATACGTCTTGAAGAGAAACTCCAAATAATAAGGCTTTAGAGGCCGCCATACCCCTCGTAGAGTGAGCTCTGACCACCAAAGGACACGGCTGGTCAGAGTACTCGTATGCAAGTGAAATAGCCTCAACTATCCACTTACTAACCGTCTGTTTAGAAGCAGGAAGACCCTTCTTAGGTGATCCAAAGCAAATAAATAACTGGTCGGACTTCCTCATTGAAGATGTCCGATGAACATAAGTATCCAGTGCTCGCACTGGACACAAGAGGTTCAGCCTTTCCTGGTCCGCAGATGTTAAAGGAGGACAGAAACCTGCAGCACAATAGGCCTCGGAATAATGGTAGGCACCTTTGGAACATATCCATGTTTCGGGTAAGAATGCCTTGGCCATCCCCGGTGCACTCAAGGCAGGTGGGGACCGAAAGGGCCTGAAGGTCTGACTCTAAAAGGGACGAAATAGCTAGCAGAAAATAGTCTTAAAAGAAAGGACCTTCTCTGAGACCAAATCTAAGGGCTCGAAGGGAGTCCCAGATAGGCCTAGAACTATTGCAAGGTCCCAAGCCAGCACCCTAGTGCAAGTTGCAGGCCTCAGCCTCAAAGTGCCACGAAGGAAACGAGTGATCAGGGGGTCTCGACCCAAAAATGTACTATCCACCAGGGCGTGGAAAGCCGCAATGGCCGCCACGTATACCTTAAGCGTGGAAGGACATAGACCTGATACAAAGCGTTCTTGCAGAAACTCGAATACTGTGTTTACTGAACAGTTAACCGGATCCCACTGACGCTGGTAACACCAAGAAGTGAAAAACTCTCGAAATAGTGAATATAGTTTCCTCGTAGCGGGAGCTCTGGAGATTAGAATGGTCTCAACAACCTCGGTTGAGAGACCACTCTCTATGAGTTGGGCCCCCTCAGAGGCCAAACCCACAGTTTCCAAATCCCCTGCCGGGGGTGCAATATTGCATCCCCTGCCTGAGACGGAAGGTCTCTCCTGATCGGGACCTCCAAGGGAGGTCCGTCGAGGAGAAAAATTAGGTCCGCAAACCAAATTCAGCTCGGCCAGGGTGGTGCTACTAAATAGGCTTATTCCATCCTGGCGGAATCACTCCAGAACTCCTGGGAGCAGAGCAACAGGGGGAAATGCGTACAGACGTAGCCTCAGCCACGTCTGCACCATAGCAACCAGCCCCGAGGGGACTGGTTGAGTGAGGGATAACCAGAGTGGACAGTGCGTCGTATGCTGAGACGAGAACAAATCCACTTCTGCCTGGCCATAAAACTCCCATATTTGCTCCACCGCCTCGGGGTGGAGTCCCCTGGCCTCAGCCCCTGCCTCGACAGGGTGTCTGCTCCAATATTCTGGCCCCCCTGGAATATACACTGCCCTCAGACAGCGTAATTTCCTGAGGGACCAAAATAATAGGCCACCAACGTGTTGTCTGTGGGTCAAGAACCAGAGTTTCCTCCATATAACCAAGGCGCGGGGATACTGCCGCGTGATCTTGATCGTACGGAGTGGGTTTCCCCTCAGGGAGAACCCTCTGGTCCTGAGCCACCACTGTAAAGGTCTCACGTACAGCAGGTCAAAGGGTATCACATTGAACGCTGCTGCCCTGAGGCCTAACAGTCACTGTTTCAGAACAACACATGATGAACCCTCAGGTCTGGGAGGAGATGTCTCAACGCATTGAAGACGACCATCATCTCTAGGCAATTCATGTGCCAAGCGAGATGATGACTCCTCCCAAGCCCTGAGCTGAGCGGCCTTCCAATACCGCTCCCCAGCCGGTGAGGGAAGCATCTGTCGAGATAGCAACTCGATGGCAAAGAGCTCCCAACACCGAACCCTGGGTTAAGAACCAGTGTTTCCTCCATATAACCAAGGCACGAAGGCACCGCCGCGTGATCTTGATCATACGAAGTGGGTTTCCCCTCGGGGAGAACCCTCTGGTCCTGCGCCACCACTGCAAAGGTCTCATGTACAGCAGGCCAAAAGGTATCCCGTTGGACGCTACTGCCACAAGACCCAACAGTCTCTCGAACTGTTTTACAGTGCGTGACTGGCCTAGCCTCAGCTCTTTTGTGGCTGTTAGGATAGCAGCTACACGAACGGGCCAGAGTGGCCCGCATCGTCACTGAATCCCATACCACACCAAGGAAAGTGGTTCTCTGTACTGGAGAAAGCACACTCTTCTTGGCATTGAGCCTCAACCCCAACATCTGCATATGAGCGAGAACGACACCTCGGTGCCGAACCGCTAACTGTTCTGATTCCGCTAGAATCAGCCAGTCATCTATGCAATTCAGAATGCGTATACACTGCAGCCTGGCGGGGCCAGAGCTGCGTCTACACACTTCGTGAATGTGCGGGGTGATAGAGCTAGACCGAAAGGAACTGCCTGATACTGGTGTTCTTTGCCCCAAAGAAAACCTCAGGAACCTCCTGTGCTGAGGGAGGATGGAGATATGGAAGTATACGTCTTTTAGATCTATCGTGACAAACCAGTCCTCGGATCTGATTTGAGTCACGATCTGTTTGAGTGTCAGCATCTTGGACTTGAGTTCCAGCATCAAACACTCCAACAGACGAAGATCTAGTATGTGACGCAGCTCTCCATCCTTTTTTGGAACAATGAGATAACGACTGTAAAGACCCGACGCAATGTCGGGTGAGTACACCTGCTCTATAGCTTTCTTTGCTAACAGGGCCTTTACCCCTTGCTCCATTACCAGAGAGATTACCATTACCCATAGAGATATATTTGGCAGTAGCTTCCGCGCTGCCAGAAAATCTACCAAGGGAACCAGCCCCTCGAGGCTGGCCTCTGGTGTAATAAAGACAGCCAGTTCGGGGACCTGAAACATACTGGCAGGAACCACCCGAACTGACTGTTTTCGAACCCCCCTCAGAGGGCGCGAGTCCGACGCAATGTCGAGTTGACGCTGCGCCAGAAGCTCGCTGGAGAACGCTGCGCCCCGAAGCACCAAGGGTGACGGGGTTGGCAGAACGGTCCCCTGAGGGCACAGAGATGGAAAGGGCACCGTATAATGAGGTGTACACCATTCCACCCCGGTTGGGGCTGCCCTCACCGGTCTGACGCCGTGGCGCCAGACCTTTTCTTTTGAGCCGCAGCCTTCTCAGCATGAAGAACGGTCCTCGGATCCGGCTTCTGCTTTGAAGGCTTTGGCTGCTGTGTTGTGTATGAGAAACTAGCCGGCTGGAGCTGCTCACGCCCAGCAGCCCCAGTGGGTTGGACATAGCGAGGGAGAGATTATCTTGTATCTTTCTCCATGATTCCCATCAAATTGAGCCAGAGGTGTCTCTCAGTGACCACATTTTTTTTGGCTGCCATCCCTGAGAGATAAATCTGAGGCCCGACGGAGTTCTCAAACCCCATCGGGCCAAACTCCCTCACTTCTGTCCAAATACCACAGCAGGTCAGCCTGATATGCTTGCAGCACTGCTATAGTGTGCAAGCAGGCTCATGCTAGACCCACTGCCATATATGCTTTTCCCACTAGATTAAAAAATAGTTTTCTTTAATGGTTTAGTGAGAGAAGCCGACGCCTTCAGGGACGATACTGAACCGGGAGACATAGCTCGCAAGTGTCTGGTTCTACCCGGGGTATTGCCCCATAGCCGTACTCTCTTAACCCCCAAATATCTGAATATACATGAATGTGGGGCTAAAAATGAGTAAGGCTTTTTCCATGATCTAGACAGCTCGCTGTGCAGATCGGGAAAAATGGAAGGCCCCGTGATGGAGGTGGAAAAATAGAGGGAAGGAAACTCGTTCAATTATTTTAAGGACGAGTGCCCCCTTATTTCTGCTGGTCATTAAATATTTAATTTATCTACAGCCTTAGTAAACACCTCCACCAGCTTATTATTATATATATATTTCTTTTTTATATATACATTCTTTATATATATACACTTTATTTTATTTATAATATATAAACTATCATATATATATATATATATATATATATAGGCTATATATAATTCTCATACGCTGGGGAAGAGATGGCAAATCCACTTCCCCCATGATTGTGTCACTTTCAATGTCCAGCACATCTACCTCCTCGGAGGTAGAGCACTGAAGCATTGATTTCTCTCCCCGGGCGGAAGAGACCGCAGCGCGGGCTTCCGAGACCGGAGAGAGAGCACTGGATCCCTCGTGGAAAGGGAGGAGATAAGATCCGCGGACCCGTCTCCAACCCCGTAAAGAGATCCTATTCGCGATCCACAGGAATGCATTCTCCGCGCTGCCTCGGCAGACGCGTGTCCTGCACCCTGAGGATCGCGAGCCTGACCACTTTCCTCGAAAAGTGACAGGCGGGAGTGGAGCATGCGAAGCGAAAGCTTCTCACAATGTTGCAATCAGCCCCCTCGGAGGCTGATACCGCATGCTCCACTCCCAAACAAACTACACAAAGCTCGTGTGTGTCCCCACCCGTTAAATAACGCGGGCAGGGAGAAGCACAGAGTTTGTAAAGTTGTTTCGCCATAACTCTTCCCAATAATATCGAACAGACAACAATAAATAGACAGAGACAGAGTAACACAGATCGCTTGCTGAGACACAGAAGCTAATGCCGCGTTTCACCGGATGTGCTCTTATGCCTTCCTGGTCATGACGTCACCCGCCCGTGACGCTCATTCTTTCCATTGGACTAGTTGACATTGATGCTCAGACGCATTCACGCTGGGGGCGTTCCCAAAGCGTCGATGACGCATCGCGAGTTCCCTCGAAAGGGAACAGCAGCAGCAACTATGAAGGTAAATCAGTAGCTAAACTCGAGAGCACGTAGATGTAAATTTGAGAACTTGTACAATAAATATTCGTACTTGTGTGTGAACATTTACACTCACAGCTCCGATGTGAAAACCTGTAAAATAAAAATCTGAACTTGAACGCTGAGATTTGCACTCGCAGACAATAGTCACAAACCTGTATTCTGAATCTGAAGCTGCAGACAAGCAGTCACAAATGTGTAAAATGCCATTCACAGAAATACAATGACAATCACAAACATGTAAAATAAATTTGCACTTCTTCTAACATTCAAATTCGCAGCACAACCTCAAATTGGCACTTGCAACTTCTCAAATCTGTCACTGCAAGTTTAAATTTCGCGCTTTGACTTTTGCTACTCTTTTCGCGATATATGAGGTGCAACACTGATTTGTGCACTTGTAACTCAGTGGCGGTGAGAGCGGAAGGGGGGCGGGAGCGGGGGGTGTTCGAAGGAGCCGTTTTATTGGTTGGCGCCTAGCCAATGAAATGGGACTTCTATTGCACGCGATGATGTCACGAAACCCGCCTCCTCGTGGATGTTCTGAAACGCTAACATGGCTTAATGCATTAGACCAGTGTTTCTCAACCAGTGGGTCGTTGTTCGTTCTATAGGGGGTCGCAAGACTTTCTCTGTGTTAACCGGCACAGCCAATAAGTGGGCTTCACAAAAGGCTCATTGCAACAGGCTACGTTTACATGCAACCAAATCCAAATAATCCATTAGTAAACGCATTGACGGTTCAATCGGACTAAAAAGCCTTCATGTAAACACCTTAATCGATCCGATTGAGCTCGATCCGAATAAAATTTCAATTCGATTGAAAGGGGTGGTTTATTCCTTTTCTAATCCAACTGGGAGGACATGTAAACTTGATCGGATTGAAAACCGAAACTGAAAGGACTGCGCATAGCATAATGATGTATGACGCGCTGAACGAGCTGTTCTTCCTTTTGAGTAAAGTGTCGTATAAATGAGCGTACCATCATGCTAAAATTCTCCTTTCACTCAGCGTCTGTGAAGAGGAGCAGGACAACGTCCCACCAGTCCTTGTTTCAGACTCTCATTCACAGACGACTGGATTTGGGCGCTGGGCATTTTTAGTGCGTGATAAATAAGCAGCACGGCACAACGGTTCATATTCTCATTGTCTCCAAATTTTGACCAGCAATGGATAAATATTAAGTCTGCTGTTTAAAACAAATAAAGAACCAATGTAAGAGAATAGTTAGTATGCGCAAACAGCGGGAAACTCTGTATATTCGTGCAGTGTGCGCATGTCAAAAAAATATACCGGTAATTCGATTTGAATCTTGTGACATATAAACGCGCACAATTAACCCGATCACGTTTAGCGTTCATGTAAACACTACATTCAGATTCATCAATCGGAATGAATTCAGTCCGATTGAAACAAAAGTTGTGCATGTAAACGTAGCCGATCCTCCAACGAATCGTAGGGTATTTTCATTCCTTGGATTCAAACCAGAAATGAATATCCACAACTCGCAGATTGTGCAACGAAGTTTCTCTTCCCATTTAGCACTACCTATCTTTGTGAGTCGGGATTTTCAACAGTGACTGCAACGAAAACAAAAAGCAGGAATAGGCCGACAACAGTTATTTGTGTGCGACTCGTAGTGAGTCACACTTTTCCAAATTCCACCACGTCTGGATATGATCATTTCAGAGCGGCAGTCTCAAGCTATCACATTAACGTGAGTAAAAAAATCAGTTTGCCTCATAGTCTGCCTAATTATTGAAAATGTTTGTGTGTTTTCGTGATTATCATTAATTATAATAAGCATATAGGCCTACGGTGTAGCCTAGATCTAAAGAGGCATTTCAGTTATTGATTTATTTAGTGGGTCATATGACTGGCATACAAAAGAAAAGTGGGTCGCAGTAGGCAAAAGGTTGAGAAACCCTGCATTAGACTAATTTAAAAGACATAAATTATATTATCAAACTTAGTAAAAACAATAATGCATACTACAGAAAAGCAGATGAGCACAGAATATGAACGCAACACGTTAACTTAAGACAGTGGTATTAAAAGACCAAACTCAGGAAACACCATAAATAAAGCATACAGAAAAGCAATTGAGCAGAAAATGAACGCAACTCGTTTAATTGTAGGCCTACGTTAAGCATTTTCCTCTCATAGAAAACCAAGAAAACGCTTAATCAGGCTTAATGGACCAACAGTTATATATATATATATATATATATATATATATATATATATATATATATATATATATATATAAATTCGTTATACATTATTAATTAAACACAGGCAGCTGATTTATTTGCACTGAACACAAATTTGCTTTCTTTCGTCATATTCTGTGCTCATCTGCTTTTCTGTAGTATGCATTATTAGTATGGTGTTAATATCACTAAGTTTGATAATATCATTTATGTCTTTTAAATCAGTCTAATGCATTAAGCCATGTTAGCGTTTCAGAACATCCACGAGGAGGCGGGTTTCGTGACATCATCGCATACAATAGAAGTCCCATTTCATTGGCTAGGCCCCAACCAATAAAACGGCTCCTTCGAACACCCCCGCTCCCGCCCCCCTTCCGCTCTCACCGCCACTGAGTTACAAGTGCACAAATCAGTTTTGCACCTCATATATCGCGAAAAGAGTAGCAAAAGTCAAGGCGCGAAATTTGAACTTGCAGTGACAGATTTGAGAAGTAGCAAGTGCCAATTTGAGGTTGTACTGCGAATTTGAATGTTAGAAGAAGTGCAAATATATTTTACATGTTTGTGATTGTCATTGTATTTCTGTGAATGGCATTTTACACATTTGTGACTGCTTGTCTGCAGCTTCAGATTCAGAATACAGGTTTGTGACTATTGTCTGCGAGTGCAAATCTCAACATTAAAGTTCAGATTTTTATTTTACAGGTTTTCACATCGGAGCTGTGAGTGTAAATGTTCACATACAAGTAGGAATATTTATTGTACAAGTTCTCAAATTCACATCTACGTGCTCTCAAGTTTAGCTACTGATTTACCTTCATACATAAGCAACAGCAGTGTAGCAGATCTATTCCAAGACCTAAAATATCAACATTGCAATATCCATTACCATGCACTTTTGATTATTGATAATTTATACCTTTCAAATAAAACTTTACTGATCTCAGAAGGGAGTAATTAATTGATTTCAGTCGAATTATTAACCATCCTTTTGACAAAGTACAGTATGACTCTCAAGTATTCTTGCTTTACATAGGCCCATATAATGTGTGGGCATCAATGTATTAGTCTTTGAAACATTTATAACCCATACCTTGTCTCACTCTCATAGTGACAGACAGCACAATGGAATGTTTTATAGAAATACCACTGAACTATTCCATCCCAGCTGTACATTTATTCTCAGCTCTATAGCACACTCCACCAGGCTCTATGAAGAGAGGATGGCACAAGGTTACCTTTATGACCACATTTTTTCATTTTCTTTGGTGTTTGTCACTCATCTGTCAAAATATTTTTTTTTCAAAAGGACAGCCTTAAAAAGAAAGAATAATTACCACTCAATATTCAGTCATTTCATTACACAACTCTCTGGATTACTTGACTCTGATTGGTCAATTGTGGAATTTAGCGGTCAGATATTTTCTAATCTTGACTGTCGTCCAAAGCAAAGTAACTGAACCCGGCATAGAAGAACTATTTTGGGTATCCCCAAAGAACCTTTCAATGAACAATTGCTAAAATTAGAACAACAAATTTTCCATTATAAAAAAATCTTTTGTACATGTTTCCTCATGGAAACATAGATACCAATAAGGTTCTTTATTGGTATCTATGTTTCCATGAAGAAACATCACAAAATTTTAGCAATTGTTCATTGAAAGGTTCTTTGGGAATACCCAAAATAGTTATTCTATGGCATCACTGTGGAACCTTTATCTTTAATGCTGCATTTGCATTTGAACGAAACAAGGGAGATCAAGTCCACGAAAAGAAATCAAAGTAGTGCCAGGTTCAGTTACTTTGCTTTGGTAACATGCCATCTTGCATCTCAAGTCGCATCTTGATTGTAGAAAAAATAACCTCAGTATTATTTTTATTATTGATCTGTTCATCTTGTAGATATAGGTTTATTTTTTACATGTTGTCATGGATTTTTTTCTTAGTGAAAGTTTTATGATAATACAGGTTAAAATATTGGTAACACTTTATTAACAGTCCCTTTTGAACATTCTGTTGACTATAAGTAATGTTGCACCTATGTCAACTAACTCTCATTACAGTATTAGTAGACAAATCTACTTAATTTCTTCTAAAGCTTTATTGTGATGCTACCCAACAGACATTCTACTGACTAAAAGTAACTTTGCAACTAGATGTAAACTTATAACCCTATAACTCTACCAGTCTACTCGACATGTAGGTGCAACGTTACTTAGTCAACAGAATGTGTTAAAGGGTTCATCAAAATAAAGTGAAACCAAAATATAAAATCAATATTTCATGTCTATTTATTATTTATTTGGTTTTATTTTGTCTGTTTTGCTACATCTGCAGTTTTTCAGACACCAGGAGAATGATGGCTGAGGTTAGAGGTCAGGTACATTTAAAGTAAGATGTCTACTTTGCATTGATATCTTTTACCAAATGTAACATGCTGTAGTTTTCAAAACAAAGTAAATTTAGCGTGCATTCAAGCCCCCAGACAAATAAATCCCAGCTGAGATCTGTAACAGTTTGACACAAAAAGAGACTCATTAGGAAAAGTGGATGAAGGATAAATGAAACACTCACATCACAAAAACATCTTCAAAAACTAAAGGGGAATATTGATACTGTACATCTATTCCCCAAAAGCGTGGTTTGGTAAGGAAATTGTACTGTATGGTCAACCTGAATTCAGACGTTGCAGGCTTTAAATGATGACTGTATGAACTACGTAGAAAGCTTAAAAATTCTGGTCATACATTTGCAGGAGCAAAAATATAGGTTGGTTTGATGACATTTATTCAGTCGTCTCTATGGTGTTCTGTTTTGAGATTTCATCAAGCACCCAGGTAACATTTGAAATGAGTGGGCTTCATGCCTGCCTGATGACAAATTAGAGATATGACCTGAATAAAATATCAAAAAGTCATTTGATATTCCTCATCGACTAAATTAACATCATCAGCTTCATCAAGACATAAATGATTTCTCAGAGTAGAGTGGTGAGTTGATCAGCATTCAGATGAGTTGTTTATAAACACAACTCACCCATCCATGTCTCTGTCATGAATATGGATGAAGAGCAATTGGCTTATTCAAAGAACATTTTCAATCAAAAAAGGAAAAGAAAAATCCAAGAGACAAACATTGTGGGACTGATCCGATGATTTTTTCCAGAAAAGATTGCTTGCTTTATAGATTTGTTGTGTTGCATTCCCAATGTCTCCCCCAGTCCCCCAGAATTTCAAACATAACAGTTGCGTTGGAGCGAGGGAAGAATTGTATAGATAACAAGCCTTGGACAACATCCCTCGTTTATCTTATCAAACTATTACCAAGAGCAACATTTAAAAGGATTAAAATAAAAACACTTTTATATCTTTATCGTAATTCTGCTACATTCCCCTGTTGACTCACCAACTGTGTCAAGCTGACAGAATAATCCAGCTGGGTTTGGATGATTACACATATTTTAGGATTTTATTAACCATTTGAGGATACTTGAATATAATATTTTGCTCTCTGCTGACTGAAACCCGGCAGTTTGCAGTGTTGGAGGTAAAGCATTACAAGTAACTTGAGTTACGTAATCAGATTACTTTTTTTAAAGTAACGAGTAAAGTAACATATTACTTTTAAATTTACAACAAAATATCTGAGTTAATTTGTTTTCCCATTTATTGACCTCCATTTCCTTCAGCCTGATGCTTATTCATTTCACTTCTGTCAAGTCACTTCTGTCAACTTCTGTTTCAGTCAAGAACACACAGACAAAATAATTAAGAATTATTTGAATAGATTGCAAACAGGTTGATGTTCCTGAATTGAAATTTGGCGGTATGGCTCTGTTCAGGGAGTCCTCTGACCTTTCATGAGCACCATGAAATAGCAGAGAGTCAGAGGACAGCAGCAGCAGCATTAGGGAACGCTCACACAGTTTTAGACTGTGAGAGCTAAAATATCCCCCTGTGAACAGAGCAGGCAACATGACATAGCAAATGCCACGTTATGCATAAGGAGGAGCTGGGGAGGTGGCGGGCAGCAGAAGCGAGCAGCGAGCCAGCAGAAGCGAGCAGCGAGCCAGCAGAGCGAGCAGCAAGCATGTATGAGCAAGGTGAATGAGCTTTAAATAGGGCGCCTTGTTTGAGCTTTGGCCATTGAGCAGCGAGGGGGTTAACCAGCTAATGCGGCTCAGCTGGAGCAGATCAGCTGACGGGACAGTGTTGATAGCAAATAGCATAAGCAGCTGCTTGACTACCTGGCCTGCCAGAACTGACGCTGACGCTCAATTTTTGGCGTAAAAAGGGCCTTTATATTTAGTCAAAAATAGAATTTTTTTTTGTTATTAAAATCTATCAATCTCTTTCATGACCCTGTCTTAGTTTTGTTTTAACGGACTCTTGTTTTGAAGTGTCTTCTGTTCCCATTGTTTCTCGTTTTGAAGTGTGTTCTGTTCCCATTGTTTCTGTGTTTACTTCCTTTTCAGTGCCCTAGGCCACCTTGTTTGTCGCCATAGTTACCCTCATTAGTTTGTCATAGTAATTAATTAGCTACACCCTCTCCTTGTTAGCCTTGTTTTCTTTATTATTTAAACCTGTGTTTCTCTTGTTCACTGTCAGTCGATGTTTCTCTGTAGATTGTCTTTTTTTTGTTGTTATTGCTTTCCTGGTGTGCTCCAGTGCTGTATTTCATAGTTTACCCATGTTTGATTTACATCATTTTGTTAATAGATCTGCATGTGGATCCGCCTCATTGTGCTTTCGTTCAACCCAACATTACAGAGAAACATTGAGTAGTTTTTTGTAGTGATGGTGAAATGAAGCTTTGTGAAGCACCGGGCTTTCCCTCTCGACTGTATCGTAAAATGGTCATTACTCGAAGCTTTTCAACATGGTGCACACTAACGACATCTTGTGGTCAAAAGGTGGAAAAGTTGCCTTTCTGATTATTGTGTAATGGTGAAGTGCTTGTGAACTGGGTAGTGAAAGTGCTTGTGAACTGGGGAGCTGACATTTTATTTTGTGGGTAATTTAAGAAATTAGAGATTTTTATTAAGGAACAGGACTTGTTCAACAGTGTGAGGGCTAAGTATATTTCTTTTTTTTATTTACTACTACCCAAGGGGATGACAGTCGAAACCTGCTCAAGGGGTTCGTGCTATTTTTGACTCTGAATAAGAAGCAGTCACGTGACTGTGTTTGGAAACGAAGCTTCCGACATCACAGATCACGGGGTTATGGCAAAAGAATCAAGCTCCGAGACACTGCCTCATGTGAGATGTTTCGTTTTTTTATATACAAGCTTCGAAGCCTCTATGCCGAACGTCACATCACTAGTTTTTTGGACAAGTACTTTTAATACTCACACTACATTTTTTGGGGGGGATAATAATGGTACTTCTACTTGAGTATACATGTTTTCAGTCCTATTTCCACCTCTGGTTAAGGACCCCTAGTGGGCCCCGGCCCCCGGCCACAATCAATATCATCTGTTTCTGCTTTGAGACAAGACCCAGTTGTTCAATCTCTGATTCTGAGTTGAGAACAGACCATTGAACAAACACGAGGCTGTGACAGTGTTAGTCAAATCCCATTCGTTACGGCGAATTAAATTTTGATTTCCCAGAGGGCAGTTCTCTTTGAAGAGGTGGGCTGCTGGCACTGATGGCGACACGGAGAGATAGTCAGAGAAGAGAGAGAGAGAGAGAGAGAGAGAGAGAGAGAGAGAGAGAGAGAGAGAGAGAGCGATTAGCTCTGAGACATGGCATCGGAATCATGCTGCTGTAACAAACACACCAAATGACTGAAATATGAGAAAGCAAGCTAAGCCTACAGAGTAGCTTTCCAAAAAATATACTAATTAACATTCCATAGTTATACTACTGATGTTTACAAAAAACAGAACTTTTACAGAAATTATAGATAGTTATATCACAAGAATGATGCTTTGCCTTAGGACTCAAGTTTGAACTCTGAATCATTTTCCAGTCTTTCACAATCGTCTTAATCACTGTATTGCTACACATTCACTCTATTGCAAAATATCAGGGGACTGGCAGAGAGAGAATACTGTCAGTGTATATCCATATTTGAAAATGATTGCTTTATCCAAAATGTATCATGCTATAAAAGTTCCTGAATAACAAGTAAAACAAGCAAAGTAGTTGATGGGCCAATTTCTGACACAGTTCTGGCATTATGGGAATTTTACCAGATGTGCATTATTCACACACGGCATATAGTGCCTTTCCAGTGAAATAAGAATTCCCCAGCAAAATAAGCAATGTGAGAACAGATGTGTGCTTTTGAATCATGACTCATAACAGAGTTATGCAGAAAGCTCAGCAGATTTCCTCATAATTCAAAGCTCAACACATTATTTTATTGTACATTGAATTGTAATATATTTTTGGTCATTTTATTATACTTTCAGCAACCAATAAGTGTCCTACCCTGCACAGTATATTTAAATACTCCCACAATCAGCACAGAAAATATAATAAAGATTAAGGATTTCGACTAATGAATCAAGTTAACTTTAAAACCAATGTTCAATCTCAGAATGTATACACGGGATTGATACACACGTTCAGAATGCTGACTGACCAATCAGAATCAAGCACCACTAACATTTTTTGAATTTAGAGGAATGCCACAACCCTAAACAGCAACAGCTAGCATTACTATAAAAATGCATTTGTATTTATAGTACATTTAGTTTTGTAGAAATGTGTTACACGTAATCTGAAAATCCACAGTTGCGCTTGTCATGGAAGAGCAATATGATATGTAAGAATTTGTGGTGGTGTTAGGGGAAGACATAATAGTGTGTTTTAAATTGAACAAACTACTGTGAATTTTTAGTTTACGTGTAACACATTTCTCCAAAATAAATGTACTGTATAAATAAAAATCTTCATTTTCTTTTTGTGTACTACAGTATTGACTTTTCAGTAAATTTTTTACCTACTGTTGAAATCTATCTAAAAGGCTCAGTGTGACACACAAGAGCATTCAGCAAGACAAAACTGTTACTTTCTGAACTAGAAACGGAATAACACTTTCAGGTAGCCTATTACTGTAATTGGATTAAAATGGTAAAACACATATATAGGCGTACATTTAATTAACTGCCAACACATGTGTAGTACTTAACCAGATACTGACTGCTACTTTTGATTTGGACCCCTACTCCCTTTGTTCAGGGACTCATTATTCCATTTCTGTTCATCAAATTGTAGAATCTTTTTATGTTCATATAGCCTACATTTTTACACGTTAAGACATTTGTTGGAAATAAAAGAAGTTGAAAGTGAGTGGACATTTCTTTTTTTATTGATGGTATATTGTCACCCCCCTTATTCAGTTTAACAAATGAAAAGTCTCTTCTCAAAAACTTCTGGACTTGATGAATAGATAGTACAGCTAATTACAGCTATATTTTGTAGAGACTGATTCTTGGTTATTGTCTTACATTTGTGGTCTGACAAATTGCCATGACTGCAGACTGAGTGCTAGAAAACAGAATAATCAATTTTGAACCAATCAATAACAATTATGCAATGACTTCTGTTCAAACTGCCCATGCTTCTTTTTACCAATGATTTGTTTTGGCATCTCAACTGCAGTGAATTTATCTTGTTTGATCATTTTTTCCTCCCATTGGAAAAAGTATCTGTGGCCTGCCAAAGGTTTTGAGTTTTTGGTTTTATCATGTGCACGACCACACACACCATCAATCTCAAAGCTCAACCATGGACTTTTGTGAATCCATCAAAGTGAAGAGGATTAAGGCGGTGTTTATTTTATTTTAATGCTATACGAGCTAGTAGATGTATAAAAATAGTGCAGTGCAAAGTTCCCTTGGCAAAAAAAAACATTGCATCCTTTTCTGAATGAACTGAACTAATAATGAATGTCAAAATGTTAACCAATGAATGGGTGAGATTTCACCAGTTTAAAGAAATTCAACACTTTGGAAATTTCAAATACTTCTGTCACACTTTATATGAGGCATCTTTAAAGTCACCATGAAATAAAAATCGACATTTCCTTTTTTAATATGGAATAGGCCTATTGCAATTTACTATAAATGATTTGTCTGTGCACAACATACTTTTAAAATTCATGTGCCCTCATAAACTTTATTACAAATAACTTCCCCTCTCTCCTGCAGTGACATCTCTTCTCTGATGACGTGTTTACTGGCGTGAGGGTGGGAAAACCTGTCACATGAGATCAAAGCAATATAACAAACCAAGATAATCCAACAATCCAATCAATTCCCCATGGACAAAATCAAATCCTGCACACCATGATTCTGGTTCGAGAAGCCATTTCACTTTGGATATACGCAAAGACTATAGATATAGAAAGACAGTTCACTGCTATTACTTATGAATTGGAGAAACTGCAATGCGCAATATGGCAGAATACGTCCCGCCTTCTAAGTAAAAGAGCAAATCATAAAATCGCATACTGTCTGAGTAGGAATTTGAACTGACTTTGTGACCGTTAAAAAAGTATGTTGTATATAGTATGAATGTGTGTAGAATGTAATCCGGACGTATCCACCATGTTGTCATTATCATGTGACCAACCAGCATCAGTTGCGTCGCTTCGCCTCCAATCATAAATCCCCTCCCATGGCCTCATGGGATAGTATTGTCCATTGCGCCGGATTTGAATCCGATCGCTCAAACCACTTCAGGAGGTGGTCTGGGCCGCATTCCAGACGAAACTGGACAAGTGTAAATGCATCTGGTTGTTGAAACCACATGTGTGAATTTTACTCCTCCCAAAAATGCTAAAAAAATAAACGTGTGAGAGCGTACGTGTTATAGGCTATGTCATGTTATAGTCAGATATGACGGCGCTACTGCAACACGCATCACCTCAGCTGACCAGATGAGCATCTATTCATCAGTGAGTCTATATAGCCAACCAGTTCTGTTAAAAGTCCCCGTGAACCGGAAGTTGCAAACGACTTTTCTCCAGTGTTGTGACGTATTTCCGAGAGAAACGGAATACTAAATGAGGCAAAATGGTGGGCGTGGCTTTTTCCCCAACTAGCACCTGATTGGATCTAGAAAAGTAGGTGTTTTCATTCAGCCTGTCTACTGTCAGTTGGAGGGGTGTGATTACGGATGTTAAGAAGACGCCCAAACCGTGAAACCTACGTCATCAGGCAAGGTCCTCCAACGCAGAGGGGAGGGGAAATTTCAGATTTTGATTAATAGACTAGACGGATTTCAGAAAAATGGCCTTCTATAAGAAGTGAGGAGCATTTATGGGTACAAGTCGGGAACCGGCCTACTTTACATATTTCAAGGGTGCTGAGTCCCAAAAAAATGGTACCCAAGCGAAATTTTGAGTTTTTTACCTTCTAATTTGCATATCAAAATGGCCGCCAAATTGCCTATCTTGCTCAGTCGTTGGACCATTTTCCCCTAGTTTTTTTGTAAGTAGGCAATCAAGATGAGGAAATTAAGTTTCTAGATCGATAGTCAAGGGTCAGAGCAAAGATATAATGGAGGCAACTCATGATTGGCCACTCTCTAGCAACCAGACAGAGTACCCTAGCAACCATTTTGCAAAACCTATATCTCTGCATCAGAACATCGTATAGAGATGGGGGTTGGTTTATATCATTCACACTGACAAGCAGCCTTTGGAGTTTCATGATTGGCAGCTGTTAAGCCACTCCCTAGCAACCAAACAGAGTACCATAGCAACCATTTTGCAAGACCTATATCTCTGCATCAGAACATCATATAGAGATAGGGGTTGGGTTATATCATTCATACTGACAAGCAGCCTTTGGTGTTTCATGATTAGCCACTCCCTAGCAACCAAACAGAGTACCCTAGCAACCATTTTGCAAGACCTATATCTCTGCATCAGAACATCGTATAGAGTTGGGGGTTGGTTTATATCATTCACACTGACAAGCAGCCTTTGGAGATTCATCATTGGCAGCTTCCAAGCCACTCCCTAGCAACCAAACAGAGTACCCTAGCAACCATTTTGCAAGACCTATATCTCTGCATCAGAACATCATATAGAGATAGGGGTTGGTTTATATAATTCACACTGAAATGCAGCCTTTGGCATTTCATGATTATCCACTCCCTAGCAACCAAACAGAGTACCCTAGCAACCATTTTGAAAGACCTACACTCACCTAAAGGATTATTAGGAACACCATACTAATACTGTGTTTGACCCCCTTTCGCCTTCAGAACTGCCTTAATTCTACGTGGCATTGATTCAACAAGGTGCTTAAAGCATTCTTTAGAAATGTTGGCCCATATTGATAGGATAGCATCTTGCAGTTGATGGAGACTTGTGGGATGCACATCCAGGACACGAAGCTCCCGTTCCACCACATCCCAAAGATGCTCTATTGGGTTGAGATGTGGTGGGGGCCATTTTAGTACAGTGAACTCATTGTCATGTTCAAGAAACCCATTTGAAATGGTTCGAGCTTTGTGACATGGTGCATTATCCTGCTGGAAGTAGCCATCAGAGGATGGGTACATGGTGGCCATAAAGGGATGGACATGGTCAGAAACAATGCTCTGGTAGGCCGTGGCATTTAAACGATGCCCAATTGGCACTAAGGGGCCTAAAGTGTGCCAAGAAAACATCCCCCACACCATTACACCACCACCACCAGCCTGCACAGTGGTAACAAGGCATGATGGATCCATGTTCTCATTCTGTTTACGCCAAATTCTGACTCTACCATCTGAATGTCTCAATAGAAATCGAGACTCATCAGACCAGGCAACATTTTTCCAGTCTTCAACTGTCCAATTTTGGTGAGCTCTTGCAAATTGTAGCCTCTTTTTCCTATTTGTAGTGGAGATGAGTGGTACCCGGTGGGGTCTTCTGCTGTTGTAGCCCATCCGCCTCAAGGTTGTGCGTGTTGTGGCTTCACAAATGCTTTGCTGCATACCTCGGTTGTAACGAGTGGTTATTTCAGTCAAAGTTGCTCTTCTATCAGCTTGAATCAGTCGGCCCATTCTCCTCTGACCTCTAGCATCAACAAGGCATTTTCGCCCACAGGACTGCCGCATACTGGATGTTTTTCCCTTTTCACACCATTCTTTGTAAACCCTAGAAATGGTTGTGCGTGAAAATCCCAGTAACTGAGCAGATTGTGAAATACTCAGACCGGCCCGTCTGGCACCAACAACCATGCCACGCTCAAAATTGCTTAAATCACCTTTCTTTCCCATTCTGACATTCAGTTTGGAGTTCAGGAGATTGTCTTGACCAGGACCACACCCCTAAATGCATTGAAGCAACTGCCATGTGATTGGTTGATTAGATAATTGCATTAATGAGAAATTAGCCTTTCGCCGAGCCCCGCCCCCCTTAGTTACTGTTGCTACGTCCGACAAACAAATGGTCAAACACGACCAGCGCGACAGATTGCCATGACGAGAAGAGGTATACCCGTGCGTGTCAGTGACCTTTTTTGGAGCAATACCTCCGCGATATCCTCCAGATCGAGGCAAAAGGGGTTACAGTATGCAGTGAAGGGATATATTCAAAATATATAAAAAAAAAAAAAGGCTATAATGCTTACTGTAACGACCTGTACCTCAAATGCAACCAGCACGGCCTTGAAGAAGATTTTATAAGCTGGTTCAGTGGCCAATTGTTTGGAGTTAGAAATATATAACTTGCGCTGCATATTTAACTTAGTAATTTTGCCTCAGATACAGGATTATACATTCGCTTTAACAAGTAGGTTGTTCATTACCACAACAACCACTTGCGTGTCATGCTGAATGTGATTTTTGTGTTTAAAAAGTAACTAACGTTATACATAAGAGACGGAAAGATGCAGATAACCATACATTATTTAAGGTTATTTCTATTTGTTACGATATTGATATATGAACTGATGTTGTCAAGTAAGCTTCATGCTTTCCCCGTTGCGAACTTGCTCTCCTCTAAACTGTAGTCTACAGGTGCTGCACTGCTAGTTGACTGCTGCTCATTTCCCCCCGAAAATATCATGTTAACAACAACCCTTTAGAAAACGTAATTCCTTCGTGGATCCTCTTGATCTGCTTTCTCCATGTTTCTTTGACTAATCTCAGTGTCTCAGTCTCACACACGCTGCACGCGAGTTAACCATGTTCGACACATTTAACTGGGAGTGGGGCCGTCCACACTGTTTTATCCATTGTCGGCTTTGGAAACGGAAAGAACACAACTCCTCCAGACAATCTCTCGGAGTACCTAGTGTCCGATTTACAAACGCCGTAGGCACACCGCTTCACCATCTTGCTTGGAGTCAATGTTTGACGGACCTGCTCACATAGTAACGGTTGCTATGATGTGTGATTGGACAATGGCCGTTTTGGGGGAGGGGCCGGCGAGAGGTCAATTGAACAGGTGTTCCTAATAATCCTTTAGGTGAGTGTATATCTCTGCATCAGAACATCATAGAGAAATGGGGGTTGGCTCTTTTGACTCATGCTAGCAAAGAGGACTTCCAACATGCTACACATGCTAGCTGTGAATAGCTACATGCTATTAGTGATTAGGTAAGTGCTAAATCATGCCTAGAACATGCTAAGAACTCTATAAAAACTCCATAGTAACCATCTGTGACAACTACCAACCACCTTGTAACACCATAGCAACCACCCATAACACCCTAGCAACCACCCATAACACCCTAGCAACCACCCAGAATACCTTAGCAACCGCCTAGCAACACCTTAGCAACCACCCAGAACACCCTGGGAACACCATATCAACCACCCAGAACACCCTAGCAACATGCTAGCAACCACCCAGAATACCCTAGCAACCACCCAGAATACCCTAGCAACTGCCTATCAACACCATAGCAACCACCTAGAACACCCTAGCAACTGCCTAGTAACGCCCTAGCAACCACCCAGAATACCCTAGAAACTGCCTAGAAACACCATAGCAACCACCTAGAACACCCTAGCAACTGCCTAGCAACCACCTGAACAACATGAATAAGCCATATCTCAGCACCAGAACATCGTACAGACATGTTTGTTGGCTCGTATGCAATTTTGCCACTGCAAGCACCACTTCACATTTTCTTCAGGAAATGTACAGTCTAGGGAATGCTTTGTTTGCATAAAAAAAAATGAAATCTCAGACAACTTGCAATGGTGTTTTTCTTAGTTATTATGTAATATGGAATACATCACATATCATATATACACTGGGAACATTTAAGAGTGATATTGATTGAATATTTATGTCGGCCTTAAAAAATGACACAAATAATGCCTAATTTCACCTTAAAAGTTGGTATTTTGCATATATACTGTACATAAAAAAGACAGTGATCCTCCATTATATCTTTGCTCTGACCCTTGACTATCGATCTAGAAACTTAATTTCCTCATCTTGATTGCCTACTTACAAAAAAACTAGTGGAAAATGGTCCAACGACTGAGCAAGATAGGCAATTTGGCCGCCATTTTGATATGCAAATTAGAAGGTCAAAAACTCACAATTTCGCTTGGGTACCAGTTTTTTTGGATTCAGCACCCTTGAAATATGTAAAGTAGGCCGGTTCCCGACTTGTACCCACAAATGCTCCTCACTTTCACTTTTTGGGTACATCCCATCTAGACTATAAAGATTACGAAGCCAAAAATTACGTTCTCTCTTATTGCGCTGTCTTTGATTTTGAAATTAGCTGATGATCAATAAAATGCAGCAATATGCAGGTGACGTGCACTCCATTAAATCTGCAGCGGGAATTGAAGATCGGATTTATATCCGTTTTGCAAAAACACATTTATGTGACCAGGTGTAAATGGAATCGTTTTGATAAATCAGATAGCTATCCGATCTGAGAAAACGCATGAAGTGGCCAGGTGTAAACAGCCAGGCTATAGAAGAAAAGACTTTTGCACTATCTGCTTCATGCCGTTTTTATTTTTAATCAAAATAACTTCTCTGAAGAGTGTTTACTGGCACAAGGGCGCAGGATCAACTTGTCACTCGCAAACAACAACGATAACCATTAACGTTAATTTCACACAGAGTAGGCCTAGGCCTATAGCCTACAGGTTGTTTTGCGAAACTGTCACGAAATTCACATCACATCACTCATTGTTATAAAAGTTATGAATGTCATATTTTCACAGAATAACAAATGTTACCTATCCCTCCATGTTTTAGTCCATTCAATATTTTGGTCGGATCACAGCACATCAGTAGCAGCATCCACGTATCTCTACTGACTGAACCCCTGATGTGAGAGAGAGAGAGAGAGAGAGAGAGAGAGAGAGAGAGAGAGAGAGAGAGAGAGAGAGAGAGAGAGAGAGAGAGAGAGAGAGAGAGAGAGAGAGAGAGAGAGAGAGAGAGAGAGAGAGAGAGAGAGATATGCATTTGTGCGCCTGAACAGAGACAGAAAGGCTTTCATCAACTCAGTCGCTCAGAAAGTTCTCTATATCGCGGACTCAAATGCAATCACAAGCGTTCAATGGAATATTAAAGCTGGCAAGTTGTCAAGGTAAGTTTTCTACGCGAGTAATATGAAGGTATTTTTGACAAGATTGTTCTAGGGTTTACGTGTTACACGTTTGAATCAGGCTAATAGATTACCCGAACAGATGAGAGCGAGACGCTTTATAGCGATGCTCCGTCTGACACTGACTGGATGTTATAGCGTAAAATGATGATTTCGAAAGCAAGTCTATTGAGAAACGCTTTGTAAATAGCGGCTGTCATTAGGATTTTCACACGCACAATGTTTCATTGAGATCGGATGGGATGCTGCTGTGACAGAAGATTCGCTGTGCACGACCTCTGGCAAGTTCAACGGCATTATTATCCTTAGCTACAAACATTTACAATAGTAACCATAATTTACGATAAAATGCCAGGCTATTGTTACTCTAAAACCGTAAATTCAGGGGTCGGGGTACGATTTTCTCTCTCTTGAATAGCATCAGACGATTTCAATGTCACCAAATATTTATCTATTAACTTTTGTTAATATAACCAAAGTTTGGTTGTGCATTTATACCACCCTAATTCAGGTTGAGAGGTTAGAGACAGGCACAGAAATAAGGGAGACAACCCAGAATGAGGACTATATATATATGTGTAAACAAATCAAACTAATACCACTCAACAACACACTTTTGCATTATATGATCATTTTCATGATAAAAAAAAGCTTGAACAATTATGAGATATGATTAATAATTTTCACAGAATTTTTAAATTGACCAAATGTATATTGCCAGATGTTATAATTGATCACAGGCTTCTAAATCTTATATCAAAATATAACTGGTTACCATTGCTAACATTCATTTTAAACATATTTCTCCAGATCATTTTTTTTAATCACATTTTTAGCTAAAGGGATTCATTTTTGTTTTAAAAAATAAATAAACAAAAGTTGTCCTCACCTCCACAGGTTTTAATCTTTGATCTTAATCTTAATAAAATCTTAATAAAATCAATGAATGTAAAACATTCTCTGCAAACATTTTGTGACATCAAAAGGCCCAGCAATTAACCCTATAATTTAATTTAATTTAACTTTTTTTTTGGTGATGGTGCATGGCTAATACTAAGTTAGCAAGTATTTTTGTGAATGGCAGGGGCGTGCTGCCATGGTAAATTTTTGGAAGGGTAGACTATGCACTTGAGCTATTTCGAGGTACCTCCAGCACAATAAACACTTCCACAATTAATCACACAGCATTTAATGCGATTAAGTCATGTACATGTAAGCAGACAACATATGTACATATGGAATATATAGGCCTATGTGATTTTATTTTAAATAAATAAGTCAGTCATGAACAATTTCAGGCCATTTCCCTAGGCTTTATCTAGTTATAGAACTCCAGCAATCCCACTTGCCACCATCCAATAATCTCCACCCCTGACTGTGATTTTAGGAACAGGGTTTAGAATGAGGGAAAGATACTGTGGGAATGTTGTCCTAGGAACAGCAGTAGCGATTGAGAGAAGAACACGTTTAACTTGGGTATGTTGTTGGTATTTCCCCATTAAACAGATAAGAAAGAAAAAAGAATAGATGGATCTAGTCTTACATTATTCAACGAAAACAGGTTACATCTACAATGTTGAAACCTGTTGAAATCCATGCTGTACCGTAAAGCACCGGTTAATCAGGCTGTAGTTGGTTAATTCAGAGCAATTTAAAGTGAAGGTATATATTTCATTTGGTAAGAAATTAAAGAGTTGGTCTATCACCTCAGGAAATTGCCATGGAGAGCTTTCATGTTTGTCATGGCTACTGCACTCTGGAGTGTCTAAGGCTGTGATGTATTAGTAATTGTTGGCAAAAGGAGTGTGTATTGAATGGCTGGAGAGTCTCTTCCTTAGACAGACATTCACCAGATCATAACAGCTGCAGAATATATAACTCAGTGCTGAGTCAACATATCCATACGAACCCTTCATCGCTCTGACCCACTGTCTGCCTACACACACACACACACACACACACACACACACACACACACACACACACACACACGGTTTCCATGTTTTATGGGGACTTTCCATAGGCATAATCATTTTTTTACTATACAGACTGTAACCCTACCACGAAACCTGCCCATCACAGAAAACGTTCTGAATGTTTACATTTTTATAAAACTTCATTTCTTATGATTTTTAAGTCGTTTTTCTCATGAGGACCAAAAAATGTCCATTTTGTGACATTTGGTCCCATAATGTAGGTAACACCAGGTACACACACACACACACACACACACACACACACACACACACACACACACACACACACACACACACACACACACACACACACACACACACACACACACACACACACACACACACACAGCCTTATGCCTGCAAGAGCACACACACGCATAGTCTAAATGTCTAACAAACATGCATAAACACACACTCAGCAGACACACACACATTTCGGCTTCAAATGGCAATAAATTAAATTTATAGTAAGGTTTGGTTTGTGAAATCAATCATATTTTACCTCATAATACTGTACTTGTCTCCATTTTAGCTTTTTTTTTTTCTTACTCTTACAACAAAATTTGCTACTTTGTTTTTTTTTCTTTTTATACAGGAACAATTCTGTTTAAATAAGTGAATAGTGTTTCTAACTATATGTTACATTGGTTTATTTTGCATTAATTTCACAAACCATTGGTTTGGTTTGTGAAATCAATCATATTTTACCTCATAATACTGTACTTGTCTCCATTTTAGCTTTTTTTTTTTCTTACTCTTACAACAAAATTTGCTACTTTGTTTTTTTTTCTTTTTATACAGGAACAATTCTGTTTAAATAAGTGAATAGTGTTTCTAACTATATGTTACATTGGTTTATTTTGCATTATTTTAACTATTCATATTGAAAGACTCTCAATGTAATTTTCTTATTACATGTCAAATTTTATGTCGTGGTCATTGGGCAAATATTTTTTTATGTTACACTTGGCCTGTGATGAGACAAAAAAGGATAACTTGACTTTTTACAATCATTTTCATCATCATAACATTACATAAATCTATGCAACTTCTCTGCCATAATAGCACATTTTTGTATAAAAGGTGCTTTTCATATACTGTTTCTATTGCTTTCATCAGTGATATGAAACTCAGTAGTGGTCTCAGGGCTCTTATAGGGCTCAAGGCCTTTATTAACATTTCTCTTCCTTTTTCTTCTGAGAGCCACAAAACTTGGCCAGACAGGCAGACAGATGCCCTTTGGCTTCTGACATGGAGCTGTGTTTGTGTGTGTGTGTATTTCTGTGAATACCTCCTTCCTCCTACCTATGTGTGCGTGGATTGTTTGTGCCCAGCCCCTGGCAAACCCCTTTTTATTTTTTTTTAGAAAATGAAAGCTGTCCCCCATAACCTTTGGGGGAAAATAAAAGGGGATGAAAGTTGAGAAAAAAGAAAAAAAAAGCCAATGAGAAACAATTCAGTTATTTATGGTTCATGTCATCTGTTCACTGGCACGATTTATGCTCTATAAAGGCTCTCCATTCTCTCTTTTTGCAATTTCATACCCCAGCAAATCAGATATTTCACATCTTTGAATTTTTATTATTGTGAGGCCAACACGAGAAATAATTATCTTTTAAAAACTCTGAAGGTAGATTAAATCCAGTACTGTGAGGAGAACTGAGCTCGTAGTCACAAGGGCTGGATATCTCATGAACTAAGGCTTCGAGTCAAAAGTTCAAATGGTTGATTCCAAACAGTTCAAACCCTTTATCAATTAGAATACATACATATGTAACACTTTAGTTTAGGCTCCAATTCTCACTATTAAGTACTTGCTTATTAGTATGCATATTACTAGAATATTGACTGTTTATTAGTACTTATAAAGCACATATTAATGACTTATTCTGCTTGACCATATTCTTCATCCCTTAATCCTACCCAATACATACACTAAACAACTACTTTACTAACTAGTAGTAAGCAGTATTTAGGAGTTTTTTGAGGCACAAGTCGTGGTTAATAGTGAGAATTGGACCCCAAACTAAAGAGTGACCATAATGAGATAAATTAATAGCCTACTCTTATTCAGCAATGACACATTAAATTGATCAAAAGTGACAGCAAAGACATTTATAATGTTACAAATAAATGCTGTTCTTTCTATTCATCAAATAATTCTGAAGAAAATATTAAGTACAACTGTTTACAACAATAACAAATGTTTCATGATCACTAAATCAGTATATTAGAATGATTTCTGAAGGATCATGTGACACTGAATACTGGAGTAATGTTCCTGCCATCATAAGTTGTCATGGGCTGTCCAAAATTGCCCCCTATACACTTAAATATGGTACTATTTGAGGGGACAGCCATTTGTAGTGGTGTCTGAAACCATAGTGGACGTTATCGAGTGCACTCATTCAATCCCACAATGCATCACAACTATGAGTGTACAACAGATGAATGGCAAATGGCTAGAAAATACCTATAATGCACTATGAGAGTCACGTGCCGAACGAAGTTCTTCGTTTGACCAGAAGACGGCGCCCGCAGCTAAACCATCCATTCATCCATCCATTTTCCAAACTGCGCTAGTCCAATGTTGCTACAGTATAATAGCATACAGATATAAATTCCGTTTTAGGTGATTATTAAATATTATTATAGTTTGCTAAGTTCCAAATTATATTAAACAGCAAGCACAAACTAGCACTGCAAAGACTATGCCATTGATGAAACTCCCACCATGCCTCCCACTCCTGCCTCCTCTGCCTAAGCCAGTCAGTCCTTCGACCCACCTTTGTTGGCTCTCTCCAGTCCCTCGTCTCCTCCTCTATTGGTCCCATCTTTCAAGTTGGATTTGTCGCGGACCTTTTGGTGGCAAGCTCTGCCTTGGAGAGTGGATCCCCTGGCTTTGTGTCAAGCTTTTGATCCTGTTACTCCACCTTGGCCATTAACCAGTCGGCTCCACCTTGGCTTCACCTGGGACCGTGTTCCTCACAACTCCACCGGGCTCCCTCGTCCCCTCGGCTGCAACTTGGTCAGACGTTGCTCTGCCTGCGCCATGGACTTCCGGGCCTTTCGCTGCACTTAGTCTCTCCTCCCCTAAGGATCCGCCAGGCTCTGCCATCCCTCTGGCTCTGCCCTGGTCCTCGGTCACACATGAGTCGCCTCAGTCCTCCGATACCCTGGTTCTGCCTGGTGCCTGTCGCTGTGGCTCTGCCTATGCCTCCGGATCCTGCGGTCTAGTCCAGTCCTGACATCGCCTCTGCTTCGCCAGAGTATCCAGATATCTTGGATCAATCGCTGGCGGTCTGGCCTTGGTTCCTCCCACCATCTGATCCGCCTTGGTACACTCTCCTGCCACCTGCCCTGACACTCCCTTCGAGAAGACCTCTACCTCCGCATATACTGGACTTGTTTCGGCATCAGGAGCTGCCTTCCGGAGGAGGGGAGTGCTGTCACGGTTTGGCTTTTTTTCACTTTCATTTTCTTTATGGACGTTTAGTTTGCTTGTTTTTGTTCCTATGTTCCTGCCACCATTAGTTGTCATGGTTACTTTGTAAATATGGTAAATGCAGCATTCGTGAGCATAATGTCTTTCAAAAACATTATATACCATTACCAATCCCACATTTTTCAGTAGTGTATATATATATATATTAAATGTACATTTATAAATAAAAATAAGTAAATATATTAAGATAAAATAATACAATTCTATAAATTTAATAAAAATGACAGCATTAATGTCAAAGTTAATTTATGTCAGTTGAGATTCACTTCATCCATATGATAAATTTTAAACTTTATTTCTTAAACTGGAATCATTCTTTGTTGTGCTGGCCGTCTTTGCTTTGCAGGACTCACAGCCTCTGCAGTTGAAGTGAACCCCACGGCAACAATGAAGATGTTTGACTAAAATATTTCACTCCACACTTCACCAATTGTTAATTGATAACCTAGTCAGCGAAATATTTGACCATCCGTGGTAATATAAACTGATGTCGCCTCAAGCCATGTAGTGTATTTCAGACATGCTAACATTCCCACAAGTACAGAGGACCGTGAGTGCCATTGTGGAGTCATTTATATGCAGCATTAACTTGCATGAGTGCTTTTGCTAGTCTTAATGGTGTCGGCCTGAGTGGTATTAATTTCTTGTGTTGTGTTAGCCAGTCATAATGGTGTAAGCCTGTCTGAAACTGCCAAATAGGGAGATGTGTCTGCCTGCTTCAGTGAGCTATAGTGAGCTTGTGTTAATGGTCTGCTGAGGTCAGTCATAAAATATCTCTGGTAACTCTTAAGTGACCTTCTGACATTTACTGTAATGGACGTGCTACTCAACCCATGCAATACTTGTTTCCTGTTTATTGCCTAATTGCTTAATTTGGGGCTTAAACTAATTAAATCAAAGCTTTACTTTTTGAAAATATGAATATATACATTTACTCTTACGCACAATCTATTCCTATTTTTTTTCTTCTTCATATTATAAGCTTACATAAGTGCATACTAAATGTAAAAAAATAACTTTAGTGAGCTGATGTAATGTAACCCACTTCCTGGCTGCATTACTCTATAGCTTATGTATAAGAGTAAATCTGAGGAAAGTATTTCATTTATGCATATCTCTACCCAGTATTTGGCTCAGTGGCTTAAATGCTCATCATTTCATTCCAAAAAAAAAAAAAAAGAACTTGTTTTGCAGTTTTTCTGTGCATTTCTATGCTCTTGTCATCCCTAACATAGTCTCAGCCACAGACGGCACACCCACAGACCGCCCACAGTCCACTCACTGACCGTCTGATGCATATTGGACACAAAGCTGGAAAGTACTTTCACAATCTGGCAAGCTATTATCTGATTGGCTGGCCTTGTGCAGTTCAGGGCACACGTTTTTTTTTTTTTTTACTCGATCTGCTTCCAAACAGTCATGTTTACAAATTACCAGATTCAGCAAGTGCTTTTTAAGGATTTTCCAAAGTTTATCAGGTTAGTATCAAATCTTAAAAAATAATCTTAATATTCCATTTTGTTTTAAAAAACAAACAAATAAAAACTAAAATGAAACTTTTTAAATGCTACAAGTTTTAAATGCTACAACACTGTAACATAAGGTTACACTTTATTTTAAAGTGTCCTTGTGTAATTGTACATTTAAGTACTGAGTAATATTAGTTAAGTAGATGTACTTATAGGGTTAGGATTAGGGTTTTGTTTGGGGTTAGTCGCATGTAATTATGCTTAATTTACTGTTATTACTATAGTACTATATATATACCCCCCCCCCCCCAAGCAAAGTCGGTCAGACATTCTCAGACTGTTCTTCACTATAAGCTGTAATAATGACCAGAACTCTTTATAATCAGAGATCTGGCTATACACGAAACTATGCAAACCACAAACAGCAAGACATTGGCCTTCCCAGTGCCCCCTTCCCCCAATACAGTGTATTTATAGCACCTGCACTAGTGAATAGGTATTATCAACAGGCACAGAATTAGATCAGATTAAGTCCTAATATGATTTTACTCGAGGCGTCAGGCCCCCTGAGGCTCAGTCCTCAGTTCTGCTTTCATGTCTATTTGGAGCAGACACATAAATATTGTGCACCAGTATCAATGGAGGGAGGAGGGCCTCTGAATGCTGGTCTGAATGAGTTCACTTCTCCCCCTCTCTCTTCTGGTCATCTGTGCCAGGAGCATTGGTCTGGTGCCCTCTTTAATGATGCATGGAACATTAGCCAGCCACTATCCAAAGATAGGACGAGGCCGATGGCATTCTCTGGTCAAAAGAGGCTGCATTGTTTGGGTTCAGAATAGCATGGTCTACTGAGAAAGGGGAGAACAAAGTGTGCTGTCTGTCGAGTTTGTTTTCTAAAATTGTTGCCACAATCGTAATTTGTGATTGCCACAAATGACATTTTTAGGTCTTTTATATTCAAGCACATTTCTGCTATGCATGCATGGGGTGATGGGAAAGCAGATGGTGTTGGAAGTAATATAGATATAGTACATACAGGTTTATTTTACTTAGTTTGACATTTTTAATCATACACTTTATTTACACTGTTATGTTCATTTAAAGAAGGGGTTTTCAAATTGGGGTCAGGAGAGCGCAGGTGGCTGCTGAAAAACTCTTTTTCATTAAAACTTTCAGTGAAGATACATACGATAAATAGACAGATAGATAGAAAAAAGTTTGAAAAAGTAAAAAAGAAATTTATAAATGAGAAATCATGATTAAATTGCAAATAGTTTGTGAAAAAAATATTATACATGCAGCATTACTCAGGTACAAATATAACTATTTAAAAAATTAGATAAAAAGAACTTCCAGATAATATTTTAATCATCTTTTGACATGAAAATAAACTAATTATTTAATTTAGGATTTTATAAGATATTTAGATAACAACATGTTGTCTTTATAATATTAATGGGACTTTAATTAATGGAACTTTTTTTAATAGCAAAGGAATCTCTTGCACAGAACACATTCAATTTAGAATTCTTTGGTAACAAAAGGTAAAAGGTAAAAACCCTGGCTTTTACTAGTAGTTTTTACTAAACTATAGCAATACAAAAAGATCAATGGAAACACATAAAGGAAGGAAGAAAACAAGAATATATTGTGATAGGGAAAACCTTGTGTTAAGAAAAATGAAAGCTGCCTTCCATAACCTGCATTCGGGGGTGGAGAAACATAAAAGAATAGGATGAGAGAGAGAGGAAAAAAGCAAATGAAAAAAGGATTCTTGGAGTTATTTGTAGCTCACGTCTGTTCATTCGCACGACGGATGCTCTATACTGAATCTCCCATCCTTCTATATTCAATTTGTATCTCAACTCTTTATATCGCAAGTCCCAGGCAGCAGATCTAATTAAAAATCCAGTCTAATACATCATTTATTTATGAGATAAATTCAAGTGGCTGTTATCTGACAGAATATGCGTGACTTCGCATTTTTATGCACAACTGCACTGCTGACATTTGCTACATATTATCCTTGTGAATTTTCCTTGTGGATGGTAACAAAGAACAGGCTATTGATTAAATGGCAAGAGGAACTTGGATCTATTGTTGTACTGGGTATCTGGGACATAAAAGGTTTGGAAAGAGGTGTCCTGAGTTGCCCGGCGTCAAGCACACAATAGCATTGTCAGGAAACACGTAACAGTTGAACACATGACCATGGGGAAGTAGTAGATGTTAAACAAATGTCCTTCTCTAGTAGTAGAGTAAGTACATTAGTAACCACGAGGATCTGCATAAATTGATTCTGATAATTGTGAAGTTTTCTTTTGTATTTTTGATAAAAAATAGAATAAAACTAATTATATGAGTTATTTAATTCATTTAAAACATATATTATTATTTTTTTTTTCATCTTATATATATTTTTTAAATTGTTATTATATTTGTATGGAAGCTTGTTTCTGCCACTGAATAAAAAAGGTAAATGTGACTTTTTATCTAACAATTCAGATTTTTTTTGCGACCAGGTTAACTCAAGTCTGAATTCTGAATATCTGAATTTTGAGATATAAACTCGCAATTCTGAGAAATAAAGTCGCAAATCTGAGAAATAAAATCTGAATTTAATTAATTCTAAAATCTGTGAAAGATACTGATGTATTAGGGTGCAATCATCTTGATAAAGATGGTTCAATCCCTTTCTTTCTTTCTTTCTTTCTTTCTTTCTTTCTTTCTTTCTTTCTTTCTTTCTTTCTTTCTTTCTTTCTTTCTTTCTTTCTTTCTTTCTTTCTTTCTTTCTTTCTTTCTTTCTTTCTTTCTTTCTGGTTTCTGTCTTTCTTTCATAGAAGTGTTTATTCACATAGGCTGCTGAGTGAAGCACCTGAGGGAACTTCTCTTTCTCTCATCTCTGTTGTTTAATTACACTTCTTTTCTTCTGCGCTATACTGCTCTTTTCAGCGTGGATTACATAAACAGTTTCCCCAAGCTTCCTTGCTTTGGTGCTACACACGCTACACAGAATAAGACAATAAAGCCTTCCATCAAAGCACTGACAGCCTGAAATCAACAGCAAACCACATGCCCCATGTTTCAAGCACTGAGAAGCAAACATCTTCTTCAAACCGCAGAACAAATCTGCTCAACTGAACATGAGCCTGTCATCACATGGAGTATCAGAGAGGGAATAAAGGGGCACTGAGAAAGGCCTGCTTCAGCAGGAGTTCATATAACATCACCCATAAGCACATCTGTCTGCCAGATGGGTCCCAATTTATACAAGATGATGCTAATAATAACTTCTGTATTATTTATGCCCTTGAATTTATCAGCTTAGGAAAAGACAAGTAGCATTTTAATGAGAAAAGTTCAGGCTTTACTGACCTACTGCAATGATAAATACCAAGTGCACAGTGCTATAATTTAGTGTCACATGGTTTATAGTGACAAAAATAATAATTTAGGCCCTGATTTAGTAAAGGTTTGCATACATAAAAAACATGCAAATTTAACAGCACACAAATCATTGATACAAATAGGATATCTTGTCACTTAGTGTAGATTTTCCTTGATTCAATATGTAATTTGCGTCTCTATAAAAGTGCACAATCAAGGGCAGTGTCAATGCAAACAATTACACTGCACCTGCAAAGTAATTTGTCAAGTCTGAAATTAATTATGGAAACAGTGTCTGCAAATTAACATGACTGAATGACAAGTAATCTGATTCAGGGTATGCACCAGCTGCCGTCACTAAAACGGAGACATTGAGAACAGAGAACACATAGATGTAGTGCTGCTCGAATGGATTAATGTGATACAAATGTATTTCTATGCAATTGTTTTATTCAAAATTACATTTAGCACACAAAATCATCACTGAATGTAATGCATTATATACAGCACACTTTATCTGTAAGAAAAAAGAAATGTAGTAATAGATGGCACGGTGCGCACAGAACCGTTTTGAGACATTTTTGAAAATCATTTATTTTCTTTTTCTTTCTTTTTTTTGTTTATTAAATAAGCAAGTCATACTGGTTTGGAACAACATCATTTTGGGTGAACTGTCCCTTTACGGCAAGACACAACAGGCAAAAACATTTAATCGCACAAATGTCGCACAGGGATATTAAAGGGATAGTTCACTTTGAAATTAATTTTTGGTATGTTTTAGCTTACCTCAAGGGCATCCAAGATGTAGGTGTCTTTGTTTCCGCAGTAGTTTCAATTTTGATATTTTTAGGTCAAACCGTTCTTGTCTGTCAGTCATATAATGCAGGTCTACGGTCACTTCCTCAAAGAGCATACACAGAGAAGTCCAAATTAAACATGATTTAATGACTTGTAAATGTAAGTACACATTGATGGCCTAAGACACGAAACGAGCGGTTTGTGTGAGAAAACGAACAGTATTTATATCGTTTTTACCTCTTGTAAACACAGCCACATCCAAGTGATCTGAGGTCGCCGGCGCTTTGGTCTTTTCCGCGTGTACGTCACTCATACAATTGTTTTATTTTTATTTTTTTTTAATTGTTTTCTTTTACGACGGTTTAAACATCCCGGATAAGCGCAAATTAGTACCATTTTAATTAGTCGTCTTACCTACAATCTCTGTTCTGTGTAAACAATGAGTGACGCACACGCGCGAGAGATCACTTCCGCCGCTTGCCGGAAAAGACCAAAGCGCCGGCGCCGTCAGATCACTTGGACGTGGCTGTGTTTACAAGAGGTAAAAACAATATAAATACTGTTCGTTTTCTCACACAAACTGCTCGTTTCGTGTCTTAGGCCATCAATGTGTACTTACATTTACGAGTCATTAAATCATGTTTAATTTGGACTTCTCTGTGTATGCTCTTTGAGGAAGTGACCATAGACCTGCATTATATGACTGACAGACAAGAACGGTTTGACCTAAAAATATCAAAATTGAAATTACTGCGGAAACAAAGACACCTACATCTTGGATGCCCTTGAGGTAAGCTAAAACATACCAAAAATTAATTTCAAAGTGAATTATCCCTTTAAGAATAAGTTGTCAGGCACACACTGAGAATCGATTGAGAATTGATCTCACGGGCCAAAATTAAACATAAACTAAATATATATATTAAAAAAGTTATGCAAAAAGGGCACTTATCAAATCAGAGGCCAAAAGGGCATGCGCTTGAGCACCACTTGGGGTCTTTCTGTCAACGTGCCTGAAGACATGTTTTTTCATGCACTGCATGGTCAATTTTGAGATTTTTGGCTATTTTGCTTCCATAACATGCATTCTTTCAGACTAGTTAAAGGTGCCCTAGAATGTTTATTTTTTATTTTTTATAATGTTTCCTGGGTTACCCTTATAATGTTAGTATGTTTTTTAGATAAAAAATAATCATAATTTAGAAATAAATGGCATTTTTCCTAGCCTGCTTTTAGCCTCTGATTTGAACACTCTGTTTGAAGGGGCGTGTCTGCTGTGGGATTCAGTGTAACCGCGGCCACTGCTGTGATTGGCTGACATGCTTGCATATGAAATAGCAACGCATTACATGTGAAACTCTCTCCCGAATACTTTTACTACTGCTATTATACGTTTTTACTATAACAGCTATCGAGATTAACGAATCGTGAGATGTTTTTAAAGTATTTAGATCTATTCCCATCACATAAAATGTTGCCGTGATGAGCATTGAGCAGATGACAGTGTGTTGATCGCGAGAATGAAGATCTTATCATTGCAAAGCAGTTTCTGCACTCTCTCTGCTTTCACCAATGCAAACACGATGATGTAAATACAGTAAGAGCTTCGTTGTGCAGTAACGTGCATCATTGATTTCATAACGAGTTTGGCAAGTGTCCAGATAAACTCGCGCTGTGTGGAAAGATTGTTCTTTGATCGCTTTCTGTATATAATTTGTTCACAATTTAAATACGATTATTTTCATCCTACTAAAAGAAACGATGTGAAGCTGATATTTTTGACTTACTGATGCATAAACAGTATTGAACGATTTTGAGAGAAAGATTACCTGTCTGAACTTGAACAATTACTCATCAGAAAGTGTTGCTTGGTAGCTCGATCCGAGGCCAGCTCTGTATTGGCCCAAGTTGAGGAAACAGTCGTCGGTGAAAAGTTTGAAAATTTCCAGAGAAAATAAAATTAACCCCTTGTTTCTTCAGAGGCTCAGATGAAGGAACTAAAAAAATACTTTTGTGTTCATGTGTACATCCACACTGAGCAACTGCCATGCTTCGGCTGCGCAGTTCCGCCTGGCATTGAGGGCTGGCATTATGCAAATATTTGGAGGCGTACATATTAATGATCCCGACTATTGCGTCACAGTCGGTATTGTGTGGAGAACCGACCGTTTTTCAGGGGTGTTTTTCATAAATGTGAATTAAATGAGAACGCGAAAACAGTCCAGTTTGAGATTCACTCTATGTCATGTCCATGCACTGAACTCTTGTTATTTGACTATACCAAGGTAAATTCAATTTTGAATTATAGGTCACCTTTAAAAGAAAACATCCAAAATATACATTTAACCCTCTGAGCCTCATCTTTTTTTTTGGTCATACTTGGTATCTTCACACCCTTGAAATTAAACTTTTTTTTAGGAAAATCAGTGTATTATATTTTCAGTAATATTTTTTGATTATTATTTAGAATTGTGAGGGGATTTTATGATACTATGCAATATTTAGAAATTTTTTTTATGAACTTTTTTTTAAAATTGTTTTTATTATTATAATTGTTTTTTTTAAATTAGTTTTCAAGAAATGCAATCTTTCAGATTAAAATAGTGAAGGCCTTTAAAATCTAATTTTTTTAAAAGTGAGAATAGTGCCATATGGAGGCGTTAAAAAATTAAAATGTCATGGTGTAACCACCTGTATAGCTCCATATAGAAAGGCTTTTGGATTCCCTATAGTTGTTTTTTAGACATAATTTATTTTATTAGGTTTTGCATTTAGCTATATTACACATTCTAAAAGGCTACTTTTTGTCAAGGTTTAGATATTTTTTTTTAGATAAGTATCAGGTTTTGCATTATGATTACAATCAAACATAAAAATTTTGTTATAGGGAAAACACATGGAAAGCATTTTTGTTAAGTTGCAATATGAGTTAATTATATGAACCTATTTTTAACCTATTTACACATATCCTACTTTGTTATCACCACTACAAACCGCCTGCATTCACATTTAGACTATTTTTTTTATATATCTTCAAATAGAGACATTTTCAAATGCTGCCTAGTGTTGACAAGGGAACTAGAACATCTGTGGTTTTTCCACAGTGTGACTATTAATTGAACTGTCACTCTCTTAGCTTTTTCTGGGTTGTGTTTGTCAGATTTCACACCCTTGTACCCAAAGCCTTCATTTATAATGTCTTGTGTCTTTCTTTTCAATTTCATTTGCAGGCCATTTAATCAACACCGTCATTGTCAGTTGGGAAACAAATTTCATGCATGAGACCACATTGAAAAGCTTGGATTTTTTTTTTTTTTTTACTTTAACCCTGAAATAAATTGGTTAAAAATAATAATAATAATAATAATAATAAAAAATTGGCAAACAGAATAAGATTTTTTTGTTTATTTTTCAATTCAACTTTTCACTCGGATGGTTAAGCTGATTATTTAATAAAAAAAATTTAAGAAGCAAAATAGAAGAAAATTTGACCTCTGAATGTTGCTATGTACTGTAGTTGTCAAAATGTTTTTGTAGAGCATTTTTGGATATATGTTGATATTTCAGCTCAGCTTTAACACATTAACAATCATGCTAACCAAACAGGTAACTAAGCCTGATTTTCCTTTCATTGTGAGAGTCTATAAAAAGGTTGGGAGTATTAACAGAGAAATTTGACACAGTCACAATGCTTTGAATAGGTGACTTCAATGAATATATAACTAAGTGCATCCATTGAATATTATTCAGTTTGATGTAATCAGTATACTAATATAAGTGACTGACTGATGCCATTTCAGACTCGGCTCCACTGAGCTTCATTATCGTCTCTATTAGCTGCCGCATTCATTCATTTCCTCTCACTTGTACTGACTGTGGAATAGATGTTATCCCTGCATGTTTTTCCTCTATTGACACTGCACAAATGGAATGTGTACTTGTTAGTCTGTATGCGTGTTTGTGTTTGAGTGTGTGTATTAGAGGAGAATATAGATTAACTCAGGAAGAGATGATCGCGAGTATTTTGCTTTCTGTGTCTTCTTTGAGCTGGAGAGGTGGATTGTAATTTCACTCAGACTCACTCACATATAAAATAAAGAATGCATAGATAGATAGATAACACTTTAAAATGTTGCATTAGAAAAAAAAAATTCAAACCATTTGCCATCTGCAAAAAAGACAGGCTTGTTCATCACACTATGTACATGTTCCACTGAAGTGTACAAATACGTTTTTTCATTTCTACTAACTCATGTACATATTACTTTGCAATACTCTGTTCCAAGTTCAGTTAACTCACTCTTTGTTCCAAGTTCAGTTAACTCACTCTTTGTTCCAAGTTCAGTTAACTCACTCTTTGTTCGTAAAATTTACTCAAACTATGTAGCACTGAATTAAGCATGATTTTAAAGTGCATGGTTAACTTAAAAACATTTCAGTAAACAACACATTCAATTTCTTGTTTCACTTTGTAAGACTACATATCTACAAAATATAGGTAATGAGGTACCCAACCGACCACAGAGACCTCAAAACTTGGTACACAACTCACATTAAAGGTAACAGTGATAGAATAGAGCACAGCAAAACAGCAAGTTGCTATTCCTAACAACCAAAGCGATAAAACTGTAAATACAACTAGAAAACAGTGAAAATGCAACCTTATTAATTATATATTAATTATGTCCCAGTGCATGATGGGAACACGTATCAGAAAGTTGAGTAGGTTTTACTTAATTTTATAACTTTGATATTCACTCAAATAATCATAATAAACATAACAAGTAGAATATTATTTTAAGTTCAAGCTTTAATTTCTACAAGCTTGAATTGAGTAATATTTAATTCTTGCCTGAACTAACTTATTCAATCTAAAAATACATTTGTTTTTTTTTCTATATATTTACTTCACCACAGAATCTTTTTTTATTATCAGTGTTAACTATTGATTTGTCAATCAAAACCTTTTGTAAAATGTTTTACAAATTGTTTGTGCAATGAAAATGTCACTTGGTTTGATATTTTTGTTATCTATTTCAATAACATATTTTTAATGTTGCTTGATTGTCCAAATATTTATTTGATGGCCACTGTATGTGCAAAAGCATCCACGGACCACACTAACTTGTGACACATATTCTGCCCCTTCTACTGCTGTGCTTCTCCTCACGATATTCCAAGTATTGCCCCCCTCCCCCTCCCCCTCCCGGTGTATTGTAGGCTACAACTTAAGCTACGACCCCCCCCCCCAGACCCTTGGCATCCCCTTCCATCCACCCGGATCCATTCCTGCATACTCTGATCAATAGTCATGGCACTGGCTGGCACGGACACAGTAGCCTCTGTGCTCGGAGGCAGTGGTCTTGACAGCTGCCCTCTTTTTATGACTCTGGAAATGGGTGAGGGAGGGGGCTCAGAGAGATGTATGTGAAAAATGACATAGCAACAAAGGCTGCGTCCGAAATCGCATACTCTCATGAGTAGGTACTTATTTTAAATAAGTAATTACTCCACGACCGCTAAAAAAGTTCGTTCTACATAGTATGAATATGTGTAGTATGAATTTAATTCGGACGTACTACATCCGCCATGTTGTTATTATCATGTGACCTATATCAGCGTCCGCTATGTCGTTTCAAGGCCATTCATGAATCTTCTCCTGTGGCCTCATGGGATAGTAAAGTATCCATCATATGCACACTTCAGAATCTCGCTGGAAGTAGGTCACCAGGGTACTTTTTGCCTAATGTTTTATGAGTACTGTGAATTCAGACATACTTCTTTTGTCACATACTGTTTTTCGGATACTTAGGGAAGTATGTGATTTCGGATGCAGCCAATGGTTCAATCAGTGGTGTGTGTTCTCTCTGAGGTCTATTTATGATGTTAGCGAGATTTTTACATTAAAACAAGAACATCCTAATTAATAAGTAAAAGGCTTGAAGTAATAACTCTTGGTTGTGGCTAATAAATAACGTACTTGGAGTTAAAACATATAATTGACAGGATGACGGTGTTTCGTGTAAACGAATTAGGAATGAACCATCGTTTGTCGCAACGTCGTTTTTAGATTCATTGTTCATCATCTTTATCATTCACCTGTGAACCATGCCTTAAAAACGGTGAATCTTTTTTTTTTAAATGACACTTTGTTGTGCACAAATTACACACTAAAACGCATAACTTTGTAAATGATAACAGAATTTTCATTTTTGGGTGAACTATCCCTTTAACCTGTAAGGACCCTTGAATTGTGTAGGCTTTGCATAAACAACATCAAAAGCATCAATAGGCACGCACTTTGTAGAGCTCCTCACTTGTGGTTTTGATTGACAGGTATAATGATGGAGCTTCTCAGTAATGAATCATTGAGTTGTGGACTGCTGTGGCGTTCCCGCAGCGAGTGCTCATTTCAAGAATAACGCATCCTCTCTCTGTCCCGGGCTCCTCCTCTACTTCAGTCAGATCCATAATGAAAACATGCTCGCAGATGCCTCACCTCCCCACACTTAGAGCTGGGTTTGTTATTCTGAAATATATTTAAAGTGGCAGCACAAGTCAGCCCAACCCCATGCTAAAGTCATCAGAAATGTAACGCTTGTGCTTAAAATAAACACCCACGCTGACAGTGATGGAGGTCCTCATTGCTATGCTTTACCTCAAACTCTTATTATCGGCACGGATAGCGAGACCTCACTTATTTTCAATCAACGTAACTCAGACGCACAATCTGTCACTAGGATGCCATTTAAGGTCAGCGTACATACAAACACTCCCAGTGTCTATTTTTCCATAGCAACACTGATCAATGACACCTGCCTTCATCTCCATGGGAACGCACATGTCCTCCTTTGACTACCTTCCCTCTCTTTTTCTTTCATTAATCTCTCCCCATTTCTCTGTCTATCACCCTCTCTCTCTCTCTCTCTCTCTCTCTCTGAGCGTTATACAAACCATTTCGTGCACAAATAGGAAATTATCTATAATTTATGAGACCCACATCTATTTATTAGTTCAGCATGGATTACTGTGGTCTGTGTGGGCTTCGGTAGAGTCACATTTCTGTTAATGATCTCCCCAAGGTAAATTTAACCACAATTAGGCGGTAAATAACAGCCCTGAACTGTCTGAAGAAATGATGAAGGCAAACCCTCCACCAGAGGATCCTGGAGGCCCTTTAATTTGCCAAAATAAAAGGAAGAAACCAAAACAAGGCAAAACAATATATATTTTTTAGGTTTTTAAAAGCCCTGCTCAAGAATTTCCAACCACGCATATTCAGCAATAAACAAGCCATTAGGTCTACATTGAGGAGAAATGCTTTGTTGTTGAGTTTTGTGTTTTTCCCCCACCAGCCTGACTATTTCTTCCAACATTTGTAGGAAGAGATTGCAAGGAAGTGTCCTTGAGTTTAATACAAACACACAAATACAAGGAAGATACATAATTAGTGCGTGCTAGTCCTAAACATTCACTTGCAGACATTTATTAAGAATGAAGTTTTAGCAAAGAAAACCCAAAACAAACTGTCCTCTGGATACAAAAAAAACTATTATTATAATAATGATATTCCCCTAAAATAACATTAATTAATATTGCATGATATAGATTTTTATTATTTTTTAGATAAATTATTGTGAAATATTGGTGATATGTAGACCTACAATATAATGAAGTGATACAGCAAATTTTATATTTTTTCAATGTTTTATCCAGTAATTAATTTCATGGTTATGAAGCGTCTTGCTGTTTAGTTGTTGTTTTGTTTTTGTTTTCATGGACTTTTAGTTTGTTTCTCATTATTTCCTGTGTTTCCTTGGTTGTCTTGGATACTAAATATATTTTCGTTGGTTGTCGTGGTTATTCATTGATTTCACACACCTGTTCCTGATTTAGATCATTAGTTTATTCAGTATATATAGTCATCAGTTTCAGTTGTTCTTTGCCTGGTGTTTACTGTGGTCTTTTGTTTTGTGTAATAAAGTTACTACTGCATTTAGAGCCGCTGCTTCCTCCTCAGCCTAATCACTACAGTTACTTCCTCAGGTGAATGCGATTTCTGTCTATTTATCATAACTAAAATTTTGTGGTTTGATAAACCCTCTTGAGATATACACAACTGTTCAAAATTCTGGGATCAGAAAGATTTTTTTGAAAGAAAGAAATGCATACTTTATTCAGCAAGGGTGGATCAAAAGTGGCAGTAAAGAAAATGTATGTTTCAAATAAATCCGTTTCTTTTGAATTCTTTCAAATCTATTAAGATAGAAAAGTTATTTTAAACTTTACTATCATTTACAATATTACTGTTTTTACACCATTTTTGATCAAATAAATGCAGCCTTAGTGAGCATAAGAGACTTATTTAAAAAAAAAAAGAATTCTTACCGACCCCAAACTTTTAAACAGTAGTGTAAATGGTATATACTTGTATGCATAAATACTTTATCTATACAACTTCTGCATATATAGATACTTCTAAGACACCAAACCTTTTGTTTTCGACTTCCTTTGGTGTGTTCAGGCCTTAAATAGAGCAGGTCAGACCCCCTCAAACCTCCCTGCATTTCCATCTCTTTTCTCTGAATTCCTGCTTCAATTTCACAACACATTTCTTGTATCATTTGAATCATTGCCAGGAATGAGGAAACCGTAAGTAAGAGAGACACAGAGAGCAGGACAGAGAAAGAGAAGGAGTGGAGGTTGTCAAATAAATGTATCTATTAGCTTGCAGCTGGTCTACTGTGTTCTTAATTAGGCCTGTCCTGAGGCTATCATGTCTAAATGGATTACGCCCTAAACTCTCCAAAACACACATATTCTGTGCAGCCATACATACATACCCACACACACACACACACACACACACACACACCATATGCCACACAGTCTGTGGCCTGTATGATGTTCCTGCCATCCTTTCTCTGATGCTTATCCAAACCCCATCACAGAGTTACTGGCAAGTGTGAGCGACAGAAACAGAGTATTACCAACATCCACTGCTTCCTAGACTCAAATCAATGAACCGTCTTTGTGTATTTACGGTTTATTGCTCTTTTTTTGTCTTGCAGGAATAGACCTTTCTGTTATCTGAGCTTCTGTTGGGGCGTTTGTGACCTTGACAACCAAATCTGCACTGTGTTTGTGCTGGTGCGCTGTCAACCCCGCTGCCGCTGTGTCATTTGTGGCAGCTAAATTGAAGGAGTGCTCCAATCGTCTTGCCCCTCGCCACGCGTGCGGGAAGCCCTGCTCATTCCACTGTCTGTCTTCCTGCCCACAAACATTCCATTATAAACAATGACCTGAAGCCATATAGCATCTGCTCCATGAAAGATGTTGATTTCATTGGCAAAACACAGCTCTTTTGGGTTATGGTGCACTGAGCGGTATGATGGAGCAGACCTCGTACAATAACTTGCATCGATGGGATTCACTTTATATGCAAAGTGAACACAACTAACATAATACAAAAATGGACCACAAGCATGGCCTTCTAAACGCCTTTGATGAAAAAGTGGAGTACTGCAAAAGCAAGCCCAGCAACAGGTCGATGAGTGTATGGACGTTCACAGAGAACAACAGAGCACAACATCAAGCATGGGGCCCATGGACACTCTGGTCTGTACGGAAAATCAAAATCTTAAGCTTTCTTTTTGGACTTACAGTCACCATTCTAATCATGGCGTCTTACATCTTGACGAGGGACCAGAAAGGGCTCTTTTTAACGCCGTCACCGTATCACCTTACCGTAGTGTCTCATCTGGCACAGCAACCCCTTAATCTGTCTTTCACTACTGACAACACCGTTGTGAGAGAAGTGGTGAGGAGGATTGTAGCCAAAGTGGATTTCAGTTGTAGAAGAGTGCCTGACCTGGGAGAAGTGAGAGAGAAAGAGGCAAACGTATGTGCATTTGAGTTACATTGATAATTGCAAAATATACTTGATTTTTTTAACAAACAAATTAAAAAAATTCATACAAATAAAATTAAAAAACGATTAAAAAAAAACATTGTTGCTTCAATGAATTTTAAGATTTAGATCATTATCTCGAATTACAATTAAAGGATAGCAATATTAAAGATTAACGCTTGTTAGAGCTCATGTCAGAGCCAGTTTGTGTTTTAAAGAATAGACTTCGAATATCAGAACTTTAAGTTTCGGTGCATCCCTACTAAGTGCTGGTCAGAATTATTTGCCCCCTTGGTAAATATGATCAAAGATGGCTGTAAAAAATAAATCTGCATTGTTTATCCTTTTGATATATATATATATATTTTTTTTTTAAATGCATAAATCTAACATTTTATTGACGTAAAAGATCACATTATGAAATGTTTTTCTCCAAAACACATTGGGAACAATTATTTCCCTTTTATTAAATACTTTTTGCAACCTCCTTTTTCCAAGATAACAGCTCTGAGTCTTCTCCTATAATGCATGATGAGTTTGGAGAACTCCAGACAAGAGATCAGAGACCATTCCTCCATACAGAATCTCTCCAGATCCTTCAGATTCCCAGATCCATGTTGGCGCATGTTCTCTTCAGTTCAGCCCACTCATTTTCAATAGGGGGTCTGGGGACTGGGATGGCCATTGCAGATGCTTGTTTTTGTGCTCAGTGACCCATTTTTGTTTTGATTTTGATGTTTGTTTTCTAGCATTTCTAGCACAGGCTGTCAGGTTTTGATTTTTTATTGTTGGTATTTGATTGAATCCATGATGCCATGTATCTGAACAAGATGTCCAGGACCTCTGGCAGAACATTAGGCCCACAGCATTAAAGATACAGCAGAGTATTTCATTTTACACATGGGGTACTTTTTTATCCCTGTATGAACCAAACCCAGATTAAGTGTTTGCTGCCAAAAAGCTTTTTTTCTTCTTCTTTTTTTTTTTTTGTTATAGAAGACTCAGAGCTGTTATCTTGGAAAAAGGAGGTTGCGTAATAGAGGTTGATTTAATAAAAGGGGGCAAATAATTGTTCCCTATGTGTTTTGGAGAAAAACATTTCTTTCATAATGTGATTTTTCCCCACAATTTCAATTCTTTTACTTCAATAAAAGGTTAGATTTTTGCTCATTTTTAAAATAAAATATCAAAAGGATTAACAATGCATATTTATTTTTTACAGCCATCATCATATTTACCAAGGGGGCAAACAATTCTGACCAGCACTGTAAATAATATCATGCCAAACCAAAAACAATTTCATAGCTCATGATAATGCCGTATCATTTTTATAAAAATGAGTGGCAAACTTAATTTACATAGAGAGTTTTAAAAGTCAAAGTATATGTCAGTAATCCATGAGTTGAATTGGAAAGTCCAAACAGCATTTATTTGAAATATAAATCTTTTATAACCTGATAAATGTTTTTATTGTCACTTATGATCAATTTAATGCCTCCGTACAGAATAAATGTATTCATTTCTTAATTAAATCTCAAAAAAATCTTACTGACCCCAAACTTTTGAACGGTATTGTATAAAGCAAATACACACCTTCATAGATAAACATGTGCAAGCTACACTCAAAACTTAGTTTTCTATCATAAGCCTTCTGGTCTTTCTCGTCCACAGATATTCACTGCAATTCCTCGAATATTTCTTCCCAATCTCAAGAACCCCTGCTGGTATGAAGAATTCTTTGGGAATATCACAGCCGATCCATATGGGAAAAACTTGTATGCCCTTTACTCAAAGCGCTTCCAAGCAATATATGACCACCTGCGCAGAGCGTTTCCAGCTCACCTGCATCAGCATGCTGGTAGACATTACCGCCTGCGCTGCCTGCCCTTGTTTTACATCATCGGCCAGCCCAAGTGTGGCACCACAGATCTCTACGACCGCTTACGGCTACATCCAGAGGTCCATTTCACCACGATGAAGGAACCACACTGGTGGACACGAAAGAGGTTTGGTGAGTTTCACAAAAAATGATAATTCGACCATCGGTTAAAAATGTGAATTGATGATGCTGGTTGGTCTTTGTGTCAGGAAAATGTTCATCCCTCCCATTTTCTTACAATGCAAAGCATCTGCTTAATGTTAGACAGGTTGTATCACATTTATTTTATGACACAAATTTTACAGCAGGACAGATGCCATGTAATTCTGTTTGCAAGCTTTGAAATAATTGTACTTTGTTTTCCCCTGGTTTAAGGTATCATCAGGTCAGGTAATGCTTTTCAGAACCCCTATCCACTGAACGACTACCTGGATCTTTTTGACCAAGCAGCCAATCAGATTCAAGATCACTTGATGAGCAACTCCTCCAAAAGCCACAAAAAAGTCAACATCATAATCGGTAATAATTATTGCGTTTCAATCGTGTTTTAGGTTTAGTTACTGTAGGCCCTTTCTTTAATGCAGGGATTCCCAAACTATTTGTAAGCCGAACCTCTCTGACCTAAACTTGAAGTACCCCCTGAAAATTTAAGGTAATTTTTCAAATATTTAACAACACAATGGCATGTTCATGGTTCTCTGATGTCGGTTAATAATCACATGCCATGCAGGTACAGTAAACAAATAAATATTTAATTTTTTAGTAAGTGCTTGATTTGTGTTTATTTTAAGATCATTTATTTTAATTTGACATTTTTATAATCGAATGAATTACTAGCTTTCCATCAACTCACGAACCCCAGTTTTAGGTATTGTATAGTTTTTGAGGTTGCCGAAAGTTCTCCAATTAAATTCACATTGTCTATAAACCCAGACTTTCTCATTAGAGCTGCCAGATGTTATAGTCAAGGTCTTTCCTCTTGTTATGACTCATACCAGAGGTATTAAAATAAAATTAGAGGCCTGAGAAATTAAATCAGCAAAAAACAGCCCAGTCAAAAACAAACACTAATATCATTCATCAGATTATCCCTCTTCAAATGAAATATCAAGTTGGTTGGGATCAAGCAGGATTGTAAACTTTTACAAATAAACTCATACACATTTCTTTGATTGACAGGTGAAGCGAGCGCATCCACAATGTGGGACAATAATGCTTGGGTTTATTTTTACGACAATGGAACGGGGGTGGAGCCTCCTTTTCTGGTTCAAGACTTCATTCATGCTGTCCAACCAGATGCCAGATTCATTGTGATGCTCAGAGACCCAGTAGAGAGGTACTTATCCGATTTTCAAATATTGATATATTTACAGTATATTTATCAGTATCATTTATTCGGATATCATAACCAGTATTAGACTACTGTGTGAGAGATGCTCTTTAGATTGCCCTCTTACCTTTTATTGTGTTTGTCTGTGCACTGTGTGTGTTTGTGTGTGAGAGAGCAGGCTTTACTCAGACTATCTATACTTTGGCATGGCTAATAAATCTGTGGAGGATTTTCATGAGCGAGTATCAGAATCGCTGCACCTGTTTGAGGGCTGCTTGGCTGAGAGGTCCATCCGTTCCTGCATTTACAACACCACTCTTAACAACTTGATGCCTGTGAGTGCAATATGAATCATGATCATTACCTCACATGTAAATATTCAATATGATATTGCTATCTTAAAGGGATAGTACACCTAAAAATGACAATTCCATCATTTACTCAACCTCATGTCGTTCCAAACCTATGTGATTTAAAAGAGATGTAGAAACGATGCATTGAAAGTGAATTGGGAACAGGGGCTGTCAAGTTCCTAAAACTATTCCTTCAGCTCATTAAAATGTTATCTTCTGAACGATGTGTCTCACCAAAGCATCACAGTTGGTAATTCTCATTAGGGATGGGGCTCAAAGGCGGCTGGTGTGAGTCAGAGTCAGATTTTGTTCAGTGTGATATGATGTAATTGGTTCAGCCACCAGGTGCAGCCGTGTAGATAAGATATGGGATGAGCTGTTCTGGCTCCTCCCAAAAGTTGTGCAGCCAGTAGATGTTCTTCACCTCTGGAGAAAGCTGTTGGAAGGTGAACTGAAGGCAGTTATAGAGAAATCTAAATGTGTTTTGAAAAGTACATTGTTTTTCTGCACTGATCTGGGGATTAAAGTCATGAATGTTTGATTTATGGCTGTGATGCTGGTTGATGATCCAGAAAAACTCTGGATTGCTGCATCATTGCTGCTTAGTCTAGTAAATTGGATGCAATATAATACAAATAGAGGGTTGTGCACCATTCAGAATCGAATTAAGGATGTCTATTATATTCCAAACTGAATCTGAACTGAGGTATCATTTGAATGATTATTTCATTATAACTAAATTAATTGTCATTTTGTGCACCATAGTAAACCATTTATAGAATTTCCCAGAATTCCCTGATCTCCACACTCTTCAAAATGGAGGCAAACAACAATATATAGATGCCAATATTTATTGGTATAATGTTTTCTGAAAACAGTTGGGAGTGGATTTTTTTTTTGATGGCTGAATTTTTTTTAATCAACACATCAAGGAATTAAATAATAAAATTAGTTGTAATTTGTGTCAACTTGGAATTCCTACTCATTAAACGAAAGAGATAAGAATGTTGTCTACTCCTTATATTATAATGGAATATATTAAATACATATCAGAAGTGAAAAGATATAGTAACTATATCACCATATGATATATAGCAATACATAAAATTCTGTTATAAAACTGAAAAAAAATAAGGATTGTCTCATGTTTTGTTGAACCTTTGGGTCCCTCTGTTGGTGAACACAAGAAACTAATGCATTCACTTCAACAAACTCTCCTAATTATATATATATATATATATATATATATATATATATATATATATATATTATGTTGAAGAACATGACTAAATAGTCAAAACGGAACAAAAACAGTCTCAATTTCCAGTAATAAAAAGGTTTGAAAACAAGCAGTGTTATATTTACAGCAGAAATAGGGGGACAATAGGTTGAGAACCAGTGCCTTAATACATCTCTGACAAAAGATTTTTCTACTGTAAATGTGTCTATTTTGTGTATGCATTACTACCACTATTCTGATACTATGCATTGTTAGGTCTATGTTGGGAACTGTGCCTTTTACTGACTATTTCTGAATCTCTTTGAGCTACTTGTCAATGACTAGCACAATTGGTCTGTTTAATTGTGTCTGTCATGAATTCCAAAGAGTGTGGCACTGTAATTATCCTCTGTATTTGTAGGTGAGGCTTCAGGTGGGACTGTATGTCATATACCTGCTGGACTGGCTGAATGTTTTCAGTAGAGAGCAAATTCTCATCCTACGACTGGAGGATCATGCAGCCAACCGGAAAATCACTATGCGGAGAGTCTTTGAATTTCTTCAGTTGGGTGAGTTTCTAGTTTTCATGCTTCTACATACATAAAGTATGATAATGTGGGTCTGTTTGTTTAACCTCTGAAGTCTTCATAAATTTGTCATCATGTGCAAATAAGTGCAAGTATCTATTATTTCACTGACCGTGTGTTTGTGCTTCATCGACCCTTCAGGTCCTCTTACTCTCCAGAAGGAAGCAGACATCACAAAGAGTCCCGCCTCAAACACCAGACGACCAGCCAATCGAAATCTAGGCCCAATGCTGCCCATAACCAAGGAGATCCTGCAGAACTTCTACAGGCCTTTTAACCAGCGCCTGTCGCAGGTGCTGAAGGACCCTGCCTTTCTCTGGACGTAACCCTGAGGAAGAGGGAATAAACAGACATGGATTATTGTAATAGATAAAAGGGACACAAATTAAACTCTAGGCTGGTACTGGGTGGCTGGTATCACCTTTGGCCAGAATTTAAATTAAAGCAAACTTCTTCTATATAGTGATACCACTGACTTTTTTTTTTTTGTTTTTTGCTTTGGTTATTGGTGCTGGACACTTTTTAATTATTGCACTTTGATACTCTGAGAGTATTTGGTCACAATGACCACTGATAAATTAACAATTTATTTAGTCAGTATGACCACTGAGAAATTAATAGGCCTAGACGATTTATTTAATGTATCCGTTATATGGATCTGGAAGGTTTTTCAACAAAATTAAAGCATACATAAACAGAAAAGGCAGCATTAAGTAATAATATACACTAAAACAACAACAAATAATAAAACAGTGCCGTGACCGCCAATGCTGTTATAGCTTTAATCTTTAAGAGTTTAGCTCCAAGGAAAATGTGAGAGGGCCAATTGTTGCCTGAAAAGTCAGAACGTCACCTCTGTTCAATATAAAACAAGACAATATAAAGGATTGTGGAAACAGAGCACAAAAGCCATCCTGGACATTGTACTGGTCGAATGACATCTGGTGTCACTGTAATGTACTTTTAATGAAATTAATCATAAATCATTAAAGTCACTGATAATATACAAACTAATATTAATACAACACTTTCCAAGGCTGTCAATAATTTATCACTCATATGCTATATTTCAGAAATGTTGATGTGAGATTATTAGTAAAGTACCCTAAAAAAGACTGTGAATATTAAGAGCTTTTAAAAATGGTTACTGGTGATCTTTTTTTTTTTTTTTTTTGCAAATTTATAACAGCTACTTATATGCCCTAATTGAACTAGGGCCTAATCCTGGCTTAATCTAAGCCCTGTCTGTGAAACCAGGCCTATATCTTTACTTTCGAATAGGAACCAATGGAGAAAAGTAATTTCTCACCTCTTGTGCATTTAATGAAATCCTATGTCCCTCATGATATCAGATGATGATTTTCGGATAGGGCTCAGGAGGATGGAGGAGCAAGGGAACATAACATTTTTGGTTCACATGATGCCCTTAGCAGTCCTTCTCCAAATCCACTTTCTTCTTCTGGGTTTTTTGGAGCATCACATCCTGAGTGCATATTGCCACCTACTGACCTACTGTGCTGTTATGTAGTCAGGGATTATTTAAAGGGGTGGTTGATTATGATTTCACTTTTCTAACTTTAGTTAGTGTGTAATGTTGCAGTTTGAGCATAAACAACACTGCAAAGTTACAACGCTCAAAGTTCAAAGTTTAAAGAAATCGTTTTTTAAGGACTACAACAAACGGCTGGTAGGGACTACACGATATTCCTCACGGGTTAGTGACATCACCAACCCTAAAATTTACATAAACCCCGCCCCCGTGAACATACAGTCCATGTTGAGAAGAGGAAGAGTTGTTGTAGAAGAGCACATATGTAAATCTGCTCAAACTGTAGCATCCGTCTTTTTCACATGCAATAGAATGTCACTCTGTATGCATCTTACAACAGTTCCTATACGAGCTATTTTGTAGAGTATCATGACAGAATATACTAATTAAAGATAGTTAACTCCACATCAGCAACATAAATTCATCAACTAACCATTCAGAGACGTCCTGTTGCATTCTACATGTCACTTCTTCTTGAGTATCTCCATCTTTGTCTGACTCCGGTTTAAACATAAAAGGCAGAACAGTTTCTGACATTTGAGTGTCTGCGTGAGGTAACGTAATCAGAGCTGCTGCATAGACTGACTTACCATAGACTGTAAAGGGACAGACACAAAAACAGTGCGTTTTTGCTCCCCCTCAAAAAGTGACAACTTTAACATTCTATATAAAAAATATCTGCAGGGTATTTTGAGCTAAAACTTCAGATACACACTCTGGGGACATAAGAGATTTATTTTACATCTTGTGAAAAGGGCATTATACCACCCCTTTAAGATCTTTTTTTTTCTTTTTCTTTTTTTTCTCAATACATACACACTTTCATTCACTTACATATATTTTTTTGTTGTTCTGCTCTATCTCTAAATCCTTCAGTGCCCATGTATCGGATGGCACTACGTGTTCAGCTTCTCCACGCTGAACCCCTTAAAGGTGCAGTGTGTAGATTTTAGCGGCATCTAGCGGTTCGGTTGCGAGTTGCACTAATGGCTCAGCCCACTGTTCACCCCTCCCTTTCGAAGAAGCTACGGTTGCTAAAACGGGACAAACATATCGTCGTCTGAGACAGCAGAGAATAGCCAGAGTAAGCCAAGTTTCTGTACCACAGTCCATTATAAACCACATCATGGATAAAGTGTACAAAGCCATAGTCAGGTGAGGATCAAGGGTCTTAATATATAATATAATAATAGTAATCAGCTGATTGTCTCACGAATGTAACCAGCACATTTCTCCCCACATAGCAAACCCATATTACAGCGAGGGAGAAGAACCACATGAAACTATCCAACTACATCTTTTTTCTAACAGGGTAGTAAAAGTTTAGCTGGCTAATATGAGCTGTTATGCTGTAGGGCTGTGGCTGAGCTGGTTAAAGCGTAGCATTGTTTATACTCGACGCTTCCGCATGAGCGCAAAGGTGCGCGCGGCAAAAATGACGTGATTGTAACAGCGCGCGCGCCTCCGCATCCCCTAGACACCATTTACTATACACACAAATTAATAAATAATAATGAATACAAATATTGTTTTTTTTCTCTGGTTTTGAAAACTCTTCGCGATCGACTTAAAATGCTTCCAAGATCGACTTGTAAACGGCGATCGACGGGTTGGTGACTCCTGTAACGTTACTGTGTTTTACGGTCAATAGTACTAATCAGCTGATTGTCAAAGCCATAACACAGCGAGGGAGAAGAACTAAGTTACATGAAACAATCCAACTACAAAGGTCACTACTCACGGTGTCTATGGCTAGCTTCTAGCTTTCTGTGGCTTCTCTTTCAAGGTATGAACGAAACGCGCTCTGTAGCACTGTTTGTTCGCTGTCGGATACGGTAGAAACATGACGTCACAATATGTCGACCTAGAAGGGGGTGCCCGCGGTTATGTAGATATTAATGTCTCATTCTAAGGTAGGCTAATAAAAACATAACGGTTCATTGAGTAAGGTCTTTATACACCACTGAACACATAGTTATGGATCTTATATTGCATTTCTGTCAATAGATCCTTAGAAATATTACACATTGCACCTTTAAGATCGAGAGTGGGGCTGAGCAACTTAAAGTCCCTGTAAAGTCAAAATTAAGTATGTGTTCTGAGTTTGTCACACCACAGAAAAATGTGTTATTAGCCACCCAGCCAAATTTGAATGATAAAAAAAGCCCGCAAGTACATAAAATAAACTATCAAAATCTTGCAAAAATGAGCAGTATTCTCTGCTCTCAAACGCTGGGGGCGTGTCCGCTGGCTGCGCTGAAACCACGCCCACTCGCGGGAAAGCTACCGACGCTGATATTAGGTGATACTGCTTTCGGGACGGGGAGATGAAGGCCGAGGCGGGAGATAGTCGGTTCGGCCCCATTCACCAGTAACAGCGGATTATCAGTGAATCCCAGTTGTCTCCGATGAAAGTTTATAAAACTATCCGTGTAAAATGATCACTACATATCATTGGGCAGTGTTTAAACTACTTCAGTGAAGTTGACCGAGTGGATCTCTTAGCTGGTGAGTGGAGACGGGGCTAAATTAATTTGCATATTCATTGATCTACATATACTATGCAAGGGTTTAGAGTTACAGTCAAGCTTTTTTAATGCATGAAGACATTTTTTTCACAGGAAATAAACGTTTGAATATGCTAAATTGGTGATTAGATGAGTTTAATGGGAGAAAATTGACTACAGGGGGACTTAAAGTCCCTGTAAAGGCAATTCTAAAAAAAAAATTCTAAACACATTATAAATGTTAGAAATGTATTGCTAAAACATATTACAAAGACTGTGAACTGTGAAGTACTGAATTGTGGAGTAAGACCATTAAACAGTTTTTCACCATTGCTATTTTCCGGATTTTTTGGGCGGGGCTAAAACGGGGCTCGATGACGCACTGGAGCCCCTGAGCTCGTGGACACGCCCCTACTTGATGACGCACTGAGGCCACTGAGGCTGGCCCCTCCCCTAACAATAGAGCACATTCACATCAGTTTGCCGCTCAATCGCGAGTCACTGTTACTACCGTTACTACAGCCTGCAGTTTGTTAGCTAGCTATGCCTTCGACACACTACCTGGATGCGATCATGTACAAAACAGATCGGTGTCTTTATTTAAATTTCCTAAACACGATCACATCAAGAAGAAGTGGATTAATTTTGTGAAGAGCCAACCTTGATGGAGAGCTGAGGATCACCACCAACACCCGCCTCTGTATTATAACTCTTTACAAAGTCGGACACATAACGGTTATTAAAGGTGCTCTAAGCGATGTCACGCGTTTTTTAGGCCAAAACATTCTTTGTCACATACAGCAAACATCTCCTCACTAACCGCTGGCTGCCTGTCCCCTGAACACACTGTAAAGAAACGCGATCTCTGTAGACAGGCCAGGCTCCACAAACAGCAACAAAAACAAACTGGGCTAAACCCGCTCCACCGTCCACGAAACATGACAAACAGTTCCAGCCAATCACCGACAAGAAGGACTTGGGGGCGGGGTTTGGGGGGTTAGTGCGCGGATGAGGAGGAGGGAGGGTCTAGCCAGAGCGGCTCTGGGTCTAGCTAGCCTCCGTTTTGCGCATGACATCACCGTCGGCCGGAGTGAATGCGGTCACGCCCACTAAGTGGCAAAAAGACTGAGCGGCAGCATTTGTTCTCTTTCATAGGTTCACTCAACGCTGCGGAAAGCGCAGTGGGATATCCTCTGGATGTGCCGATTGCCTGAAGCCCTATAGAATCACGCCAATTCATTGGCTGATGGCGCTCTCGCAAAGCTGGCTCCGCCCCGACGCTCTTACGTCGTAGCATGATGAACGCGCGCGCGCCATCTTCTCCTCAGATTTCTCTGCCTTCACGAAGCGGTCACATCTCGCCCTTCGTTCGGTTTTTCTGAGCCCGAATTCTTCAAATTCAACTTCAGCTTTCGTCTCGACACTTCAGCGACTGGTATAAGTGGAACTCTGTTCTCCTTACAGTGAAGTGTCATGGATTATCGACGCTGCTCTCCGCCATGCGTTCGTTTTATCTCGAACGACGACCCTCACAGTAAGTTTGTTAAATGTATGGGTTTTTCGCATGCGCGTGAGGCTGTATTAGGATTGTCAAAATGTAAATTTTGTGACAATCTTCTTCTCAAAACCCTCCGCTCTAGACTCGCGGTTTTTGAGAAGGAGTCATTCGTTCCCCCCCGTCGCGCTCCCGAGACTGCTGAGGCCTCTCGTGGATCCGCGGCCTGGGGCTCGGATGTTGAGCTCGAGGATATTGAGTATGAGCAGACGGGCCTCGCCCTTTCTCTCCCTCCCTCTCCCGAGCACGCACGCGGCGCGGTTGAATTCGCGCATGATTATTTATGCTCCCGCGAATCGGTTTCTTTCGGTCTGGATGACGTGATTTACACTGCAGCCTCCGACTCCGAGGATTTCGGGCCTGCTTTGGCTGATGACGTTATCCCGCCTAGCGGCCAGGGCGCGCGGCCTACTCCGGTCTACACTGAGCTTATTGACGTGCTGTCGCGCGCTACAGAGAAGCTCTCTATTGACTGGCCTGATGAGCCCCGCGAGTCTCAATCGTCCAAACTCGACGAGAGGTTCCTACGTGGCCCTAATTCTAGGCCAGAGCGAAGAAAGCTGCCCTTTTTTAGCGATCTGCATCACGAGATCTCCAGATCCTGGAAGCAGCCTTTCTCCGCACGCCTAACTAATGCGGCAGCCGCTGACTTCACCAACCTTGTGGGTTTTGTGGAGCAGGGTTATTCCGCTATTCCAGCGGTCGAGGACACGCTGGCTAACCACCTCGCCCCGTCGTCTGCACCGTCCTGGAAGGCGCGTCCCCTTCTTCCTTCCAAGGCTTGTAGGACTACTTCCTCCCTTATTGGGAAGTCTTACATGGCGGCTGGTCAAGCAGGCATGGCCCTGCATACCATGGTCATCCTTCAAGCCTACCAAGCGGACGTCTTGAAGGACATGGATGAAGGAGAGGGACTGACGCCCGAAGCTGTCAAAGAGCTTCGCAAAGCCACAGATCTGGCCCTAAGAGCCACCAAACACACTGCTCGGGCTGTAGGTCGCTCTATGGCGGGCTCAGTTGCTGCAGAGCGCCACCTCTGGTTGAATCTCACGGAGATCCGAGACAAGGATAAGAGTTTCCTCCTGGATGCCCCTATCTCCCACTCAGGTCTTTTCGGGGAGGCGGTCAACACGGTGGTTGAGAAGTTCCGCGCCGCTAAGTCTCAGTCGGCCGCGTTCAGGCAGTTTATGCCCAGGAGGGTCAGAGGGCCAAGAGACTCCAACCCTCCCCCTTCTCAAACCCGAGAACGCTCTGCTCATAGGGCTGAATTCCCTACTAGCAGGAGTGACCCGGCTCACCACCCACCAATTACGGTCTGGGGAGCCCGAGGTCGTCCATTTCCCCGCCAGCGCCCTCACAAGCGCCTTCAGCTGAAGCGGTCCAACAAATCGGCCGCTCCAGCCTCCTCGAGCCGTTCCTGACCCGCAGGTCAAAAGGAGGAGAGCCTCACCAGATCTACGAGGTTGGGACAGACCGCGCAAGCGTTTCTGCCCTCCTCCAGCCGGCTCTCCTCATCCAACCCTGTCACCTTCGCCACCCAGCGTGTTTTGAAGTGCAGGTCCTGTTTCACTCTCTTCACCCAGTCCGGCGCAGGAGGAAGGAGACGCGTCTTGCTTTCTCCCCTCGCTCCCGGTGCACGTTACACCCGCCAATCGCTTCCTCGGAGGCACAGTTAGTTTTCCTCTGGAGCAGGCGGACCCAGTTACTTCTATCCAGGTGGTGGTACCCCCAGTACGTGTCAGGACGCCAAGCGCTCTCCTCCACGGTCAACCGCGCCTCCCCATGGGAACCAGCGCGACACCCTACCTCAGGTATGTCCCTTGCACTGCAACACTCCTCTCCCTCTATCACATTTCGTTCAAGAATGGGAGCGTTTACCAGGGGTATCGCCTTGGATCCTTCGCACAGTTCGGCTCGGCTACACGCTTCAGTTTTGTCGCAACCCCCCCTGCTTCAACGGGGTCTTTCCTACTGTAGTCGACAGCGCCGCTCAGGCTTCTGTACTACAGCAGGAGATTTCATCCCTTCTGCTGAAGGGGGCTATAGAAGAGATTCCTTTGGGGGAAGTCGAACAGGGCTTCTACAGCCGTTACTTCCTGGTCCCAAAGAAGGGGGCCGGCCTGCGGCCGATACTAGATCTTCGCCGGTTGAATTTCTCTCTTTACAAAGGAAAATTCAAAATGTTGACGCTGAAGGCCATCATATCTCATATCCGGCTGGGGGACTGGTTCGTGACGGTAGACCTCAAGGATGCTTATTTCCACATCCAGGTCGTACGGCGACACAGGAAGTTCCTCAGGTTCGCCTTTGGAGAAAAAGCGTACCAGTACAGGGTCCTCCCCTTTGGCCTCGCTCTAGCGCCAAGGACGTTCACAAAGTGTATGGATGCTGCTCTGGCCCCGCTGCGGCTCCAGGGCATCCATATACTCAACTACCTGGACGATTGGCTCCTTTTAGCCCACTCCAGAGAGTTGGTGACTCACCACAGGGACATTGTCCTCCGTCATATTCAGTCTCTCGGTTTGAGGTTGAATACGGAGAAGAGCGTTCTTACTCCTGCTCAGAACACGGTTTTCTTGGGGGTACGCATGGACTCCGTTCTTATGCAGGCCCGTTTGGCTCCTGCACGGATTTCCAGTCTGGTGACATGTCTGTCCCGTTTTGCACTAGGCCAGCATGTTTCCGTGAGCACCTGCCACAGACTTCTGGGCCTTATGGCCGCGGCCTCCCCTATGCTACCTCTGGGGCTACTCCACATGAGACCTTTTCTGTGGTGGATGAAGCTCTCAGGGGCTCGGCCCACGGGGCCAGCCCTTCGCCTATTGAAGGTGTCGCGCAGTTGCTTTCGCGCCCTGTCAATCTGGCGGGACCCCCTCTTCCTTCAGAAAGGAGTCAGTATGGGTGCGGTATTCCGTCGCCAGATGGTTACGACGGATGCCTCTCTGACCGGCTGGGGAGCGGTTTTCGAGGGCAGGCCAGCGTGTGGGGTTTGGACTGGCGAGACCCTCTCGTGGCACATAAACAGCTTGGAGCTGAGGGCTGTCTTCCTGGCTCTTTGCCACTTTCTCCCTTTCCTCGAAGGACACCATGTCATTGTCAGAACGGACAATATGGCAGTAGTGTCCCATGTAAACAGACAGGGGGGTTCACGATCGCGCACCCTAGACAGGCATGCGCGTCACCTTCTCCTGTGGTCCCAGGACAAGTTCCTCTCTCTGAGAGCAGTTCATGTCCCAGGGATTCTGAACCTCGCAGCAGATTTTCTGTCGAGGCAGAAGCTCAGGTCTGGGGAATGGATGTTGAACCGCCAGACGGTGGCCCTGATCTGGGAGGTGTTCGGGAAAGCGGAAGTGGACCTCTTTGCATCTCGGGAGTCATCCCAATGCCCGCTTTGGTTCTCTCTGAGCCCTCCAGCTCCGTTGGGGATAGATGCGTTCGCCCACCCTTGGCCGATGCAGAAACTCTATGCCTTCCCGCCCATCAAGCTGATCCAGGCGGTTCTGTCCAGAGTGAGGGAGAGCGGAGTCCGCCTCCTTCTGGTAGCCCCATTCTGGCCGTCCCAGCCATGGTTTTCGGAGCTGATCCCTCTGTTGGAATCCTCCCCCTGGGAGATACCGGTCAGGGAGGACCTGCTTTCCCAGCTTCAGGGCAGGATATGGCATCCTCGCCCCGACATTTGGAAGCTGTACGTTTGGCCTATCAGAGGCCGTTAGCTTTAAGCTTTGATCTCCCAACCGACGTTCAGGAGACTATTGCGAATGCTAGAGCCCCTTCGACGAGGAGGCTGTATTCCTCCAAGTGGAGGGTGTTCGAGGCATGGTGCTTAGCACATGATAGGAACCCAGTTAGCTGCCCAGTAGGCTCAGTGCTGGAATTCCTGCAGGAAAAGTTTGCTTCCGGAGCGGCCGCTACCACTCTCAGAGTATATGTCGCAGCTATTGCCGCTCATAGAGAATCAGATGAGATTCCCTTGGGGAAACTGAGGTTAGTTTCGGCCTTCATGCGTGGGGTTAGGCGCCTGAAACCGGCTCGCCCCCCTAGTGTTCCCTCGTGGGACCTGTCAGTCGTCCTGGAGGGTTTGACAGAGGCTCCCTTCGAGCCCTTGGAGTCAGCCCCTGAGCGGATTCTAACTCTTAAGGTTGCTCTTTTGTTAGCTTTATCTTCACTAAAGCGGATGGGGGATTTGCAGGCTCTCTCTATTAGTGAGTCATGCTTGGACTTCGCTCCTGGCCTGGTTAGGGTTACCTTGAGGCCGAGGTCGGGGTATGTACCCAAGGTTCTTTCCACGGCGTTCCGCTCTCAGGTTGTTAACCTTAACGCTTTCCACCCTCCTCCTTTTGCCTCTGAGGAAGAAAGGAAACTTAACTTGCTCTGCCCGGTCCGTTCTTTGAAGTTGTATGTAGATCGCTCAGGCGGTTGGAGGAAATCAAACCAGCTCTTGGTATGTTTTGGTGCTGGCCGCCGCGGGCTTGCAGCATCAAAGCAGAGGATTTCCCACTGGGTAACGGACGCTATTTCGCTGGCTTACGAGGTTCGTGGTTTGCCTTCACCTCTTAGCATCAGAGCACATTCCACCAGAAGTGTGGCTTCCTCTCAAGCTCTCTTTAGAGGGGCCCTCTTGGAAGACATTTGTGTGGCGGCAGGTTGGTCCTCTCCGCACACCTTTGTGAGGTTCTATAATTTAGATCTTGACATGACTCCAGGTTCCCAGGTTCTATCTGCTTGAACCTATCATGGTTGTTATTATTATTTGGTCTGGTACCAGTTATGGCAGCGCTTAGCTTGGCGAGTTTGGTATTTCGTTCCCACTGCGCTTTCCGCAGCGTTGAGTGAACCTATGAAAGAGAACGTCTCTGGTTACTTACGTAACCTATGTTCTCTGAATAGGGAACGAGACGCTGCGTTCGCTGCCAAGCTCCTCTCGCTGCCGACAGTTTTTCTTTTCGGCAGAGAAATCTGAGGAGAAGATGGCGCACGCGCGTTCATCATGCTACGACGTAAGAGCGTCGGGGCGGAGCCAGCTTTGCGCGAGCGCCATCAGCCAATGAATTGGCGTGATTCTATAGGGCTTCAGGCAATCGGCACATCCAGAGGATATCCCACTGCGCTTTCCGCAGCGTCTCGTTCCCTATTCAGAGAACATAGGTTACGTAAGTAACCAGAGACGTTTTCAGCGTGAATGCCGTGAAAAACACACAAAACACATCTAAAACGGGAAAGAGCTTTGCGATTGACTGTACAACTAGATTTGACCAGAAATCTGAGGTACTGTATATTTTTACAGACTGTAAAAAGCTACAGAACAGACTATATTCTGCATAATTGGATGTTTTTAAATAAACACTGACAAAAAACTATACAAGTTTTAGGGCTGGACGATATGATATACAGTATCAGTGGGCGTCACCAACGGACGTCGCGGATAGACCTAAAACCAATCAGAGCGATGAAGGAGATGACGTATGCAGAGCGGCGGAGAATCTCCGAGTGTTGTTCTTTGCTCGGTTTTTAACAAAAAGGAAACTTCAAATCGCTTAAAACAGACGCGATAGCTGATTCAAACGAGTGATGTTCGACGGCGGCATCCATCTTTGTAATGTAGGCTACAAAATCTGCTTCAAAATCTTCAAAATCCCAGCGCTGTCGTCATCATGTAAAGCCCGCCCCAACGTTTCTGATTGGTGCCTCGATTTCGACGGATTGGAAATGGGTTTGAATGAGCTCTTTGCCAGACAAGAAAAATAATAATAAAATATAGCTGCGAGCAGCGATTACGGGCCCAAGCCGGTGGCACCGCAACCCCGGTGCCTTTAGTTACCTAAAGGCACCGGGGTGGCGGTACCACCGGCTTTGGCCCTTCATCGCTGCTCGCAGCTATATTTATATATATATATATATATATATATATATATATATATAAAGCCGGTGGCACCGCCACCCTGGTGCCTTTAGGGTTATTGTGCACGACGTGCAAAAACGTAACCCTGCTTTGACTGTCGAAAAGAAGTGTGCTGTAGAGCTTGTATCAGTGTGGGCTCTGCAAAAGTGTGCATTGAGGGCACATATCAACCACAAAGTATGCGAGAGCAACCTTCTGAAAGGTCAGGTCTACATCCAGGTCTACATCTGCCGTGTGTTTACATCATAGTAGTGAAGTTTGAAGCAATCAGGTGATTTCAAAGCTTTTTGAAAGTGACAGACTTCCTGCTGCCAGTTGGTGGCGCTATAACCGGGGTGGCGGTGCCGCCGGCTTTGGCCCTTTCATCGCTGCTCGCAGCTATATTTATATATATACACACACAAACACACACACACACACACACACACATATATATATATATATATATATATATATATATATATATATATATATATATATATATATATATATATATACATAAATATATATATATTGTTTTTTTAAGAGACAAGACAGAATATTACTTGCCTGATCTGATTAGAAAAATAGTGTGTGTGTGTGTGTGTGTGTGTGTGTGTGTGTGTGTGTGTGTGTGTGTGTGTGTGTGTGTGTGTGTGTGTGTGTTTGTGTGTGTGTGTGTGTGTGTGGCGTAATTGAACAATGTAGACATAAAAACATACTCCGTCCTTTTGTTCATACAGGACATTATTCAAACTGCAAAGTGTTTACTTATATTTGTGTACACTTGCAATAAAACACAACATTGTGCTTTTGTCAAGCTATAAACTCTTGTCAAACTGTAAACTACAACTGTCACCCAACCAAAATCTCTTACACACACACACACACACACAGTTTAAAAGCAAAAAATATCAAACAATCCTATTTAAAAACAGTCTGTGGGAGCCATCTTTTGGACATTCATCATATCGCATTGGTTTTCATTTCTTGTCATCAAACAGAGCCCTAATCTGTTTATTTTTTCAGTTACACATTCTACATTGATTAAAAAAGAAAAATCAAATGTGTTTTTATTTTATACAGAAATAAATAATCTATCATTCAGATGAGAATAAAGTTAGTGTTAGTTCAAATTTTAAGGAAAACAAATATATGATCTGAAATATAGCACATTCATTTAAAATTCATTCAGGTTCAATTACCAAACATACAATCTTAATGTAATTTAAAGCAAACAATACATTTAAAATATATGGGTTGTATGACTATTTTTTAATATAAAAAGATATATATCCAAAAAGACAAGGCCTAAAGTTTAACAAGGGTTAAACTCTTATCACTGTAACAGACACAATCACACACACAATCACACACACACACACACAAGTCAAATCACTTACATTTTACATGCAATATTGACTTTTTTTCTGTTTCAGCAGCGAAAATAGTTAAACAAAGATCACAGCAGAACCATCGCGCATCTCACAGCAACGCGTTCTCATTACTGAATGATTCAGCATTTTGAACGAATCGGTTGACTCAAAGATTCAATGACCAATCAATCCATAAACATCTATCTCATTCATGAATGACTCAGTCGTTCAAACGAATGAATCAATGACTCGCTCATTAAGACGGTCGCCTGGCGACACCTAATGACGGTTTAGTGTTATGTTTAAAAGTATCATTCTTTCCAACGATTGTTAATTAACTCATATTTGAAACATAAGCTATATTTATATATATACATACATATACACACACATACACAAAAATAAAATAAAAACACATTTGAAACGTGTTTGCTTACTAAATTGTGAGCTGAACGAAAGTTGCAGCAAATATCAGCAACAGGAGTCAAATTTCATTAATCACGAGAGTGAAGAGCTGACTGAAAAGATGATGATGGAATAGGCTATTTTATGTAAAAACGCCTATTTAAGCGAATCTGTCATTGTACTCTTTTATTGTTGTGTTTTCCGTGAAAAATAATAGACTATTAAACTCACAATTCAAGCAATCGGCCCCCGAAATTGCACTAATTTTAGTGACACTAAAAAGTATGCGGCTGCACTGGCATTCATAATGGTGCGCGTCCATGGCGACGAGCGAGCAGAACAGAGCGAACGTTTAGTTAATTTCTACTTCCATAGGAATTCATTCGAGCGCCACCATTTCAATGTCTGTGCGGACGTCCATATTATACTTTCGCTTTCAAGTTAGTGTTTTTAAACCCCCCAGCGGGAGGTTTACACAATTGGTTTACACAATCACACGTTGATTAACCGGTGGGAAAATATTCCCATAGTAACATCCCTAATATATAAATATTTATAAATTCAATAGGCCTACCTGATTTTGAACACAAGAGGGCAGTATAGCACTATATATGATTTGGATTATTATTATTTTTGACTAAACAACCATTCTGGCTGTTTTTAAACTTAAAAATAATTCTTAAATTGAAAAAAAGGAATAAAATGGGTTTAGTTCTAATATTTGTATAATTTTATATAAAAATAAATGGTGTATAATTACATTTTAGAAAGATATGAGACATGCCCTGATTCTTTTTTTGACATTACTTGAATCCCTCAACCATAGCAAAACCGTTTGAGATATTCAATATCTGTTCACAATTTAGCATCTTCAATGTATTTTCATCATGTTGAAAAAGTTTGGCATGAATAAAATAAACTACTTAGGAGGAGTAGCTAAAAACTCAGAATCTGAAATCCACATTCAAACCAAAATATCTGACTTCCTGTTGGTCGTAGCTAATTACGGTAAATTAGAAAGTTGTCCGGCTCGAAGAGTACAATATACATATCGAGTTTTGTTACTGTAGATAAAACTAACCCCCCCACTTTTGTCAAAAGCATTTAGAAAGTGACACACTTCCTGCTGCCAGTTGGTGGCGCTATAACTTTGACTCACAATAGTCACATCCATGTGATCGGCCTCTTACAGCGATCACACTGCTGAAGTTTCATCAAGATCAGTTAATGTATGCAGAAGTTATAACGCACTTCTTGTTTGTTGTTTCTCGCCATAAATTCGTTTCCTCGCCACGGCCAAACCGTTCGAGATATCAAAAATCCCCTCGCAAACTTTCATCCTCAATGTCTTGACTTCATGCTGACCGAGTTTCGTGCCGTTTGTTTGAATTCTCTAGGAGGAGTATTTCACATTCCATTGCGTGTGTTTTACCAACAACCCTAAATAGCCGACTTCCTGTTGGGCTGGGGTAAAAAGTAAGAGTGTGAAGTATATATGAAACGAGGAGATCTACATGTGTACCGAGTTTCATATTATTACATGCAAGCGTGTTTGATTTATGGACCATGTTTTCGGACCCCGTTCCAGGGGGCGCTGTCGAGCCCCCCTGCCACGCCCGGGTACCATCTTCAGCCCGGCCCTGATGGCCGCGGGTTCTGACATGTGTGCAAAGTTTCAGGAGTTTTTGAGCATGTTAAGGCCTCCAAAAGTGTCCAAAAGGTAGCAGAAAAATAATAATAATAATAATAATAATAATAATAATAATAATAATAATAATAAATAATCCTAAGGAAAACAATAGGGCCTTCGCCCTTTGGGCTTGGGCCCTAAAAAATAATAAAAAAATGCCGCATTGACGGTGGATCTCACTGCGTCACACTGGCAGTTGAAATCAGCTCCGTAATACGCAATACGCCCCCAACGGACGTCGTACTACACAGTAAAAAGCGTCGGAAGCGGGTAGAACAGAAATGGCGGAGAGATTAACTTAGAAAGGTTGATTCTGTCAGTTCTGTATGATCTCTCTGATGAGGGGTATAGAGATATTAATAGGAAGGCTGCTGCGTGAGGAAAGTTGCTCAGGACGTTGACATATCAGGTCGGCTAAAAAATGTGATATAGTGGTATAATTTATACCACTATATCACATTTAGTTCGATGTCTGCCTACAATTTAATTGTATTAACTGCCCTAATAACGTTAGCAAATCATGAAAATAAAAAAAAGACATGACAACAACTTAACTTTTAATAAAATAAATAATGATTTTATAACGATAAGAATTCAGGTTTGTTTATCAGTATCATAGCAAGAACAGCAGAATTGTCACTTCCGCTGGAATTGTCGGATAGGAACCGTCCGTAGCTTTTCGCAAGAGTTCAATTTTTTGAACGCATCCGGATGACCAACGGACACGATTTTCTTCGCACCGCACTCGGTCGGACCCGTTTCGGACCCGTTTCGGACCCATTCGCATGCGGTCTGCGAATCTCCATAGGAAATGAATGACTTCCGGTCGTTTCGGAGCCGTATCGGAGCTGATTTCAACTGCCAGTGAAGGCGGTATCGTCAAGGCGGTGGATTTCACCGGCCATCTTGACATAAACACGGTATTCGTGAGTAGCACTACTGCGTGTTTGGACGTTCTACTCATTTGGTTTTAGTTATACGGCATAAGAATACAGAATTCACGCGGTGACGGATAATTTAAATATGCATATCCGTGAGTAACATTTGAGAGCTATGCATTTTGAACCACAACATTTCCTGTTGGTTTATCAAAGGTATGGCTTCAGAAATTGTGCAATATATTTCATAAATCATGGATTCAACTAGGACTACAGAACTTTATTCAGACAGTGCCATTCCAGCGAAGATACTGGACTGACAGGTGAGCCCTATAGCCTAAATGATGTTGATTTAGGGGTGAAATGATCGTAGATACGAGTTTAAAAAATGGACATGAACGCCCTCTCAATTCGTATTTTCCACCGGGAAGCTCGGGGATAATTTTGATACCCGAGAATTTGCGCGGGCCATATGGCAGTAGTGGAGAACCGATTGTTGCACGTGTCATCAAAGTAACTAATCCATATTTAAATATGAATAGTCATTTGAGCTCGGTATTGTATGATTATACACAGCGAAAATAGCCTGCATTTGACCGAAATTCCAGAATCGCCATCAAGCTGCTCTATCTAGATAGCACGGTGAATGATTATATGGTTGACAATGAATGTAACGTTAACCCTTTCACGCATAGTGGTCACTACAGTGGACAGCTATTTAAAAAGCATTTTCTTGAATTTGCAAGGGTTTTGATGGCAAAGTTGCACATCAATCTCTTCAGTGGACCCTGGTGGACCCCCACCAGGGGGAGGACCCCCTCCCCCAAACCAAGATGGCCAATGGTCAGTCAGAAATGCCAAGTTGCTCCGGAATATCCACCCATTCCTTCTATCCTAGGAGACTCTTGTATGTAAAAAAAATATTGCAGCATCAAGCAATATCTAATGAGTCATATCACAGTAAAATTTTCCAAGTTTTGATTTTAGATTGGGAGAAAAATCAGATTTATCATCTGTCCACTATAGTGGACCTCATGCATCAATGGCTATATTTCAGCTACAATTCATACTTATACTGTGAATATTGTTTTTGAAAATACTTAATCTGCAGTAACTTTTTTTTTACTGTAAATAAATGTATTTGTATTATTAGAATGTAATTTTCATTGACATCTAAAAAAGTAATGTAATTACATAATTTATGTGACTTGTAATGCATTACTTTACTCATTTCATCAAAAAAGTAATCTAATTACGTAATGCATTACTTCTTAGATCAAAAAGTTATGTTTACGTAATGAATGTTGCTTGTAATGCATTTATTTACTCGTAACATCAAAAAGACAACTGATTACGTAATGCATGTTACTTGTAATGCATTACTTGTTAGATCAAAAAGTAATCTGATTTCGTAATGCACGTTATTGTAATGCGTTTCTTTACTCGTAACATCAAAAAGTAATCTCATTACGTAATGCATGTCACTTGTAATGGGTTTCTTTATTCGTAACAACAAAAAGTAATTGATTACGTAATGCACATTACTTGTAATTAATTACTTGTTAGATCAAAAAGTAATCTGATTAGGTAATGCATGTTACTTGTAATACATTACTTTACTCGTAACATTAAAACAAATCTGATTATGTAATGCATGTTACTTGTAACATTACTTTACTTGTAACATCAAAAAAGTAATCTGAATGCGTTATGCCTGCCCCAACAACACTGCTCATTTCAGATGAGATTGAAAAAAACGTATCGCTAGGTCTTCTCAGAAGAGGCCTATGTTAGAAATGTGTCCATCTCTAACATAATCAGAATTATCAGCTAATAAGGGTAAATTGACATACTCTGGTACACTGGAGGGAGCATCTGAGTGGTTTCCACAGTTGTACCTTGACAGGCTGTAGAAAATTCTGATGGAATCACGTCCTCATGTTCTGATATCAAAGATACACAAAAGCCGCGTTTCCACCGCAGGAACTTTACCCAGGAACTAGGAACTTTGGCCTGGTACTCGGTGTGTTTACACCGCAGGAACCAGGGTCTAAATGAAGTTCCGGGTAGATATTTCCCCCTCCGAAAGGCCCTGCTCGCGAGGTAGTACTTTTTCAAAGTTCAGGAACTTTCGCGGGTGGGGCTTGTGCGCTGAACATGCTGATTGGTTGTGTTCACGCCGCATTATGATTGGATAACTCCGCGCAGCATTTTATTTTAACCGGAATTTTTAGAATCTATTGCAGTTCGTGGCTTCATGCAGTAATGAAGTTCCATGCAGTAAGAGTTGTCTGTCTGCAAATATGGAATTTAATAAAAATAAAAAAGGCAGCTGGACCGACGACGAGATTCAGGCTTTATTAAGCGTATTTGCGGAAGAGAAATTTTCTGCGCGTTCGTCCCAGCCTTCTCACGGTCAATGTCCGCAATAGCTGATAACATACGCTGTCTAATTTTAGATCTAACGTTAGCATTACGAGCTTTCTGAACACGCTTTAGTATCAGTGCTCGTCTCTTTTCTGCCGTTTTGTTAATTACCTGGTTAGTAAACCAATACATCTCAAACAACTGCAGCACAGTGTGAATCTCTTCCATATTTATTATAAATGTGGCGCTCAAAACTGATTACTGTCTTTTACAGTCTACTGTCCGTCACAAGCAAGCAATGAGCAGTCGCGCGCAGTTTACCCGGTACTTTAGACCGCGATGTAAACGCAGAAAGCTACCGGTCTGGGGCAAAAAAAGTTCCTGGGAAAAAAGTTCCTGGGACAAATTGTTCCGGGCAATTGCGGTGGAAACGCGGCTAAAGTGCAACTTGTATGAAGGTCAATTGCCTTGGCAATATTTTGGATTTATATATATTTTTTATATATTTTATAGTTTTCACATGATTTGATATAATTGTATTGATTAGTTTGTTAAATGCACATACTTTATCTGTTTGATTATTGTATTATGTTTAATACAGTATCTCTTCAGTTTAAACCATAAATGCATGCTGTCCACTCAAGTGGACATCTGAAAATCTCTTTGAAAAATTTATAAAAACAAAAAACAAATCAAATCTTGTTTTTCATGCCTTAAGAGCAATAAAAACACATAGGAAAAAAATCCTGACTGAGGTTATCATAATTTAACTCTAAATATAATTTTGGCTTTAATAAGATTTTCCCAAAAAATAGTGTCTGACACCAAAGGAGTTGAATGCGAGGAGCTAATGACTTCAGAAGTGGGAATATGAAATTTCCTATAGCACAGAAGGCAGCACAGTTTTTACTGAGACTGTGACATCCTGAATAGAATTTTTTTCATCTACTTATTTTCATGTTATTGTTATAGGTAATCTTTACACTGAATTCTAATAAACGTAATTGTAGATTGTATATGCCAGGCTGTGGCAGTGTATATTCTTATTTATTTATTTATATTTATTTATTTTGCTTCTACATTTTAAGTATGTTTTGCATTTTTGTCATTTTTGGTGACCTAGAGTCCTAGTTAAGGGATAGTTCCAAAAAAGAAAATTCTGTCATAATTTACACGCCCTCAAGTTGTTCCAAACCTGTAATATCTTTCTTCTGCTGAACACAAATACAGATATTTTGAAGAATATGGTTAAAGGTGCTCTAAGCGATGTCGCGCGTTTTTTGGCCAAAACATTTTTTGTCACATACAGCAAACATCTCCTCACTATCCGCTGGCTGCCTGTCCTCTGAACACACTGTAAAGAAACGCGATCTCTGTAGACAGCCCAGGCTCCACAAACAGCAACAAAAACAAACTGCAGCGACCCGCTCCCCGAAACATAACAAACTGTTCCAGCCAATGACCGACAAGAAGGGTTTGGGGGTGTGGTTTGGGGGGTTAGTGTGCGGATGAGGAGGAGGGAGGGTCTAGCTAGCCTCCGTTTTGTTTGACAATAGTTCGAACGTCAACAAGAAGTGATGTCACCCAGGATCGCTTAGAGAACCTTTAACCAAACAGTTGTTGATGGGAGTTCCAGAGTATTTTTTCCATACTCTGGAAGTCAATGGGGCCCCGCCCATCAACAGTTCGGTTACAGACATTTTCCAAAATATCTTCTTTTGTGTTTAGCAAAAGAAAGAAATTCATACAGGTTTGAAACAACTTGAGGGTGAGTAAATGATGACAGAATTTTCATCTTTAGGGGAACTAACTATCCCTTAAAATTAAGGATCATGGTGCCTTATGCCAGAACCTGAATTTTTAGACAGGAATGTTGTTCCAGGATCAACAAAATATGTTGACCTAGGAACGTTTCTTGCTTGGCAAAAGCAGGATGAGCTTCTTTATGGGAGGATTTAGCCTCAAGTTTTAATTCCAACCATTATCACCACTAGGGGGCAGAAAAGACCAATTTAAAATATCATGAAACCTTGTGGCACCTCAGCAACTGTACCTGAAACCAAACCAGTTAGTAAGTAGCGCCAAGAAACATTGATAGCAGATATACTCAATCAAACAGGTCCAGAGATTGTATGTGTGGGTCAGGGTTTGTTTATGTTGAAGGGACCAAATGTCGTCACAAGAATAGTAAAACCTGAATTCTCGTGGAATATGGTGTATAAAAAGAATAAAAACAATAGAAGTCAATGGAAAGTCCCCACCATAATAGATAAACCCATTTGTATGTCAGTGTACAATAATTCTTTGGACAATAACAGATTGCAACTATTAATCAAGGAACTAGCTTGACAAACTGTTACATCTTGTAACATTTTACAATAATTCTAAGTGTGAAAGTTAATTTATATTTGGAAATAGATTTTCTTTTTACTGTGTAGGCTGAAGTTTATTTTAATGTTGTTCTGGATGTGCCAAAAAATCGAAAAACTAAGCAGTCTTTGATCACTCTAAGTTTTAATAAGCTTTCACTGTATCATTGTGAGTGTCTGTATTAAGAGCTGTGGAGGCATCTGCATCTGTTCTTTACTCTCTCTTCCTCTTTTGCTCTTGTATGACCCTTGACCCAGGTCAGATTGTCCACTCCAATTAGTGATATTATTTTGAGCAGCAGTGTTCTCCTCAATCTGACCATTATTGATCATTGATAACCCACAAATTTGCATGAAAGACGAAAGAGACTGGCTGGATACATTAATTTGGCTATTTTTTTTTACAGCTCTTGACAAAACAAATAAAATGGACTTTAAAAAAAAGCTACTTTAATCAGTATCGCAATGTCCTTTTTTATATGGAAAAATTAGATTTGTTTACAAAGCAATTCATTGTGTTTTTCATGCATTTAATGTCCATTAAGCCATTGCCTCTAAATAGAGAAGAGACTATAATAGAGAACATCATGGGGGCAAATACTTTTTCACATCTCTGTTGATGTGTAAACCACCAATGAGGAAATTAACTCTGAAATGTCACTGAGTCAGAGAGGAAATGCTTTACAAATGGTTATAGGTGGAATTACTGAGATGGAGAAATGTCAATTTTGATATTTGGGTGTAGTAAGGTGATTTTTGTTGAAGTGATAACCAAATATTTACACATCATGGCAATATCTAAGGTTCAAATAAGACTGAGATAAGAAGGGCTGGACTGGGACAAAAAAACGGCCCTGGCATTTTGGCCCAGACCGCACAACCGATCTTTGCACGCCCTTGAATGTGTATACCAACCACTAATGCCATGTAATGAGTGAGTAGGAATAAGTAAGAGTTAATAACTAACTACTACTAAATAAATAACTACTAATTTTAAAATACAATTGAACTATACTCCACTATAAGCTGCATTGGCATAGCAATACCAGTGTTTCCCACAGGATTTTTGGTAAATCTGTGGTGAGTGGACCTCTGTCTCTCTAGGGGGGTTCAGGGGCATGCTCCCCCGTAAGAAAACTTTGTGCTTTTTAATGTTAAATTCATCAATCTGGTGCACTTTGAGAGTTAAAAATGATAAGAGCTCCAACCCATATTCAGTGTGTGAATTGAACAAACAAAAACTCAAAACTCTTTTAGTTGTGATATAGTGTCTGTCTACATTACACTACATAATAATAGTTATAATATTAATCCCATGACAGTAATAGCCATATATTGTAAAACAAATGCACTGAAAAATAAAAGAAACTTTCATAATTAGTTTTGTACTAATTTCTATACTTGAAAGAGATAAAACACAATGATCTTTTATTTTGACGGAAACTGCATCAAGCTTTTATTTTGGTGGAAAACATGGTTTACAAACGCGTCTCATTACAATTCTAGTAAAATGCGTAATCGTCGGTCAAATATGCAGATGTGGAAATAATGCGTAACTGGGTAATGGGTTCCTACACTCATAGTCTACACTCAAGTGTTCTGAAAGTAGCCTAATTCTGCTTACCGCAGTTCTCTACACTCACTCATTTCTCTCCTTATCCTCCTCACTTATCCTCATCAGCCACTTGAAGGGCCTATTTCTTTTTTTCACGCTTTTTGTCTGCACATTCCTTGCGTTTCTTCTCCATCTCTCTGATGCACACTGACACTGCACGCTCGCTCAGAGCCCAAAAGGGGAGGCGTTTAACCTGTTAAGCTGCAACCCCACTTTTGAAAAATCCCCAGAAATGGCATACCCAAACTGAAACAGATGCAGTTCATGAACCCTTTGTACTAAAATCACAAGTAAGATCTCATTTGAAAGCTGACACCTGGCAGTTTATTGTAAATGTTGAATTAATTAGTCATAATAATAAAAAAAATTTTTTTATAAATGGCTTCAAAGTTTTGTAAAGTTATTAGAAATTTATTTTTATGAAACATCTTCATGAAAATAAAATTGAAGTTGGCATTGTATCGATCTAGAAATGCACTGCAGCTAAAGGCACATGTCTGACCATGTTATATTTAAAATTTGAAGAGTCTAAAAGTCTAAAACTCTGCATTTAGTTAAATGTTTTTCAAGATCATGTCATATGACTTTATTTTGATTTGACTCTAAAATGCAAACTGGTGTTTATTGTCATCTTCTAGCATCTATTCAGTCTATTGTCTCTATTGTTTTGTGGTGCAAACGAGCCTCATTCAGTGTCAGTCTCCCCTGCACACATTCACACCTCTCCGGCCTGGTTATGGCTCGAAATATGCTTTTCTTTTGTCTGCATTATAATTACTAACGACTGGCTATTCACACTGTTTCAATCCCTCGTTTCTTTTATCAAAGTTATCACTTCACATTTGAAACTGTATCAAATGCCCTTTTTGAAAAAAGAAACATTTCAGTAAGCATTCCTATTTAGAAAAAATCATAAAAATAACAGCTAACGTGGTGGCAGGTGCACCTAGAGCTAGCTAGCATGTTAGCTTAGCACACCATCAATACACGACAATTTATGAGATTAAAACCATGTTTGTGCTCCAAACTTACTTTATAACGCAAGTCGAGTGTTTTAAAGGGGTCATATAATGGTACATTCACTTTTTCAAGTTGATTATACTGAAATATGTGTTGGCAGTGTCTGTACACAACCATCATATAATGATAAAAATCCATCCAGTGGTTTTGTTTTAATCTCCTTATATGTTTTCCCCTGCCTCAAATTGAGCCGTTCGTTTTAGTGACGTCAATAAAACGGACGCCCCTCCTACGATTGTTGAGTGACAGCAGCGCTTCAACACAGACACGCCCTCGCTCGTGAGCGAGATGTCAACATAGTCCGCCATTGTTGATGCGCTCGAGCAGAATGGCGTCTAAGCGATTGTGGTGTTCTGTTCGTGGGTGTAATAACAAACACAGCAGTCATTTTAATGTTCCTAAATCCGAACCGCCGAAGACGCAGTGGCTGTGTTTGTTTTCGAAGGGAATATTCCCCACGAGCAACGTCAATGCGTTCATGTTTGCGCGAATCATTTCTCACCAGACTGCTTTATAGACGAGGATCAGTATAAAGCTGGATTTGCTAAGCTGCTGCTCATGAAAAATGGATCGGTAGCTGCTACCAGATATTCGTGTTCCTGCTGAATCTCCAGAAGAACGGAAGTGAGTGTAACGTTTTATTAAACTTTATATTAATATATTAATCTTTGCAAATCGCTAGCTGCACGCTTCACAATGAATGCGTCTAAGGTTTACACTTAGGGTACATTACGGCATGTTTTCTATGTATGACGTTCTCAATATAATTCATAATCCCACGTTTATACTGAACAACGCGTTATGGTTATTGTGTTATTGAGTTACAAATGGTGTACGCCAGAGCCGGCTCTGGTGTACGCATAGAACAGAGGGGCGGAGTCAGCAAAGCTCATGATCATTTAAAGTCATATGCACTGAAACGGCGTGCTGAAAACAGAGCTGTTTTTGACCAGGTAAAATAAGTGTTTTCTTACAATACTAATGAGAATTTTTAATTAAAGTATATTACAAACTTTTAATTTAGACCCTAAAGAATCATATTAGCTTGTACAAAAATGGCATTATATGACCCCTTTAAATAACCTTCTGTGATCTGATTTGGCTTCAGATAAAAAAAAAGACAGAAAATATATTATTTTATAGTATTCTGCACAATGATAAAGTCTATATCGATTAGCATTACATTATAAATATAATCTATTATTATGAAAATACCTGACATGGCTCGAAGAACACAGGTAAATCAAATATCATTGCAATCATGTTTATTGTCTTCAAAACATCTTTATCTGCATGTTACAGCCATCTCTGTTAGCTTTGTTGTCAGGCAGTTCCTGGAATGTCACATGGTTATGGCACTTCTTCGTGTGTTCCATATATGGACTTTACTGTGCACACGGCGCCCTCAGGCTGCCAGTATGGATTGAAAACACAGTACATCAGAGTATCCAGCGCTCATAATGATTACATCGACGCATTTGGGTATAAATTCAATAAACATTATTCCTGTCTATAGAAATATGTAAACCTATGAGAATCTATCAATATTTCTCCACATCTGCACATTGTTGAGCTAAAAGCCCTCAGGGACGTTGTTTTGTCAAGCGCTGTCATGACGACACCTAGGAGTTTTTTTTCTGAATGGGAGCGGCTGACGCTCATAATTCATATTAAAGGTATCGACTCATTTTTTAATTACATAACTCCTGGCACAAATTAAGACATAACTGTCATAAGTTTCTCAGAATACAATAGTGGTCAAATACTGAAACTTGAGTCTTATATCTTTTTAATGATGTATAGTTTGTCAAGGAAGTAACATTAAATATGATAGTAACTTTGAACTATTTAAAAAAAAAAACGCTTCAGTGCGCTGGCGCTCTGGCAACGGTTAAGAGGTTAAAGATATGATTGGACCAGCCCAGTGTAAATCAAGAAAAGAACCAATGGGCTGCTGATCTAAAAAAAAAAAAAAAAAAAACTACGCTGACTTTTTTTATCCAATGCATTACACCGGCACAAAGACCACAGCGCCGCCAAGAAGCAAAACAAAACTAAACGAATGCGCCGCCGACGTACGAGTTTTATGGGCCGTTCAGACAAAATATTAAAATAAATAAATCATATATATATTTCTTTTATTTTTTTTCTAGTATGAGATGTATCGGCCCAAAAAGCACGTCGGCCCACCGGGAAAGTGCCGGTCTGCCAGATGACCAGTCCACCCCTGGGGATAAGGCAATGTTAATTATATTTTTGAATATGTATTAAAGGTGCTCTAAGCGATGTCACGCGTTTTTTAGGCCAAAACATTTTTTGTCACATACGGTGAACATCTCCTCACTATCCGCTATAGCTGCCTGTCCCCTGAACACACTGCAAAAAAAACACGGTCTCTGCAGGCACCCCAGGCTCCACAAACGGCAACAAAAACAAACTGCGGCAACCCACTCCACGAAACATAACAAACTGTTCCAGCCAATAACCGACAAGAAGGACTTGGGGTGGGGTTTGGGGGGTTAGTGCGCGGATGAGGAGGGAGGGTCTAGCTAGCCTCCGTTTTGTTTGACAATACTTTAAACGTCAACAAGAAGTGACGTCACCCGACATCGCTTAGAGCACCTTTAAGCAATTCAACTGACACACAGATACTGTGCTATAGTTTGCTTTGCATGTCTGGTCCCCGAGTGCTTAAATAAATGGACACAGAAAGAAATCTTAAAATCTTTACAGGGTCAAAAACATTGTAAGCTTAGCCTATATGTTCTTCTGCAATAATGCTGCCCAGCACCTTGTAAATTCACTATTGCTACGCAGAGCCTTTTAATGTTCAGTCAGTTGACCTAAAAATGTCAGGCAATTCTTACTTTGAGCCCTTTTCTCCTTTTGGTTTTTGTATGCAGAGGAAATTAGGACTTCCAAAGATACACATCAGCGGTGTTCACACATCAGAACTGCACAGAGATGTTTTTGACAGCCTCTTGTTATTGTAGGAGAGATTTTCTAATCAAAATGGCACACAACATCCTCAATTTGTTGCTGAGAGATGACAATCTCTATGCACATCTGAACGAGAACACTCGAGAAGGCTGTTTTGGTGAAGCATAATATTAAACCTTTCTTTGAATGACATATCATTAATATACCTCTCTGAGATTTGACTCACGATGAGCTGGCCACACTTTGATGGAGTATGACATTGCAGACACACACCCCTCCACACACATTATTCATGGCTCTCTGCTCCATTTTCTCAAACACATTTCTCACTATGTCTGCCTCCTTTTCACCTGCTCTTCCTAGAATCCTCTGAGAAATACAGAGGTTCCGTATTTCTGTGGGTGGATGGAGAGACAAGTGTGTGCGCATGACTCATCCATTGTTTGTCTTTAGCTGTAATCTCTCAGAGGGAAAAACATATTGTTTCAGGGAGATGGATTTCAGGTCTGGGCTTATATCTCTCTGACCAAAGGAATGTAGATAAATGTGAAGTTTTGATTGGCTGCCTGGTGCTGTTTTGGGGTATTGTATTGCAGATGAGAACATATGCTCTTTGCATCTTTGGTGGTTTGTTGGTGCATCCTGTCTTTGACGTTCTTGCGGCATTCGGTGGTTTTGATGTTTGTGGAATTCAGCTTTGCAGCTGAATGTTCAAATGGGTTAAGGCCCTGATATATTCACGGCAAAGTTATTTTTCGCTTAGTGGTAAAAAGAAGTTCTAAATAGCTTTGCAGAGGTTTAGATCTATTGTTAGCAAACATCCTGACGCCAGCCTTGCTGCTGAGAGCAGTTTTTAGATTATATGTGAATGTGCTTTAGGGCTGCACGATTTGGGGAAAATGTCATATTGCGATTATTGAGGTCAATATTGCGATTGCGATATAATAAACAAATGGTTTCATGTCAACTTGCTTGGTTCTAAAGCAAAATGCACACACAGATTAGTGATAATTCTGAAATGTGTATTTCTCAACTCAAACTAGCAACAACAACTAAATGATTGATTACATCTATAATGATCAATAGCCATTGATGTCTGGAAAAAAATTACCCTAAAAAAAACATTTATTAGGCTTCAAAAAATATAACAGCTTTTAATTTAAATGAACTTCAAACAATCCTCACATAAACCCATAATAAATGTCAGGTTTACCTGTGCCCTTCTGTCTAACAGGTAGGACATACAGAAATTGAATAAAGTTATCAAACAGTCTGCGCTGCATAAATTATAAATTATATATAGACTAATCCTTATTAAAGCTACAAAAGTTCTTTAGTCAAGAGTAATGAGTGATGTTCTCTGTTACCTTTGTTCTTTGATTAACTTTACTGACAGAAAGCTTTATTGGCTGCTGGCCCTTTAAGAGCAGCTGTTGACAGAACTCTTTGCGTCCATCATAAAACTACTCTTATGTTATGAAGATAATGTTCGTTCAAGCGCGAAAGTGAACTATTCTGGCGCGGTCTGTGCATGTGCATGATACTGACACGCGTCTTTCTGTGAGTCACTGTCAGGACATTCACAGGCAGCGCGCTCTCTTGACTTGTTACGCATGATGAATGGTTTAAAAGCATTCGCACGAATAAGAGCGGGATCATAACACTAGCCAAAGTATGACAAAAAATAAGAGATGCTGCGTTAATTGCGTTAACAGCCCTAATTTGTTTATTTCATATAAAATTGCAGCATTTTGCGTCATATAATCGCATTGGCTTGACATCGCGATTGTGATATGATTAATCGTGCAGCACTAATGTGCTTCATGCTTTCTTCTTAACAAGACATATATATATATTTTGTAAACAAATGTTTTTGCTGTCGAATAGTCTATTAATCTCATAAGTCCTATTTTAAGGGCCTGGGGCCGTATTCACAAAGAATTTTATCTTACCACTAGGAGTACTCCTAAATCGCACTAAAATATTTTAGCTAGGAGTTTTCTATTAATTTATTCACAACGCTTTTCAGACCTACTCTTAGTAAGGAAAAATGACAACTCCTAAACTAAGAGTGAGTCTTCGTTGCTATGGATGACGTCAATTCTCATGCACGAGCTTCCTCGCAATGATCACGGTGATTGGTTGTTAGATGACAGGGCCATCATGCGGAACATAACACAGACACAACAAATCATGGAATTACGACATCTAAATATGTCTGTGTCCTACACAAAATAATAATAGTAATGTCATCGAAATGCATATATAATGACATGTTTGTGCAGGCCCCAGTGAAGTGTAGGCTAATTCTAAAAAGGCAGAGAGAGAGAGAAAAGTCGTGAATTAAATTAAATCAAGGTAGCCTAATACCCTAATGAAAACCGCCACTTGCCTAATAATGAAAAAACGACACTTGCATTAACACTTGCTTGGTTAATTGACATCCTATTAGCCTAAATAGACTACTTAAAGCAAGGAAATGTTGCTCCTATTGAAGTAATGTAGTAGTTGAATGACGGTGGATTATGAACTCGCCAAAACGGAAAAGAAAGCCCAACTGGACGCAGGATCAGTTACTGCTGCTGGCCCAGTTGGTGCTAAAAAAAAAAAAAAAAAAAACATAATAAAAGGGAAATTCGGAACTGGGATATCAAGCAAAACTAAGCGTGAGAATGGGAGAGGATTTGTTTGCAGATCAATGCAGTATTCTATTCCCCCTTGTCTCGCGGACCCCGGACAACTGCGAGAGGCGGTGGTATGCGCTACAATCCTTTGTGAATAGGTCTTAGTGAGTTAGGAGTCCTCTCGACTTCTTTTAAGCTGTCCCAGACTTAGGTGCTACTTTTAGGGCTAAAATGCTTTGTGAATTACTCTTAGTGAAAGAAATTTGGAGTCCTAAAGTCAGGAGTGACACGCCCATTATTTTTAGGAGTTGCTTCTAAATTCGCCATAGGAGCTACTTTTAGCCTTAAAATTCTTTGTGAATACGGCCCCTGGAATAACATGGTTTGACCAGTGGGACGCTGTAGCGCAATAAATAAAATGCACCCCTTCCCAATCCAAGAATCCAATCCAAGAAAAGAAGACAACGCCTTAGCCAAACCAGTAGAGTGTGGGAAAGTTTAAAGTGTTAGTTCACCCAAACACAATTGGAGTTGTATAAAAAAAAATACCCTGGTTCTTACAAGCTTTATAACGGGAGTGAATGGTACATCAGATTTTGAAGCCCAAAAAAGCACATCCATTCATACTAAAAGTAATCCATATGGCTTAAGGGGGTTAATAAAGGCCTTCTGAAGCAAAGCGATTATTTTTGTAAGAAAAATATCCATACCTTTATAAATAGGGATGCATCGATTTATCGGCCGATTTTTGATTAATTTAAAACCATCGGCATATCGGCAAAAGCATGAAAAAGGCATACCGATGGTTTATTAATTAACTGCTTGAAGGCAATGTGTTGCATGTCTGTTGCATATTCAACGTTTTTCTCTGGGTACAATAATTAAATACTTACCAAAACAAAATGAAATCTGTACAAAATAAAATATAGTTTGTCAGATGTGGATCGGGGTTGGGGAAGTTGTAAATCACGTTAATGAGTGATTACTCAACATTCACGTGAGAAATGCGCACTGAATAGGAGTCTCGGAAAAATGTCTTTTTCAAAATCTCGGAAAAAGACCAAAAAATCGCCATTTGACACGAGTGTCTGTTCAGCAGAAATATCAAGAGGGGGTAGCACGGCTAAGAATTTCAACACATCCAATTTAATCTGCCACCTAAAAAAGCATCCTGACAGCATGCTGCGTTCCTCAGTGCTGCCAAGAAAAAACTGCCGCCTCCCAGTGTTCCGACACCCTCTGTGGATCAGGTATTTGAAAAAGTAAAAAAGTTTACTCAAGAAAGCATCAAAGCAAAGTAGAGTTGTTCCGATACTAGTATGGGAAATGCCGCCGATACCAATAAAAATTTTGGTATCGGCGAGTACTTCTACCCATGTACCGATCCGATACCCTTTTCTTAAACAATAACTAGTTATGCACGCTAGCTTTGCTTAACGCTGCAAATCGGAGATCAATTCTTCTTCGCTGCTCTAAACAGTGGTTGCTTGTGGCGACACAGGAAGTTGTGCTGTTGCTACAAGCAACCACTGTTTAGAGCAGCGAAGAAGAAAGCCCGCGCTAGCAGTATGTCCGCTGTTTGGCAGTATTTAAGACTGGACCAACCAGCCAGTAAAACAGCGACATGTCTCATATGCCATACTGCAATTTCGAGGGGTGGCACAAGATTAGCAGCTTCAACACTTAATAAAGCATTTGAAGACGCGCCACCCCGCAGAACACGATGGCAAGGGCAGAAAAGGATGAGCCGCGCCAGAATCAACAATCTCTGGAAGCTTCATTCAAACGAAGAGGAAGGTTTCAAAAGACAGCCAACGAGCGATAAATATAACCGACAAAATTATCGAGTTTATTGTTCTGGATGACCAGCCGCTGTCAAAACTGAAATGCCGTGTATTTAACAAAATTGTTTCTGGACTTTAAGTTATAAAGAGGTTCTTTTCTTATATTATTCATATATAATTTCTTAGATTCCTAGATTTATTTGTTGCACTTTTTTTATACAGTTATATTGTAAATCTAAAATACCTTTTTCAGTTTAAAGTATTAGATGTGTGTGGCTGCATTTTAAGTTCTTTTTCACTTAAGAAAAATAAATAATATATTGCTGTGAAATGTATGTCATATACACCCAGGTATCGGGAAGGGAAAAAGGTTATCCGAACATCTCTAAAGCAAAGGGTATTACCCCAAAAAATATGGAATTTATCGCTCTGGATGATCAGCCGTTTTCCGTCGTGGAAGACGTGGGGTTTCGGAGGCTTGTTGAACACCTTGAGCCACGTTACTCCCTAGTCGGTGATATGTGTGCCTGCCAGACATGTACAATGTTGTAGCCGCGCATACACGAGCTCTTGGCCACTGATATTTCAGCCATCAGTTTTACAACCGACATTTGGAGCTCTGATGTAAGCCCTACCTGTATGCTCAGTCTCACTGGGCAATGAATTGATAAAGATTTCAAATTGCAAAAAATATTGCTGCACGCACAAGAATTTACGGGTTCACACACCGCAGAGGCGATCTCTTCAACATTCAACACAATGCTTGAAACGTGGTAAATCGACAAATTCAAGGTCCATGCAGTTGTCAGAGACAATGCAAGAAACATTACAAAGGCAATGGATGTCAGTGATGTTACGAGATTACCCTGCTTAGCACACACTTTACAATATATCAGACAATGTTGGCTATTTAATTTAATTTTGCATGCTCATTTCACCAATTTGTATATTTAGATTAGATTACTTTTTAGTTAACCGAATATTTTCAGTTTATTTTTTTTTTTCTTGATTCGTTTGATTACGCACAGGCGAGGATCCAGTTTAAGTCGATGAGGACGTGGAAGATTTGAGTTCATCTAGATACAAAAAGTTCATTGAGTTTAGTTCAGTTCATTGTCTTGTTTTAATTGTAATTGTATTTTGCAATGTTGGATCGTTCATATTTGCCTGTTCAGGGACAAAGATGGTGTTTTAGTGGCCTCCGCTGTCACTGCAAAAAACAAACAAACAACAACATTAATCTTCTTTGTGTGGTGTTGAACATGAAAAGGGACGCAGTCTCTGTTCATCTGTTCTCTTTATAAATAAATACATGCCATAGCTTGACCTGTAAGTTCATGACTAAAAATGACAACGAAAACAAAAGCTACTAAATGCTTAAATATAATTAAAATAGGAAAATTAAATGACGTGTAATAATAGATTATTATGACAGATTTTTTACGACCTTGTCCATCAAAATGGACAATGAAAAATCCAACCACAGCATAATTTTTCATCTCTAAATGCTAATCTCAAAATTAATTATAATTGTTTACATTGTACATTATAATGTTGTGATACTTACATTTAGTTAGATTATTTTATTTAGACAAAATAAAATAGAATTTTAAAATGTGAATTTTAGAATGTTGATAAATATTTACATTTACTTGCTTTTATATTTGAAAAAGTTTGTGAAGTTTTCAATTTTCACCTCTAGCCTGATTTCCTTGTGCTAGAATGCAGTGAACACACACACACACCACTTTCACCCTGCCCACAGTGGTAATTTAGGCTTGATCTAGAGTGCTTTGGGCTGCAGGGCATCCTCAGATGGATGATTTTGTGATCCATTCAGACAATAATGAGTATGAATTTGATGCATTGGCCGCTGTGGGGGAGAGAAGACAGCCGCAGATGAGTTTGATTGGTTCAAAAGCAGTTTTTGACTTCATGAGACTTCATGATGTTCTTCAATCCTGTTCAATTTACTAAAGGACACCTATTCTCAAGACTGTTACCAACTTAAAGGCTGGCATTCTATCCTAAAATAATAATTAATATAAAGATGTAAAAATGTAGGTGTAAGAAGCATGCAAATAAATTAATAGATAAAATGCTGAACCTGTTGACTTGAGGTGTTGGAAAGACAGGCATTGACATTTATTCATTTCAGACAGGCGCATTCCCTGTGTATGTTCACTGGCCAAGACAGGCCTATTATTCATACTGTAGAATATTTTATGGTTCGTTGCTAAAGACTGAAGCTCTATATTGTAAAAGTGTGGCATATTGCCTTGTAGCATGAAAAAAAAGCAGCATTTTAACAGTATTTACTTATTTTATTTATAAGTTAGCGGTTTGCACTTATTTAAAAAGCCCAGATGTATTAAGATCTCTAAATTTGAGCTCTGATACCACCACACAGATATATCTGCTACATGTCAGCTAGAATACTCTTATTCAATTACCTGTGTTGACAGTTTCATGAGACTGAATCTCTGACAGTGTAGATTAGCATTTGTTTCTTTTAAGGCCAGCCCTGGGATGTCATGACAATTTAATCAAAACTTTTATTTTAATCTGAATTTCTTTCCAGAGATGAATTATATTATAATGAATTATTCAAATGTGCTCCAAGTAACTGGAGAAGTTAAAGTTGAGGATTGAAATCTCTCTGCATAAATTGTGAATATTTCTGTTTAGAAATTGCATAGGATAATATAATTCATTATTCATGCAGTTGTGCAGCCTAAGAGGAAAAATCAGTGGACAATGAAAATGTAGCTCACATAAAAGATATCTTCGGTACACTGTGAAAAATAGAACTGTTCTGGGGCTTTATTACAGAAACATTCTTACTCAGAATCCTATCTGTTTGGTAACCATAGGGGCTTTCGCACCGGGTAGTTCTAGAAACTTAGTTCTACGAACTAGCCACCAGGGTGGTTTCCCAAGAACTAATGGTTCCCTTAGGAACATTTTCCTGGTTGCATTCGCAGTCGCACTGCCAGTGGGAACTCTGAAGTGACGTAAGCCGCACTTATTGTTGTGACTTTTATTTTGACGGCGCGGACCTTTATTTCGATCACACAGTGCTCGCATTCTCTGTGTTCATTAGTTTACGATCTGTCTAACAGTCATGTCTGTTATTAGGTAGAACTGTTATACATAGAAAGTAGACAGCATATGAAAAGGTATTAGCGCATGTCGTGTGGTTGATGTCCAGTGTTGCTAGCTGAGCAGAAATACATAATAATGCGTAAAGGTTAAAAGGCCCATCTATCACTGTTTTCCATATTTGTAGAGTTAGTTTGTGGTGTAAATATATAGGCTATAATCTGTGTGTTTACACAGCTTTTTAAAAAAAATGGCGGATGCTGGTCTTTCGCGTGTATTCGGCCAATAACGTCACTGGTAGTTCCTGTAGTACTGGTTTAGACCCTACTCTAAAGTAGGAGCTAAATTAGTTCCTCCAAAAGGAGTTCCTAGTTCCTGCGGTACGAACTAGGGCTGGGCGGTATATATTGTTTCCACGGTAGAAAATGTCAACCGTAAGATTTTTTTATTCCGTGTATACCTCGACATGTAAATAAGTGGGCGTGGTTAACTCACGTGCAGCATGCGTGAGACTGAGACACTGAGATTTGTCAAAGAAACATGGAGCAAGCAGATCAAGAGGATCCACAAAGAAATTACGTTTTCTAAAGGGTTGTTAACGTGATATTTTCGGTGAAAAAGGCGCAGCCGTCAACTAGAGCAGTGCAGCACCCGTAGCTACAGTTTAGAGTGCACGTTCGCAGCGGGGAAAGCATGAAGCTTACTTGATAACAACATTTCATATATCAATATCGTAACGAATAGAAATAACCTTAAAGGTGACCTATAATTCAAAATTGAATTTACCTTGGTATAGTCAAATAACAAGAGTTCAGTGCATGGACATGACATAGAGTGAATCTCAAACTGGACTGTTTTCGCGTTCTCATTTAATTCACGTTTATGAAAAACACCCCTGAAAAACGGTCGGTTCTCCACACAATACCGACTGTGACGCAATAGTCGGGATCATTAATATGTACGCCTCCAAATATTTGCATAATGCCAGCCCTCAATGCCAGGCGGAACTGCGCAGCCGAAGCATGGCAGTTGCTCAGTGTGAATGTACACATGAACACAAAAGTATTTTTTTAGTTCCTTCATCTGAGCCTCTGAAGAAACAAGGGGTTAATTTTATTTTCTCTGGAAATTTCCAAACATTTCACCGACTGTTTCCTCAACTTGGGCCAATACAGAGCTGGCCTCGGATCGAGCTACCAAGCAACACTTTCTGATGTGTAATTGTTCAAGTTCAGACAGGTAATCTTTCTCTCAAAATCGTTCAATACTGTTTATGCATCAGTAAGTCAAGCCAGTGACTAAAATATCAGCTTCACATCGTTTCTTTTAGTAGGATGAAAATAATCGTATTTAAATTGTGAACAAATTGTATACAGAAAGCGATCAAAGAACAATCCTTCCACACAGCGCGAGTTTATCTGGACACTTGCCAAACTCGTTATGAAATCAATGACGCACGTTACTGCACAACGAAGCTCTTACTGTACATCATCGTGTTTGCATTGGTGAAAGCAGAGAGAGTGCAGAAACTGCTTTGCAATGATAAGATCTTCATTCTCGCGATCAACACACTGTCATCTGCTCAATGCTCATCACGGCAACATTTTATGTGATGGGAATAGATCTAAATACTTTAAAAACATCTCACGATTCGTTAATCTCGATAGCTGTTATAGTAAAAACGTATAATAGCAGTAGTAAAAGTATTCGGGAGAGAGTTTCACATGTAATGCGTTGCTATTTCATAATGCAAGCATGTCAGCCAATCACAGCAGTGGCCGCGGTTACACTGAATCCCACAGCAGACACGCCCCTTCAAACAGAGTGTTCAAATCAGAGGCTAAAAGCAGGCTAGGAAAAATGCCATTTATTTCTAAATTATGATTATTTTTTATCTAAAAAACATACTAGCATTATAAGGGTAACCCAGGAAACATTATAAAAAAAACAAAAAAAACATTCTAGGGCACCTTTAAATAATGTATAGTTATCTGCATCTACCCGTCTCTTATGTAGGCTATAGTTACTTTTTAAACACAAAAATCGCATTCAGCATGACACTCAAGTGGTTGCTGTGGTAATGAACAACCTGCTTGTTAAAGCGAATGTATAATCCTGTATCTGAGGCAAAATTACTAAATATGCAGCGAGTTATATATTTCTAACTCCAAACAATTGGCCACTGAACCAGGGGCCCGTTTCAGAAAGGAGGTTAAGTGAAAACTCTGAGTATGTTAACCCTGAAATGAGGCAAATTCTGGGTTTTCCGTTTCAGAATGGGAGGAATGTCAAACCTGAGAAAGCAGGGTAAGTCAAGCCCGTTTCTGAAAGAGAGGTAACTTCTACTCAGTCAATTACCATGGTAACTAACTCTGTGAACCTAACCTGGTCGGGAGCAGGTTTTCTTCAGTAAGCCTAGAGTTTATTTCGGTCTCCTCCCCTTTTTTAAAGAGGAAGCGGTGTTTAAGCACCTCATTCATTCTTTCGGTACATTTATTCATTGCTGTTTTTAACGTGTTTTTAACCTGCATAAACGTGTTCCTGCGAGTGACGGTTGGTCTATGCGAAGTGATTGAATGCGAACAGAAGATCAGCTTCACAGGAGCTGAAGAAACAAAAAGCAAAAAACAAAAAAAAACAAATCCCTTCATTTTAAATTATGCTGGGTTATATCCAGTTGCCCACTGTGTCATTCATATCGTTTTCACTGTGTGCTGTATGTAAAATTAGCGTTACCTTGTCTTTATTTAAAAAAAAAAAAAAGATTACCAGTGCACACGAAATTACCCGATTACCGAGTGCCCTGTTACAGTGTTTGTTTACTTTTTTATTCACATATTCATATATTTTTAAACAATTACTTTATTTGTGAAAAATACTGTTATAGTATTGTAAAGTATAAGCATGTTTATTTTAAAGATTTGTTTTCTAATTAATTTATAATTTATTAAATATTGATTAAAATAAATATAAAGTATAGCATATAAATGTAAAAATATCGGCTTTATATCGGCCATCGGCCACCCTGCTCTCTAAGATATCGGCCATCAAAAAAACAATATCGGTCGACCACTAGGGATATGATTAGGATTAAATCTTTTCGGACAGGAATGTTGTTCCAGGATCAACAAAATATGTTTACAGGCTTTGTGTCTTTTCTATGGCCTGTGCTTTTGCATGTGGCCACCTTCCCCCACCTGGATTGTCCCTGAGGTCCACAAGTTGATGGAATAATGTTAGCCAGGGGGAATAAAAACTGATAATGATCAGTGGCAGAGCAGATATCTCGACGCCTGCTTAGACCTTTGCTTGTTACTATCTTGAGGTGTCTGTTGGATTATTCATTAAATATAATCAGGGTTTGACATTACTTTTGCTCATCAGCCCCTGTGGCTAGTGGTTTTCCAAAGTTACTAGCCACTCAGAATCTTCACTGGCCACAATTTTGACAAACTACAATATAGATATTTTTAATATTATCTCATAATTCGACAGCCGGTATATTAGGCTGCTGTCGCTTTAAGACTCTGAGTATGTTAACCCTGAACCCTGACGCACAGACTAGTGATGCGCGGGTCGGCTTTTTTTCCAACCCGCGGGTCCCGCTTTTATGAAATTATTTGGCCCGCCCCAGCCCGCACCGCACCACTGTATCTATTTTTACAACCCGCCCTGCCCCGCACCCGCGACCGTTAAATAGACATACTACTAGGCATTGTAATGTAAATGAAAACAGCCTTTATTTCAGCCTGAAAGTGCTTGGAAACATCGCCCTGTAAACTAGCAACAAGAGACGATTATGAATATGAATCATAAATCAGGTCATATTAATAAGATACTAATAAACATTTTCAACATTTACAAAGCAGCGTTTGTATTCATCTAATAGGCTAAACCATTTTTTATTTCTTAGACCCCCCACAAATATGTCTTGACATGCTGGAAGTGCCCGTTTTGTGGCGCTACTGTTTGTATATTTTTCACACGAGTTGCACTTCACGTAGCCGATCTAGCTACTGTTGTCTCCTGCTGCAACTATTTCTGAGAACAGCTCCCAAACATTAGATTTAGCAGCCTAAAATTATTTTTCTTTTCAATTTAATCAGGTAAATTCCCGACCTCAATTTCTCCCGCACCTCGTCTTCCATCTTCACTTTTATTTCTCCGTTGTTGTTGTTGTTGTTGTTGTTGTCATGGCTGGCGGCGGGAGCTGCTTGGCGCGCCGCTTTCGTGACATGTCACGTGACGCCAAAGGTTTATGGACCTCACGCAAGTTAAGTTGCTACGGCATTCGTATTGTAACCTTATCAAATAACCTAATAAAATACTAAAATAGATATTCCCAAATATTTAATATAGGCTGGAAATTGCAAGCAACATACATGAAAAAAAAACAAAAACAATAATATGGTAATGACCCGCCCCAACCCGCCCCGCAAATAAAGTGACAATTTCGGGTTACGAGTCGGCCCGCGCATCACTAGCACAGACCCATTTTACTGTTTTATATAGCCAATATACTTGTCTTTATGTGCACGCACTTTGGGTGTGAGCACAAAATGTGCGGGAATGAGTTAAATTATGCCCAATATGTGCAATCCCTCGCTGAATTTCAAGCCCTGTAACACCAAGAATATTCATCCGGAGCAAATTAAATGAGTGAGTAAAGGGTTTAAACTTTCTGTGTCAACTCGCTGTCGGAGAGATTAGAGAGGGAGAACGCGTAGCTGGTATCTTCTGTATTCTGCGGAAGAGTTTCAGATATTTCAGTATCGAAAAAAATATGTTTTTGACAACACTAGATTGCACTTAGTTTATTTCAGATGTCTTTTTAAAAGACTACAATTAAAGAATTCAACCGGGGTTGGCGGGTGTTGACGTCAATCCCTGAATATAATAAATAATTGTATGTCTGATTGGCCCAGATGCTACAACATGACGTCAACAGATGTAAACATTCTTACTATGATGTCAACAGATGTACACATTTTTAATTGATTTGTTATTCACAGAGCGGTTGCTGAGAAATTAATTATTTTACGGAATAATCCAGGCTGGTCAAACATTTGGTACATTTTCCTTTTTTCACACCACTTGTGGTTTTTAAATAACATCTTCCGGATGTTTTGCACCTCCATATGGTCTACAGTACCCATCTCATTAATGGAGAATTGCTTTGAGAAAGAAGAGAGAGACATAAGAAATGAACATCTGTATGAGAAATATTTGTCATTGTCACGCAATACAATGTACAACGGCCAAGGGAATACAATCCCTTGGCCGTCTCCAAAAAATTGTATTTCCACTGAAAGCTAATCTTTACCTATGAATAAGTGTTATGATAATAAAACTTTGTTTGCTTGGAAAAAAATACCTTTTTCAGCACAGTGTTTTATAAAATTCAGCTTCAAGTAGGCCTAGTTCAAATACTTTAAATGAGCAAAACAGCTATAATACTTTGCTATAGGAGACAAAAAAAAAATATTCAGGGCTTGCTGTCTGAGGTTGTCCTCAATGCTTTTATAAAGTGTACTAATAATTACCAAAGTTTTTGTAACTAATTTTGGGGTCTCTGAAGTATTAATTCATGATGATGCAGCGGCTCCTTTTCAAGCCAACTACAGGCTTCAACCCATTTGCATTCTTTTCTTCTTGTCCTTGTTCTACTTCTTCATCTTTTTAAATTGCATTGACTTTTTAAGAAAACGTTTCTATGGGAGACATGCAGTGTTCATGCAATATCAGGTCAGTGCAGTTATTGAGTGTGTGTTAACATTAAAGCTTGTTTCTTTTTTTGTGTTCTTGTAATTTTATAAAAGTTAAGTTTATAGTAAATGTCACTTTTTTTTTGTAATTCTGACTTTATATTTCATAAGTCAGCTTTATATGTAATAATCGTGACTTTTCTCCTTGTAATTACAACATTATATCTCACAATTCCGATAATTTACATTGGATACGAGTGAGAGTGTATATTCCATGTATAGCGCGTGGAATCAGGGCAACACATTTGGAAATCCTCAAAAGAGTCCGTTTGCAAGCAGCAGGCGGCCACCTTATGCAACACGCACAGTAAACCTGTGTTGTTCACTCAGCTGCGCATAATAGCACAGAATTAATAAAAAACACAATATATTGACCTGCGTTGTTTTCTATCATGCGCCGTGCACGTTTGCGATGACGTAAGATGCACGCAAACGCACCAGGGTTCGATAGAATTAAGTTGAGTGAAACCCTTCTTTTACTGTCCAAAATATTATATTTTTGCCATTTCGCCCACCCCTCCTAGGGCCATATTCTTATTGGCTAATCGTCTTGATTGTTCACAGGTGTTTATTGTTAGTCAATTAGTCTTTGTGTATAGATAGGCCTCATGTTTCCATTGTATCTTGTCTAGTTTTGTTTTTGTTGTTCACCACCCAAAGAGGGTGGTGTCCGTGCCGGAGACTGTGGCGTCTGTGTCCGTGCCGGAGACGGTGGTGTCCCTGCCGGAGTGGGTGGTGTCTGTGCTGGATACGGTGGCGTCGGTGTCCGTGCCGGTCTGTTGCCGGAGAGGGTGGTGTCTGTTTCTATGTCGGGAGACAGTGGTGTCTGTTTCTATTTCGGGAGACGGCGATGTCTGTTTCTATGTTGGGAGACGGTGGTGCCCGTGCCGGAGACAGTGGTGCACGGGCGGCACGGGTGGTGAACGTCTGGCACGGACTCCGGCACGGGCTCCGGCACGGACGTCTCCGGCACGGGCATCGACGGCACCGGCATTTCTGACACGGACACCGACGTCTCCGGCACGGGCTCCGGCACGGGCACCGACGTCTCCGGCACGGACACGGACATCTCCGGCACGGGCACCGACGTCTCCGGCAGGGGCACCGACGTCTCCGGCAGGTACACTAGGGATGTCCCGATCCGATCCACAGAGTTGGTATCGTGCCGATACTGGCCCAGAACGGTAGATCGGAGATCGGAGGGGAGAAAAAAATATGATCCGATACCTATCCAACAATGCTTGAATATTAGCATTTCCCTTGCTGCGACATCCAGTTAAGCGGCGCAGCCTGCAGATTGGGCGGTTTTGCAATCTATTTTGCGGGCAAAAATGGGTTTGGGCGGGTGGATAAAAATTGGGCTGGTTTCGGATCAGTTCGGCGGGTTTTCGTAGCCGAAACACCGGCACTTCAGATTCTTCTTTCTGCGCCCCTCACAGCAGGCGCATCTGTCTCACTCACTCACTCTCTCACTCTCACTCACACTCTCTCTCTCTCTCTCTCTCTCTCTCTCTCTCTCTCTCTCTCTCTCTCTCTCTCTCTCTCTCTCTCTCTCTCTCTCTCTCTCTCTCTCTCTCTCTCTCTCTCTCTCTCTCTCTCTCACACTCCCACACACACACACATATATACACACACGTGCTGACGTGCCCCCTAAACTCACAACAGACACTCCCCCCCACTACCTTCGGTGTACTATAAACACGGTTTTGCAATCCGTCTCCTCAGTTTATAAACCGTAGGCTGTAAACTGTACACAAGATTTTGACGCATATCCAAGCAAGTGTGTGTGCAGAGTGTGGAGCGCGCACTGCATGGCACGAAGTGCGGGCGCGAACACTTGCGTTTTCCTTTCAACAGTGGAAACAACTTAAAATGCTCTATCATTCTGGTCATACAGAAAATAACTTATTTATATATAACTTATGTCAATATTTATTTTTTTGCGCAGCTTTTGGTGTGCATACAGTTCAAATTCAAATTTTGGTGTTCAACTTTTAAAACTGCATTTTAAAAATACAACAACCGTTAATTTTACGGGTTGAAAAAGGAAAAACGAATGGACACAAAAGTACACGGATCAATGGGTAATTTTAAAGCTTGTTATTGTTAATGATTAACTTTAAACCTGTTGGTAGCTTTAAGTACTGAAGTAGCCTACCTGTATTTTTTTGTAGTGTTTGAATAAAGGGTGGCAGTCTTTCATCAACTGTTATATCAGATATCAGATCAAACAGCGCTGACGTGGAAACCAGGATGAACAAACAAGTTAAGAAAAAGATGTAGAAAAATGAAAACTTTCCGCAAACCAACACCTTTATTAAAAAAAGACAAAATTACTACTATAACTAGTAGAGTGTGGCAGAGAAGCACTTATTAACTTATTAGCCATTTCCGCTCCCTAATATGGAACAAAAAGTAGGAAGTCACAAAGTATCATAAAAAGAAAACTTTTCTTTAAATTGCGACTGAATTAAACAGACATTATCGCGACACTGATACTGACATGACATCTGACTGACACAGTCGCGGAACATGTCACCGTATGTTGTGACACCTCCAGTAGTGACTGACAGATGAATCAAGCAGCTATACTGACGTAATTGTGACACAAAATCCTAAATAAATAGCCTAATTTATTGATATTTTAAATAGGGCTGCAACTAACGATTATTTTGATAATCGATTAATCGGGCGATTATTTTATCGATTAATTGGATAATTCAATTTGATTTTTGTTTATTATAACTAAATAAAACCCTAAATCAGGGTATTTATGTGTAAAAGTATACTTTAAAAAGTGCAAAAGCCACACATTGAGTTTTACTAATATCAATATTTGCATTGTTTTAATGATAATTGCTGATGGCAAGTTGACAACCATGATTAATATAAAAAGTAATAATAAAAATATTCTTGTCGCTTCATAACATTAAGGTTGAACCACTGTAGTCACATGGACTATTTTAATGATGTCTTACTACCTTTCTGATCCTTGAAAGTTGCAAAGACGTTGCTGCCTATCAGGTTTGTACAAAACTCAGAATTTCAGAATTGACCTCCATTCAATTCATGAATTGGAATTTGAATTGAATTGACTCCGCCCCACAGGAAGTTGAATTGGAATTGGAATGACATGAAGTGGAATTAAATTCATGGCAATTCAAAGAAATTCCACACAGTCACACAACAGAAAGAATGTATTGAATCTCACATACATTCAGTGTTAGGAAGGTTACTTTGGAAATGTAATTGCTTACTGTTATAAGTTACCCATTATTAATGTGGTTTGGATTACTTTATCAATGTAAAGCAATTTCCTTTTAATTTGATTAGTAACTAATTGAATTACACATTTTACCTCAGTAAAACAACTGAATACAATTACATTCATTTTGTAATTTAATAAAATAATTTTAATTACACATAACTAGTCACTCCTCAACCCTGCATACATTTTGTTCTAAAATATATACAGTGGGGAGAACAAGTATTTGATACACTGCCGATTTTGCAGGTTTTCCCACTTACAAAGCATGTAGAAGTCTGTAATTTTGTCAGCTTGGTGAGAAGGCAACAACTGTTGGCTCAATCATTAGAAAATGGAAGAAGTTCAAGATGATGGTCAATCTCCCTCGGTCTGGGGCTCCATGCAAGATCTCACCTCGTGGGGCATCAATGATCATGAGGAAGGTGAGGGATCAGCCCAGAACTACACGGCAGGACCTGGTCAATGACCTGAAGAGAGCTGGGACCACAGTCTCAAAGAAAACCATTAGTAACACACTACGCCGTCAAGGATTAAAATCCTGCAGCGCACGCAAGGTCCTCCTGCTCAAGCCAGCGCATGTCCAGGCCCGTCTGAAGTTTGCCAATGACCATCTGAATGATCCAGAGGAGGAATGGGAGAAGGTCATGTGGTCTGATGAGAGAAAAAATAGAGCTTTTTGGTCTAAACTCCACTCGCCGTGTTTGGAGGAAGAAGGATGAGTACAACCCCAAGAACACCCTCCCAACCGTGAAGCATGGAGGTGGAAACATCATTCTTTGGGGATGCTTTTCTGCAAAGGGGACAGGATGACTGCACCGTATTGAGATGGATAGGGCCATGTATCGCGAGATCTTGGCCAACAACCTCTTTCCCTCAGTAAGAGCATTGAAGATGGGTCGTGGCTGGGTCTTCCAGCATGACAACGACCCGAAACACACAGCCAGGGCAACTAAAGAGTGGCTCCGTAAGAAGCATCTCAAGGTCCTGGAGTGGCCTAGCCAGTCTCCAGACCTGAACCCAATAGAAAATCTTTGGAGGGAGCTGAAAGTCCGTATTGCCCAGCGACAGCCCCAAAACCTGAAGGATCTGGAGAAGGTCTGTATGGAGGAGTGGCCCAAAATCCCTGCTTGCAGTGTGTGCAAACCTGGTCAAGAACTACAGGAAACTTATAGTTTCTGTACCAAATATTAAGGTCTGCTTTTCTGATGTATCAAATACTTATGTCTTGCTATCAGGGTTCCAGACTGCGACCAAATTGGTCGCATATGCGACCATTTTTTGAGAATGTGCGAGTTAAAATTGTATGTGGTCGCATTTGTGCGAGTGACGCTCGCGCAACAGAACGCCGTTGTATCAGCTGCTGTAGTCCGTAACTTATGTTCAAAATGAACGAGTACATCATGAATCCATTTTCCAAACGGTGTTTTTGACTTATCCTGAATCCCTACGGTACGCTTATAATAAGTGTTTATATTCTGACTATTTTATCCCGGGCGGGCTCGGCTCGGCTGCGGAGTTGCCCAGTGCCTGCGTGCAGGGGCGTAGAATTTAGTAGGGACGCTAGGGACGTGTCCCTACCAATATCCAGTGACACTGATATATCCCTAGCAATAATTTCGATCAAAACTTAAAATATATTTATATTGATGTCCCCGTCCCCACCAATTTCAAAATCAAACCTACGCCACTGCCTGCGTGACTCGCCATAGACATTAACGGAGAGAAGTAGCTCCGGCTACAGTGTTCTTCCGCAAGACACGTGCAGTTTATTTATTGACGAACGTACACGTCACGCGCATTGCACACTGATGGTGAAACGCGCCAATTACGAATGCAGGAATTAAGGCAGCATATAAAAATGAAAAGGTCTCACGAAATACCGAGCCCCTTCCTACGTCTTTTCAGCGGTTAGATGATAGTAATCGATCGACAGAGGACAATGATTATAAAATGTAGAAGGTAAGGAGTGTGAGATTTCTGATTTTTGTTACAACTATAAACTTTGATAACGGAAAATCTGTATCAGCGTATTATAATACTCTAATCTTTTAAAATGTAATGCATACATTTGAATGTTTAATGATTTTTAGATAGATGTATGATAGATAGATAGGCCTAGATAAAATATAATTCAAATGTAAATAGATAGATTTATACACTCCTAAACAATGCTGGGTTGTTTAAACTCAAATTTGGGTCAAATATGGACAAACCCAAATGTTGGGTTAAAAATGTAATATAATATAACGTAATATATAATAAAATGTAATATATAATATAATTATATTTATTCTATATATATTATATAGATATATATTAGTATAAATATACATTTTTTTTTATATAATATATTACAGGTATTTATGCTGCAACCCAGAAAGCCTTTGCTAGCCTTGGTCCATTAAACCACTATTCATCAACATGCATTGATTAATCCCATGGCATGTAGCAAAAAAAAAAGAAAAAAAGGTGCGACCAAATCATATGTTGGTGCCACCAACTGAGAAAGTTGGTAGCACCAGTGCAACCAGTGGAAAAGTTAGTCTGGAGCCCTGCTTGCAATACAATGCAAATGAATTACTTAAAAATCATACAATGCGATTTTCTGGATTTTTGTTTTAGATTCCGTCACTCACAGTTGAAGAGTACCTATGATAAAAATTACAGACTTCTACATGCTTTGCAAGTGGGAAAACCTGCAAATCGGCAGTGTATCAAATACTTGTTCTCCCCACTGTATATGCACTCACCTAAAGGATTATTAGGAACACCATACTAATACTGTGTTTGACCCCCTTTTGCCTTCAGAACTGCCTTAATTCTACGTGGCATTGATTCAACAAGGTGCTGAAAGCATTCTTTAGAAATGTTGGCCCATATTGATAGGATAGCATCTTGCAGTTGATGGAGATTTGTGGGATGCACATCCAGGGCACGAAGCTCCCGTTCCACCACATCCCAAAGATGCTCTATTGGGTTGAGATCTGGTGACTGTGGGGGCCATTTTAGTACAGTGAACTCATTGTCATGTTCAAGAAACCAATTTGAAATGATTCGAGCTTTGTGACATGGTGCATTATCCTGCTGGAAGTAGCCATCAGAGTCACAATGCTGAGGTAGGCCGTGGCATTTAAACGATGCCCAATTGGCACTAAGGGGCCTAAAGTGTGCCAAGAAAACATCCCCCACACCATTACACCACCACCACCAGCCTGCACAGTGGTAACAAGGCACGATGGATCCATGTTCTCATTCTGTTTACGCCAAATTCTGACTCTACCATCTGAATGTCTCAACAGAAGTCGACACTCATCAGACCAGGCAACATTTTTCCAGTCTTCAACTGTCCAATTTTGGTGAGCTCTTGCTAATTGTAGCCTCTTTTTCCTATTTGTAGTGGAGATGAGTGGTACCCGGTGGGGTCTTCTGCTGTTGTAGCCCTTCCGCCACAAGGTTGTGCGTGTTGTGGCTTCACAAATGCTTTGCTGCATACCTTGGTTGTAACGAGTGGTTATTTCAGTCAAAGTTGCTCTTCTATCAGCTTGAATCAGTCGGTCCATTCTCCTCTGACCTCTAGCATCAACAAGGCATTTTCGCCCACAGGACTTCCGCATACTGGATGTTTTTCCCTTTTCACACCATTCTTTGTAAACCCTAGAAATGGTTGTGCGTGAAAATCCCAGTAACTGAGCAGATTGTGAAATACTCAGACCGGCCCGTCTGGCACCAACAACCATGCCACGCTCAAAATCGCCTTTCTTTCCCATTCTGACATTCAGTTTGGAGTTCAGGAGATTGTCTTGACCAGGACCACACCCCTAAATGCATTGAAGCAACTGCCATGTGATTGGTTGATTAGATAATTGCATTAATGAGAAATTGGACAGGTGTTCCTAATAATCCTTTAGGTGAGTGTGTATATATATATATATATATATATATATATAAAAACAAATGTCCACCTCAAATTTTTTTTTTCTTCTAAATATTTACTAAAGTAATTCTGGGAAATAGTCGTGTTCCATCATGTTCCACAAAATGACAATTACAATAAATCAAACTTAATTATTTGTTCTGTGACTAGGGCTTTTAACATTCATTGCTGGGGGAAAACATTTCCTGTTAATTTAATCTGTACAAGTAGTTCAAAATAATATAATTTATATAATATGTAATGCAATCATATCTGACATATACTGTAAAACTTCATTGTTAAACACTTCATTTAAAATATGGGTAACGCTTCCTTTTACAGTCCTGTGCCCGGTTGCATAAAGCACCTTAAGTTTTTCCCTTAAGTATGATACTTAAGGGGCGATTTACCCTTACCTAAGAGAATAACTTAAGGGTGTTGCATATAATCTCTTAAACGGTTCTCTTAGGTAAGGGAAACATTTAAGTGTTTCACGACAGCGATCCTGGATTCACGTTATAAAAGTCTGTTGTTGCCATAGATACGCAAAACACTAACATGTCGGAATATCACGTGTCAGTCCAGTGACGCTATCACGTAACACCGCGTTAGCTCCGAAAGTGGCTGCAGTTTGTGTTGTTCACCGTCTCATGCTTTGGCATTTGTTTAGGTTTTGTGAATGCACTTCTGGCTCTGTGTCTCGAAATACAGCTGAGTATATTTCCATAGCATACCTGTTTTCTTCTGTCATGATTCCTTTTAAAACACAGAATCAGCTCGTTCTCCTGTGAATTTCTGTCTGTCATTACACGAGTCGCGTGTAATTAGTTTGATAGTGATGTCAAATATTGTGCGTCGATCAAATCGGTATTCTTGCAACAATTTTTCATCGCTAAATTAGTCCAAAGGGTTCTCCCTATTCCCTATGATCTTCAGCTGGTTCCATAAATTCAGCCATGTCGTCTTATTTTTGTCCACGTTACTCTTAAGGTTACGATTTCCAAACCTTAAGTTATACTTAGGGAAATTACCGTTAAGGGGTTTTATGCAACACTTAACGATTACTTAAGTGAAAAAACAGCATTTAAGGGAAATTCTAAGTATTTATGACATTTCACTTAAAAAAAACGTTAAGTAACACTTAAGGGTATTTTTCTGCAACACCCTTAGGTTTAAGGGAAACATAAGGGCGACCTTTAGGGAAAATTACACTTAAGGTGCTTTATGCAACCGGGCACTGTTACCCATGTACTAGTCTCAGCCTCAGACGTCACGCCCACGGAACGTTGGCTAAACGTCTGATGCATATGGGACACTTAACTGGAAACACTTCAGGAGTGTCGAAGTCGTCATCTGATTGGTTGAATTTTATCGGATTTCCGGGGGGGCGCGAGTGTCGCGTTTATTTTCGGTCTGCCGGGAAACAAAGCGCAGACGTGTGATTGCGGAAGAAAAACTGTTGTGTTTACATGAGTGACAATGAGCATTTTTCAAGATCAGCTAAACTAGGATTCTCAAAAGTATGCGAGGTTCACGGCATAGACTCTTGAAGAGATGTCCAGGAGTTTTGTTTGAGGCACTTAGTGGAGACAAAAAGAGATATTTTAGCCTGTTTGCCGACGGGATTTGGGAAGAGTATTATTTTCCAAGCCTGGCCGACCCTTTGTCAGCATTTATAAGGATTCCCAGCAGATCCAACTTTACTAGTTGTGTGTCCCTTCCTATCTATTACATAGCTGTCAACCCTCCCGTTTTTTCCGGGTTTCTCACGTATTTTAGCTCTTTTCCCGCTGTCTTCCCGTTTTATTATTTTCCCGTAAAATATCCCGTATTTTTACGCTCTGATTGTGTGAGACGTACATGCTCGGGCAGATTCGGCTTGAAGTCGTTCATCCTCGGATGCGGCGCCGCGCGCGCTGTTACAAAAAAAGCTGTGCACACAGCCAAGCGAAATGGGGTCTTGCCGGTCTTGCGCACCCAACGCGTAATCTTTGCCGCGCTCGTGCGGACGCGTCAAGTATAAACAATTATACTCCGTGTCAGCGCGCGCTTTGATCGGTAAAGGAGCACAGACCTCTCCCTAATCATCTCCAGCAGCCCCCGAAGCACCACGTACCGTTTCCCTCGTAAGCTGATATTAGTATTTAAACATTCTCTGATAAAAAATGTTTAAAAAATGACACACTTTCTCTAATACACACACACACTGTCTCTTTCTCTCTCACTCATTTGTAGTTATAAACTCTTTAGACTTTTAATGATTAGTGCTTCATTTTTAAAGTTTGTGGTGGGTAAGAATCGTGTAAAAAAAATTCCCTTATTTTGGGGATGGATTCCGGGAAATCTCCCTTATATTCAATGTTCAATGTTGACAGCTATGATCTATTATGGAAGATCAAGTGAAGTACCTAACTGTGAAGGGGATATCAGCCGCGTTTGCGGGCAAACATGAACAACAGACGCTGACATCGCAGCTGGCCGATTCAGTATTGTGTTCGGTTTTCTTCTCCTCCTCTGATTTTCTATGCTGACTGACTTGTTGCACGCCGGTCTGTTGTTGTGGGGACATTTCCACGTGACGCTGAACGAAACGAACTGTAATTGGTTGTTTGACATGTCGGTCAAACGGCCTTATGGACGGGCCTTGGCCAAAGAAAGCTGCTATGAGTTCCAGACCTTCAGCCGTCAGTCTGAAGGTCTGGCTACGCGAGACTACCCATGTACTTACTATGTACTTATTATAGTAACTATAATTACTGGGTAATAACTAGGTACTAACCCTGAACCTACCCCTAACCCATGTACTTACCTTATATTAGCCAGTACTTTCTAGGTAAGTACACAGTAAGTACTGTACTGTAAAAGGAAGCGTTACTAAAATATGTATATGAATTTCTTTAAATTTTTATTGAATTGCAATTCTGCTTCCTTTAATTCAAATTCGAATTGTAATTCTTGTAGAAATGAGTTGGCTGATGACAGCTCAATCCCATTCATTTAAATTGCCAGTTAAGTTGAAAACCCGCCACAGGGTGTCTAGTAAGAGACTGGTCAGTAGATGTCCGATATTTGGGAATAACCCTTTTATTCGTCACCACATCAACTCAGATAAGAAAGCAGTTGTCCTTAATCAAGGTGTATAAGTAGGTGTGGTTTTTCTATAAAACAGAAAATGTAGGCAAGTGTAAACATACATGATAATAACATTAAATGTTTTAAAACCGATACATGATGAGTATGAACAAAATACAGAAATTAGATTAATAAAGAAAGAAAAACAAACTTGCTATGTCATACATTAAATTAAACTCTAAACAGTTTTATCTGCGTCACATAGTTTGTCAGCGGTGCTCTGTCTGGGCTTGTTCCACGCACACACATTAAGTTGTTTACAACTTCAGAATACCTCAAACGCAGTCTTTGACAATTGAAATGCACCAAACACCGATGAAATATACATAAATGACATCAATATAAACAACTAAGCAGATATATAACATCCTATAGCGCAACATCGTTCCAAAGACGTGACAATTCCTATAATTAACCTCAATGAGCTAATGCCCGTTATAACGGCAAACTAAATATTAAACAGGTCTAGGATTGCACATATGATTGCTAGAGATCAAATACAATACACTTACTTTGCATTGACGCACAACACCCATGAAATGAACAAACTAAACGTTATTTACAACGGCAAAGTTCAGCGTTAGCGCTCCGACAGAATCAACTCTCAAGGCCAATTTATACTTCTGCGTCGAGTGTACGCCGTAGTGTACGGCGTAGGCTACGCACGTAGGCAAGCCGTCATGAGCATTTATACTTCTGCGTTTAGGTCTGCGTTGCTCTGCAGTACAGCGCCGAAACGCTAGTTGGCGGCGGAGGGTTTTAATGTTCCACTGTGTTTAGATTCCTCGCGGCAAGAAGAAGAAGATTCCTTGCGGCTGTTTTGAGTTTAGGTTACTACAAGCAATGGCGACTGAAAGAGAGCAGATCATGTTGGAGTTGGAGCTTATCGAGGTGGAAAAGGTAAATTTTTAGTTTTTTTAACAGTTTCGCTGTACTTAGAATTTAAAAATGGCGGACGGTGCAGAAGAACACGCCGGAAATGCATAGGAGGAAACGCGATGCTACCAAGCCGACCAATCACAGATCTTGCGGTCCGCGTCGTCGCGACGTGTAGTTACATTTTTGAGGAGGTGCGCGTCAGGTTACGGCGAAGGGTACGGCGTATGGTACGCGTCTGTGCGTATGCTACGCCGTACCTACTGCGCGCACCCGACGCAGAAGTATAAATTGGCCTTCAACTTCACACTGAGCGCTGTGGGCGGGATGTTCGCATGCACGTAGATCAGCGAATGCTGATTGGCTGCTATGCTGTAGGCTGTGCGTCGATCAATCTCGGCAAAAGAAAAAGATTTAAGTCAGAAGGCATATTACTAGTAATGGCCTTTTTAACAATTCTAGATCCTGTTTTTGACATCAATTCAAATTCAATTCAAATTCAAGAATTGAATTGGAATTCAGGAGTCATTCTCAATTCAATTCTGAATTGTGCACAAGCCTGCTGCCTATGGCTGGTTCAGAAATCTTAATTTGTGTTCTGAAGATGAACAAAGGTCTTACGGGTTTGGAACTACATGAGGGTGAGTAATTAATGACAGAAATTAAATTTTTGGGTGAACTAACCCTTTAAAGAAAGGGGGTACACTTGAAATGGTGACTTTTTTTTAGTGGGAGTAGAAAGAGGTAGCACCGGGGTAAAATACACTCCTCCAAACTCCCCGCAGACACCATCTTCACTTTGTGGTGCCCAATGAGTGAATCTAGAGCATTTGCACTAGTTTTGATGCCCAATTAAAGGGGTGGTTGATTGCGATTTCACTTTTTTCATTTTAAATAGTGTGTAATGTTGCTGTTGGTGCATGAACAGTATCTGCAAAGTTGCTGCGCTGAAAGTTCAACGTAAGCAGAGATATCGTCTTTTAAAAATCAGGAAGTTTAATGCCTACAAAAACGACTCGAATGGGACTACAACGAGATACTTCCCGGGTTTTATACGTAACTAACCCATAAATTTACATCAACACTCCCTCCGGAATATGCAAAAAATGGGGCATGGCCATATTTCTGCGGCTTTGTCGAAGAGGAAGAGTTCTAGTGGAGAGCTGTAGCCATGCCGTCGAAAGTGTGTTATTTTCACCCAGCTGTCTGTCAGGTCTTCTGTGTTCGGGCTTCCCACGGACGCTGTAGTTCGTCAACAATGGCTAAAATTTATGTTTTATTATGTTCCTGAAAATTACTATCGTAATTTAGCTCTCTGTCTTCCGCATTTTACGGAAGACAGCTTCCAGAATAGGGCTGGGCGATATGGCCTAAAAAAATTATCACGATATTTTTTTTTATATCAGTCGATATCGATAATTATCGCGATAAATGTCAAATCTTTATTTCTTTCAAGTTTAAAGGCAGATTTTTGCTCCTAAGTGAAAGTTGTATAAACCAGAGCGTTAATTGTGTTTTTAAACTACTCTTTATTGTCAGAACATATCATGCCAAACACTTGCCAAACAGGTGAACATTTCACAAATCTGAGGTAGAACATTCAAAAACAGTTGCCTAACAGTTAAATACATTATTAAATACTGTAATTGTATTCCATTAGTCATTTAATACATTGTCTACATTAATAATATTATACAATTCAATATGTATATCCCACATTTCATGGTGCAGTTAATATTACTAGGCTAACCTTACAGTAAATCCATGGTAATGTTAAATGGATTCAGTATCAATTCAGATTCTGACTGTATCGTTGCGCGCAGTGTTTCTCCTGTTTGTCAGCGGTGTTTCATCTGCCTTTAAACATTTGTGTTCTTCGCTGAACTCAAGCGCTTCTCACTGGATGTCGTGACCGAGGCCGATCAGAGTAAACGCGTCTGCTCTAGTGAGCTCGCGCGCGCTGCCGTTTGGACTTTGAGCCGAGCGGAAAAACAGTCCGTGAGGCGCGCGCGGTTCAAATGAGTTTCGTTCCGCTTTTGGCGCATAAACATTATCGAACATTTATCGACCTCTTGATATCGTTTTATCGAGAAAAATTATATCGCGATAATTATCGTTATCGTTTTATCGCCCAGCCCTATTCCAGAATCTCCACGAATTCAATGCCGGATTCAACAAGAAACTGTTACTAAAACATGAAGCAGTTCCAACTTTAAAACCAGAAGCAGCAGTTGTTGGGCCACAACCTTAATAATAATTTTAAATGTATTTTCATGTATAATTTCAGACGTAATGTTTGAGTTTTATGAAGGACGTAATAAACAAATGCCAGCGCTGGCTTTAGTAGTCACTTAGTTATGCTATTTCGTGTGTCAAACGCATACAAACATTTTGGACCTGAATTTGTAATTATGTACTAATTTTGTAAATGTATTTCCCATGTATACTTTATGAAGTAATTTTTCGATTTGATCAAGAACGTAATGCCAACGCTGTTTGTTTATAGTAGCCAGTTAGTTCGATGCTATTTTGTGTGTATAAGACAACGTGTATAAAGTTAAAAAAAAATTATATGTAATCGCAACAGCAAACTTCAGCTGCTGTTATCAGTGTACAGTATGGTTTTAGCAGTTGCCACATGTACAGCTAAAGAAAACGATACACTGAGTAAAATAAGTTTTGTGAATAGAAACGGTTGTTCATTATATCGATAAAACAATAACTTTAAAAAACGGTATTACTGAGGAGAAACCCGTATCTCAAAAGCTAACAAGCAGCAGTAGCATTTTCAAGTAACAGCGTATTGAAATTCTTATATAATAATAGTAGAATAGAATAAAATAATAATAATAAAAATGTACCATTCAGAAACGTTTTGTAAGAGCCGTGTTTGGGGAGGTTCTGCTTGACTCTCTTCATTGCCGCTTTCTGGTTTTGATTCTGGCTCAAACTGATATGGCAGTATCGACACCATTATTTACATTTGACCGGAGCACATGCAACTTTCGCCCGTAAAGGTAATGGGCGTGAAGTTTCCGGACAACGTGCACTACGCAGTTTAGCCAATTACAACACACCGGCCCAACTAACCAATCTGAGCCCATTGCCTGTTTCTGAGGGAGTGGTTTCATAGAATCAGCAAGTCAACCGGTCGTTCAAATGACAGAGGAGAAAGCGGCTTACAATAAAGGTGAAATTGATGAAAAATAAGGCTTTTAAAAAACAACAACCATGAAGACATGTTATATTGCACCCCATAAACACAATCATGCAAAGAAAAAAAGCAGTAAACCACCCCTTTTAAGGAATAGGTTTCTTAGCTAATATTACAACTCTAAATAAAACTTTAAACCAAAAAAAGGGAGGGGGGGTGAGTGGGTGGGTGGGCGAGAGTAATCTTTTTAAAGACACGGCGGGCACAAAAGACCACACCGCTCACTCAACAAACGCCCACATATGTGCACAGAAAGAGCGAGAGAGAGAGAGAGAGAAAGTCTAGAATATATTTCTGATTCTTGCACACACACTTGTAATGATGCTTGGGCGTTAGCATGTCTGCCTACACATGTAGCCTGTGATAAACTATTAGTCATTCTTCACCGGCTTCTTGGAATTTAATCTCTGCCATAACCCCTGAATTCCCTCTTCAGGCTGACTGCATCTGAGAGCATGACAACATATTTGAACTTCTTGGCATTAGACTGTTGCGGACAGTTCTTGTCATTATCGTCCATAAAATAAATCAGACAGCAATTTAAAATTACACAGTAAGGCTTTATCAAATCTGATACACTTCTGAGAACATCATCTTTTAGTAATATTTATTTAATACTTGAGAACACCTCATACTACTTATAAAAAAGCTATTATAAGGGCTCATTGAAAGGTAATGGATGAAGAGTCTCAGCCTCACTCACAAAGCTGAAAAGCAATTTTCTCGATCTCTTTTTTTGATTGGTTAGCTTTATCGAATTTTATTTTTGTATACAATCTTTGTAAAATATTTCAAGTTTAGTTAAAGGCTCTTAGCCGCAATTTATCTAAATATCCACATATGTATAGATGTGTATTTTTAAATAGTCTATACTTTTGGACAAGCAGAAATTCTGATCTCACATTTTCTGCCATTTTTCTTTCCACTGTTTAAAATATTTTTTCACTTCGCTCTGGTAGTATGGTTAGCTTTATTTTAGATAAAGCTCACAGCAGCCAGTGGTCTACACCCTGATAAAGTTGGATACTATTGCATAGAGCTGTGAATCTTCACTTGCCTCACGATACGATTTGATTATGATTCAAAGAAACAAATTAAATGTACAGTTTTTTTTTTCTTTTTACATCTTTTTAATAGAAGCATTCAGGCAAGAAGTAATACAGAAATTGAATGATCAAATGTAAAAAAAAAAAGTGCATTACTGTATTAGTATATTGCAAATAAATCGATTATTCTTAAAGCTTCAAAATTTGTTTAGTCAAGAGCAGTGAGTGATTCTCTCTTTTCGTTTGTTGCTCAATTAACATAACTGACAGACAGCAGCAGGTTTATTATATAAAGACCTAACGCACAAATCTAATATAATGTTATGCATCAGATTTTGAGCCCTAACAGTTTACGTTCACTTAAAGGGGTAATATAATGGTACATGCACTTTTACAAGTTGATTGTACTGAAATGTGTGTTGGCAGGGCCTGTACACAACCATCATATAATGATAAAAATCCATCCAGTGTTTTTTTAATCTCCTTATATGTTTTCCCCTGTCTCAAATCGAGCCGTGTGACGTCACACGGTCAGACGCCCCTCCCACGACTGTTAATTGACAGCAGCGTTTCAACACAGACCCGCCCTGAGCGAGCTATCATCATAGTCCGCTATTGTTGATACACTGGAGTAGAATAGCGTCTAAGCGATTGTGGTGTTCTGTTCTTGGGTGTAATAACGAACACAGCAGTCATTTTGATGTTCCTAAATCCGAACCGCTGAAGAAGCAGTGGCTGAGTTTTGTTTTCGAAGGGAATATTCCCCACGATCAACGTCATTCATGTTTGCGTGAATCATTTCTCACCAGACTGCTTTATAAACGAGGATCAGTATAAAGCTGATTTTGCTAAGAAGCTGCTCCTGAAAAAAGAATCGGTACCAACTATTCGTGTTCCTGCTGCACCTCTAGAAGAAGTGAGTGTAAAGTTTTATTAACCTTTATATTAATCTTCGCGAAAAAAAATTTCATGACCATTAGCTGTAACATCAATGAACTAACGTATACATCAGTAAACACATAGCGTTCGTATCTCACTACTCTACCCTGCCAGTACATAAAAAGATAGATCAAAGTGACATTACGTTAACCAACCATTCAGAAACGTCCTGTTCGAGCCTTAATTGTCTAACTTCTTCGCATCATCTTGTTCCGGGTCCGACTCCGGTTCAAATTGTTACGGTTGCACAGATGTGTCCTCAGAGACTCCTGCTGCCATTCTTTCTCCAAAATATACCCTCAACTGTTGTCAAGGCAACACTCCATGTGTGTTCTCAAAACGCCCGCAGAACAGAGGAGCGGGGTGACTGAAGCTCATTGTCATGTAAAGACACATGCACTTAAAGGATTAGTTCACTTTTAAAAAAACTTTTGCTGATAATTTACTCACCCCCATGTCATCCAAGATGTCCATGTCTTTCTTTCTTCAGTCGAAAAGAAATTAAGGTTTTTGATGAAAACATTCCCGGATTTTTCTCCATATAATGGACTTCCATGGGAACCAGACGGTTCAAGGTCCAAAAGACAGTTTCAGTGCAGCTTCAAAGGGCTTTAAACGACACCAGACGATGAATAAGGGTCTTATCTAGCGAAACGATCGGTCATTTCAAAAATAAATAGAAAAGTTGAAGTTTAAAAAGCACAAATGATACACGTTCGTGACTCTCCTGTTCGAACTCATTCATCAAAATGAACAAATCTTTTTTCGAGTCATTTCGTTCATTCAACTAACGAAATGAACGAAATGACTCGAAAAAAGATTCGTATGAGAATTTTTAATTAAAGTATATTACAAACTTTTTATTTAGACCCTAAAGAATCATATTAACTTGTATAAAAATGGCATTATATGACCCCTTTAAGACATAACATACGACAATGTTTACGTGAATACTCGCTTAAACAGATTGCCAAAGACACTATATTGCCAGAAGTATTGGGACACCCTCCAAATCATTGAATTCAGATGTTCCAATCACTTTCATGGCCACAGGTGTATAAAATTAAGCACCCAGGCATGCAGACTTCTTTTACAATTTGTGAAAGAATGGGTCGCTCTCAAGAGCTCCGTGAATTTAAGCGTGGTACCATGATAGGTTGCCTCTAGGGCTGTAACGATTCCTCGATTAAAAACAAGAACTTGATTTTGCCACCTGTGCAATAAGTCCGTTCGTGACATTTCCTCACTACTAAATATTCCACGGTCAACTGTATTATAACAAAGTGTAAGCAATTGGGAACAATAGCAACTCAGCCACGATGTGGTAGGCCACGTAAAATCACAGAGCGGGGTCAGCGCATGCTGAGGCGCACAGTGCGCAGAAGTCGCCAACTTGCGGAGTCAATACAGACCTCCAAACGAGAATCGAGAATGAATTCATTCCGACTGATGAATCCGAATTTACATGAACGCTAAATAAAGTGATCAGGTTGATGTGCGCGTTTATATGACAGAAGCTTCTAATAAAAATTAGCACATACTATTCTCATACATTGCTCGTTTCCCTTGTTTTAAAGAGCAGACTTAATATTTTTCTATTTCAGGTCCTGATTAGGAGACGATGAGCACATGAACCATTGTGCTGTGCTGCTTATATTTATCGATCAGGAAAATAATCCCTTCCCGCGCCCAAAATAAGTGTCTGTGGCTGAGAGTATGAAGTGAAGACTGAAGTGCTCCACTTCACAGACGATGTAAATTTAGCCAATGTGGATTAGACCTTTTTTTACATTTAGTTAAAGGAGTGTGAGACAGCAGGCTAAAGAAAGAATTGAGGACTCAATAACTAACCTTCATCTGAGTTTGAGCAAATGTGCAGTCTGCTGTGGTTGATCTGAGGTACGACTTCATTTCTGAGTTCAAGCCCAGAGCATCAGTTTAATTAACCTGTTCCATTCTCATTTTCTGAGAGGCTTTGCAAAATTAAAATTAACCTCTCTGGAAATAAGAGACTGCACATATTAATGAACTAATCAATGTAATTAAGCGTTTGTTTACAAAGCAGTCCGTGGAGACTTTATACCATTCATAACCTGACATAACCTGAATTTTGAAACCTGCAATTTAGTATGGTAATGACAAATGTTTTATAGATCTAGTAATACTTCTCATGTGTATTTTAATAAAATTAATAATAAGCATATTAAGCAAATTAATTGGTCACAACAAAACAACTAACCAAAAGTTTCTCTTCCTTAAAAAAAAGCTAAGTCTGCATATTAACATACCTACCTCTCAATTTCTCACTAAGCTTTAAACTTTTAACAGCAACTGACTAACCCACTGACTAAACCTGATGATTGGTTTTTCAGTCATGAGATGTAATCGCTGATTCATTTTAATTTTCCCCCAAATAATTTATTTATTAAAACCACATAACAATCCATCTTTCTTAACAATCTGAACACCAAAGAGATAATTTAATCTAAAAACGGCCCATCTGCTGTTCATTTTCATTTTTTTCTGTCTAATTGACCATTATTCAATTTACTGCTATGTTTTCAGTTCTGAGTAATAGTACCATGAGTCATACACAAAATGGGGTTGGCTGTTATCTTTCCAAGGCCAAGTGGAAGCGTTTAAAGAAACGTTGGACAAAGGAAATTAAGAAAAGAACATTGTGTTCTGCCCTTTGTAACTTAGAAGATATTTTTCACCTTGTCATATTGGTGACCTTGCAAACTGCAAGAGTCAGTCTGTTGTTCTTAGTCATAATAATTTAATTAAGGTTTACTCATTCCTACTTCTTCCTGCGGAGTTCAGTTCCAACCGTGCTGCGGGGGGGAAAAAGTGAACCCAAAAACGTAGTTAATTGGTTCAAGTGAGTTGAATTAGTTGGAACTAAACTCTGCAGGAAAATTACTCTCCTGGAGCAACTATGATTCAATGAAATTTTTTTTTTTTTACTGTATTGAACCATAGATTATTTTTTATTTAATCAGAGAACTTGTCTTGTCTAGATCTGTCCTCTGGTTTTTGTCAGTTAGCAGACTCTTTATCCAATGTACACCTATTGTGGGGTAATATTTCCTTGATATGCTGAATGCTTGAGATTTTTCACAAATGCAAATTTTCTTTTACAGACCCTGAGAAACAATGACTGTCTGAATGGTTTTGATGTTTCCAACATTTGACACAGCACATTCTTGCCTTATCCGAAGAACTGTCTCGATCATTTTCATGCTGAAGGTCACAAACACATAAACACAAGTCCCGATGTCCCAGGGGGGCCTGGTGACATTTATAAGAAAGAGCATCCAACTGTTATTCAGGGAGCAGTTTGAACACCTTTTGTCTTCAGCAATGCAACAGTTCTTCTTAAATTGTTGTACTGCTCTGACGTTCATGTGCAGCCCACGATAAGTGATGTGTCTTTAATTGATGGGCAAGCATTAATCTGAGAATGATGGGAATTGCACCTGGGCATTGTGAGGGGAATGGGGTTAATTGATTTTAGTGGGCGGCTAGATAATTCCTGGCTTCTCTCTTCGGCTCTGACATTCAAGGGTCGTGAATTTCAACATGAAGTGAAAGAGTGATTCAGACCTTTTGTTCGAACTCGCCATATAGATCTGAATAAGATCGTGCCAAACTACAAAATAGATCTTATCCACCTTTTTTCCTGACGAGCCTACTGTGTTTTGAATTATGGGAGGCCCTTCCGGTTTGGGGAACTTTCTTCCACTCAAAAAGACTGACACGAATAATTCCAAATTATAAGGTTGTGCTATAGAATATTCAAGAGAATATTTATGTATTTTGGAATATTTTGGTATTTTAATATACCAACTTCAAGAGAATAACGTAACGCTTGATATTTTAATGTGACATGGGATCACAAGAATATCAATGACGAGAGCTCTTTATTAGTCGCTGCATTCTTTTCCTCCTGATTATTTTATTTTTTCCTTTGTATTTCGCTTTAACAGTATAACAAATATACTGCACATTTGTGGTCGGCTCTCCCGATCTAATTTACAATGTCTATTAATAATTCACTGGAATGCACTCATTTATAATGGAATGGAATAATCCCATTCGCACAAAGGATCATGGTGGATAGGAAAAAGGTGGATAAAAGGTAATGACATTGTAATGGTCTGGGCAATAACTATGTTTTAGTCTTATGGTATGGTCTTGATTAGTAGAATTTAGGATTTCATCACTGATGAAGTAACTTATATTGAGTGGTAAAACATCCTTCGACAGTCCAGTTACCATGGAAGCCTGTTTCTTTCTAAAAGAAAACAATAGAAAGGGTAATTATTAGATATAGTTTAAATAGGAAATAGTCAGTATTTCAAGAAGTAAAGTCACAATTCTGTTGTAAAAAACAAACCCGTCGGAGTTGTATATACACACAGAGCCACTACAACTTGCTAGTACTGGGTTGGACCCCCTTTTGCCTTCAGAACTGCCTTAATTCTTCATATCATAGATTCAACAAGGTGCTGGAAACATTCATCAGAGATTTTGGACCATATTGACTTGATAGCATCACGCAGTTGCTGCAGATTTGTCGTCTGCACATCCATGATGCGAATCTCCCGTTCCACCACATCCCGAAGTTTTGGATTGAGGAGCTTTGGATTGAGATCTGGAGTATCATTTATAAACGTGTCTCATTTCCTTCATCTGCCATCAGTCCCTCAGCTCACCATTGTTGTCGCCAAACTGCTTTGTCTCCAAAATGTGCGTACCTTTGGCTCAGAGTTTACTTACAGGTGCGCACATTCTCCCGTCAAGTTTGTTTTTAATAGATCACAACCTTAGCGTGGGAACTGAGCACTTTAAATCCTCGTTATGAGTCCTATTCATAAATACTGTGCATGTTAACAATAACAGTTTAAATAAATAAAAGAAGGATTTAAACTGTTTTACATCTGATACACATTTAGATTAAATATGTTAAGCACTTAAATTACATGAAATCAATACTGAGAAGTTACAACTTTTTTTAATATTCTAATAAATATAAATATTTGTAGTGGATGCGATGCTTTTGAACACTTTTCCTGTGCCATGCTGTGTTTTAATGTTTTAACTATACAGCGAAGATTGCTTAGCTCATGTCATGATAATAGCAGAACAAAGCAAAAATATTTTCGTGCAAATAATGATCAATAATGCACAATAAGGCCTATATGTTTCCAAAAGAAATAAAATAATGCAATTAAAAATACTATTTGGCCTGTGGAAAAGATTGAGAAAAACATTATCTGAAGTGTTTGATTTATTTATTCAAAAACAAGGCAAGGATAGGCTACTAAATGATTTTTAGCAATTTAATGTGACGGCACATTCGTATCTCATATTTTCCTAATGTCTCAACATGGTGTCACGTGGATGAATATGCAAATGCGAATGAAATGGTTATTTCGGGGAGGAGACGGGGCGGAGATGCATCTACGCACAATCTTCCGCTGACTGGGTTTTATAAAGGGAATTTTGCACAGGTTCTGGCATACGCACGGTTTTATAAGTCTGAATATTGGTTGGCGTACGCCATGTTTGACTTTTGGGCGCACTTTTAATAAGGATCCTATGCACAGTTTTATAAATGAGACCCCAGGTGACTGTGGAGGCCATTTGAGTATACTGAACTCATTGTCATGTCATGTTCAAGACACCAGTTTGAGATGATTTGAGCTTTGTGACATGGCACATTATTCTGCTGGAAGTAGCCATCAGAAGATGGGTAAACTGTGGTCATAAAAGGATGGACATGGTGTTTAAACAATGCTCAATTGCTAGTGGCAACTAAGTGGCCCAAATTGTGGCAAGAATATATCTCCCAGACCATTACACCACCACCACCAGCCTGAACCGTTGATACATGGCAGGATGGATGTTTTTGTGTTACGCTAAATTCTGACCCTACCATCTGAATTTCGCAGCAGAAATCAAGACAAGACTCGTAAGACCAGGCAACAGTTTTTCCAATGTTCTATTGTGCAATTTTGGGGAGCCTGTGCTAATTGTAGTCTCAATTTCCTGTTCTTGGCTGACTGGCGTGGCACCCGGTGTGATCTGCTGCTGTAACCCATCTGCTTCAAATTTCAGCTCTTCTACATACCTTGGTTGTAACGAGTGGTTATTTGAGATATTGCTGCCTTTCTATCAGCTCGAACCAGTCTAGCTATTCTCCTCTGACCTCTGGAATCAACAAGGCAGACAACAAGATTTCGCTCACAGAACTGCTGCTCTCTTATCTCTTTTTCGAACCATTCTCTGTATACCCTGAGATGATTGTGCGTGAAAATCCCAGTAGATCAGCAGTTTCTGAAATAAACAGAACCCCTTTCTTCCCCATTCTGATGCCCATTTCTAAATATGCGTTCTTACGGATAAGGATAAGAAACAGAGCATTGCAAACTGAGCATTTTGGTGCCATTGCTGATATATGGCAAAGTTAACTTTCACAGCAAAAAGACTCATATACAGTATCTGAAGGGAGACTGTTTTAGAATTATACTAAAAGTAAAAAAATTGAGTAACTATCAATCAGACAATAGATGGCATGTAGTAGATTGTGTACAAGGTTGTGCAGCAAATTTTTAATCATATTGATAATTTAGAGGCCTTATAAATTTGTGTATCAAATATGATACAGTAGGCTTTATAGGGATAATCAAGTTATTTATGCCTAAATTTACATCACTGCAGACCCTAAATTGATTTTTCTGATTAAATATCTGAATGAGTCACTGGTCATATTCAGATGATATTTTCTGATGATGTTATATTATTCAAAACCATGAAAATACACTGTGCTTTGGGTGACAGTTATTTTAGCAGTCACATCAGCGGGTGCACATGGTTCATTTGTTGTGGCTTCAGCTACTGTCATGACAATCAGCGAGTGCATGTCATCACTTGAAACGTCATTGCTGACATGCTGCAGTAGATGCAATTATTCGCAAATTGGGACTTTAATTTTCCTGTTTGATTAAGTGATTAAAGTGTGTGTTAATTAACATATGCACTCGCACACATCCGCCTACACTTTTCCCACGCACACAAAATATACACACAGTGGTTTTAGTAATTATGTATCCTTCAGGAGTCAGTTTAATGGCCACTGCTTTTGAATTTCTCTCTCTCTCTCTCTCTCCTCTATATTCCTTTCAGCTAATTGCATACGTTTTCACTCTTTATTCTTGACTCTTTATTTCTCCTCTTTGATTGATATCACTTTTTTTTTCATACAGTATGTAGAAAAATTAAACTTAGTTCTCTTATAAGCAGTGAAACAGCTGTACTCTAAAGCATTGATTTTAACCATTAGCATCTCTAGGTCAAAAGTTTAAAGTAACTGTTTTCTATTTTAATACTGAATTTTAAAATGTAATTTATTCCTGTGATGGCAAAGCTAAATTTTCAGCATCATTACTCCAGTCTTCAGTGTCACATGATCAGAAATCATTCAAATATGCTGATTTGGTGCTCAAGAAACATTTCTTATTATTATCAATGTTCAAAACAGTTGTGCTGCTTAATTTTTTTGTGGAAACAGTGATATTTTTATTTTTTAGCATTTGATAAATTGCAAGTTCAAAAGAACAGCATTTATTTGAAATTGGATTTTTTTGTAACATTATAAGGTCACTTTTGATTAATTTAAAGTGACTCAGTCAAGAGCAGGGAGTTATCTTGAACAATGCACAGATCCAATGATAGTATGATACACATCCGATACACATTTTCTCCCAACTGTTTACTTTCACTTAAAGGCATGGGTGTTGGAACCATTGTATATGGGTGGGACAAGATCCACCCACTTTTTAAGACCAATGATATTGTACCAACTCGTTTACCATCTCTAATTCAGCGCATATGTCTGTTCACTTTTCAGAGCGCCATCAGTCAAATCCATTCCACTTGAGGAATGCCCTGATAAAATAAACTCACATTTTAACTACAGCCTTGACTTCCACACTGCTGCTTCCTCAAATCCATTCCACTTGGTTCATTCAGAGTCCAAAATTCCTTTTATGTTTACATTGGAAAAACACATCCAAATGCATGATATACTTTTGGTAAATTCCTTCAACTGTCCCGGGACATTTTGCAGCCTTTATTGTCGAGCCCTGTATTATTGTATTGTAAATTTCTTTGTTTTCCCGGAGATTGTCATTCCACACGGTTTAAAAAAATGGTCGGGTTTTTCCTTTTCCATCAAATGTCAAATTCATCCAAATGTCTGTTTTTGTCTTTCTCACGGATGTAAAAAAAAATTTTTTTTTTTTTTTACAAGACGTTCAACAAGTGCATGCTATTAACCCGCCAGGTAGATCAGTATGTTACCATTCAAATGTGCTCATCTAACCTCCCTACCACGCAAAGAGATTCATTGCAATTAAATCTCCTCCCAAATCATCCCTCCCTAACATTTTAGTCTCGTTCTCATTCATTGGTGAAAAGGTCAATAGACGTTCATTATAGTTTTTGTAATAAAAAAAAGTTATTTAGTTATTGTCTTGTTTTCGTCAGTGAAAAGATGTCATTGAAGGATTAAATTATTCATCAACAAAATTAACAGTTACAACAAAAATCATACTGACCTCAAACTTTTGAATATAATCTTCAAATATTTTAAGATATTTTAGCATACTTAATGTTTTGAATGAACTCCTCGATCCTTATGAAAGCTGTAGTGGGGAAAATATATTAAAGGGGTCATGAACTGCATTATTTTATTATTTAATAATGTTTCCTGGAGTTTACTTATAATGTTAGTTTAATTTTTACATCAAATATGGTCATAATTTAGAAATAAATTACATTTTTCCTACCCCGATTTTAGCCTTCTGATTCAACGCTCTGTTTGAAGGGGCGTGTCTGCTGTGAGACTTCTGTGTAAACGCCCACTGCTGTGATTGGCTAACATCATTGAAATAGCTTTGTATTACATGTGGAACTCTCTCGAAAATTATTAGCATGTTTTTACTATTACAGCTCTCAATGTTAACCAATCGTGAAAGTGTTGATTATAGCATTATACACTCACCTAAAGGAAGACCTGTTCAATTTCTCATTAATGCAATTATCTAATCAACCAATCACATGGCAGTTGCTTCAATGCATTTAGGGGTGTGGTCCTGGTCAAGACAATCTCCTGAACTCCAAACTGAATGTCAGAATGGGAAAGAAAGGTGATTTAAGCAATTTTGAGCGTGGCATGGTTGTTGGTGCCAGACGGGCCGGTCTGAGTATTTCACAATCTGCTCAGTTACTGGGATTTTCACGCACAACCATTTTTAGGGTTTACAAAGAATGGTGTGAAAAGGGAAAAACATCCAGTATGCGGCAGTCCTGTGGGCGAAAATGCCTTGTTGATGCTAGAGGTCAGAGGAGAATGGGCCGACTGATTCAAGCTGATAGAAGAGCAACTTTGACTGAAATAACCACTCGTTACAACCGAGGTATGCAGCAAAGCATTTGTGAAGCCACAACACGCACAACCTTGAGGCGGATGGGCTACAACAGCAGAAGACCCCACCGGGTACCACTCATCTCCACTACAAATAGGAAAAAGAGGCTACAATTTGCAAGAGCTCACCAAAATTGGACAGTTGAAGACTGGAAAAATGTTGCCTGGTCTGATGAGTCTCGATTTCTGTTGAGACATTCAGATGGTAGAGTCAGAATTTGGCGTAAACAGAATGAGAACATAGATCCATCGTGCCTTGTTACCACTGTGCAGGCTGGTGGTAGTGGTGTAATGGTGTGGGGGATGTTTTCTTGGCACACTTTAGGCCCCTTAGTGCCAATTGGGCATCGTTTAAATGCCACGGCCTACCTGAGCATTGTTTCTGACCATGTCCATCCCTTTATGGCCACCATGTACTACCATGTACCACCATGGCTACTTCCAGCAGGATAATGCACCATGTCACAAAGCTCGAATCATTTCAAATTGGTTTCTTGAACATGACAATGAGTTCACTGTACTAAAATGGCCCCCACAGTCACCAGATCTCAACCCAATAGAGCATCTTTGGGATGTGGTGGAACGGGAGCTTCGTGCCCTGGATGTGCATCCCACAAATCTCCATCAACTGCAAGATGCTATCCTATCAATATGGGCCAACATATCTAAAGAATGCTTTCAGTACCTTGTTGAATCAATGCCACGTAGAATTAAGGCAGTTCTGAAGGCGATCTCTGCATCATTGCGATCATTGCAACTCAATTTCGGCACTCTCACGAATGCTTCAAAGAATGCATTATATTGCATTCTTTGAAGAGATAGAACTAATTAGTGAAATCAGCTAGTGAAATTAGTGAAATCAGCTGGCTGAGTTCATGGTTGGAATAAACATATGGCAGGACTTTTACGCTCTGACCCCTGGACTTTACACCTCTGGTTATAATCTCCTGTCCTTGCGTAATATTAGACCGCTAAACTGTACGTAAGTCACTTTTAAGTTGATTTCCCCGAAAAGAGTTAATGCTTATAAAATACACTTTAAGAACCCTATAAATAGAATTGGGCACTGGTAAAATATCCACATTTAATGAAATATTTTTCATTTTAAATGTTGTTTGCAACATTCAAAAAATGTTCTGCACTCTCTGAAATCAATACTTGCCAAGGGAGAAACATGCTTCCTGAAGCCAGATGGTGTAGTTACAGCCAGAGGGGGCTAACAGGGCCATGATAACCACTCAACGTTGGCTCAACAAATGACTGGCATTTGGGGCTGGACTATATCTGTTTACCAACCAGTTGTTCAGGAGACCTGTTTGAAAACAATCCCTTCATCCCAAATATCTGCCCTTAATACTATCTGGAATTAAATCAAGTGTGTCCTAAATCATAATATGTTAAAATAAGAATCTCAAAGTTACTAGGATGCTCTGCTATTTCTGGTGGATTTTTTAAGGGTAAATCAGAGCATGTTTTTTGTGGGTAATATTACATATTTTTATGTATATAACACCTGCCTAGTTTTAGAACAGAGTATATGAAAGCGAATTGGTACATCATTTTTGTGACCGTAGTGGTGATAAAATGACACATTTCTTTAATCTGTTTTACTAATTTCAAAATCTCAAAACCATGACAGTTAGGCCTGGGCATTAACACAGATCTTGATTTGGATTCTTTTGGATATATATCAGCTACAGTATGTCCATTTTTATTAAGGAAAAAAATCTTTCTCAACTTTCCTGCAGTTTTGCTCCAACCCATTGAATTGCCTTCCTGAGATAATTGCAACCTTACATGACATGTTGTTCACACACTGTTCTATTGATGTTTTTCCATGCTTGAAACACAGCTTGAGGCTATTACATGAAACATGATACAACCCGAATTCCGGAAAAGTTGGGACGTTTTTTAAATTTAAATAAAATGAAAACTATAAGACTTTCAAATCACATGAGCCAATATTTTATTCACAATAGAACATAGATAACATAACAAATGTTTAAACTGAGAAATTTTACACTTTTATCCAATAAATGAGCTCATTTCAAATTTGATGCCTGCTACAGGTCTCAAAATAGTTGGGACGGGGGCACGTTTACCATGGTGTAAGATCTCCTCTTCTTTTCAAAACAGTTTGAAGACGTCAGGGCATTGAGTTTATGAGTGTCTGGAGTTTTGGTGTTGGAATTTGGTCCCATTCTTGCCTTATATAGGTTTCCAGCTGCTGAAGTGTTCGTGGTCGTCTTTGACGCATTTTTCGTTTAATGATGCGCCAAATGTTCTCTATAGGTGAAAGATCTGGACTGCAGGCAGGCCAATTCAACACTCGGACTCTTCTACGATGTAGCCATGCAGTTGTAATAGCTGCAGTATGTGGTTTTGCATTGTCCTGCTGAAATACACAAGGCCTTCCCTGAAATAGACGTCGTCTGGAGGGGAGCATGTGTTGCTCTAAAACCTTTATATAGCTTTCAGCATTCATAGTGCCTTCCAAAACATGCAAGCTGCCCATACCGTATGCACTTATGCACCCCCATACCATCAGAGATGCTGGCTTTTGAACTGAACGCTGATAACACGATGGAAGGTCTCCCTCTTCTTTTGCCCGGAGGACACGGCGTCCGTGATTTCCAACAAGAATGTCAAATTTGGACTCGTCAGGCCATAGAATACTTTTCCACTTTGAAATAGTCCATTTTAAATGAGCCTTGGCCCACAGGACACGACGGCGCTTCTGGACCATGTTCACATATGGCTTCCTTTTTGCATGATAGAGATTTAGTTGGCATCTGGAGATGGCACGGCGGATTATGTTTACCGACAGTGGTTTCTGGAAGTGTTCCTGGGCCCATTTAGTAATGTCATTCACACAATCATGCCGATGAGTGATGCAGTGTCGTCTGAGGGCCCGAAGACCACGGGCATCCAATAAAGGTCTTTGTCCTTGTCCCTTACGCACAGAGATTTCTCCAGTTTCTCTGAATCTTTTGATGATGTTGTGCACTGTAGATGATGAGATTTGCAAAGCCTTTGCAATTTGACGTTGAGGAACATTGTTTTTAAAGTGTTCCACAATCTTTTTACGCACTCTTTCACAGATTGGAGAGCCTCTGCCCATCTTTATTTCTGAGAGACTCTACCTCTCTAAGACATCCCTTTTATAGCTAATCATGTTACAGACCTGATATAAATGAACTTAATTAGTTGCTAGATGTTCTCCCACCTGAATCCTTTCTAAATTTCTTGCTTTTTCAACCATTTGTTGCCCCCGTCCCAACTATTTTGAGACCTGTAGCAGGCATCACATTTGAAATGAGCTCATTTAGTGGATAAAAGTGTAACAATTTCTTCGTTTAAACATTTGTTATGTTATCTATGTTCTATTGTGAATAGAATATTGGCTCATGTTATTTGAAAGTCTTATAGTTTTCATTTTATTCAAATTTAAAAAACGTCCCAACTTTTCCGGAATTCGGGTTGTACATTTCAGTAAGTTTTACTGTTTGTTTTAACATACCTTGTTCATTCACGTCTATTTTTGTAGAATAACTAGTAGTAAAGAGGAACTGATAAGTTCATGTGCTTTCCATGGTGCCTCTCCACTTGAACTGAGGCACTACAGTGATTTGTCACATCACATTAAAGAGTGCCAATTGAATTTCATGATAAAATTTATATATTTTGAAAACTAGGACTTTTCTTATCAAAAGTAACAAAGCACAAAGCGTATTGTGATTATTAGATGGCGGGTACGCTACAAGTAATGAAAACGGTATAGAAAAAAATAAGATGATTGATTAAAAACGATTCATGGATATGGTCAATCCAGCCCTAATAACAATGTAACCAATCACAAAGGCTTGTGGATTCTTATTTCATGGGTTTTACATTCTGAATTCATTAACAGAACCATGGTGAATACTGAAGCTGAACAAAATCTCTATAGGAAGATCCTCAGAGGCTATGTCTCCTTGGTGACGGCCATGGACTTGACCCAGTCAGACAGTCATAGGAATCTGAAAAGTGCAAGAGTGACCTGGCCTTAACTCACTGCTTAACCTCCATCATATCAAATTTCACCTCCCACGGGACTGACGGGGATATAATGGTGATGTGTTTGTGTGTCTGCAGATAATGAAAACTGGTTAATGTGTTTTTCTGTGTGTGTGTGCCGCTCCAAGGTTGATAAACCAAGTGGGTTTTGTGTGTGTGTGAATTTTGATTCTTCCCTCAAGCTAACTTCCAGGCTTTAGGTGCTTTTATTATAGAGATTTGGATTGTACTTTCTGAACTCTTATCAAAAATGGCAATCAAACACAATCATGCAAACAGCATCGCCACAATTTCCCTGCATTCATATGCAATTTTTTTTCCAGCTATGGATGATGAGGTTCATAAACTGGCCTCTGGATCTGGCCTGATGAAGCTTGCATCCGCTTCACTGATTCTGACCATTTGGTGAGTTAATTATTATGCTATTCCTGTCTTTGTGTTTATTAAATGCAATGTTAATAACAGAATGACAGATGTTTCTATAATGACTCATTTGAATGGATGATTAAAATATGCATCAGATGTGTTTGTTGACTTGCTAAGATTTGATCCATGAATTAACAAAGACCACGGAGTTGTAATTTGAAGTTTTAGATGCACAATTGTACTTGTGTAATTGTATGTCTTGCCTTAAGCATTACATACATTTTTTACAGTACATATAATTACATTTAATGCCAGTTAATTAACTATTAATTAACGAGTTCGCTGTGAGTCACTTACTGTAGGCAATGATTAAATCTCAATTATGTGATTGACCTTGTGGAAATATGGTCTCTATATATAGCATCCATAGATGCAAGCCACTACTATAAAGTCTTACACCTGGACTATTAGACTTCATATGGTGTACGTCCTTTTTTAATCAAATACATCTAAAATGGCTTATCATGGTTTCCCTTGAACAACTCAGTGAGAAGCTATTGGCGACTTGCAAATCACTCCTTGTAAAAATGAGCAAGATTTAATTCATAATGCATAGTAGTGAAGGAATGTACAGGGGAGGAAGGGGAAAATCGCAATTAAGGTCCAAGTTTTGACTCCTTCCCACTGGTCTTTTGGGTTGCTATGGAAACAATGAGCACTAATTGCTTGGATGCTGAGGATATCTTTTGAACAACCTATCAAGTTTGTGCGTGGGGTGTGTATGTGTGTGTGTTTGTGAGTGCTAAACTCCTGGCAATTTGACACCACTTTCCAAGGCTTATTTTAAGCTAAAAGCGCAGTTGAGTAATGCTGGAAGGAGGTAAATTTTGTTCTTTTGTATAGTGCATCTCATAGCATCTTTAAATGTACTGAAGTGAGTGAATTACTTGCTTGAGATGACAAAACAAGTTCCTTCTACAGAGGGACGAGACCCATATGCTAGTTTCCATATACTATATTCTATAAATACTATATTATTGACTATTAATCTATTGACTATTAATAATACAGATTATTTCTATGAAAACTTCCTTAATCCAGTCAAATGTTGTATAGGCTTGCAAACTAAGTGGGATGAGAACCTAATAAAACAAACAGCAAAACTGTACATAGCTGTTTAACACACACAAACAGATGCTGCAACTTCTCACTGTTTTACAACCCAATTGTAATTGTTTTCTCACTGTGAGGAATTAGTATTCTCAGTCTCTTTCCTTCTGTCTGGGACTTTGCTTTCCTTGGGGTGAATAGAGAGAGGTTGAATTGTCTGTGCAGCAGACACTACTAAAATAAACTACAGTAGAGCTGCACGATTAAACGTTAAAAGATTGCAATCTCCATTAAAACACCCACGCAATCTCATTCCTAAATGACAACGATTTGCCTGTCTGCCTTTGAAAAAATCACACCGGGACATTCAAATCTGTGTTTGCGCTGCCACTGATCCAGAGAGAGTAGTTGTCATGTATAGGTAACAGCTTCACAAACAGTCTTTTCAACCATACAGTATCCTTATTTCTGTTACAAATATTCAAATGATCACAGAAGTACTGAGATAAAGGTTTATAGTTCAGATATAAGCACTGATGTGTACGAAAGCGATCAAAATAGAGCAAATCACCTTTTGAAAGTAATTTGGCGCTTTACTAAGTGAAGTTACGCCATAGTACCAAAAGACAGTACTTTTAAAAATGTATTTGTCATTGAATCATTCATTCAAAAGATTTGTTTATTCATGTTTCATTTATTCGTTTATTCATTTATTCACAGTATTAATTTATTGAAAAACGCTTATTCATCCAGTAATGAAACAAGTGAAGTCAACGAATCTGTCACGGTGTGGGTTTTGTGTTTTGTTCCTTGTTCTTGTCTGTCATGTGATTCCCTGTTTGTCATGTTATCCTGCCATGTGTCTTGTCTTTTGTCATGTTGTTGCTCAGTGTCCACAGGTGTTCCTCGTCTATGTCTATTAGTCTCCCCAGGTGTCTCTTATTAACCACGCCCCCTTGTTATCTTGTTTAGCTTGTTTGTCTGTGTATTTAAACCCCTGTGTTTCAGTTGTTGGCTGTCGGTTGTTGTTTAATGTTACTACTGTCTGGTTCTGAGTTCCCTGGATTTCCTGTTTAATTAAATGTGCTTGCGATTGGATTCACTCTCTGTTTCATCCTTGCTGCCGCGTAACAGAACAACCGACCGCCAATGAATCCAGCAGCACGGATCTCGTCTGATCTTCCCAGCATGGACCGGGAGTTTGCTGGGAAAACCGCGGCCTTAGCCCTGAACAGCCCGGATTTGTTCCAGTTTACCTGGGGGTTTGCTGCACTTGCTGCCTCATGCACCCTAGGGAATGAGGCTATAAAATTGTGTTACCGGCTGGGGGCTAAGGCGGTCAACCCTAGGGAGCTCCCCGATCTCTCTGGCCTGGATTGGAGAGAGGCACTCTCCAGTTGTCTGGAGAGCTTCAGCCCGGGGTACGCCAGGCCTTCAACACTGGTCCCAGTTCCGGTGGTTCCGAGTCCGGTGGCCCGGAGGAGGAGGAGAAAGGCCTCCTCAGAGACCGTCCAGCCAGAGACCGTCCAGCCAGAGACCGTCCAGCCAGAGACCGTCCAGCCAGAGACCGTCCAGCCAGAGACCGTCCAGCCAGAGACCGTCCAGCCAGAGACCGTCCAGCCAGAGACCGTCCAGCCAGAGACCGTCCAGCCAGAGACCGTCCAGCCAGAGACCGTCCAGCCAGAGACCGTCCAGCCAGAGACCGTCCAGCCAGAGACCGTCCAGCCAGAGCTTCACGTCAGCCACGTCCAGCCAGAGCTTCACGTCAGCCACGTCCAGCCAGAGCTTCACGTCAGCCACGTCCAGCCAGAGCTTCACGTCAGCCACGTCCAGCCAGAGCTTCACGTCACTTCTGCCCAGCCAGAGACTGTTCACGTCACGTCTGCCCAGCCAGAGACTGTTCACGTCACGTCTGCCCAGCCAGAGACTGTTCACGTCACGTCTGCCCAGCCAGAGACTGTTCACGTCACGTCTGCCCAGCCAGAGACTGTTCACGTCACGTCTGCCCAGCCAGAGACTGTTCACGTCACGTCTGCCCAGCCAGAGACTGTTCACGTCACGTCTGCCCAGCCAGAGACTGTTCACGTCACGTCTGCCCAGCCAGAGACTGTTCACGTCACGTCTGCCCAGCCAGAGACTGTTCACGTCACGTCTGCCCAGCCAGAGACTGTTCACGTCACGTCTGCCCAGCCAGAGACTGTTCACGTCACGTCTGCCCAGCCAGAGACTGTTCACGTCACGTCTGCCCAGCCAGAGACTGTTCACGTCACGTCTGCCCAGCCAGAGACTGTTCACGTCACGTCTGCCCAGCCAGAGACTGTTCACGTCACGTCTGCCCAGCCAGAGACTGTTCACGTCACGTCTGCCCAGCCAGAGACTGTTCACGTCACGTCTGCCCAGCCAGAGACTGTTCACGTCACGTCTGCCCAGCCAGAGACTGTTCACGTCACGTCTGCCCAGCCAGAGACTGTTCACGTCACGTCTGCCCAGCCAGAGACTGTTCACGTCACGTCTGCCCAGCCAGAGACTGTTCACGTCACGTCTGCCCAGCCAGAGACTGATCACGCCACGCATGCACCGCCGTGGCCGCCCGAAGGGTCTTCACCGCCGTGGCCGCCCGAAGGGTCCTCTCCGCCGTGGCCGCCCGAAGGGTCTTCACCGCCCTGGCCGCCCGAAGGGTCTTCACCGCCCTGGCCACCTGAACTGCCTGCTCCACCCTGGTCGCCTGCACAGCCTGGTCTGCCCACGCTCCATGGCCCAGGTCCACCATGTCCTGGTCCCGTTCCCCTGTGCGGGCCTGGCCCTCCATCCCTCCCCCAGACCGCCTCCGCTTCACCACCCTCCTGAACTATTGTTTTTTGTTTTTATGGGCGTCGGGAGCCGCCCATAGGGGAGGGGCTATGTCACGGTGTGGGTTTTGTGTTTTGTTCCTTGTTCTTGTCTGTCATGTGATTCCCTGTTTGTCATGTTATCCTGCCATGTGTCTTGTCTTTTGTCATGTTGTTGCTCAGTGTCCACAGGTGTTCCTCGTCTATGTCTATTAGTCTCCCCAGGTGTCTCTTATTAACCACGCCCCCTTGTTATCTTGTTTAGCTTGTTTGTCTGTGTATTTAAACCCCTGTGTTTCAGTTGTTGGCTGTCGGTTGTTGTTTAATGTTACTACTGTCTGGTTCTGAGTTCCCTGGATTTCCTGTTTAATTAAATGTGCTTGCGATTGGATTCACTCTCTGTTTCATCCTTGCTGCCGCGTAACAGAATCATTCATTCAAACCTATTTTTTAAACAATTAATTTAAATGAATTCAATATTTGAAATAGACTGCAGCAATTAACATTTTGTCAGAACCTCTAGTAAATTACATGTTGTTTTGTTTAGTTGTCTGTTCAGAGTTGTGGGAGAATCGTGATCTCTATTTGAAACAAAAAAAAATTGTGATTCTTAATTTATCCAGAATCGTGCAGCTCTAAACTACTGTATGACATGCACATGCAAATTTTATTTAAAGTTGAATTTTCTTGTCATCTATTTAAAAAAATAAAATAAAAAACTTTAATTAAAAAAAAGTTAAGGATGAATGATATATCGGTGTCTCATTGGTAACTGACTGTTTATGCTTTTCATTTGTATTTTTTTAATTGGTATCGGTCGATAAATAAATATTGGTCTATATTAGATATTCAATTGTTCAAAATTTCTCACTTAACCTTATTTTACATTTAGAGCATCATCTAACATTTAAATTATTATTTTAAAAAACTAATATATGTAATCTTAAATCTGTTGTTAAATCTTGAGCAAATATTAAATTAATATCTGTTCATACAGTTTTAATGTTCCATTTTATATACTGTACGTATACTTAGTATAAACCATGCCAGTTCAACCTAGCAATAAATTTTATTGGAATAGTTTAAGCCGAGAAAGAAGTGCCATTGTTCATGTTATTGCCCCAATCCAGATTTTCCTTTCATCTGTCCCACTGTCTTTCCCGGTATCTTATTTCTCCAGGGATTTAGCTGTATTAGGTCAAATAAACCTTTGACTCTGTTCATTTATAAGGGAGCTCACAGCAATCGTTCTCAATCTATCATCAGTGTGTGTGTGTGTGTGTGTGTGTGTGTGTGTGTGTGTGTGTGTGTGTGTGTGTGTGTGTGTGTTTGTGTCTGCACTGATCACTCCAAATGTCCTTCTCATGTGGATACACGGTTTCAAAGCCTTAAAGGGCGTACCAAGTTATCTCATGTTCAGGTCCCCATTACATTTTACCAATTACAGCAAAGATTGATGGTATGAGAAGAACAAAGCATCTCTGCATTATCTTCTGGAAGCTCCAGACAGGGATTTGAAGTAGTAAGTGAGTGAAAACAACTCTTCTTATGTCATAAATAATTTCTAAAAGAGCTTGTTAACCCCAAAGAAATCAATCTTTAAAACGATTCCTATTTGTTTCGTGAGGAACGCTTATTGTGGTGTCAGAGGAGATGCATTTCATTTCAGCTTGACCCGAAACTGTTGCATTTAGTGCAGAATTGTCTTAGAAGTCTCTGAAGAGTTACTCTCTCATGAGTTGCTCTGTTGTACTGCTATGAAGCTGTGCCGTACATGAGCGGAAATCAGAGTACAAACAGACAGCGCTCTCTGTTTTCCTTCTCTTTTCTACCCCCCTCTCTCTTTCTGTCTATCCGCTTGCACGGTTTTTAATTGGGCTCACTGCGTGCGTCCCTGGAGCTCTCTGTGCTGTGTTTGTGTGGGTGAGTCTTGGAGTGAATCATAGTAATTTAGGAATTTGGGCTTGTGTTTGTGATTGTGTGTAAAAGTGGTTAAATGTTTGTACAAGTATGTCCTTAAATTACTATGTTTAAGAGTGTTTGTCTGTTGACTGTATGTGTAGAATATACTGTATTATGTAGAGCTTATTTCATCCAGACTGTAACCCACATCCTGTTCAACAAAAGCTAATGGTGGCATTAGGGCTAGTCTAGTATATAACATAACTTTATTCAAGATGGCAATATGTAATAACATTTATATATTTAGTCATTAAGCAGAGATGGTTATCCAAAGCAACTTAAAAAAAAGAAAGAGAAAATCCACAAGCAATTTATCAAACAAGAGCAAACAACACTCAGTGTGAGTTTCTAAGCTACGGTATTTTCTTTTTCTTTAATGGAATTCATTTTTAGAAAATGCCTTTGGTTATGGTCGGTAGTTTTAGATTTACCCCTGGTTTTACAGACAGGGCTTAGATTATGTCACGGTACGGTTACCAAAAGTGAAGGAGAGGACTCAAGTGCAGCATAAGGGGTATATTTATTAACAAAACACAAAACAAAAACCCACGAGCGGGAAAACATAAAAGATAAAGCATAAAACAGAACCAAACTAGAAAACCAACCTGACAAGGAACAACATGAGCATGACAAGGAAAACCGGGGAAACATAAAGCAAAGATCCGACAAAGACTGCATACAAGGGGAGACTTATAAAGGGAACAAATCAAGAGGGAAACAGGTGGTTGAACTCAAACAATAATCAGGTAACGAGGGGGAGGGATCAGACAATGACATGAGCACATGGCCCAACATAACAAACACCCAAGTGTCACACAGGACAGGACAGACACGTGACACTACCCCCTCCCTACGGAGCGGCTACCAGACGCTCCATCCGGTGGCACGGGAGGGACACACCAGGGGGGCACGGGAGAGACAGGAACATAGGGCGGCCAGGGCGGTGAAGAGCCCTCGGGCGGCCAGGGCGGTGAAGAGCCCTCGGGCGGCCAGGGCGGTGAAGAGCCCTCGGGCGGCCAGGGCGGTGAAGAGCCCTCGGGCGGCCAGGGCGGTGAAGAGCCCTCGGGCGGCCAGGGCGGTGAAGAGCCCTCGGGCGGCCAGGGCGGTGAAGAGCCCTCGGGCGGCCAGGGCGGTGAAGAGCCCTCGGGCGGCCAGGGCGGTGAAGAGCCCTCGGGCGGCCAGGGCGGTGAAGAGCCCTCGGGCGGCCAGGGCGGTGAAGAGCCCTCGGGCGGCCAGGGCGGTGAAGAGCCCTCGGGCGGCCAGGGCGGTGAAGAGCCCTCGGGCGGCCAGGGCGGTGAAGAGCCCTCGGGCGGCCAGGGCGGTGAAGACCCTTCGGGCGGCCAGGGCGGTGAGGACCCCTCGGGCGGCCAGGGCGGAGACGGCCCATCGGGCGGCCAGGGCGGAGACGGCCCATCGGGCGGCCAGGGCGGAGACGGCCCATCGGGCGGCCAGGGCGGAGACGGCCCATCGGGCGGCCAGGGCGGTGGAACAGGAGCAACCACCGGCTCAGGAACTGCAGCAGGCACCGGCTCGGGAGCAGCAGCAGGCACCGGCTCGGGAGCAGCAGCAGGCACCGGCTCGGGAGCAGCAGCAGGCACCGGCTCGGGAGCAGCAGCAGGCACCGGCTCGGGAGCAGCAGCAGGCACCGGCTCGGGAGCAGCAGCAGACACCGGCTCGGGAGCAGCAGCAGACACCGGCTCGGGAACAGACACCGGCTCGGGAACAGACACTAGAACAAACACAGTCGCAAAGACAGACACAAACACAGACACAAAAACTGGGTCAGGCTCAGGAACAGGCACTGGCTCTGCCTCCGGCTCTGGAACGAGCACCGGCTCCGCCTCAGGAACGGGCACCGGCTCAGGAACGGGCACCGGCTCCGGCTCCGGAACGGGCACTGACTGTTCCACTGGCTCAGCCTCCGGCTCGGAAACGGGCACTGGCTTTGCCTCCGGGTCAGAACCCGCAGACACTGGCTCTGCCTCCGGCTCAGGAACGGCTGAGACTGGCATATCCAATATCCGAGCCAGACGCTCCAGGTAGTCCCCGTTCAGGAAGGCAGAGGAAACAGGGACAGTCTCTCGCTGTGCAGACGGGACGGGGACAGTCTCTCGCTGGGCAGACGGGACGTGAACAGTCTCTCGCTGGGCAGAGGGGACGGGAACAGTCTCTCGCTGGGCAGACGGGACGGGAACGGTCTCTTGCTGGGCAGTCGGGACGGGAACAGTCTCTCGCTGGGCAGACGGGACGGGAACAGTCTCTCGCTGGGCAGACGGGACGTGAACAGTCTCTCGCTGGGCAGACGGGACGTGAACGGTCTCTCGCTGGGCAGACGGGACGTGAACAGTCTCTTGCTGGGCAGACGGGCCTTTCCTCCTTCTCCGTCCGCGACGGCGAGAAGCAGGTCTCGAATTGTCCCCATGGACCGATGAAAATTTGGTTGAGCAAAACGTAGCGATGAAGTAGTCCGGGCAATCCAAATACTCGTCATCCATGTGATGATCAACCAGATTCGCCCAGTAAGACTCCTCGTCCTCCATGCTGCTGAGTCCCTTAGTGGTCGGATCTTTCTGTCACGGTACGGTTACCAAAAGTGAAGGAGAGGACTCAAGTGCAGCATAAGGGATATATTTATTAACAAAACACAAAACAAAAACCCACGAGCGGGAAAACATAAAAGATAAAGCATAAAACAGAACCAAACTAGAAAACCAACCTGACAAGGAACAACATGAGCATGACAAGGAAAACCGGGGAAACATAAAGCAAAGATCCGACAAAGACTGCATACAAGGGGAGACTTATAAAGGGAACAAATCAAGAGGGAAACAGGTGGTTGAACTCAAACAATAATCAGGTAACGAGGGGGAGGGATCAGACAATGACATGAGCACATGGCCCAACATAACAAACACCCAAGTGTCACACAGGACAGGACAGACACGTGACAGATTAAGCCAGGAGTAGGCCTAGTTAGCTTTAACATGCCTTAGAAAATACATTACTGGTGTGCATCTTGAGACAAAACAATGGCACTGACTTAAGATATGTCAGTTCAAGTTGCTTTCAGTTAAGACAGCTCAAACATGCATTTTTGTCTGGGACTAGGCTCACATTCTCATGATAATTTGTGGATCAATCTTTCAATCAAAGCCGTGATTAAACAGATGTTTTTTTTTTTAAAGCACAGTAAACTGTTACTGTAGAGTGAAGACGACAGATTAGGTATTTTGCTTTTGTGTTACTGGTATCAATACTACTTGAGTATTGTCAATCTATAATTAGAGCTATATCTGCTATTACTATTAGGCCTACCTACCATTACATGGGTCTCTGGAATACTGCAGTTAAATATTTTTTCTGTTTTGACCTCTAAACTGTGTAATTGACAGTTGTCCCAGGCCACTTAACTGGTATAGCGTATGAAAATTAAAGAACTAGTTTTTTGTATTAAAGCTGCAGTCCGTAACTTTTGGCGCTCTAATAAACAGAACTGCATGCGTCTTGCGGAAGAACATTGTAGCCGAAGCTTCTTCTCTCTGTTTATGTCTATGACGAGTCACGCAGGTACTGTGCTACTCCGCAGTGGTACGACCCGAACCAGTCCTAAATAGTCCGAATATAAACACTTATTATAGGTGTACCGTAGTGATTTAGGATAAGAAAAAAACATGGTTTGGAAAATGGATTCATGATGTACTCGATTATTATATACATTTTGTAAATTTTAAACAAAAAAAGTGACGTACTGCTGCTTTAATGTCTAATATGATTGGACTAATCTGTAATATAAAGAGTTTGAAAAAATTAGTGATCTAGTGGTGGTTTTCCATTAAACCATAATATCAAAAGCTGATTGAATGGAAATGTAATTTAATGTAATAAAACAAGCACACACACACACACAAGGATGATTTGGTGCTCAAGAAACATTTCTTATCAAAGTTGAAAACAGTGTGGCTGCTGCATAGTCTTTTTGTGGAAATTGTGATACCCATTCCCTTACCCAGTGTTGGTATGGTTACTGTCTATTATGCTATGGGGCTGTTGAATGCTTGAATCTGATTTGACGACGAACGTTCAAAGGTGTGCAATTGAATTTAGCGAGCAGCTTAAGTAGTTCCCGGCAGGTCTTGACCACATTACAGTTCTATATCACTCCGCCAAACTAGTTATTTCAAAGGTCCTTACAGACTACAATAACCAAAACCCACAACTACACTGACCCAGCAAATAAATATAGTAAACAATAGGATAAACGACAAATTATTTCCATGTTTTTTACCACAAAATTATGTTTTTATGTATGGGAAGCACATACTCTTTCTCCCACTCAAACGCGCACACACACATACAGTACGGACACACACTCACATAGAAACATGTAGTCAGTGTTGCTCTGAAGATTTTTTCAGTAAAATAGTTTAACAACCTAAAAGCTACATGACAGGTAATAACGGCGTTGTTCTTGGAGAAGATAAACTCTCGAAGATAAACTCTCGAAAAAAAAGTTTCGCTATTATTAGAGACGCTGCTGTTGAGACTGAGAGACGCACAGTACTCAGGTAATTCACTATAATCTCTCTCTCTCTCTCTCTCTTTCCGCTTCGCGTCGTGGCCACATTACCACCTTGGGTGTACATTATTTTTCTAATAATTCAACGGCCTGTTGTCAATTATTCCTTACATGCCTTTGTGGAGCAGTATTTATGGATCACCGAGAAATGGGGATAACATACTTAGCAGTGAAAAATAAATCCATAAAATTAAACACACGCAGTAGAGAAAGAGAAGACCTGAGTAAGGATATAATCTGGGGGCTGTCGGGGCTGGATTTTGATTAATCTTTTGTTCTTGTTTGCATTGCAAGTGGGGGTGGTGATAATTACCTAGAATTCTTTAGTGGTCTCATTTCTTGCTGTTCTTTAACATCTGCCTTCACACTCTCTACTTTTCGTTTTATCTTCCCTCTTTTCTTTTTCTTCTGAACGTGCAATTACAGAGACTTCTTGACTCTTTCTCTCTCTATTGTGAGCTTTCTGAGCCGTAGCATGAGTGCAAAGCGCAAAGCTGTCTTCGTTTCAGCTGAACAGAGGAGGGATGAAATCTGTTTTAAACAGTTTCAGAAAGTAATTGTCTCTCCCACATTCCTACCGTTCTATCTCTCTTTCTTTCTCCTACTGTACTTTAGGATTGAACTTTCCATGCATTTCTCTTCCATTCGCAGACTGAGGGAAACTTGGAAGGCGAGGACTCTGTCGAAGACCAAATATACCAGTAATGCAGAGCACAAATCAGACTTTGTTTCTTATAATTCATTTCTTTTGTGTTGTTTGACATAAATCTCTTTTCAAACCCACTGTTTATTGTCATCAAAGTCACAAAGATATTTATGTAGCAAAATTTAAAACTACAATTTTTTTCTGTTTAACAAAAATAGACATGTTTCTTCCTAAGGCTTTACATTTGCACAAAAGAAACACATTTAAACATGTATTTTTATACAGAATACTCCCACTTTCAAATATCACAGTCGCACACATACGTGCACGCTACAATAAATAAAACAATACAAATTTACTATAGAGTGACATTCAGATATAAATTACTCTGTAGAAATGATTTACTCTTTAAAAATACAAAAATGTATATGTGTATATATACACTGACAAAGAACAGCATTGTAAAACTAAAAAGGAAAATAGGGAAAGAAAAACTTTTCGTTCTTTTGCAAGTGTTTTTTTCCTGTATCTTGTGGCCAGTGTTCCCACACAGAATGTTAATTAAATTCACATGACAGCAATGCAGGCACTTCCACAATATTTCCACACATAATTTTCAGAGGCAAGTCTGAAAGTTAAGTCCTATTTGATTTCACACTCAAATATTTAATTTGTCTCCTTTGTTTATACCCTTTGGTTTACACAACAGTTCTCTACAATTCTCTGCTGGAATGAGCTTCATAATTTCAAATAACTTCATATAAAATTCAGTCTATAGAGGTTTCATTTTAAATAAATAATAAAATAAAATAAATAAAGGCACCGTAAGACCAGGTCTGCCAATTGCTTTGCAATCTAAACCCTGAAGATACAATACATGTACAAAAAAACCAAAGCCACATGCCATTGAGTTCCACTAAAACATCATCTAGAAAATATTGTTTCTTATTCTGTTTTTGAAAAACTCACAATGTTAGAAGCGATCTTCTGTTTTCTCACATTTGACCATGTTACTTAGTTGAAGTCAAAGCAATCACCTATTCATAAGTCTACACAACACTTTATCACTAAACCATAAGAGACAAATCAGACCACGATAAGTAATAAGTCCAACGGATTCTCTTTGAATGTTGGCTAACTAGCAGCTCTCGTGGATTGCAGCTTTACAGTAGTTTGACTTCAAAATGGATCGGAGAACGAAAGAATGAAAGAGAATGAAAGAGGAAGAAAGAGAGAAAAAAGAGAGAAAGAAAAAATACTTTTGCTACTTAAATCTCTTTTGCTACAGTTACATCTTGAATTCTTTTTGAGTTGAGAAATGCAGAGCCTGGTATCCCGCTGTCTTTTCTACTTTCATTCTTCTCTCTCCTTCCAGAGGCGAAGCTCTACCTTTGTGATTGTTCATCTCTATAGCAACAGGAGACCTCAGTCTGTAGGTCTGGCTTCGACTTCCCCATCCTTTACGATTTCCTTAGCTCTTCCAATCTTTCCATTTTCCTGCTGATGCCTGGAGTCGTTCGGGGAACTGCGCTTCATGAGTCGATTGATTATGTCACTGCAGGTCTTCCGGTACTGGTGTCGCAGAAGAGAGTAGACGAAAGGGTCGCATGCAGCTTTGCTGTAAGCCAGACTCTTACACAGCACGCCCCAATATGGATTAAATGGCTCTGTCATAAACAGCTCCACGATCCTAAAGACATGACACAGATATGAGCAAGATATGGTGCTAAGTCCAAAAGACCTGATATTTTACTCTGCAGTTACCACATTTTCAGTATATATTTTTTTTTTGCATATAGAAGGTTATACATTTGTTTTGAAGAGGTAGTGAATGCAGAACAATTTCTGTTTTCAGTGTGGTTATGTGAGGAATAATTTGTGACCTGGAGGACACTAACGGTTGCTCTTAAAAATTGCTTTTGACAGGGGCTTTGAGGAAGAAAACCTACAGCAAGAGTTGGGGATACACAAGACAGTTCATCCTTTCATCTTCTCTGAGCTCACCGAGGTTATGTAACATGCCAAGACAGGAGGCCCGTCTTCATTCAGTCAGGTGGACATACAGGCTTCACACTTCAGAACTTGTTGGATGTTATGGGGAGACCCATTTATATATATATATATATATATATATATATATATAAGGGCTGTCAAAATTAATGCATTTATGCTTTTGACATTTTTTTCAGTTTAAAGCGTTAAAAATATTTAGCGCAATTAACGCAGCATCCGTTTTTTTTCCCGTCATTCTTTTGCTAACGTTACATTATATGATCACGCTCTTATTCATGCAAATGCTTTTCAACCATTCAAGCGCGACAAGACAAGTCTTAAACGAGTTAAATGTAGTCTTAAATGAACATAAAGAGTTGCGATAAAATGGCATCCGCGTAATGTGCGGCAGGTCTTTAAGTGACAGCAGCCTAATAAACCCGCTGCTGTCTGTCATTTAGGATAACCAAAGAACAAAAGAAAAAAAGAAAACCACTCGCTGCTCTTGACTGAATAACTTTGGTAGTTTTAATAAGGATTAATCTGTATTTCATTTATAATTTATGCAGTGAAGACTGAAGTGTTTGATAACTTTATTCAATTTCTGTATATATCCTACCTGTTAGACCTACCCGGAAATCTTAAAGCACTGTTTACAAGATTACATGGGACAAAAACAACGAAAACAATAACTTGTTGTGCATTTTAACAAGGCAAGTAAAAATCTGAACCGGTCTGACTGGGCCAATAGAAAAAAACTGAGCCCTGATATATTGAAGGGCAGGAAAATGTGATATTTATTATAATGGGTTTATGTGAAAATTGTTTTAAGTTCACTTAAATTAATTTATATTTTTTAAAGCCTAAATGTTCAAATGTATAGCTTTCATAAAATATGCAATTAATTAGTTAATTTTTTAATCAATTGACAGCACAAAAATATATATTGATATTCGATTATTTTATTTATAACATAATTATTTTTCATTTATATTGTGATGCAACATGTTTAAATTATTATTTTAACTGCTTTTGATTTAACTGACTTTTTCACTTTTGTTTTAAACACACATTGTTCCTCATACCAACAATAATTATTATCATAAAGTTGAAAAATATTAAGGAATGTCCAGTAACAAACTGTACTTTTTTTTATTTATTTTTTTTTATTCCCAGTCAACCTTAAACAATACACAGTGTCCTCCAGCTTTTGAGTATTAAATCAAGAATGCAGTTAATTACATTCAAAGATCTCAACCTGGCCAACACATTAAAACTATAATAAGAGCATGACTGCACAGATGCTGAGTCTCTAGGAGCCCAGGGAAGAAAAGCAGGTGGCTCACCTGGTGATGACATAAGGGGTGAAACAGACGACGAAGGTTCCGATGAAGGTACTAATTTTGCGGGTGGCTCTCTGTCTCCTCCTTTTTTGCTCCTCCAGACAGCGCTGACGAACACTGGACAAAAGATACGACCTCCATTTAGATGACTTCTCTCACTGTATTATGCTTGCCTTGTTGCATGTGAGATAAGCACATTAGACTGACTTTTATTCGGCTTCAAATAGACATTATTTAAAACTGTATTTATGGACCAGATGAACATACATACTTAACTACTGACAACATAGGAACCTTCTGACAAAACATTAAAGAGACATAACAGGAGTTTCCATAGAGAGAAGATGTTTGCCCAAGCTGTTTTCAGTGAATCATTGAAATGTCAGATTGACTCTGTCACATCTGCAATGGATTATTTAACACTTGCTCACATAGTCAGTTTTTTACACAGAAGTGTGGTGTGTTTTGCTGATTGCTATATCAGTCTATAAAAAGGTAGTTTTTTTTTTTACATGAATACCAAAAGAGCCAACAGCTGGCAGTCATTTTCTTTTCAATTTGCATGTGTGGAGTGCTCTGAATCTGATACATCCCCTGCCCTGCCTGAACACCAGATGTGCTCTTTACATGTGTTGTGAAGGACTATTGTAATTTTGTTGGTTAATAAGTTATTGTGGTCGACACATTGCCATTGAAAGTCATCCGGTGCTCTGGGCAATGAGATGATGATCTTCACTCTCTGACAAGCTCAAATGTCTCTTGATATCTGTTGTTGTCACACGAGAGAGGTGTGTTTACGTCAGCCACTAACTTTTTTCAGCCTCATTATTTGGTAGTTGAATACAAACATGTGCCACATTTTAGGGGTGTAACGGTACACAAAACTGACAGTTCAGTACGTACCTCAGTTTTGACGTCACGGTTCGGTATAGCAGGAGGCGAGGAAACTAAACATAAAATTGCCTTTTTTTTATTAAACGGTGGTTTACTGAACAAATTGAGGCACTGTCTTTAAATTAATTTACCGTAAAACTTCAAATAGTAGCCCGGGCTTTTATTTTCCCAAATCGTCGAACTGCACCGGCTTGTATTTGAGACAGGCGTCTATATGAGACAGGCCTTTATAATTAAGTGTTGAGATGTTGTTCATTGAGTGTAGGCCTAGTCTCTAATCTCTAAAAATCCCCAAATGCTCCACGTGAAACTTCCGACCTTTTACTATCGCGTCAACTGATTTTGATTAATATGCGCGAGGGAGAGAGACCAAGACATAGCGCTCGTGTTGTTTGAAGACGTGAGAGTGCGCGCGCGCGGCCGGAGCGCTCTCTCTGCTCGCGCCCTGTCAAGCGCAGCAGTCATTCTATTCTACATCACTCACCGATCAAAAAAGGCTTTGGCGGGACAAACATTTGCGTTGGCGGCCGCCAAAAAGCGGACGATCTGACGGTTTTAGAAGATTAAATACAACCCGAAACTAAAAAAACAGACCCGGCCTCTATTTGAGACCGGCCTTTATTTACCCAAACCTGCAGCCACACCAGGCGTGTAAAAGAGACAGGCGTCTATTTGGGACTCGGCTATTATTTGAAGTTTTACGGTAGTTATAATTAAAAGTTTCTTAAGGATAGGCCTACACTTTTTTTTATCTCTCCTAATGCTGTAAACTATATAGGGAGCCCTTACTTGCACATTACTATAATATTAAAAGGTAACAACAGAGCCCAAACTATTTGCCTATTCAGTTGCTATTTATTTTTTAGATCTAATAATCCACACTCAAATAACAAATTGTATGCAAACATATAAACTGCACATAAGGCAGTCTTTACATTAACCTCTACATTTAATTATGTTTTTACTCAAAGTGTTGGAAATATAATCATTACACACTGGCTGTCATTTCCATGACAGATATTTTAAACATACATTAAATAATCAAGACATCACTAACAGGTTAAGTAAAATATAATGAATAGCCTATATAGGCTTATACAGTGCATATATTTAGCGAAAGAGTTAATTTCTCTAGCTGACTAACAAGCTGGACACTGAATGACTTTCCTGAGGTAAATGTAATGCTACGTGGGATATTGTTTACAAGCTGTTTTACTGACGTCTTTCCGCCATTGAAACACTGATTGATGTTCATCAGATGTTCATTCATGTTTATTAGGAAGATATGATCGCGTTCACTAGCGCTCCACGCGCGCTGCAGCTTGAGCTGAGGCACCTAGATCTGTCACGCCACTGGAGCGTCAAAACAGCATTTATTGTTTGAATTTCGTGATAAAATGGACATCATTTGAAAAATCGCGGAACTTATTGCTATTATTGGTAGATAATGGTTAGTGCTACAACACTGTATTGGTCTTGTACACTCGAAAATTCGCGGCACAAATACTTGTACTGTTACACCCCTAATACTATTTAATCAAATATCAAGGGAAAAAAATAGTTTTGTGACCAGGTAAAGTGAGGTCAACCTGGGCTAAGGCTGGGCGTGGCAGCAGGGGGCGGGTTGCGTTCGGTACGCCATGAGAGTATCGCGATATGTACCGTGGGTGGTGTATCACAGTTTTTCGGTTCGGTTTGAATATTGTTACACCCCTACATTGTATTATTTAAGATTAATCGTTGATTGAATTGAAAGCAGAATTTTTTGATCACAGTTCTTTTTATGTATTGTCATCGCACCAGTTACATTTGTGACAGAAATGTAGTTCTGAGGGGTCCAGTAAAGTCTACTGTGAATAGTCACATGACCTGAGCTGTTTAAGTTTGATCAATTATAATATGATACCTTTTTCAAAGATCAATCCAATCGCAAATAAATCACAGGGCACGTATAAAGTGCCAGTTTTCATATTTGTGACAGTTTTCTACTCTGTAGTTTCCCAGTAATTACAATGTTGACCAATAATGTTTTAAATTAATTATTTTTACTCTTTTTTTTCCCCATCATTATTGATATTATTTTGTTGTTGTTGTTTGATTCAGTGGTATATCCAAAAAGTAAAATACATGTGTTCACTTAGTTTTAGTAATTGTATATGATTCAGCAGGTTAAATTCCTGTGGACCAAAACGGTGGTGCTGAAACCCAGTAACTCTAAAGAGTTTCTATGGGTTCTATTTAAACTTGAGTACTGAATATGTGATTTAATATCTATTTGTATCTATTTGAAATGTAAAGAATCCAATATGAAGAAAGGGGTATTCCCAGAATTCCCTGTACAAACAATATTAGCTTTTTTTTTTTTGCAATTGGTTATGTACATGTTTGGGTTTTGTTTATAATGCTAAACGCAAATGCTTATTATTGACTTAATTTGTTGCGTTGGACACTTTTAGTGCATGTAAAATGGGCCATCCCTATAATATGCTTGTATCATTGTCATTGTATTTATCCGATAAAGTTCTGGCAACCACCCCTGCCAGTTTATTTATTTATTGATCTCTTAACCGTAAAAATCAGAATATTCGCCCTCATTCTTACCTCGGGTGAATGTCCACTAGCAATAAGAGCGTTTGCATGGTGATCACGTCTATGCGCTTACAGTGAAAGCGCGCTACTTTGAGCACTTTCAGGTACGTGACGCAGAGCACCACTGACACCAGCAGGAACGTGAGCGTGTGCAGCACCAGCGTGTAAATCGCGAACTGCGTCTTGGCATGGAGCGCCCTGCCGTTACAGAGCGTGCACGAAGCGTACAGCTGATGGTAGCCCACCCAGGAGAGGCACGCGGCAACCACAGAGAAGGACAAGGAGTGGACCCACGTGTAAGCCAGTGCGAGCACAGCGTCCCGGTGTCGGATCCTGGAATGATAACTCAGAGGGAACACCACAGCAACCCACCGATCGATGCTGAGCGCAGCCATACTCAGCATGGAGTTGGTGGTCAGGAAAGTGTCCAGAAACCCGACCACCTGACAGAAAACGTGTCCTCCGGGATGTGCATTACTCAAAACCCCAAAAAGTGTCAGCGGCATGCTGGAGGCGGACAGAAGCAGGTCGCAGAACGTCAGGTTGAGTATAAACAACCCAGGAACCTGCTTGCGAATTTCGGCATTGTACAGAAAGCAGATCAGCACCAGCACGTTGGACAGCAGCGACACTACGATGATCACGACGAGTAGGAAAGAGAGCGCGAGCTCTGCGATGTGCATGGTGTTCCCCGCTCTTAAAGCCTCCAACTTCGTACCGCAACTCTAGGACAGTTCATTACGGGGAACTAAATTGTATCAGTGTAACTTGTGGACGTGATATCCAGCGGTGCACGGGTGGTCGATGCACGGCTCTCCATGACTCTGACCTCCGTTTATTCCTCGAAGAGTTGGCATAATCCATCCGAGCAGTTGGATTGCGAAATCTGTAGACTGGACTTGTAATCGCGCAATCCCTCGCAACCCTATGAATGCCTCGCGCAATTGCGCAGTTCGGTTTTGCGTGCGCTTCTAATGCAGAATTCGCCCTTGAAGCAGCTTTATATGTCAAAATGTCCCCCCCCCCCCCATACATACACTCTCACGAAATGCTCACACGTGACTAGCGTCAAAGAAATCGTCAGCCAGGGAATTGATATTGTGAGGGCACTAAATTTAGAAAGGGTTTATATTTGTCGAAGGGAACTCTTTCACGTCACAATGAGGCAAAAGCCCGAGTCTCGGGGTCCAATTTTAGATTCGCTCGCAGCCTCGCACACACAGCTTCATTCTAATGACGTTCATCCTAAAAGATCTAGAAGAGCAGTCTCTTTTTATGTATTTTAGAAACACGATTTGTAGCTCGTTTAATTTCAATGTTTGAAACTTGGTGGTTTGTAGAAATATATATGTCTTAAACTTGATATAACATTGCCTATAGCCAGGCTACTATGAATAAAAGAAATTTAGAAATTCCTAAACCGTATAAATTAGTGTCAAGTACACAAAACATGATGGGCCAGAATTTATTTCGGTAATGAAACAGATATGCTCTTATTAAGATATGAATATCAGGCACATATTAATATACTGCCTGAGTTGTTGTCCTCCCCATTTAACATGCTTGCTGGAGATTTTCTGAAAGATTTTCTGAAAATGTTTAATTGTAATCTCTGATATTGATCAAACATTTGATTGTCCAAAAAAGAATCTGATTAAGTGAGAGCAGCTCTTTTCAACAGCAAATGGAAGAGCTAGAGGCAGACACAAAGAGAAATGGAGAGTAAGGGAGAGATTTGAGGTCTAGCACGTTGCGACTTAATCAAAGCTTTGGTAAAGTATTGATTCAAGCTACCTTGGGGAGAAATAGGATGTATTTATTGTTCAAGCCAAATCGTTTCCGTTTTGTGTGCTATTTATTGAACAGAGAATCATGTTTCTGTTGAATTCTATTAAAGTTTACAATGTTTTGAGATTGATGTAATATTTTAACTAACACACGTTTAAACTTGAAGGTTATATTGAGTTCAAAACGCATCACACACTGCACATTTTAGCATGTTTTTAAATGTCATCTCCCAATAATAATGAATCACTGCTTATGCTGTGACTTGGCTATGCTTTTGAATATGAATATAGAGATAGAGTTAGAGGCGAGAGCCATGCTTGATGCATTTGGCTCTTGCTTGCTTGGCTGCGGGATATGTTAGAAGGATTTCCTGTCACTTTGTGTACATGAATTTGTGCATGTGCACGTGTCTATGTGAGTGCACGTGTGTATGGTTGCATGTTGACATGTAGGGCACCACTTTAATGTCTCACCATGAACTCAAAATGGACAATTCTAGTTTTTTATGAAATATTGCATTATATATTAAAAAAATACTTCCCATCTCTTCTCTGATGGGGTTTACTGGCACAAAGACGGGAAAACAACCACTCATATGAGATCACAGCAATACCAAACCACGACCATCCAATCAATTCCCAGTGGACAAAATCAAGTCCTGCCCTACAATTTTTCTTGTTCCAGATGCTGTTTTACTCGGATATATGTCACAATAGGGAAGAAAAGACTATCGCAAGACTTCCGTTTCATGCTTTAACAGTAGGCCTATTCATAATGATTGCACTTTTTGACTGGCACAAATGACATTTGAAGTTTTTTCCTTTTACCAGATATTTTGCTGGGGAATTACTTTCAGTTTGCCTCCTCCTAATTAGAAAGCAACCTTGACATTTACTTTTACCAGAGGCAGAGGATCAGTTTACACAGACACACACCGGCCCCGATTCTTGTGTTATATGCTTCTATTTCACCGCAGTGTCTCTTCTTACAACACAAACCCCCGTTTGCAATGCAGCATCTCACACACACACACACACACGCACACACACACACACTCATACTCATACTCATTCTCATTAGTGGCTCACTGATGCCGCGTAAGGATCGCCGCTGTCCTCTGTTACCACGGAAACACCCACGCTGTCTGTGCAGTGGGTGTGTGGTGGTCCATCCCATGATCCTTTGTGACAGCATGAACGATTCTGACCAATCAGTGGAGCAACTGCACATATCTTGTTATTCTTCTTGAGGGGGCGATACAGACAGCTTGTCTTGATGTGAAACATAGGCTTTTATCTCCATCTCTTTTTCTGCATAATTCAATACATTTTTCCTCTTTTTTTATTAGAAATAGTGTTTCAAAATATTAGCAAAGATTGTTTAGTCAGGAACAATCAATCTTTAAGTGAAGACTTTATCGTTTTGTATTCCTGCCAAAGCTTGCTTTGACTTTGTCACATTTGTTATAATAATAATAATATTTAAAAATATATTATATTAGTCCACGGTTAAGAGTCTAATATCAATAGACTGACCTTTTGAGCTTGTGGGAAGCACATTGGTTGAAATACATGGGTTAACCTATGTTGATGTTGGACTACTGGTATCATTCTTGCCACAGGACATCATGTACTTTTGGTCCACTGAATTCATGTTTCTACATGGTACAATAGCTGTATAGCTTTGCAAAGGGACCCTCATCCTTTCCATCCCGCTGGTTTTCTTTCATTGAATACTGGGAAGTGCCCTGTTGATCTTTTATATTAATTTGCTTAAGTATTTTTCTCAAACTTGACAATCCATCCATCTAGGCATGCATTAAAAATACCGAGAACCGCAGGTTGACCGAGTCCAGGGGAAGTAGGATGTCAAAATCATTAATTTTTAATGTACATATTTCATTTTGTGCTCCAGTGGATTATACTGATGGTAATTATGTCTAATTAGATAATGCTATTGTTTCTACAGCCCAGAATACACAGCCTGCGATTTGTGTGTGCTGTAATTTTCCCAAACCCTGGGAACGTGAGTGATGTACACATGATCTGCATGGCAAAAACCATGAAATGCTGCTACCCTGTGGACTAGATGCATTGCATTCTGGATCCACTGCTGGCTGATTCTGCTAGATTCATTGTTGTGCTGCTTGTTGTTTGTGTTGTGGTTTGCATTCCCAATCTAGTTTGTCTAGTCAAATGCTGTATTTCAAACATTAATATTCACATTTTGATTAATTAATTCAGCTCATTTGGGTTGTAATATATTCTAGTCTTATGTAAATTCTGCTTCGAGTCCAGGTTTTCTATTTCTATTAGGAATGAGAAGGCTGTAAATGCTGTACTACATTGATCTGTGCAATGAGAGTGTAGGTATAAAGTTCTCTATTATGACTACCAGATTTCATTTGAATGTATTTTTTCTAGTTTTAAAGGTCAGGTGCTTTTGTGCGGTTGTGGCTCCATCTGGTGGTTCAACTGGTTAAATGTTAGTCTGCAATCAGTTCTGTTGCTTTGATTAAGATTCAGAAGGCAACATTTATTTATTCATTTATTGTCAGTTTCTATTTGTTTGAGGGCGGTTGTTTATTTATTATGTATACACTGCATATTCTGTGATTGTCTCTGAGGCATTTCATCTTTATTTTGATATAGCTCATTTCTTTTCTGTGTTGATCGAATTGATTTGTCGGTTACGGCTAGAGCCCCGACTGATCAAAGCCTTGTCCTCATCTCACAATCATAATGTTTTCCTGATGAAAATATGTTGTTTTGACCATAGTTGTTATGCGATTAGCTGGGGATTTGCTTATTTATGGGCCCTAGGCAAACACAGGAATGGGGCCCTCCTCAATTCAGCATATTTACCTGGGATTTCCCCCAACTTCTTCCAATATCCAGCTTGCGCTATTCTCTACTGCTATTTTTGTTTGAAATGGTTGGGGAAATTGGCTTCATTGGCTTCTACATATTGCTAAGCTCTGCCCTACTTACCAATGGTATCGGCTTTCATTTAAATAATTGCTTACTTTTCTAGCTGTTTAAATGTGAGCTCATTGTTTTCACCACTAGAGGGAGGGCTTGACCTTCACTGAGACCATTCTTGTCCCACAAGTCTGTCATCACTTCTTAACAAACCTAATAAACACATCATCAGCATCCCATAATGTCCATGTGCGTTGTCTGGGCACAGACCCAGGGGGCAGAGTATAAGTGCTGTTTGGTCTCTCCTCAGAGGTCACAGTCAGGGTTAATCTGTCATGTTTAGCAAGACTGTGAGGGCACTATTGTTTTCCAACTAAGTTTAATGAGAGAATTCATCAAAACAAAAATAAATAAATATAAAGTCAATATTTACTACACCCCCGTGTACACTGTAAAAGAAAATTATTGTTGGTTTAACTTAAAAAAGGAAGTTACCTGGTCGTAGTTCATTGAAATGAAAAATGTTAGTTGATACAATGAAGGAGATTGGTTTAATACATAGAAACTCAAACTATTTTGTTATCTGAACCACATTTATTATCTTAGTTGATTTGACAAAAGATAAAAAGTTGTGATAACAAATCATGAAAGTATTGTTTTTTACAGAGTAGCCTAGTTCCATACTTATAAGATTTTTTTATTTGTCTGCAGAACACAATAGAAGATACTTTGAAGAATGCCTCAGCTGGTTTTGTATTATGAAAATCGAGCTTTCAATTAAGGACATTAAACAATTGACACACAATGTATAATTGGTCAAAACTTCATAATATGGACAAAAACAGCTGAGACATCCTCCAAAATATATTATTTTAAAATGGTAAGGGCCAGTTGATGTTTTCGTGCTCCACTGCCAGTAAATTATTTTCCAAGGCTCTCTCATTGATGTATGAAGGTGTGCACAGGGCAACTACTAATTAGTCATTAATCAGCTGTTAAATAATTATAGGCTGCTTTTGAACAGTTTTTGGCTAATTTGCTGAATTTAGATAAACATATTAAAGTAGATGTATTGCAGTCCTGGACCAACCAGAGCGTAAATGTCTTGCTCAAGGGCACAGTGGTGATAGTTGCTCTTTGTGGGTTTTTTAACATTTCATATTCTGGGTGAGATCTTTAAATATTATCCTACACCATCTCAGAGCGAAGTTACTTCACTCAGACAGGAAAGAGCAAAGAAAGAAAAAACACACAATGTTTTAAAGAATTTGTAAAATTTTTTTTTTTTTTTTTTTTTTTTTACAAATTATTGTTAAATAAGTGCTGGCAGTGTTCGTTTTAAAACATAATAACATCAATGAACTTCTTGTTACAGTGTGAGCAGCTTGCAAGGGGAAGTAAGGCCTCTTAGCTAAACACAATGAGATCCCTCTGATGACCTTTCAAGTGTTGCAGAGGAATGTAAGCAGATCAGGCAGGTATGTGAAAGAGATCGTCATTGTGAGAACCAGGCTTGTTGGAACTATGGAGCTTTGAACGGAAATCTGTAATTTAACTATTGAGGAGGAAAAGAAAAGATAGAAAGGTTGCCAACTCTCAAGCATCATACCTGCTCCAGCTTTTGAGTAGTATGTCCAAAACTATTTGTCTTGCCATAGTAATGTACTGTTTGCTAGTCTGTGACTTGAGTTGTTTATGAGTAGACTTCACCGCTTGGAGTAGAGTTCCATGATATAGATATTTTGGATCTTTTCTCCTGCCAAATGTCTTTCTGTGTCCCTCTCCATCTCTATTTATCTGTGCTTGGTTGAAACAGCCTGTTCGGTGAATCTGCCACTGGGTGTAAGATGATATTTTCTCCTCTTTCTCTCTCCCCTCTTAGTGTCTTTATTAGCAGGTAATGTCCTAAAAGAGGATTAGAGGAGGAAAAGGGTAGACATGGTCCTGTGAATGGATGAATGGCATAGAGGGGATGGTTAAAGGAGGGAAGGAAGGTTTGGGTAAGAAGAAGACGAAAGAAGAGATCACACTGCTCGGGGATATTTGGGGGGATTATCTATTTGTCAGACGTATATGAGTGAGACAGACAGACAGAGAGAGGGCAGTCAACTCTGCCAAATACTTGAAAGTATTAATTGAGTAAGGTCAAGGTGTGAATTATGGGGTGGTTTTGCGTGGCCAGAGCCTCCCTATAGAAGCTTGAATCCCCCACAAAGGAATTCAAAACAAAAGGTTGGGGGATACATCTATATACTGTTTGCCTCAGTTTATTAATACTTTTATTCATTTGTTCCCATTGTTTTAGCTGCACTAAGTGATGATGTACTACATCTTAAAAAATCTAATAAAATTATGGCTTCATACCATTGCAGCACTGATGAATAGTTTAAAAAAACACTGGTCTTGACTCGAGACACATAAAAAAAAAACTCAGAAAAAACCTAACAGAAATAGCTAAAAAAAAACAATGTGAAAGCTAGTTAAAAAAAAAAGAAAAAAAAAAAGGAAAATGACGATACACGGTTCCTACTGTAAACAGTAAACACAAGCTTGTAAAACTTGCACCACCCCATGCTGCTTCTTACTGGCAATAGCTTTAAACTGACATTGATAAACTGTGGGCAAATTATAGAATTACAATGGATTTAAGGTAATTAAGAAAAAGAAAAAAGAGCAGTAAAACTTCCAACTCTATTATAGTTAGGAAGTAATCAATTTAAACTATTTCCAAATAATCTATTTAATTTTTAAATAGGCACACATTTGCTCTTATTCGTATGTATAATTTGTAAAAAAAAAAAAAAAAAACGCAAAACGTTACATTCAGTTATGAATTACATGAATCATCCAAATAATAGCATTATTTCAACTGGATATTACTGACGGTCGTAAATTTACACTCGTCTTCTGTGAACGGTAAGGCCCGCCTTCTTTGATTTGATTGGCCATCCCATTTTGACGTTGGCGAGTGCTGTTAGACCTGTATGGCGAACCAGCCAAAAATGTAACTTTTTGTGATCCTAACAACAAACAGAGCGGTGCGTAATGGAGTGCATCAAAGCAGTATCAAGAATATCAAATATTAGGGGGGACAATTTGGCCATTTCTAATTATTGAAGGGGACTTGTCCCGCTCAATGTCCCCCAGTGGTGGTTATGGCCCTGCTTCTGGAGCCTGATTGTTGCACTCTATTAAGAAACAGTGCAGTGGAATGCAAAACACGTACTGTGAACGAGTGCTATAATGAAGGTCTTTATATAATGATCCAGGTGTACACCAATTCTGGATAATTGAGGATATAAACTCATTCATGGCAGCAACGCTGAGCTTCAGGGTCATGGCTGGGCCAACACTGGGACTGAGTCTTGATGTTTTCTTCTAGTTAACTGGTTAGTTTGGCCGCATTTCGAATATTACATTCATTAATTCATATTCACTACTGAACTGTCAAAAATAATTTCGTGTAAAACCTATTTTTCTGATACCGATTCAGTGTGGCAAACTAAAAATGACTCTTCCCTGAACTCTCCACCTGCGGAAGTGTCTACAGCTTTAGTGTAACCTGCCCTTCTGGAGGTTAATGTGAGGGAAATCAGATTTGGGTAGGAAGCATCTCTAAGCCTCTGGAAAGTAGAGGAGCAGAGAGTAAGAAAGAGCTTTTTGTGTTGTGCGAGGATTGAGCGCTACGCTGTATGGCCAATTGACTTCTTCTCCAATTCATCAAATGCACTGTTTACCTAATCTGTCATAGCATTTCAAAACGCATTAAAACCGCAGGCAGATAAGCTCAGCATTCCTACTCCTGAGTCAGGATAGTCTTACCTTCACCAAAAAGGCAAACCATTTCTCTCTCTCTCCCAGAGGATTAGCTCTTGTGTGAAATGCATACTGTAAAGTGCTACCACATCTTGCTTAAGGACAATTCCACCCACCCCTTCCAGATAAATAAAGTATTATTGTGCAGTTAAGGAAGATTAGAAGTTAGAGCAGGGGGTTGGGGATTGAGGATATCTGAAATTGAGTTTAATGCCACGCTTATCTGAATTCTTCTCGTCTTTAATAGTGCACACTGTTGTGTGTGGCGGAGGGGGAGGAAGCGGGGAGATGGGGTCGTATCCTCTACAGTAGCGCGCAAGAAGGAAATTGTGAATTGAGTTGCATTAAAGCCTCTTTTTGTAAAACAAGACCGACAGCAAAGTGAATTGGCATGGCAAGACGTGGAGGAAAGGGCCAGATGCGAGGTGTCGGTTGCAAATTGAACTTGGACCGTGTGCGAGAGGCCCGTCGGGTGTTATACAAACTGCTTAACACATCATTCATGTCATCTAGGGAATAAAATAACCGAGGATGTGCTATTGCACCATATTTCATGTTTTAATTTCCAGTCTATCCAGAGCAGAGCAAATAAATATGCTAATTCTGCTAATATTTACTCACCCCTATGTCATTTTAAACCTGTTATGATTTTCTTTTTTCTGTGGTACATAAAAGAAGGTATTTAAAAAAAAAAGAAAAAAGTTTTGTCTCATATCGAGCTGTTAAAGGGAACATTTAAATTCTGTCATCATTTACTCACTCTCATGTCATTTTAAACCTGTATGACTTTATGTATGACACAAAAGAAGATATTCTGAACTCAGATGGTTCGCAAGAAGATATTTTAAAACACACACCATCTCTTTTTTTGACATTACATTTTTAATTTGTTGGGGGGAAAAAACAGTTTACTTAAAATTCACTATTAAATGGCACAATGTTATTTTGTACCCCATTGACTTTCATTGTATGGACAATATATATATTTTTTCATATATCATCTCGCACACTGTCCAAGTGCAAAATATCACTCAGGTTTGGATCGACATCGGGTGAGTAAATAATGACAGAATAAATTTTTTGGGGTGAGCTATCCCTTTAACGACTCTATTAGACTGAAAATCAAGCCATTACAGTCAAAAGCCCACTCAAACTGGCTTGAGGTCTGCCGTATTATTCAGACGATGACTCACCCCTCCATTTTGTTTTCTATGGGTTTCAACTTTGAACTTTTAATCAGATAATCTTAATTTCCTTCTGCTTTTTACTATGGCAAGCCAGTTACCATGGAAACAGAGGACCAGTGTGGCCAAGAAGGGCTTTATACCCTGTGCCTGAGCTGTTTGGCCTGCTATCACAGAGCGCACACACACGTTTCCAGGTAGTGTTGATTGATTGGGTGATGATGAGAGGTAAGGATAATCTGAATATTTAGTTAAGGCCATCCGGATGCTATTACCTTTCCCCGCAGGCGTTTCTCCTGCAAAGGGAGGGGATAAAGTGTGCTCCTCTGAGGCTCATTTCAACAGGCACTTATTTAGGCGTACAACGCTGCCTTTTGCACACTCACTGTGCACTGACTGATGTGATAAAGAGGGGAGAGAAAGTTAATAGATTTTTAGTACTCGCTCTTAAGCTTTTGATATTATTCAAGGTTTTTGATTAAATTGTTTCACTGTGCTTTCAAAATTAAGTCATAGCACATGATAGCGTCTCGGCTAGTTCTCTCAGTGTCATGTAATACATATAATGTGTGTGTGTAAGGGAGGTAAATATTTGTCATTCTTCAGGCTGAGAAGAGCAGGAAGATCTGATACAAGTACAAAAGGCTTACAGTGACCCTTCACCACAAACAGACTGAAGTTGATGAGGGATATAATTAGGGAGCGTTCATAAAATACCCATTTACGGTCTCGGACATGCAGAGACAGAATCAAAGCTGGAGTCAGATCAAAGAAGACAGAGGAGCTTTTCTGGCATGATGCAGCAGATCTTATTAAAAAAAATTATCTTGATACTGTAATATGTGTAAACTATTTTTTATAGATTTCTTCAAATGCGTTTTTGCCTGCTTTGAGCAAACAGAGGCTTTTTGTGGCTTTGGAACTAAAATAAAAATAAAAATGCTCAGACAATTAGTAATCTGAGCAAAGTTATCACCAAAAATTTCAATCTGCCAACCACTGAGACCTGGCAAGCAGCACAATCTGATCATACTGTCAACCAAGTTTATTAGAAGAATGTCCATGCACTGAAAGACTGACAGGGGCTCTCTTCCCCTGGCTGGGCTGAAACAGAGGTTAATTGACAAAAGAAACCATGTGTGTGTGTGTGTCAGTGTGTGCATGTGGGTGGATACGGCTGTGTGTCTGACAGGGTAATTGCCTTGTTAAAAGAGAAACGGAGGCAATATTTTGAAAGAACCACATCCCCATATAATCCGCCTTTGAGAATGGTGAAAGAGTGAGGGTTGCCTCTTAGATCAATTGTACAGTCATTTCAGCTATTTAGAATCAGCTAAAATCTGCTATAAGAGGCCATTTGGGTCCAGACACAGAGATCTGCTTTGTTCCTCCCAACTTTGTCAAATCAATCTTTTCTGGCAACATTTTGAAATGAATTTAGTGCAACAAATATGTGTTGAAAAATGCATTTTGTTTGAAAAATATCTAATTTATATATTTTATGCACCAAAAATGGGAGAAAATCTGAATTACTAGACATTTAAAAATGTTATTTCTGTAACTTCAAAGTTAATGCAACCATTTCCTTTTGTTATTCCACATATGACACATAGGTGGCACTGTAGCTACACACTTTGTCATGTTTCTTTACTATTTAGCTTATTAAAACATGGTAACAAAACACATTTGAACATTTGAAAGAATACACAGCAGTGTTTCATGCGCGCCTGTGTATGTTTTTTTAAAGGGTTGCAGTTTTTTTTAAAACTAAATTAAGTTAATCCTATTTTTAGAGACTTGACAAGACCCCATAAGGGAAAGCATTTTATTAAACCACCCACTTGTTGAAATTGCTTTGACCATAGATTATTCATAATAAGATTTCACAATTTCCTTAAAATATTACCATTTGCTTTGATGCAAAACACTTTTGGTCATTTAAATATACAACAGTAGTGTTATTTCCACACAGTACTCAGTTTACCTCCGTAAAGTACCGTGCATTCCGCTGTTATTCTGTTTCCTTGAAAGATGGTTCATTATCAGCCGTTCAATCTATCTGTGCAAAACCCCAGTGTGAGGTTTGTAAATTTATCAATCTATCTATTCATTCCTCGCTCTGTGTTTATGCACGCAGAGCTATTCAAATGTTTAAAGAGTTCCAAAAAAAGTGGAGAGGCTAGAGGATAAAATTAGAAAAATGAGTGCAAATGTACATGTTCAGGAATCAGATCAGGCGCACCGGTCACAGGGATATCACTTTCTTTAAGCTGCAGAGAGGATAACAATTAAGTCCTGGATTTACCGTCCGCCGACTTTAATGCGAACATAGCATGCCAATGCACAGTATCTGTTGTGTAAATGAGCAAGACTCTTTTAGCATCTCTACACTTTGTAATTACCATTTATTTGCATCTTGCTGAGGAACCATAACCGGATATGCAAACAAACACTGAATAAGACACTGAATTCTAATATTCAAAACCAACCTCTATAGAAAACCGCGAAACACTATATTCTAAAATGGACTCGTATCCAACTTTACTATCCTTTCTGAAATGGCTTATCTTTTTTCTCTTTTCAAAGGACCTCTGACCTAGGCACTTAAACCCTGACCCCTGGGAGCCTGCTGACAGAAAATGAGATTAACTCCCATTAGTTGGCTGCTCAGTGAGGCTTTGCACTCTGCAGGCTGTAGTTCTTCAAAATTTAGTGCTTTTCATGGTTGGAGGCAGTCAATTACAATAAATACACGTCAGGAGTCCACAGTGTCAGTGTATTTCAGTGTGAGAAAACGATTCAGTTTGTAAGCTGGAAGAAAATTGGCTTTGCAAGGTAATTTAATGATGGAAATGTAAAGTAAAATGATCTTAATCTCAGCTGCTGAACTGGCCATTTGGCTTCTGTGATGTGGATGCATGTGATCAGTTATCAGGCAGATAGTGGCCGGTCAGAGGTGAGGTCAATACGTTCCCAGCCTAGGTAAAACAGGTGTACACACAGCCTAGGTTACATACATAGGAGTGTGAGTGTGTGTGTCCCTCAGGACCGGGTTCACCGAGGGGGGGACTGTGTGTTTCCTGTACTCAAAAATGTCTTTGAGAATCAACCTAGTGAAACATGGCCCTCACTCTTGAAACCCTAACTACTCTTGACACACACACACACACACACATATGCAGATACAAATGATACCGTCATGTATATAATCAGGTTCATATGAATATATCAGTTGTTATGTGCGGATAAATTAAAGTGTGTGCACAGGAAAGGGAAAGTTTGTGTGTGAGTGAGAAAAACAAAGCTTAGATGCCACTGTGAACAGGCCCTTTCTCTTACTGTTTCACTCTGTGAATCCAAACAACACCGTTATTCATCCACCAAGTTCCCCCCGGCAATCCCCCCCAACCCCTCCAATCCCTGCTTGGGCCGTAACCATCGCTTCCATTCTCCCTGAATGTAGCCGCACCTGAACTGCTTTACCACGGGGGGCTTGTTCAGAGCAGTATGAGGGGCGGCGAGGCCTGAAACCAATCCCTGTTCGGGATCCCACCACTTCCTTCCAATTGTTCCCAACAAAGCCGGACAGGCATAAATGGGCTGCTATCTGTGTCACAGGAAAGTGGAGAGCAATTTGTTTCCTATTAAACAGGACTGTCAGTTCAGTTTCTCATCTTGCTTTTTCTCACTTGCTGTCTTAGCTTGTTTTTTTGTTTTTGACTTTTTTTCTGTTTCTGCCAGGCCAAAGTGTCAGTCTTGAGGTTTTCCCTCAACAGATAAGTGGCCCGGACCTCCCTTTTAAACCTGAGAACGCACCTGTTTCACCCGCACAGGTAATTGTAAGAATGTAGAGGGGAGACCTTGGGGGTAATGGATTCAGAATAGATGCTCCTACCAACACACACACACACACACACACACACACACACACACACACACACACACACACACACACACACACACACACACACACACACACAGAGCTTGAATATGGTACTGAAGAGCCCTGTTTTGCAGTTCTGTAGACTGCACCTGCTAAGTGGGTGATCGGTCTACCCCCAGTTCATGTGAGGGTCACAACAGCTTAATGTGACCCCCATCCTCTCCCTTTCTTTCTTTCCCTCTCTCTTACACAGTCTCAACACAGACCACATCTGCCATTATTCTGCCTGAGGTGAACAGTTCAATGCGCGTTCAGATAGGCGCAGTAGTTAATAATGGTTTAAATAGATGTCTTTGCATCTGTTTTTACCGCACTATTGTTATTTCATTCCAGTCTATATAGTGCCCGGCTTGTGACGTCACCAAATAAATGAATGGTTATTTATTTAATATCTAATGGCAAATGCATTATGCTACCGTTCAAATGTTTGGGGTAAGTTTTTTGTTTTTTTTAAAAGAAATTAATACAAATATTAAGCTGTTTTTAACATGTTTCTTGAACTTCAAATCCACATATTATAATGATTTCTTAAGGATCATGTGACACTGAAGGCTGGAGTAAAATTCAGCTTTGCCATCACAGGAATAAATTACATTTTAAAATATATAAAATAATTATTTTAATTCTAATAACATTTCATAATATTACTGTTTTTACTGTGTTTTTGATCAAATAAATGCAGCCTTAGTGAGCATAAAGGCCCATTTTACAGCAAGTACGATAACTATAGTGATAAAGATATAGTTTTTAAAAATCTTTCTAAATATAAAAGATTATCAGTGTCCACACCACAGCTATAACGGCACAGAGAAACCGTATCGTTGGAACCACTTTCAGAATGATTTTTTTCAGCTGATGCACAATAAAAACATTGACAGCCTATCAGAATCAAAACTGCAACTCGTGGATATAATAAACAATGTTACCGTTCAGTGGTGTGGGTGCTAATATAGATATCATTATAGTTATCTTTATAGTTATCCTTCTTGGTGTGAACGGGCCTTAATGGTTCATTAAAAAATCATACCGCCCCCAAACCTTTGAAGAGCAATGCATATGCGGACTAGGGAGGGCAAACACCTTATGTGGATGGATCAGTGATGTTGATTTATGCTGAAATGTATGGAATTCCCCATTACTTACCTGTGTGTGCGAGCCTGGTAACACGGAAATATAGTCTGGAGCTTTGCTGAAGGTGTAAAAGACTTTTGCATATTTGCATAGAGATATGATCAAGAATGTGACGGAAGACTTTTGGATTGTGAAGAATGACCACAACAGATAAAAAAATATATAATAAAACAAAAAGAATAAACCAAAAATTGCTATTTATGCAAAGGAAAATAAACAACACACAAAAAATGCAGCGTATGTAAGTGAGAAATATTAGATTTGAAGCCTTTCTTCACAGTCTGGTTTGCATGCACATATTGCCTGTATGGAAATGCATGTAAATAGATTTTTCTGACAATGTTTTGTATTGTTACTTAAGACAAACACCTAACTGCTGTTTACTTGCACCTTACTTTAGTTTAATATCTATATATCGATCAACAATGTTGATATAAATATTATTTACAGCATATCAGCATTTCCTTACAAGTATTTGTAATGGAAACCCCTGCCCTGTTCAACAGACAATGATTTCTATTCTCAAGACAAACATCTGACTTTTGGCTTGAGATTAACATTAATTAAATATCTATGACATGATTAGCAATATTGATATCAACATTGTTTATATAATTATGCTATTATGTATCTTTTGAAACCCCTGCCCCATCTACCAGACTCTATATGGCACTACATTAACACATATGGTTCAGTTAATTTGCCAATGAGCCCCCTTTAAAGAGGTGCGATGGATGAAGGATTAAAAAAAGGGTTGTTGAAAAAAGATTGAATGAAAAAAATGACCCTCTCTCCACTCTCCTTTTGTGTGGGGAGTCTGGAACCCCATCTGTGCGAGAGGAGAGGCGTGAAATGTTCTGTAATTACTGGTAATGATGTCCTAAGATCAGAGACTCAGCCCAAACAAGGTAATTACATGATAAATGTGTGTATGAGCACACTGACCTGGAGTCAGCAGGGCCTTTGAGACAGGCACACGATGGACAGCTAACAGAGATATCTGCTCAAAAGGCCCACTGGGACCTGCATAGATCTCTATTGTCTGAAACACTGTCTCTTGGTAACAACATGGATCAGGGTTCAGCAAAGGGTGTGTGTGTGTCTGATGCTTTAAAATTCCTTCTAAAATACAGTAATATTTACAAAATATGGGATGAAGTTGAAAATGATTTATTAGATTTGTTTGTGTATTTTTTTATTAGAATGATTTTAATAAAAAATATATATTTGTATTTTTTTTTATTTTTTTTTATATTATACAAAGGAAGATGTAAATGTGGAGGGGGTGGGACTGTTCTGGGCTATAGTGTCAGGGGTTAAGTGCCTCACTCAACGACACAACATTAGTGGTCAGAGTAGGGAAGATCTTCAGGGATTTGAACTTGGATCTTCTAAGTTATAGTTTGCAGTCCTTCCAGTATATTGCTTTGGTGAACTTAAAACCGCTGGGTTATATGGCCTGGTTTCGCAGACAGGCCTTAGATTAAGACAGGACAGGCCTTAAATCAATTAGAATATTTAAGTACCTTTTATAAATGTGCAAAAAACGTTACTGGTGTGCATCTTGAGACAAAACAATGACACTGTGACATATTTTAAGATATGCCAGTGCTTTCAGTTAAAACAGCTCAAACATGCATTTTAGTCTGGGACTAACTTAAGCCTTGTCTGTGAAACCGGGGGGTGTGTATAATGTCTTTATGAGAGATGTACATTCATTATCAAGTAAACAGTGCTCGTTCTTTTTTATTTCTAGATTGATGACTATTTTTGTTAGGTTTAAATACATATTACTATAGATACTGCATTTCCACACGATTAGCATGGCCTAGCATGTAAATGCTGAGATGAATGGAGATTAATGCCAGCTTTTCATTTCCATAATATACAGTATATGATCTGTACCTTAATCAATGTGATGTGGCCTATAACTGTGTTTTCAGCCCTAGATTTGACTGTTGTCCATAAATATCATTGTATTGCATGGATGTGGGGACAGAAAGCTCCAGAGAGACGGTTATAGTCCACGATCACAGAGGCCATGGCAAATAACTGATCCTCTAGTGCTTCACTTTTTAAATGCAAATAAGGCCCTGCAGAGCAAACAGATCACATGTTTTCTTTTGTCCTCTTTTGGTTTAGAGTTGTTTGTAATGTTATTCATCTGTTCTTTAGAACTGTTCTGCGAGTTTACAGAATGCATGATAATGAGATCATTTAAATTCTTACTCCTTGTTTTTCAAAAAAATCTGATAGTCATGCAAAAAACATATTTTGAGACTATTAGGGTAACTTCAAATGAGGAATCATAGTCAAGAAAAAACAGCCAGGATTTGCCTGAGATTTGCCTAACCTCTGAAAAACAATGCCAGCTTTATTGATGAGTATTTTATGCTCCATAAGCTTGGCTGCCGTTATACAAATGACTGTTGTATTGCTCTCTGGTCGTAATGAAAGAGGATATTAAACATTATCACATTTTATCTGTTTATTCATTAGCCCAATTCCAAACCAATATGCCTCGGTAGTTTTAGGGGGAAGCACGCCTGTATTTTACATCTGCATTATTAATTACTTCATTCAAGAAATGTCATGAATGTTAATTTACTAGAACACAGTAATGCATAATATAATGATACATCTAGTATAAAGTGTGTAGACCACGATACAGAACCAAAAATATGATGTGTAGAAGAAGTTGACCCACCAATACCCCATGTCACCTATAGATGGCGACAGTGCCTAATTTTCTGTGTAATGCCTCCATAGGGAGGATTAGATTAAAAAACCCTCACTATACCTACAAATGATCGGACTACAATTCTTTTGGATTACATGTGTAGAGTGTAAATTTACTTTTTACTTTACTTAATTGTATTTTATTTTATTTTTTATTGTATCGGAGATTTAAATTTTTTATTCTTTTTCAGAAATGCTTTCCTGTCAGTATGAATTTTATGAGACAAACAAATGTAAATAGAGCAGAGATAAAGCAAGATATGGATACCATGTAAATGACCTGATTTGTATTGGGTGTTCCAGACTCCTCTAAACATACACAAGCCCAGTAAAGGTTTATGCCTGTTAGTTTTATGTTGCGATAAAAGAGTAGTTGGTAAACAGATAAAGATACCTGACACATAATAAGTATTAGGGAAATGACGGTAGGCTACACACAGCACACATCTGTGTGTGAGAGTATAAAGTCAAACAAGAAATGGCATAGAAGAAATAAAGGGACACGAGAAGGCAGAAAATGAATGAGAAAGGGGAAAAAGGACAATTTGTCACAAAGTCACCCGCATAAAGGCGGAGAAATGTGCGAAATGCAGTAATTGCGTGAAGCAGCCAGTGTGTGTTGAATAGGAGCGCTGTGAGTCGGATTCTGCTTCCGTGATGCGCGCGATCGGAGGCATCTTCAAGAGCGTGTGCGTGAATATGTTACTCATTACCGCGGGCAGATACAAAGCTAGAGAATGCAGAGCGATTGTTCTCTAGTGCTGGAGAAAGACAGTCCTCTCCTCTTCATTAGCGCTGGAGAGAGATCAGGGAGCGAGTGTAATGAAGAGGGGGATCATTCGGTAAGGTTTACCCGGCAACGCAGGTGAAGTTGACGGCATAGCGAGCGCGGTTTCACGGCAACTGTCTCTTTTGCGCGGCGCCAAAGACTCGGCCATTATTAATACACAGACGTGTATTTGGGTGATAAACAGAGTGGACAGTGACTCAATGACCCCAGCCACCAAATGAGTGTCGTTGAGTCGGAATGCTCTGTGAATAATTACTGACAATTTAAGCGTCTTTAAATGTATAAGAATCTTACTAAACTAGTTGGATTCCCTAGGGATATACATTTGTTAATTTCTTTAATATAGCTTATATAATCAGAGGTAAATCTGGATTTACAGGCATTTCTGATGGTGTGCCATCGAACGAGCCTACATTTAAAAATTATCATTGGCATACGGATCAATGAATGAAGAACATCCATAGAACCTTTCCATTGCACAAAAGTTTCTTTATAGTGGGGTGAAAAAGGTTCTTTAGATTATAAAAATGTTCTTCACAAAAAAATAGTTCACACGTTATTTGCTTCTTTGATGCAAAAACTCTTTTGGAAGCTTTATTTTTAAAGAAAAACTTTGACTTAGCCTACTGTTTTGACTTTGCTGGTCTCCTTTCAAGCTGGTCTCTTGGCTCGTTTTAGAGAGGTTTTGGGAACTTCTCAGCTGGTCAGGCTTTGTGATCCTCTTAAAATTGATATTGTTGGACAGTTGACTTAATGGCAAGGTAAGCATGGTGTAATTGGTTTTACAACACAAGTATTATGCGATTGTCTGAGAATATTAATTAATCTCTGACATATTTCCGGAAAGGACACACTAACTAATGTAAACAGTTTAGATAATAAAGACATTGACAGCCCTGACCTATAGGAGAAACTAACTGTAGAATTGTGTTCATGACGTAGGATGACAGATTTTCTTTCCATTTTATGCAAATCAAAAAAGCATAAAGAAAAAAAAAGTGGTCTTAGATGGAGGTTTTAAACACACAAGCCCACCACGGCCCTCATAATGGTGTGTATGACAATGACACTGTGCGTCTGCGCGTTGCTTTATGGCCCCAATGACTTCAATCACTCCCTGGAAAAACAAATCTGATCTGGTCTACCTGCCTCCATCACGCCATCCTCCAGAACAATGATAGATAGATAAAAGCCAGTGTCTGTGGGTTTGTGTATTAAATAAAAAAGACGGATGTCCCCGCGGCTGGCTGTTTGGCATTGCCTGATGCGAGTCATTTATCTAAATGTAGCCGTGGCAGCCGGGGCCCTGGGCTGACAGAAATGACCCATAATTTGCTGCTAACTGCAGTAGCGGGTTCTATAATAAAAGCTTTTCATTAGGGCTGAGCAGCCTGCACCAGGCACAACTTAGCAAAAGGGCCCTTCCTCTAATTGCTAACCATTACAAATATGGTCCATTTGGTGGAGAGAGAGAAGAAGAGGAGAGAGAGAGAGAGCAGAGAGGAGAAGAGGGTGTGGGATAGGTCTGTGTTTCCCCTTCACAAAGCGCACCAATAATTGAACAATTAAACTTTAGCAATGTGATTACCACTCACCATAACTAAAAGCAGCTGTGTGAACGGCACAAGGCCACAGTGGGCGGAAATGTGGAGTCTGTCTGAGAACGGCGAGCTCGGGATGGATGAGGTGTCATCGTCGGCCCGTGATTACTTACCGCTCCGAGCCTTGGATCCAAAATAACAAAAGAAATACCATCTGATTTGTGTGATTTAAATAGAAGGTGAACATAAAACAGAAGCAAAGCCTTAACAACATAAAAGAAATCCTCGGCCCGTACAACAAAACAACCGTCAGATATACGAGTGCCGTTTCTCTTCCTCCTTGCAGAAAGAAAGGACAGATCCGTCTCTCTTGTTGAAAAGCAGATGTTATTTAGAGATCTGAGCCACTTTATCATTTTTTTTTCCATAAATCCTCAGCAGCTTAAGTACATACCAAGGACTGCTGCATGCGTTCTGCTGTGACAGGCCAGCCGAGGGTGTGAATGCAGCCTTTGTTTAGACACAACTCTGCAATTATAAATTAGCATTAACACAGAGTCATGGGTAGATACGGACAAACAATTTTATGCCCTGAAATGCTTCTGTCCATGCCGCGGCCTGTGGTCTTCAGCAGAGATGCTCTTTTGTATGCATTTGTGTGCATGCGCTGACCTTTCCTTTGCAGCGACTGAACCTCTCAATAATCTCCTCAAACAAAATATAAACAGAGAGCAGCCCCCTGCTGCCAGCGTTTGGTTAACAGGGTCTGATTAGAAACAGCAGGTGTTCCTCTCTGAGCTTTCTGCTGCAAGGAGCCATGAATGGTGGGATACAGTAAGGGCTGTGACCTCTTTATTCAAGTACACAAAGACACTGATACTGCCACTGATCCCGTCATTACCGCCCTTCCCTCCCTGCCAATTAAAACCCACTTGTTTGATGTTCCAATTAACGTGGAGTTCAGCCGTTTCAAATGTAGCGTGTTTGTGTGTGCATACAAAAACACTGAGTATCTTTCCATTAGTTAATGCATAAATTAAAATGAGAGAAACGCTCAAATCTGCTACGAACTGCTTTCTTGGTGAATTGGTGTTTCATCCACTCGTTCCTTCACTGCAGCACCACATCAAAAGAAATAATATGAAAGTTTGTTTTCTATATTGAGTATGATGCAATAAAAATACTGTGTACTACGATAAAAGGAAAAATCGCTGACTGCACATGGATAGAACACGACCATTTTATTCACTAAGAAATGAATTCAAAGTTCAGTTCTTTTTAGTGCATCAAAAACATAACGCTGCCAGTGTAGCCCGATTCACAAAGAAATTACTCAGATAAGGCGGTTCTTTTTATTGAATCAAAAACACACTAAACATAGCAGCTGGTTCTTTTTAGTGAATCAACAGCATCTACCACGTGACGAGTGTAATCAGATTCCCAAAAGAATTGACTCTTATTAGTGAATCAAAAACATACAGCTTGTCGAATTAAGTACTTCAAAAAAAAAAAAAAAATAGTTGGAATCAACTGACAAAGCCTTTACTGAACTGAATCCGTCAGAACAGTTATTATTAAACCATGTCTGACCCACTGAACGGCAAATTATTATTTTCAGGTATGTCCATATTGAAGAAAGTTTTGTTTCAGTGGCATTACTGAGTGATTGTTCAAATCTTATGTTATTTATGTTTATGTATATTTTATATAGGCCTACTACATTAGTGGTAAATAAAATGTGTATCTTCAATTGTGTGTTTGATTTTTAGTGTATCTTGCAAATGTGTATCTTTAATGATTACTTCATATATTCTGTATGGAGCCATATCTTAAGTTTTCAATGTTGTTGTGCTTAGCCTCCATTAGTAAGATTAGCATTGTAAACGCAGTGTGAAATATTATGTGCAGGCAGATTCCTACATTAGTGTTGCACATATCATCATACATGCAGTATACTTTGATTATAAGTGTAGGACCAACAGCTCACTGCGATCTTTGTTGGCCTTTGACTTGCGACACTGATCCATGTACTGTCATCCAGGCAATTCCTGGAACTCTGCAGCAAAACTGCCATCACTCTAGTCTGAGGCATGCTGAAGAGCGCTCTTATCAGACACGTTTGCTGTCAATGGTCACCATATCAGACCAAGAGAAAGAAGATACAAATCATCATACCAACAAATTTGTTCTTGCATTTGCATATCAGTAAAAGCTGTGGATAAAGGGTTAGAGGGCTGCTCACATCACATAAAGTTTCAGTTAAATAGCCGCTGGTTGTTATTGTCCGGCTTTAGATGCAGTTTTGCATTGCTGGAGCCTGCTATACAAATGCAGTTTATATATGCAAAGTTACTGGTGCTACATACAAAACAAAATCCCCTTCCCCTGCACCAGGAAATTATCCACGATTCAAACTTAGTCAAATGGCTCTATGGGGGAAAGTTAGTCTAATTCAGTCTATCACTGAAAGAGTCACTCAGGTATGGAACAAACTAGAGCTTGTTCCTTTTATATTCCCTTTAAAGAAATAAGAGAGAGAGAGATACATTTTGCATGAATTGAATCGGACTCAATTTAGTACAATTCTGTGTACAATAATCCACAATAATTGATAATCCAGGAATCCACAATAAAAGAAAGTGGACATTTATAGGACACTTTTTAATATATTCTATTAATTTAAAACTTTTATTTAAATGTAATAAAAAAATAAAATAAAAAGTCAAGGCATCATTAAAACTTCTGATAGGTTCAGGGAAGGAAATCTAGTGCATCTAGTGGTTGTGAAAGTACCAGACACACAACACTAGGTGTCCCCCCTTCTCCTCCGGTGCAATCGTATGTCATAAGATTATGATATCACAGGCGGTAATGGCACCAATCTACTAATTCTTCTTTTAGATCTTTAGCTATTCTTGCGTGATAGACCGGTCGTAAATGAGAGAAGGGAGTTCATTTATGAGATGGATTTCTCGTTAAGGCCAAACAAAGAACGACTTGTATAACAGTCCATCTGAACTCCACCTATATGTAGTCTATTGGCAGTGACGGCTGATGAGACATTAGTAATCTACTCTTGTAGCATCAACCTAGCACCTTTATCAGACCATTTCAGACTAGTTTATATTCACTTTATTTGCTTGAAACCCAAAGTCATAACGAAGGTAAAACTATTGCTATATGTTTATTGTGATTTAAAAAAAGAAATAAAAAAAGATTAATACATAAACCGGCTCTTTTTTCTTTGCAGTGACTTGGCAGTAAGCAGGATTGTGTGAATGAAGCAGAATATTGTTCAGATGGTGTAGCTCTTCATATGTTTTTCATCTTTTATTTTTTTATAACACTTAGATTTATTACAATAAGGTGCCATTAATGTTAATCCAAAAACATTAACTAATGAGCAATGCATTTATACAGTATTCATTAATCTTTGTTCACGTTAGTTAATAAAAAATACAACTGCTCATTGTTAGTTCATGACAGCTCAGGTCTATTAAATAAAATTAACAGATACAGTCTTTGATTTTAATAATGTAAATGATAACTTAGAGAACTACATTTTAGAACTACATTAATGCATACACTATTGTTAACAAATAATGTAACCTTATTGTAAAGTGTTTCATTTTTAACATTTTAATTCAATTAAGATTATATATTATTTCAGCATCTTACAGTTCCCTTTGCTAGGGTCACCTAGTGGGCCTTGCTGTCATTGTCATCATTTACTCACCCTTGCCATTCCAAACCTATGACTTTTTTTTTATTTAGAAGAATGTTGGTATTGGTAACCAAACAGTTTTGGTTTCCTTTGACTAATGTTTTGCTATTTTAGGTTTTGTAATCAGGCTCCTAATAGTGTAGGCCTACTTCATAAGAAGTTCAGTCAGCCAATGGAATCACTTTGGGGTCCAATTGGGTATAGTTTCGATGGGATTAGGATTTGGCACGACCCCGGCCTCCTGGTTGAAAAACTCTGGATTAAAATGAATCCGAGAAAAAGATCGTCCTCCCCCATCCGGCAGCAGCTGGGAGTTTAATTACCACACCTGATTTATACATCATTAACACACGGCTATAACTTACCTTTCGCGCCAAAGCACTGCCATAAGTTTCCTCTACTTTTCACCAAACAGGCTTGATATCACAGCAGAATGGATGTGCGTTACTCTGGCGGGAGCATATGGTATATTTCTCCGTCATCAATAATTCACGCGAAATGAGCAAAAATTAGTCGGCCCGGTTACTGCCGAGTTTGTTCCACATTAATTTTGCCGACATGTTCTAAATGGGGTCGTTAGGCTGAAAACAAAGTGCCTCTCTCTTTTTCTCTCCGTGTATTTAAAAGAGAGAATTGCTTTGTGAGAGTCTTGTTCACGATCTTACACCTGCTCTCTTTGTAAATAAGAGTATTGTTTACAACCCATTGCAGGCTATGAAGTTACGTGACTGATTATCAAATTTAGCTCTAATTGAGAAATACTTCACAAGCTGCCATAATAAAGAGAGAGATCTGCCATGCAATCCTAACCGATTTTACAGCAAGGCATGCTTTAAATGATCGTTGCAATGATGGAATTGTCGTCTACACACACACACAGACACACACACGGTCATATAGGCCTACGTCTGTATAAACCTACACAATCCTTAGTGCTTCTACATATTGTTGGCTTAACCTCGCATGGCCCTAATCTTTCTGTGCACCGGCTGCTGCTCTAGTGGCACTCTGTCACTCACAGTCTATGAGGTTCAGCTGAGCAAGAAAAGGGAAAGAAAAGAACAGGAACAATAAGGTGCGAAAATGTCCCTCTCAGTCCAGGCTGGCTCAAGTGCCGGCCGTGTGAGTGAAGAAGAGAGCTGGAGAGGTGGAGGACCATTAGACCACAGGGATTATTAGATTTTTAGGGGAGGTATGACCCCTCCTGTCCTCTCTTCTGACACCCACACTCATTCATGCACACCTAACCTGCCATGCCAAATGTAATGAAAAGACTCTGACATTGTGGCAGAATTGGATGTTTGAGAATTGTGCTACTCTGTTGAGAGAGAAAGAGAAGCTCTGGGAGCAAAGGTCTGGATGTCACCTTCCGTCAGGATCCCTAGATGATTTCTAGAGAGGTTTTATTGTTCCGAATGGAATAGCTACTTACTAAATGTTGTGCATTATACACTCTGGATGCACAGACATAAAAATGGATATTGTTTTTTATTAATAATTATTTTCATGATTAATTTATATACTGTATTTTAGTAATGTATTATTTAGGCCAATGCTTTAGACAAAATAATGTAAAATAAAATAATTATTATAATTATTATTTAAATTATTATAAGAATTATATTATAATATATTATAAAATTCTATACTATTTTGTTAAAATAAAAACTGAAACAATGAAAAATAAAAATAGTCTTATTTAGGCATCCTAACATTATAATGTACAATATGGAAAATGGATTATTTATTTAGAGATTTGAAAATGATTATATTTAACGGTCATTAAATTATTACGGTAAAACAAATTTTTTTTTTAAATAGCATTAGAGGATGGCAATGTTAATCTAAATGTGAAATGATCAGGAACAATATCCACTTATTGCGACAAAAACTGATAAAGTCTATTGGTCGAAAACAAATAAATATTTGCATTCTTAGTATGGGTAATACTTACTATTTTTTTAAATAGTATGTAAACAGCAGGCATTATTCAATAGTCATCACATTGCATTTGAGTCACATATAACTATCATCTTGGAAATAAAAAATGGTTATTTGGCATTTTTAATTCAGATTTGTTTAAAAGTCTTAATTTTGACTGTCTGATAAGTCCAGGAAAAGACTATAAAAAAGGGTTTGCTCTTTACACAACAGAAATGAAAGATTGATGGTTTCCCACACTGCATTAATTTGTGGGATAGCCTATTGATAAAGCATGCTCTGTTGTATACTGCATATTTGGACAAAAGTAGATTGGCGGGACTCTTCATGCCAATTTGCATACTTTGCACAGTATACTGCTGTTGAAATAATAAAGAGTATGTTTGTAATGTATTCTGAACATAGCCAGCAGCTCAGCTCACATGTATTGCCTCCTGCTCTGCTCTTGTGGAGGAATTCATGCATTGAAAGAGAGAGTGGAGAACACAAGGTCTCATTAATTTACCAATGTGGTTAGTTAAGCTCAGTCAGATAGGAAAAAGAGCTTAAATCATTTGCCTAGCTTTACATAGTTCACACCCTCTGCTCATATCACTAAATACTCACTAAACCATACAAAGCTGGCGAAACTTTTACCGCTCCATTGGTGCATACAGTAGATTTCAGTCAGCGTACGGGGTTGTCATTAAACACAGGCTAATGTGAAAGAGTCTAAGCCATCAGCCCACACCTGCTACATACTTGCGAGCTTTCTCGAAATTGCCAAAAGGGATTGGTGTTTGTAGTGCCAAAGACGCCTTTATTTTGTGTCAAATTTCTTGAATAGGTTGTTTTGAATAAATCAGTCTTAACAAATACTACATTTGAAGATGCAGTGTGTAGGAGAAATGCAAATAGGCCTATGAAGGTTGTACAAAAACAGAGTGTACTAAAGCAAAAACAGGCAGTTAATTGTAAATTGTAAAGTACAGGACAGGCATCAACCATGTGTGAGAGTTCAAGATGGTGTTTGTGTTGCTGTGGTAGGGGTTATAATGTGATGAGACTAGAGGTTTTAGAGTTAAATGTGTTGGAACAAATGCCTTTCATTGTCATTGATTGTTTTAATTGAACAGGATGAGAATGGGCCATTTTTTTTTTTTGCTGAAGCCTGTGGGTAAAAGGTCGAACAAATCTTTAAGACAGGTATGATGGAAAGTAAAAGAAAAAGTCACACCGTGAAAATTGCCTTTAAATGGACCATTATTGTAAATACATGCAGATTGTTCAAAATGAGATTAATGGACATGTATTGCTCAAAACGTTTATACTGAATATTGACTCTCTCTCTCTCTCTCCCCCAGACTCTCTCTGTCAGGTGAATGTCACCTCACTGCTGGGAAATTTAACGTTGCTTTTAACCTGTGCTGCCTTGTAATTACCTTGACATTTACCCTTCATTAAATCAACTCTGCAGCAGCCATTTTATTTTTCCTGACTCTCCACATCGAGGCAGACGCCAGTAATTATACATGCTAATAATTAGAAACAGTGGGCTGTGAAATGCAGAGCAAATACTGTAATTTCCCATGATTCCTGACCTCCCCTGCGTCGTTCATTATTTTTGTGGCGAGAGAGAGAGTTGAAGGGCAGAAATACGATTAGAGAACTGTGCGATGAGACCGAGCGAATGAGTCGGTGACAAGGGGAACGCTTGGTACTCCTCTCATTTTGTCCAACGCTTCCGTTATTAATACAACTGCCGGGGAATTGGTGCAATGGTGGATGGCGGCGGTAACGATCCACCAGGGACTCGTCAATCAAACTTCCCAATGCCACCCCGAATTGAAATTTCATCTGCATTTGAATTAGCAACATTATTCGCCAATTTACCTCAGAGTGAACATTTTTCCATTGGAGATGGAATTAAATTAGAAAATGAGTGAGTCTTTAATTTCCAGATTATTAATCACAGAATATAATTCACCTCCACATACCTTAAGGGCAACCACATTATCCTAAGTGCCATTTTATCTCCTGACCGTGAAGCTGATGCCCTGATGGCGAGGTGTCATACAAATCTAGTTTTTCAGAAGCAGATGATAAAAGAATACATCTCGCTCCATCATGGAAGACATAATATTAGCAGCACTTCCTGCCTGAGAGCTTATTTGACATGAAATTGGGTAGTTTTTAACCTATAAATGCCGCAGTAAAATTACTTTTCTGTAAGTGGGGAAAGTCAGCATAATTTAAGATTTATTCTGATGGGAAATGGGTCATGTACAAAGACCGTTCATGGGGACTGGCTTAGCTTCAGCTAAATGAAAGTCTTGAACTAGCAAAATAGTCAAGCACTAGATTTAGAGGTTGATTGAATTGATTTTATGCTTATTCTTGGCCTGTTGTGATACGTTCTACAGCAGCCATACTAACCAAACCTTTATAAATGATACCTTTAATATTATAACTTGTATTATTACTGTTATTATTTAATCTATAAATATTTTTTTTGTAAATAATGAATAAATATTAAATACATTTATAAATAATTTATATATTATAATATTATTTATTAGACAATAGATTTTAAATAATTAAAAATAAAATAATTCTTTTATAAACACCCATGATACACACTATTATGCAGTAAAACACCTGTTACAGTACACCAAAACTCACACATTTGTCAATCATTATTTCTCTAGGTCATTACTTTTTAGCATTTATGTGGTTATTGGTTGAGGTTGTTGATGGTTCTCTCCACTTCAATTGGAATAGGCTTTTTGTTTTAGATAAATGAAAAACACGAAGCGTACAGAACCGGAATTGTTGCAGTAAACACTCTCTATATGATTTTTCATGGTGTTTGCAGAATCTATGTTTGAAAATGCCTGTTTGTTTAAAAGGCTTTCTTTTCTCTATGGTGAATTCAGGCAGAGTTTGAACCATGACATAGCGGAGGGCAGCGCTGCCGTCAGACTGAACTTAATGCCAGGCAGTAATGGTGGCTCTTAGTCAAACCTGAAGTCCTGGGGTACCACAGCGCTCCCTGTGCAGGTGTGCATGAATATTAATGTTAATACTTTTAAAGCATTACAGACTTAAATGTGACAGAGCAGCTAGCGGCTAATCACAGATAAAAGCCCATTACAACTCTAACTACTGCTCTGTCTGTGGACTGAGCCACTCTGAAGGTCAGTTTGAAATGTTTCAAATCAGAAAACGCGAATACAATACTGACTTTGACTCTAGGTTTTATAGACTCACATTATGAAAATGGTCTTGTTTAAAATAGTACATAAATTGTGCCTAGTTGTGCTAATGGCTATGTGCTACAGCTAATGTGCATGGTATGTTTGCTGTTCAGAGAGTGTATTCAGTTTGACTTAAGGACAGTTTGGAAACTTTACCTGGCTAGAGATAAATAACACAATCATTAGGAGGTGAATATGCTGTAGCCTGAGAAAAAACAGCATCTCATCAAATCTGGTCTTTAAAGGCTGTGTTGTGATGTTGAAACATCCAGGTGTAATAGACCAAATCAGATTGATAAAACAAGGTAAGAGGTCTAATTAGTTTTTGTCAAATTGACTGTTCTTGTTTTACATCTAAGCAATTTGCAGAAAGCTCAGATTAAAGAATAATAAAACTTAAAAAGAACAGGCGATTGAAGGAGGCGCATCAACATTCAAAAGATTGGGGTCAGTTATTTATATTTATTTTAGCATTGAAAGATTAATACTTTTATAAAAGTGACAGCAAGGGCCTTTTATAACAAAAGGTATTATAAAAGATTTCTATTTAAAATACATTTTTATTCTCTCTCTCTCTCTCTCTCTCTCTCTCTCTCTCTCTCTCTCTCTCTCTCTCTCTCTCTCTCTCTCTCTCTCTCTCTCTCTCTCTCTCTCTCTCTCTCTCTCTCTCTCTCTCTCTCTCTCTCTCTCTCTCTCAGCAGCACAACTGTTTCCAACATTAATAATAATAATGATTTCTGAAGGACCAAATGACACTGAAGACTAAAGAAATGGCTGCGGAAAATTCAGCTTTGCTATTACAGGAATAAATAAAAAAACGTTATTTGAAATTGAAAAATATTTCACAATATTACAGTTTTTACTCTATTTATGATCAGCTAAATGAAGCCTTGACAGACCCTAACCTTTTAAACTGTAGTGTATTTCTACCTAATCTAACCCTTAAAAATGGCTTTTGTTGGTGTAACCTAATGAAGTCAGGTTTATATATTATTAAAATTATTTTTAAACCAGTTTATTTTGATGTTATCATACAAAGCACATTTTTAGGTTACCTGTCACGATCACCAGTGAGAGTGTCCCTTGATTACCATCAGAGGGTCCACCTCAGACTATTATCACTTTAGCAAAGACTACATAACCCAGACTATCAGCCATGATTGTATTTAGCTGTTGCTTGTTAGTTTCTGCCTATATAAACCTGGTTAAATCAGTCACTCTTCACTAGGTCTTGTTAGTCTAGTACTGCGTTTCTGAGCCTTGTACCCCAGATCTTTGTTATTTCTGTTCCCTGGATATCATTGGTTTTGCCTTAGCCCTGGACATTGTCTTTGTTTGGACTGCTCATCTGTGTTTCGACCTTTGCCTGGACTTTGTGTATGTCTGTGGATTAACCCATTAAACTGCGTTTGGATCCTCAACCCTCGAGTCTCTGGGGTTCGTGCACCTGACAGTGCACCATAAAAACAAAAAAAATTGTAATATGACTGAAATGTGATCCTGACACATTTTGCTTCTGAATGAGAAAAAAACATTTTCTATGACAGTTACGTCCTGTAAATAAATAACCACCAAGGTTAAGCTCATGAACAAGTCAGTAGATTGAGTACATCCATTAGAATTCATTTGTGAAGAATTAGACATTTGATTGTATTCAGCCCTGATCAGTTTGATCAAGGATTGTTAAAGCTCATCAGGTTTTGTTGAAAAGAGTGTTTGTCTCGAAAAGACAGTTAGTTTTCATGAATTGTGATCTTAGGCAGATGAATAAGAGAATTATCCAAACCACTGAGCTAGGGAATACTCTGTAAAGAAATATAGATAGAAAAGAAGGGCAAGAGCGTATAACAGATAAACAAAGGCTTATATATACGTCCAGCAGAGCGAGGGGAGATGTCACACAGCATGCAGGAATACAATTTAAAGCAAGCACTACACTCCATCGCTAAAAAGAGATTAAGACCTCATGGGGTCAGTTGCAGAGAGATAACACACAACAAACAGCTCTTACAGCTAACGCCTCCCGACTTTAACAACAGCTGCCGGCTTCACGAGACACCGCACCACAACAATCCATCACCGCGAGGACGTGCTTGCCAACACGATAGTATGACAAATGATGGCTGGCTTGATTGAAACCTGACAAAATTACCTTTTATTTTATAATAATGTCTGGCAGCAAAGCCCAGCCCACGATAAACACAGATCCATCACCTGACTGTCAGCGACCGACTCTCTGTAATGGCTGATCAGCGAGTTTAGCCTTCTAGACTCCAAACTTACCAGCAAACTGTCAACACGAGCCCATACCGCCCCGACACTGACAAATACTCACCCTGACAGGGCCACAAATCACGCGCTGAAGAGTTTTAAAACTCAATATTCACTGGCCACGCATCTGCGGCGCTCTTGTTAAAAGTGTATTACGGCGGCCTCAGCTACCAACACACTCTTTATTATTACTGTATTGACAGCGACTATAATAAAGTTGTGTTTTTGGAAAGCTCGGAAGATGGGAAAGGCAGGAACGAGGGAGAAAGACAGCCTGAGAGGGGGTAAAAAAGCAATAGCTATAATGACAAAGGTCCCTTCTCTGGAATATGGTGAAATGGCTCACTGATTGAAAAATGTTATGGTGAAGAAAAAAAATCGTGAAAGTGTTGTGATTGATGACTCTTTCTCTCTTTAATTCCTAGCCTCAGCCCTGAAATACACAAGCAATAATACAGAAAATGACTTTGCCTCTCACTCGCAACTGTACACATGTATTGAGTTCTCAGTTTCGGACCCGACCTAATTCAAACCAACCAGATTATCACACTGCATCATAATTATCATTGGCTTTTGTTGTCACGTCTGGTTTTTTTTTGTCACATTTGTTGACTGCATTATACATTTGTTATTGACAATATCATATGTAGTTTTATTAATAGCATAGTTCACCCAAAAAGGAAAATTGGGTCATTTACTCATTCCCATGTCATTCCAAACCTGTATGACTTTCTTTCTTCTGCAGAACACAAAAGATTGAGTGTTTTGGACCCCATTGACTTAAATTATATGGACAAATACATTTAAAACATTCTTTAAAATAGCTTTTTGAGTTCCACATAAGAAAATATCTCAGTAACACTTTATAATAAGTATACAGCAGTAAAGTACTTACAAATAATTTGCATTATCTTATAATTAATTCATAGTTTATATTGTACAAACAGTGAGTTCTTCATTCATTGTCACTGTAATTAACAAAATCTGTAAAGAGTTAGATAATGTTTTTTTTATGCTTTGTTAACACCTTATTAACCTTCTATTAACACCTTAAGTAGTTTAGATTAGGTCACAGAAAATCGGAAAATTTCATTAAGTGCTTTAAGGCAACCCTTAAGTGCTTTAAATTAACCTTGGGCATTAATTGCATTAGTATTAAGTGTTCCTTAAAATATTTACACTACACTGAGCATATATATACATATATAGCCTAATAGTGGTTCCCTTTTAAAGTGGTTATGTTTAGCTTTTTAAGGTTAAACATAACCACTTTAAAATAAATAAATAACATAATGCTATCAATATGTCAATACTGTGTTTTTGTGTCTATGCAAATGTAAGTAGAAAAGTGTGGTAGAAAAAATCCATACAGTTGTGTTCAGAATTATTGGCACCCCTGGTAAATATGATCAAAGATGGCTGTAAAAATTAACCTGCATTGTGTAATCGCAATATGCTTTAGAGATATTTTACTCATAAAAAATTCTAGGGGTGCCAATAATTGTGGCCAATGTGTTTTGGAGAAAAACATTTATTTCATAATGTAATTCCCCCCTTTCTATTCTTTTACTTCAATGAAAATTTATATTTGCAAATTTTTGGAATGAAAGATAAAAAGGATAAACAATGCAGATTTATTTTTACAGACATCTTTGATCATATTTACCAGGGGTGCCAAACATTCTGACCACAACTGTACAAATGAGATCACTTTAAAATGCATCAGTTAGGGTTAGGGGATAGAATATACAGGTTTTACAGTATAAAAATCATTATTTCTATTTATTTCTATCATTATTTCTATGGAAAGTCCCCATAAAACATGGAAACCCAGCGTGTGTGTGTGTGCATGTGTGTATGTCTGCCTTTGTGTGTGTGTGTGTGAATGGAAAATGAATGAATGAATAGAATTAAAGTCCAATAAAGGTTAGTTTAAAGCGCTTAATTAATGACGTTTTCAGATTTTCTGTGACCTAATCTAAAGTGAAACTATTTACTCCTAAAAATCATTAACAACTCCTTTAGCACTGGTTGAAAATGCTGTTCATCACTTATGATCACATATGGTTAATAATGCATATATCACACATGGTTAATCCAGTATGTTGTTGACAAAGCATAAAAAAAAACATTTTCTAACTCTTAACATGTTAACTAATTAATCAAAACTAATTTTGTTAATTACAGTGACAATAAATGAAGAACTCGCTATTTGCATAGCCTATTAATATATTAAACATGTAGAGACTACAATATATAAACTATTAGCTGTAAACTAATAGTTTGCAAATGATTTGTAAGTACTTTATTACTTATTATAAAGTGTTACAAATATCTCATACAGGTTTGGAACGACATAACAGAAATGTCATTTTTACATGATCTATCCCTTTGATTTAATGTTGTAAATATGTCGATTTATTGGTTGTTTTAGCCCTATGATAACATTCCCATGCTTGAGCGTCGTCTCTAATCGTAGTGTAGTGCTCATCGTGGTTAAACCACGGCGGCCACATAAGCTCTGTCACACTCTGGATACGGCCCACTAAGTGTGCTTAAGGCTCATTGTTAACATAAGGCCAAATCTGTAATATAGCATGGACAATTAAGTGCACAATTTTTGTATAAATGCAAAATCCTTCACTGTGAATAATTCAGTCAGCCCTCTTCAGCTCGTTTAATAGAATGGCGGGAGAGTGAGGGAGCTCATTTGGCCGTGCAGCCGGGTTTAATTAGATTTTATGATGTATGGTATTGCTAATTCGGTGGCCCTCTGTGCGCTGTCTAAGGCGGCCCTTTGCTCTCTAGCTCGGCTGTCACGGACCCATTTTTAACCGTATTGAAAAATTCAGGCTTTATTATCGCCCAGCTCACTCACTCCACCCAATCAGAGCGCAAAGTAATGAGCTGCTTAACTCTCTCTCCCTTTTCCTCCAGATCTAATTCCCTCCCTCTAAAGGAAAAGCACGAAAAGACAAGAATGAGGGAGGAGCGCATTGGCTATTGAGTTAAGAGGTTAGTAAAAATGAAATGAAAAGGACAAGAAGTTAATGGAAAAAGAAAAGAGAAGCGTGCCGATAACGGACAACTGAAGTGGGGATGAGTGACTGGAAGAAGCTAGTAAAGGAAGTGGATGAGGTAATGAAGAGATGGGAAGTTAAAAATGTGAGCGGGGGGGGGGAGATAGAACGACATTGATGTCCCAGCGTCAACAACCTCGCCGCATTAGTACTAGCGGTACTGATTCATGAGGGAACTTTCTACAAGCCTGTAGCCATTAGCCCACAGTTCCTGCGGCTGTCAGCGGGCCGCGGCCGATGCTGGCTAATGCACTGTTCCTGCATGAGCTACCAGCCTAATACATCTCACTCGAAGAAAGGTCACCACTGGAAGGCAAACAGATTGGGGGAAACACAGCAGGATAGCGGGGCATGGGAAGTGGGGGTGCAAAGAGTCTCTGACCTGGTGCCAACACATATACACACACGTACGTGCATGAACAAACATTTCCTTGGCTATTCTAGAATAAACCTTTCAAGCTGACTAGGTCAACAACAGCATTATAATTTTCCCAGAAAAGGAGAAATGTATCATAGGGAGAATTAAGAGGAATAGATGGAAAAGTGCAGTCTGACAAGGCTGGTAAGAAGAGAGAGTGTGTGTAAGAAATGAGATGAATGTGGCAGAAATGAAATTAAAGGTGTAAAAATTAGATTAACGGTCAAAGGTGTCAAAACTTCAGTTAATGAAAAATATCTTTCGACTTCTCTAATTACTTGTCTCCTCAAGCAGGTAACGGCAGGTGAGAGATTAAATGATATTTCTGGACAGATGAACAGCTCATTGCTGCACTCCTGATATTTCAGTGTTCTAATACTTTGGAATGTTAGAAAAAGTGTAACATATTTCATATATTTATATAAATTGTAGGACACGTTAGGGTTTTTTTCTTAATCAGCTTTTTGCCTAATTTGTAATGTATTTTTCCCCCTTAAAATTTAGGCCAAAAAAATAGAGTAATATAATAATATTTTCCAAAAAATATATCTTGAATTAAGTTTATTTGGCTTAGTCAATTGGCAAAAAGTTGCATTTTGATTTAAGCATATTAAGCTCACTACACATTGTTAGATTTGTTTTATATACAGAAAAAAAAATAGAAATGGTAATGGATGATCTTGATATTTAGTATAAAGATAGTATTCTCTTATCGGATGCAGTTTTTCTTTCTCTTCGTAATGAATGCAGTTTTACTTCTCAAAAAAAATGTATTGCATTTTCATTTTAAAACCTTTACTGACATTCAAAATAATATAATAATAAAGTGATTTTATTTCTTATTTATTTATTTATTTTGTAACATCTAGAGAGAAAACAGACACACAGGTTTGGTACCCATTGGGGAAGTCCGTTGCCTGGCACTGAACCAATGCAAAAGCCACATTAAAACCTACCAACCTCAAAATCTAACAGTAATCCATTTACAACTAATCAAACATTTACAGAAGTACAGCTCCAGCCAGAGAGAATGATTCATCAACCACAAACCCCATGTTCCCTTTCACCCCACATCTCGTTATTCACACTGTATCTCAATCTACCTATGCAAATGAGACGCGAGGGCCGTAGACATGGAGAGAGAATGATAAACAAATATTCATCCATCCTGCTGAGGAAATTAGAGGAAAGAAGGCTAGACAGAGATTTGGGCCTGGTTATAATGCCAGGTTTGTGTGAGTGAGTGTGTGTGTGTGTGTGTCACTTTCTCTTGCTCTCTCCATCTTTAGCGTGTGAATTATGCATATGGCAATAGCCTGTCAGCACCGTCGAGGTGAATTAACTGAGCACGTAGCAGCTTTTGTTATAAATCCCACAGCCTGTTTTGTACCCGTTTCCCCAACATTTTGTATACCTGTGCGATGACGGATTAGCGCGCTGTTCAGATTAATGTCACCGCCCCGCGCCAAGTTGTGGGGTGGGGTGGATGTGTGAACCCTTGGATTGAGAGACCTCAATTTTTTTATCCTTCATTTTTTTGAGAGACAGGCTCACCCCTTCTGTATGGTAATCCTCTGGTGGGGTCACCACAGGCTAGGCGGCTGTGACTGTTCCCCCATTACGGGCCCCATTTGTATATCAGGTTGTAATTACACCGCGCCTGCCCTGAGGCCTACATTGACCGATCTCACCTTTCAGAAATATACGATTCAAACACAATATAATTATGGCTGTATTAAATGACTAATGAATTCACATGCTGCTAAGTTCCCTCCGCAGCCGTCATTTGTAAATATTTCAGACGTAATTCTTTGAAAATTTATTCTTCAGAAGCCGATATGAAATAAGGGAGGGTTTACCTCTTAAAGGTCTCGATTTTTTTCCCCCCTCGTAGCCTCTAACTCTCCGATACAGACGCGAAAACATCTTGTCCCAAAACTCTTCTGTGGTTACTGAAATTTCCACGCTTATCATAAAGTCAGAGTGTGGCAGGTTATTATGCTAAAGGCCATTTCCAGTGTTGCTCAGCTTTAAATGGTTAAAATCAGGGAGCTGTTTTGAAATAAAAATCCGCAGCCTTCTCATACACCCTAGACGCGTATAATGCTCCTGAAGGTGGCGGCGGCCAATTCTTTCTCCCTCAGAATAAAGTGTACCCTTTTTTATTTGAGATGAAAATGTCAGTAATTTATCTAAGATTGATGATGTCTTACATTTGTACCCAATAAATGAAAAATAGATGAGCCCAGAGTTCTTTCGTTTAATATTTAAGGCAATATTGAAGCCTCCGTATAGCCAGTGGAAGTAGTTTTATTTAAGAGGAATAAGACTATTGGGCATTGTTTGCTGAGCACCTCATGTTTATTTGATGGGATTTTTTGTGGCTTTCTGAGGAATTCAGACGCTATGGAAATCGCACAGTACATCTAAAACTACTCAGTGCTTTTTATATAGCTGGCATTTTAGAAGTTTGTGTGTCTTCATATCTGTCTGAATACACCTACACCTTTAGTTATGTTTGTTTATTCTCCATGCACTGCAAAAAAATGAAAACAATCGTGACTTCACTTTGTAAGATGTGTATGTGTATACAAAGGGTGTAACGATACCGTCAAGTCAAGATTCGATACATGTCACGATACTGAACTCACGATATATGATATTATTGCAATACTCCAAGACATATGGTAGAAGGTTAATAACTGTTGATTAAAATGCTACATTTGGTATTACAATGGGTGTGGAAATGAATAGGCTTGGACTTGGTGATGGTTACCCAATGCACAGGACATTAGTGACACCAGAATAAAAATATTCATGATTCTGAAGCTGAAAACAGAATTATTTTAGACGAATATGCTTGCACTCTTTCACTGACTAGATATATTTAAAATAATGTCGGCCTCTTTTTACTGTAACATAAGACATTTAGCATTATCAGGACCCACAAATATTCCCCCATTGCATTATTAGTTAGTTAGGGTTAGTTTTAAGGTATTTTAACAAGAAAATCAGACACAGCTGAGAGAGTTTTCACAATAGCCCAACAAGGATTTTGCCCCACCTACAAACTTTAAAAAAAAAAACACAATCATAACTCAAGTTTTAAAAAAGAGATCATCCTCTGAGCCAGTAATAGCGCATCTTGTTAAAGAGTTCATGAATGTCAATTGCTCGAAAACGGACTCATTCATAATGAACAGCACCTAATTTCGTCCTCCGAGAGCTGCATTAGTCAATAAACTGCTGTACTTCTGAGGTATTTGCTTGATATAGATGTATCTCGGAGCAATCAGGCCTGCCATGGAGTTGAGTAGTACTTCTCACTCTAGTGCTGGCTAACTGCCTTATTCAATCTAAGTGCAGAACAACGGCGGGTGCTGGTCTCTCCCGCATAAGGAAATTAAATCAAGCCTCAAAATCTGAACCCCTAGCAGGCAAAATAAAAAGACCCCCCCCCCTTCTCTCTCTCTCTCTCTCTCTCTCTCTCTCTCTCTCTCTCTCTCTCATGGCTCTAAAATGGGACTTTACAAGCTTGATTCTGGGCCTCCGCATTATTTGATTAACGTCAATTTGCCGGTGTTTGAACCGTACATCAGAAGGGCGAGTGGCAGCAAGTCAGCCGCATGATCAGGCCTCTACACACACACACTTGAGCATGAGGCCTGCAATCAGCCACAGCTGAGGAACAAGTGGCCCAAACACAGCTGTCTGTCGGCCCACACCCGCCCCGGTAATAACGAGCAGGAGCTCGGCATTTTCACAGAGATTAAAAAAATGAGTTAAGAGAGGAGGTGGGAAGGGGGAGGGAGAGAACTAGAGAGATCTTAGCGCTGCCGTGACAGACAAAGCGAATGCACTCCATGAGAAAACGAGTGCGTTGTAAAGTGGAGCGGTCTAATGCAGCCAGATGGAGATAGAGCTGGATGGTGACCAAGGTTATATAAGCTTCTAGAGTTTGAGAGATCTGATTGGTGGGATCAACACTTTGGCACAGAGAATGAACGGATCTAATGAGCGCTATCTGCAAAATGGCCTCCTGTAGAACTTCAATGGGTTTGTCCTATTATTGCAGACGTAGTCCTCGTGGAAAGACAGAGGTGGAGGATGGCCCACTCAAAACACAGCCGTCGCACTCCATCTTGGTTATCACATGCAGTCAAAATACTGAATCCTGGCGATTGCCGTCGCTATGATGTTGTTCACCCTCTTGGGTTGCGTGTTTTACATAAAACGTCTGTAGCGTGTCTCGTGATTTTGTACTGTATGCTTCACAGGGCTTGCATGTACATTGAGAAACAATTGGAAAGTGCTAGTAAATTTCACAAACAATTACAAAGAAACAACATTGAATTAAAAGAAAATATTTAGTACCAAAACTGAAATAGTACTTTCTTGTAAAATGTACTCCGGTATTTATAACTTTGAAAAATCTAAAAAGTTATATTGAAGATTTCAGATAACTTATTTTTTTATTTAAATAAGATCTGTAAGTTAAGCTCAATAGACTGCACTTGTTTAATTTTGATTACCACAGAAATGTATTGTGACTTATAGCAAAAATCTGGGTTGCAGTGAGGCACTTACAAGGAAAGGGAATGGGTCTAACCCTAAAATAATAAAGTACTTACTTTTTCAAAAGTTTAGTCACAAGAAGTTAGCAATATGTGTGTTAACATTATTTTAGTGTGCAAATAAAATGCCTACTTTTCTGGGTAAAGTTGCAAAATAAAAAAATTTGCAATGCCATAAACCCTACAATTATTAAAAACAATTAAACGGCTTTATAACAAAACAAAAAAACATATTTTAACAGATTTAATTTAAGTGCTTTTATAACATTTTACACTTCACGTTTCTGCTATTAAATCTTCCAGAAATGGTCCCCTTTCACTTCCATTGTTGCATTATGTATATGAAAATGAGGGAAAAATCTCTCTCTATATATATATATATTTTGTAATAAAGATTATGCTACCAAATTTTGTCAATTGATCTGAACCTGGAATATTGCTTAAAGGGTGTAAATTCTTAAGCCTGACCTCATCCATTAACCTTGGGTGAAGAAGAGGGTCGGCTAGCTAACCAGCGTAGCCTCGGGCTCTACTTTACCATAGCTGCAGCTGACTGTGTGTACGCTGTTGTGTTATGCTGGCGTCCGCGACCACCAGATGGGTTCCATGTTGTAATTCACTCGTTGATACCCCCTATTGGCTTATTCAGATGATATTAACTGACAGTCATTTGCTTACGGGACACAAATTAAATCATCCGGTGGCATTAAGGAGCTCTCTGCGGGCTCTAGAGAATAAATACAGCACTGTGAGAGATTTTGTTGCATGATTTAAGGAATGAAAGCAATTGATCGAGCTGGCGCACTGCAGCTGTGTCCAGTAACACGAAGTAGCTCTGTAATATATACATATATTTATATTTTTACATCTCGAGTCAGTTTTACTGCGCTGTTGTGTAGTTTCGAAGCCAGTACAGATACCTAGATTTTACAGTCAGTTGTGATTATGATGGATGTCTTCAAGCAGGCCATGCTGGCATGTTCGATCTGGACACCATGGCACAGAGGGCCTGCCCTCAGCACAGCTGATATGAATTACCCACAGGTAAAGCAGAACAATCACGAAAGAACTGTGGCCCGTCCATTGCTGCAGCATTTACAAGAAATCAATATCAATACTTAATGTAAGCTGGGTGAAAAATGAGCCAGCATAGAGAGGGCATAATAACAGAACAAATGAAAGACCTTGGAGTGTCTCCCCTCCCGGTGGGGAACGAGGGGAAAGGGGGATGGAGAAAATAGGAGAAAAAGAGGAGAAGACAGAAATTCTACTTAGTGGGTGCGTTGTTTGTATTCACAAAACAAGTGAAATGCTACTGATCGTTTTATGTAAAGTCACATGTAAATTTGGACTGTGAGGCCTGCAGTAACTGTTGAGCTGTAATGTAGTATTGGAATTTTCGATGATGCTGAGAACTTTGTGTTGAAACTTTCTGCCATCTTTGAAACATTTATTACATTTGAAGAGAATTCAGGAACAGTGTATGTCGTGAATATACATTTCATTATATGAATTATGTAATACCTGATATTGTTTCAAGTGCCCACTGAAGTGCCTTGAAACGCGCAATGTGTTGACGTAATTTCCACAGAAACAGGAAGACATGGTGGGACATATCGAACAGCTTCTCTTCTTTTTTTAAATAGCCAATAGTGTTTCATTTATATTACAGCTCGGCCAGAGCCGTTGAGCTCGGTTAGCCTCAGTTTTCTCCTAATCTCCTCCATATCTCTTTAAAATATAGCATTCTGTGCAGAATTTAAATGGGTCCGCTACGTTTTTTGGTCTGCTCCGACTCGCGGATATGATCCGCTCTGTGCTAACGTGTCCTGGACCGGAGCAGACTGTATAGTGCAATATATATGTGCCATTCACCATAAGAAAATAGTAAATATGTGAACAAGTGACCGATTTTAGCCGCAGCTAAAAAGGAGCGGGACGTTTTAGAGAGCATTTGATTGGACAGAAAATCTGATGAGAAGCTGAAATGCTGAGTGATGTCATCAAAATCATTGATCCATATTGGCGGAAGTGACAGACTGTAAGTTTTGAATGCTTTTATCTTCTAAATGCTAATTTTGCTTTTGGAGCACACTAGCTTATAGATAACAGTAAGGCAAACATATTCATACTAAAAGTAAAAAAACTTCACTTTTGATTTCATGGGGACTTTAAGCTACACATGCACTTTTACATTCCAAGGGTTTATTTTTATTAAATCCAATAACCAAATTTCTACTTTTTTCATGACTTTACTACTTTTCATGCATTACGATTTTGAATTCTACAATATGAAAAAAAAAAATCATGAAAGATCATGATTGATGTATACACACATTGACCATCCTTCAGCTGTGGAGTTGTTTCTGTCACAACCCACAATTATGCCTTGAAGTCTTTTTTGTGAGGTTAGTATACTTGGTTACCATGTAGACAACAGTGTCATTGAAGAGCATGCTTGAAATGAAGTCTGATACGTGATGTGTGATGAAAAAATACCTCAATTATGCAAAAAATATGAATAGTTGTCCTATTTCTACCACATCTCATACAATGTATTGTATTGACTAGCATTGTGTAATTTAAATGACATTTGTTATTTAAAAAAACAATCTCCTATGATCTGTTTCCAGTTGGACATTGTTAGTAGACAAATTAGATAACCTTAAATGTATTTGAAGAAAGTTTATTTTAGTTCCCAAAGCCAAAAGTGCTCATAGCTGAGGAAACACCCCATTTTTATTCACCAAAATATATACAAGCTCTAACTGGTGTACCATTTCACAAGTGTTTGTCTTCAGTATACTGATGTAGTATGCTGTATGCAGCATGGTAGTGTGTTATTTTTAACAGGCAATTGTCAAAGTCAGTTACTCGGTTTACCAGATGAGGGCACTGCAACCAAGTTCTGAAAGTCTTCATGGCTCTCTCAACACTCACAAGAGGCATTCATTCCGTTTCCTGCTGTGGAACATTCTGGGAATGTCCCTTTACCTCTCAGCACTATGAGACGGCAACACAAAAAGAGTTACAGAGAAACTGCACAGAACATATGAAGTCAAGTTGTCAAAGCTCGACACACTTTCTCAAAAAAAAAATTCATACTCACCATTTCCTCTTTGCAGGCATTTTTCTCCTCGTTCCCACTTTTAAACGCAACAGCTGACTCTCCAATGCCTGACTCCTTCTGATCCTAAGGTGAACATCGCCAATTAGTCCTGGGAGGACGCGGTAGGTTTGCATTGTGGAGGGTGGGTGTCATGTTCGTGTTGTGGGGGGATAGAAAGCTTGGGTGCTCCCTGAGGTAATCCGCACTCAGGGCTGATAAAGTGTTCGACAGGCTCAGTGGAACAAAGGCGGACAGATATTCTTACTGACGCGCATAGTTTGTATCGTCTTTTCAGCGTGAGCTACAGCAATCATGGCGATAGGACTCTGGCAGGCATTCAAAAGCAGGCGAGGCTTTGAACCCTGCCTGGCCCGGTTGGATTATATTTTACACCTGGGGTCTGCTGAAGGACCCATATTAGCAGCACAATGCCATTGCCTTTGAGGGGTTTAAGGTATTATGTGGCTGTAAGAAAAGGTCAGTTTGACTGCAGAGGGGAGAGGGAGGTGACCTGCATAGTGACAGTATGGCACTGGGACATGACAAGGGGGCGCTTTGTGGTAGAGCAGGTCTTAGCTGGAGGCAAGCCGCAGGTATGGCAAGCGGTAGCAAAAAGTGCTGGTTCCTTTCTGACAGGAGAGCGAGAGCTCAGTAAATGAGATGTGTGATTGTTCGAGTTTACTTGTTTTTGCGCTAATGATTAGATAGTAGTTCTGCTCAACATGTATGTAATGAGCCACATTGGTTTGTTTGGATAGCAAACTCGGCCTCTCGATCAGCATCTTCCTCCCCGTCTCTCCCTTCATCTATTCAATCCTGTATGTTCTTTAATTTCCTCCATTAACACAGACATATCAACATCTAATTACTCTCTCTCTCGCTCTCTCTTTCTCCCTCTTTCAGGTTCTCATTTGCGCCATCCGTTTGCAAGGTGCTCGTTAAACGAATGTGCTTAATTATATAAGAAGATAATTGCATGTAAATGCAGGCCCTAAAAGCTGCAGCGCTGGCAGAATGACTGAGAGCTGGCTTTCGCTACTCTGTTTGTTTATTTTAGAGTGTGGTGATTACATTGAATCTGCTAATGAAGCTAACATGTCGCAGTCTGAGTCCAAGGTGGCGACTACCCAAATTGGACACAATTAGCATGGGGGCACACACACACATTCTCACAATGGTTTGTGGTGTCCAGAGTCTTATTGTGTATAATTTCCATACTATTAAGGCCTGACTCGTATTGCATTAGACACATTTGGCAAAGACTTTCTAGCTCAATGTGATCCAAAGAGACAGGCAATATCGCTCCCCTTTTAAGCCGTTTGAGACTTTGTTGTCGCTATAAAGTACTAAACCGACACCAACGTGGCTATTTACCAACCATTATTCTGTTTTCACTCACAAATTATCATGCACAACTAACTGAAATTCAACATTTTGTTTTGTTGTCCACTTTATTTACGTATCAAATGCAGTCTGTTGCTTGTTCATTCAGACCTGACTTGCCTGTAATGGTGAGTTTGAAACTCCAGTCAATTTCAGTGGATGTCAAATGAAGGATTATTTATTATGTTTTAAGCAGCAGAAGTCAAGGGGAGCGGGCAGGGAGAGGGCAGCCCCAGAGGGGTCCTTAGGGATGTTCCTTTGGTCCTGATGACATGCGTCGTCCATTATGGGGTAACAAGGGACTGGGGACGGAGGGGGGTTTATGGGATGGGTTGTCGCCCTCGGCAACAGAAGGCTGCCCCCCCCCCCCCACCCCCCCCTTTGGGACTGTCAACGCTGGGGCCTTCTTGAGGAATCCAGTTGTCCTAAAAACACACATACATACTCTCCCAAGTCAAGACACCAAACAGATGGTTACGTCTAATATCTCGTCTTATATCTGCTTCACTAAACCCAATCCCGCTTCGCGTCGCAATAAGACAAAAATCCAAACTGGTCTCAGATCTGACAGACTGGCAAACTTCTACATATTCCCAGACAGATGCTCTGAGTTCAATACTGACCCCCAGCTCTGCACCCAAGAGGGTCTTCCGTCTTCCCACTGGGATGTTACATAAAAACACGATATGTTATTTACAAAGAAATATTTGTAAATGGAGGATGAACCGGCTGGCGATAAGGTCCATGTCAGATCCCAGTGCCGCATTGCCCTTCAGAGACCGAAACATGAACCAAGAGTTGGATTAGCGAACGTGAAATGGAGGGAAGAGAAGTAATACGAATGGAGAAAATGAGTGCAGGGCGGTTGAAATGGACGGATGGATGTCAACGGAGGTTGGCCACAGACGCCTGTACCCCACCGCGACTGTCTGCACAGCTAAGACATCCTTACATTTTCTCCCACCTCCATTTCTGCCGGCTCAGAGTCTAAAACACAATCATGAATCAATAATTACACATTATTACGATAATTACGAGCACATATGATGACAGTAATGGGCTTCATTTACCCCATCCATTATTACTTAGTTACAGATTAAGTATTTGATCATTCATCTAAGATTATAGCTATTGGCACAGCTTTTTTCAAGGTATTTTTATTGACTTTAACCCTTAATACACATGTCCAGAAATTATTATACAGTAGGCTAAATAAAGTATTTATATAAAATGAATATAATATAAACATTTTTATAGATTTACATAAATGCATATATTGTTTTATATAGATAATATATACATAAATAAGAAAAAAAATGTATATCAAACAAATCTTTTTATAATAGCATAAATATGTAGGCCTATAAATATACCATACATAATATAAAAGCTACGCTATAAGTAATGTCAGGTGATGTTTACATGGCCTTTAGTATTGAAAGCAATTTTAATTCCAATTTATAGCTGGGCTACTTTAGCAAGTTTCTCATCATGGTTTGGAGAAGGAAGTTTTGCTCACTTTTTTCTCTTCGTATGTGCTTGCATAAACTCTTTCTGTCTCACACACGCACACACAAAAACTCAAGCATTTTATCCTCTCTAATCTGAAACTGAAATAGATCAGAAAGGGCGTCGATCAATCACAATGCATTAATTTCTTATTTTCATAAGCACTCTGGTTACAGCGATGCAGGTCCTGAGGTGAGGCTGTTCCTGGAAGAGCCTGGTGCTTTAGGAGCTGCCTCTTTGAGATAATGAATTGACGTTTCGATTCAATGGCCTTTATGCTCAGCCTCTGTGGAAACAAATATGCCCCAAGAAACCAAATATTGTATGGAACGAGTGGACAGAAGAACCAGTCATTGATTTTACCCCTTTTCTCTCCCTCTCTCTCAGTAATTTTTTTATTGCATATATAGTGTGCATAAATGTAGAGTTACAGAGCATTTACACCACTTTAACCCAGAGAAAATTATATTTATTCGCACAATGATGAGAAAAACCGAACACAATCCTAATTTTACAGAGTCTTTTGATTATCTCCCCTAACCTCTGTTACACTAGGCTATTGATTTCCCCCAACTTGTATTACTGTAAAACCCCCTCAAATGGATCTGATTATTCAAGATTTCATTCTTAATGTTGCAAAACAACTTCAAACTCTGAGTTTTGAAAGCAGCTGTCCAACGTTGCCACCAGATGGATTGTAGTTATTCTCCAGAGTGAGAAACATCATCTGAATGCATCAAACACCACCATCCGCTCTCCATCAAAAGCATTTTATTAAGGGTTCTGTCATGGCTGTGGGCTAATGCATGGCGGGGTTTGGTGGACAGCATCTTTTGGATTGTGAGGAGTTTGTGTGCTGAGGGCAGACACCTGATAGCCCCCCAGGCGCTTTCCGGCAATACATAACCAGCCGCACGCTTGATTCTCTTTGTTGTAAACAGACTGAGGATTGTGGCCTTGTCTTGATCCTGGGTCTTATTCCATGATTTGCCATTCTGACAAATAGAGGCTCTGTTAAAGATTAAGTAATTGCCAATCTGGTATGAAACTGATCTTGGCGACACTTTACACTATGGTTGCACAGATTGACATTAGTTAATGCAATAGGTAACATCAACTAACATTGAATGATACTTTACAGTATTTGTTAGTCTTGATAATACATTTGAACCATTTTTGTTTAATGCATTATTAATTAATGTGAACTTTTTATATATTATATTAATATGTAGGGTCGTATTATATTATATTTATTATATTATATTATATTATATTAATAGACGATCAATGATGTAAAATGAATTAATGAATGGTAATGTATACAGTCGTATTGTAAAGTGTTAATTTTATTATATTCATATTTTTATATGAAGCTTTAGTTGCATGTAAAATACTTATTTATATTTGATAATTATTTAAACTATATTTATTATTCCACTTGATAAAAATTGTATTAGATCTTGAAAATGATTGATAACTGTGTCTGTGTTTAGAGAGAGACCACGAGGGTCTGGCATGTTTGTGTGTATTAGTGCTATGTTTGTGTGCATTAGTGTGTGTGTGATGTTGATGAACTGCTCTGTTTATCTTATCTGATGAATCATAACAGTAATTGATTGTAATGAACCCAATTGTTTCGGATACTCTGCTCTTGGCAGCTGGCTGGATGGTTGGTATAAACAAACAAACAAACAAAAGAAGCATAAAATGTCATTCTAGAATAATGAGTCTCTTAATATTTAAAGCAGCTATAGTTGTTTGTTTTTTTCATTCTGCATTTTACACTGTTTCTCATAAAAAAAAAAAAAACATCCTGACATTAACAGTTTGTGACATGGGAAGGATGCAAGCACTGAGAAGTGCTGAAAATGACAAGCGTATGAGTGAGAAGGACAGAGAAGGATGAGTCAGGGTCACGTCCAGTGTGTGTATGAATGGGGGTGTGATGGTTTGGACGGGTGGACAAGGAGACAGCGTGTGGTAGACTGTCTGCCTCCAGCTAGAGAATTTGAGGCGATGCGGTGAGCTAATGTGAGTAGAGAGAGAGAGAGAACGAGTGCGCGAGAGTGGAAGAGAGAGAGTAAGAGAAGAGGTAAAATGTCATGTCCCTCTGTTGCCTAACAATTAAATGTGGCACCTCAAGCAGATCAATTTAATTTCTCTCAGCCGAGGGCTTTCGTTTCTCCTTTGCTCGTTTTCTCCATCTCTCTTCCTCCTCTCCCTTCTCCGCTATCATGCGTTGTCTCGTTCTCTTTTCGGATGACTTTCTATTGACCCGTAACTCTCTCTTTTCGCGTCTCCCGGCGCTGTTTTTGGAGATGCTGTTCGGAAACAAAACACCATAATAAAACAGCACTTGAAATATCAACATAACCCTCGGCTAATTAGACTCTGGCTAATGGGGCCTAATTGCATCTGCTCAGAGTGCCGAGTCAGTTCCCTGTACTGTAACCCGACGCCCCCTGCTCTCCCGCCTCATTGATGGAGTCTGTTCTGTAAAGTAAAATGCAGTTAATTTATCGTAAATCTATTAAAGGGACGAATATAAATTAGTAGGGGAAAGGAGATGCGAGAGTGATTAACTCTTTGTTTTCTGTCTAAACTCTCCGTTCCGGGGGATTTTTATACGCATGCCGCCGGCGGCCTATTGAACCGAGGTTACGAGTGGCATCTTGGTGAGAAATGGAAGAAATGGAAAATGAGGGTATGTTGTATTGAGGCTCTACTTCAGAATAACAAGTGCATTAAGAGCCACATGCTTTTAATTTTGATGTAATTACACCAAGGGGACAAGAGAAAGGCAAGGTGTGTGCGCGCTAGTTCACTGAGAACAGAGCAAGCCCGGCCGGCCTAGGCTTTTATATATTTCTGTTCTTTTATAGCAGCCCACCCCACTCCCTTTGTCACTGTATTTTTTTCTCATTCTGAAAAGAAAAAAAAAGGATTTGGCCCATTTTCAGTCTCAAACGAAACAAAACAAGCTCAATAAGCACAAAATGTACTTGTTTAAATTACCCTTTTCCCCTATGTGAAAAACCATTAAGCTTGCTACTGTGAGCAAGTTTTTTTTATTCTTCCTTTCTTTCTTTTTCCCCCCTCGGTCCTCTGTGTTGCGGTTCTACCACTGATAACAGCTTTTATCAGATTTTGTTATTAGTCCATTAGATGCTGATAGTCGTCGAGTCTAATTCTGTTTTTCATTGGACAGTTCGCGAATTGAAAGCACTGTGAGAGGGCTTTAGTATTTAGACTAATGTGCTTTCGATCTCAATGCAGTGTCCATTTAAGTGCTGTGACCAGGATGTTTATTGAGAAATGTGTTTTTAATCTTGTGCTTGTTAACCAGCCGCTTGACTGGGTAAAAGGAAAAGCGTGGAAACGCGTCTCAAATGAAGCCTCAGCCTTAAATCATAAATGATGGTCTCTGCGACTCAGGGTGGGAGGGGAAGACAAAAAATAAGAACAGAATAAAACAGAAAATCTCATCTTTTCAATTTGGTTAAGGTGCCTGGCACTTTTCATTTCTTCTTTTTTCATCTTTTCACTTGTCATTTCTTAGCCAGTCTTGATCTAGCAGAGCAGATGGCATCTTAAGCATGTCCCACATGCCTTGTATTCTAACTGTGGTTCCCTGTGTACTAAATTATATCAGTCCCAAAATTCTGTTGTATATCTGCTTGCTACTCGAATCTAAGTGTGTCCACTACAAGCTACTCGTAATTTGAAGTAGTAAATCTATACCAAGCTAATAAAGAATTGAAGATATTTAAGGGGGCAGCATGTTTTTTTTTAATAAAGAATGATTACAGTAATTAATATTTTGATTTATTTTTCACACATACATAATATTTCATGTTTTTTTATTTTTATTATACAGATTGTAATAGTAATTTACTATTTTACTAGTTATTTAGGTTACAATGTTGTTACGACACCAACATCCTTCAAAATATGTTACACAGAAGAAAGTCATACAGGTTTGGAATGACATGAGGGTGAGTATTGTCAGAATTATTATATTTGGGTAACCTAGATAACTAGAAAACATGCTAAATTCTAATACAATATATAAATTAGATGGACAACATATTGTACTAAAACTTAGGTACAAATTAAAATGTCTTGCAGGGATTTCTATGCCGGGTCTGAAATAAATCAATGAATCGTTTTAGTGAATTGGATCGTTCAGGAAGTTTATATAAATCAAGTCATTTGTTAATTTATATGAACTGTTCAAACAAACCTATTCACTAAAATGGATTAGTGCATTAGATTATTCAGGCTGCTCTGCTGCAGATTCAAACAAATAGATATAAAAACACAAAACAGCTGAACGACAGTCATGATACTAAAAATGTAATGAAATTGATTCTGTCATTAAAATGTACATTTTTTACTTTCAAACGTTCAAAAGTTTAGGGTTGGTAACATTTTAGCCATGTGTTTGAAAGGATTCTCTTGTGCTCACCAAGGCTGCATTTATTGGATCAAAAATAAAGTAAAAACAGTTATAATTACAATTTAAATGAACTGTTTTTTATTTGAATATTTTAAAATATATTGTCATTTACATCTGTGATGAGTATGCTGAATTTTCATTAGGCATCGCTCCAGTCTTTAGCGTCACATTGTCACATCCACCAGCTCATGATACCCAATAGAGGGCCTTCTTACCATGAACTGTATTTCCCATAATCAATTGCCTGGACTCATTATGTGTGATTAGGTTCAGCTGTGTCTCATTATCATGTTAAACTCTGCCTATATAAGCCCTGTATTTTCACTCATTATTAGCGAAATCTTGTAAATGTCACACTGCACTTCTGAGTGTGCTCTCTGGTTTCCCGTGTCATGTTTTTTTGTTGTTGTTTTTTTTAATCTTCTGCCTGGTTTGCCCTTGTGTCTTTTTGGATTATCTGCCCTGTGTTTTGACCTATTGCCTGTTTTATGGATTATGATTAGGGCTGTGTGATATGGACAAAAAAATACGATTGTGATTTTTTTTTTATCAATATTTCGATTTTAATCACGATTTTGAAACAATATTTCCTTTCCCACATACTTGTCGGCTTTATTCATAGACAGTAAAAGAAGGCTTTATTGCCGGCACCATATTTTCGCATAAATGATACGTGACGGCGTCAGTTATTTCTTCATACCTTTTTGAACTCTTTTCATATGTTGTGCAGTTCATAAATGCCTGCATTATCGATTTGTGTTAACCCGGTCCGGAATGCGCCATTGTTTTTCTATGACAACGGGCTAAACACGTTAATATGCATTCATATTCCACACTGAGGGGGCTGGAGAGAAAATCATTCTTTCTTGGGTTTTGAAATCGCACATGCTCACATCGCGATTTTATTATGATTTCAATTAAGCGCACAGCCCTAATTATGAATTATGATTCTGGATTGCCCTAATAAAGCTGCATTTGGATCCTTAACCATGTCAGAGCAGTTCATGACACACATGATCCTTCAACATCATTCTAATATGCTGATTTGGTGCTCAAGGAACATTTCTTATTGTTATACATGTTGAAAATTAGTTGTGTTTCTTAATATTTTTTGTGGTAACAAAAAATAATCTTTTTGAAAAGATTCAAACCGAATCCTTTATCAGGAATCTTTGATGAAAAAGAACACCATGTATTTGAAATAGAAATCTTTTGATACATTATAAATGTTTTCTCTGTCACTTGCGATGGGCCACTTAACACTGCCAACATCAGATGCATAATAACAGTCTTGAGTATTTGAATCTCAGTCCCAACCACTGTGGTTCTAATACAGGGACATTAAAAAAACAGATTCCTTGACATCTGTGAGAAGACTGTGGTCTCTGTAATCCCATTTCCCTCATTTCTAGAGAGGTTTGTCTCGATGACCTGGACAATCAGACTTGTTTTGTACATGAGTGAATCATTACAGGGTTCGGTCTGTGTAAATGCACACATCAGGGCTTTAAAGGCACCCCATCATTTCCCCAACACAATCTCAATAGGTCTAATTGGCTGCAGAATATTTTAATTGGAGCCATATTGATTTGTGAGGGCCTGTGTCTGTGGAATTGTCTGACAATTACATAGTGCTTTTGTTCAAGCTTAATTTTGTTTCATTTGTCCAGACATAAACCGTCCTCCCCTTCATCTGCCAGTAGGAGCACTGGAGATCACTGTCAGATAATTATAGTGCATGTCTCTGTGTGTTGGCTGCTCAGTTCAAATACAGACTCTCAGTTTCATTAGGCTTCAGATCTGGCCTAAAAATCTGACACACACACACACAGTCCCTGTATTATTGCTAATTCTTGTCGTTTGGTGCATCTATTCTGTCCCGTTGTTGCCGTTCTAATTGGTCTGGCCTCACAATGGTCATCCTAGCAAGCAGGAGGCCTCTTTCCACAGGTCCGTGTGTGTGTGTGTGTGTGTTTGTGTGTGTGTGTAAGCGACACTGGGTAAAAAGGAAATCAATAATGTTTCATTAGAGCAGCGTTGTAGAAGTCTTTTGCCCGTGCATGGCTTAATTATTCTTTTCTAGGCGTTTGCTTTAATTGGGAGAATAAAAGAGTGAAGTGGAGAGAATGACAGCATTAGCATATCTATTAGAGACATGGCCACAAGTACACACACAGCCTCACGGCCATGAGTTCACCCCAGTAACCTTACACACACACACACGTTTGTTTTTCTATCATGGTATGGACTTTCCATTGACGTCCACTGTTTTTATAGTGAGTCAATGATATTTTTTTTCTATCTGCTAACCCCCAAAACCCCCTTTTTGAATTTTATTTATTTATATTTTTTAGTTAAGGGATAGTTCACCCAATGAATGAATGTTCTGTCATCCTTCACACACATTCATGTCATTCAATTGCTGTATGAATTTATTTATTCTGTGGAACACAAAAACCGACATTTTAAAGAATGTTTTAACTGTTTTTGTCTACAATGAAATCCACTGGTGTCCCAAAACAAAATGCAGACCCCATTGACTGTGATTGTATGGACAAAAAAACACTTTTCTTTTGTGTCCCACAAAAGAAGAAAGGACATTAGGGTGACTAAATGGTGATGGAATTACTATACTTTTTATGTCTGTTGAGCTGTTTCCCTTGTTGGTACCATTGGCTGCTTCCCACAGTGCTGGTGATTTAAAAATGTTACTGTCCTTTTGGGGATATTTGTTCCTCAAAATTGTTCATTTGAATCAATTAAGTTCTGTTAAAGAAGTGCTCTCTATTTTTCTCCTGTCTTTCGCTCTGTCTCTTTCTCTATCTCATGCAATCATGCCAAAGCGACAGTGACTAACGGCCCACAGTAGATGAAATATAATGATTCTCTTGGAAGGAGACAGACACTTTGAGCTGTCTGGTCTCCCCTTGTGGATACACGCACACATGCACACTTTAACTCTGAGATCCGGGGTTAATCACTCTATCAGTGTAATGAAGTACTCACTGACAGCTGTAAGCAAGCTATGTAGATGAACTTCCCTCATCAATTTCTGCCACTCTTCACACACATAGAATAAATCTCCATGAAAACCCTGTCTAGAGAGGTAGACACAGACACTTTCACTGAGCATGTGTGTGTATGGGAAGGCTGCAGTGTGTATATATCAGATTTAATGTTAGATTAAACACACACATGGTTTGACTTGGTTCCTAATAATTGCGCATTTGCACATTTAATAAACTCTCTTTTAATAGCATAGGACCTACATGTTAGAATTTAATTTTCAATGATGCATGCATCGTTACGTTGTCTAGTAAATTAAATATGTTACTATTGAACTAGTAGTAGTACAATGCATTTCTGTTGTCCAAAACAGTATATTTAAGTAGAATATCCCTATATCTAAATACTACCTACTACCTAACACCTATGGGTGTTCCCTTACGAAGCCTTACATCTTATTACGAACAGCAGGTGTTGAGGATGGCTCATAAAATAATAGGAGATAGTACACACCCGCTGCATTTGGACTTTGAGTGGATGCCCCTGGGACGACGTCTAAGGGCAATTAAATGTTCTACAAATCGTTATAAATTTACTTTCGTGCCTGAAGCAATACGGCTATGTAATAAACTTAGGTGACTTTTTTTATTATTATTATTATTCTTTATTTTTTTATGTATTTTAATGTATGTGCTAAGTGTTTTATGTGAGGCACCATGCAAGCTCAAACTAATTGCCCCACAGGGATTAATAAAGCTCTAAACTAAACTACCTAGATTCGACTTTTTGTAGTACTTTAATAATATTCAGTCATCAATTTTTTTGATAGTATTGTGGCTTACCTTAGGAAATATGCTTTTATTTATTAGAAATTTATAAGAAAGGGATTTATTATAATATAATAATTTAGATAAAAGCTTATTAATGTAATATAATATTTATTGTCAGAACTTTAAAAAAACGAAAAAGACATGCAACAGGCCTCAACAACAAAAAACAAAAAATCCATTGTTAAAACCGAATGTGAGTCTGAAGCGCAAAAAAAGAACGAAAACAATTTTCCACAAATGGTGGTAATTTTTTATAAAATCGCTTCAGTACAGCGGTCTGTTTTCCTTTCAGCTCTGGAACCACAGGTTACGACGTGCCGGATATTCAGTTTTGAAAAGCTTGATTTATAATTTGCAGCATTCCCATCTGCCCGTAGTTCACTGGTCGCTGAACGGACAGATAAACCAGTTAGCAAACACTTTTCCCCACTGTCTGTTGTTTTGATAATCACCCATAATAGCATCTAGCTTCAGTATGGTCTTTAAACCTGATTTACTGTCTAATGGAATAAGAGAGACTCAGAAAAGCCAGAAAGAGAGAGAGAGAGAGAGAGAGAGAGAGAGAGAGAGAGAGAGAGAGAGAGAGAGAGAGAGAGAGAGAGAGACCGAGAGAGAGAGACGCAGCCAGTCAGTCACTACATGCACCTTTTGGGTAATGTCATTACACATGTTTTGAAGAATAAATTAAATCAGCCCTAAATTGTGCTCTCAAGTCAGACCTGGAAAAAAAACAGATAGAAAAAAGGGAGGGGGGAAAATGAGTGGACCTCATTGAAAAGAGAGAGAGAGTCATATTTGAACCTCTCGCAGGGAAATGCACTTAACCAGATTAGAACGGGCCAGTGTGGATGGATGGGCACAGTAATTGCGCTGGCTGTAATGGGTTCCTGTTGCCCGTAGCAGACAGTGGGCAGTTCAGTGGATAATGCGTGTCTCTGTAAGGTTCGAGGACCTTACAGGCTCAACCTGTGATTGGGGTCAGATCTGTGGATGTCAGCTGATAAAAGGTAACCCCACTCGCAATCCCACAGGTCACACGTAACCCTGCTGCCACACCGCAGGAGTGTAAAACACACACGACTGCGTTATTTAAGTGCGTTTATTATGCGACAATTCTGTGAGCTAAAAGTACATTTCTTCATGGTGAACTAGCAAAAATTGCAAAAATGATTTAAAATTTACAGACAAGTGCCCTTGTTCCATTCCAGATTTTTTCCTTAGATGTACCGTACACTAAGAGTCATTGAACCCAATAAACAAAAGACAGACTATCTGCTCTTTTCTGTTCTGTCTAAATCTTAACCCCCCCCCCCCTGGTGATGTCTGTTTCACGTCTGTTTTTGTTGTCCTATAGACAGAAACATTATCTACACTTAAACGAATTCTAACTTAACCTGTGGGATTGCTTTAAAATAATCACTTCCTGTCTGCAGAGGGCTTGGGAAGTACGCTGTTTGTGGCTTTTGTCTCACTGAAAGAGAATCAATGGTGAAACTGAAATTGATCTGCGGTGTGTAAATGTATTTTCTCTTTCAGCGCCGTTGTTCCCTCGCTCACACACACACACACACACACACACTCAAACTCCTGCCCCTCCCCAGATGGTGTGTGTTACCTGTGGTCCCGGGCTCACCTGTAACAGAGTCGGCTTGGCTCCAGGTGAGGGCTGTGGTAACGCTGTCCATTGTGTGTGTGAACAAGCAAAAGGCTGCAGGGATTGAATAGCAAACATGCAGGTGATGACATAGTCTCCTTGAACACAAAGTGTGTGACACTAGCAAGGAGGTGAAAACACACACATACACGTGTACAGACACACACACAGCTTGACAAGGGCATTTACCTTAATTCACTCAGCCAATTAAGAACAATATCGCTTTCTTTCAACTAGGAATTTGTAAACAAGCACATTGCTATCCTATCCACTTTATTTCTAACATGAGGCACAGCCATTTTTAATTTGTACTTCCTGTGTCAGCCGCTTCCCATTATTTTAGCTATTTAGCTCCATTCAAAATGGAGGCCGCAGTAAAATGAAACAGCAGTATGCACAAATGAACTATAAAGTGCATTTTCTGACTCTACCAAAGTTTAAAGGAATATTAAACTTGAGAAGTTCAGTACAAATTAAGCTCAATTGACAGCATTTTTGGTATAATGTCGATTACCATCGTTTTCAAAACACCACCTTAATCAAAGTAATGTTGAGGCTTTTTTGGAGTACTTCAAAACTGAAATGTGAAGCTTATAATTTTATAAAAGCTTTCACATTAATTCTTTTGTGTATTAATTGAACTGTAATGTTCTCTGTTTTTAAAGTTGTTTTGTGGTTTTAGGTGTTGTGAGATTTAATTTATTCACACTAAAATCATGTTATCACATTATAATCAACACACACATTGTTACCGTCTTGTGACTGTACGTTTGAAATCGAATTTTCATCACTTGCATTCACTTGCTTAAACCAGATTTTAAAAAAAGAACATGAGGACAAGTGGAAATACATTTTTGTATAACAAAATTATGCCAAAAATGCTGTCGATTGACCTGAACTTGTATTGAACCCAGAATACTTATTTAAAGAGGATCATGATTTGAATGTATTGGTCATAAACAATGAATAGAGTCAATGCTCTTCCTGAAATATGGGTGGGGCTAAAAGAGCAGGCAAGAATCTCATGACCTCATCTGTGAAACATCATACAACCGTTGTAAGGTTTTGTTGCTTGCGTCACCTGTTGAAGGGTATACCTTTAAGGGGAAAAAAGCATGTTTTTCTGACAGAATGACAAGAGAGAGTTTGATATGAATGGCTGGCGATCTTTCAGACACAAATGATACTTGGATCCAACGTCTAGATCTGAAGACTTTTGGAGCTGTCACTCTATTAATCTGTTATGCAATCATGGCTTTTTTCCTTCAGATTCATTCTAAGCACTGGAAAAAAAAGAAAAAAAAATCACTTGTGTGTGTGTCGGTGCGTTTCACAGGTGTTCCGTGGGGCCTGCAGAAAGACACTGCAGGCTGGTAACCAGAGACCTCTCAGACCTTGTGGGAACTCTGATAAGATACTCTTGCTCTTTTCCTCCCCTCCCCGCTCTCTCTTTTCTGTCTTTCTCGGTACGATGGGGCAAAAGGTGAGGGCGGGAAGCCAAACAAAGGCATGTGTGCCTCTGCCATTGCTAAGCGGGACCCCTCGCTCGTCTGTCAGAACGCTGGGGCGCACCGTTTACAATGACATTCCACATTCCGACACTGGAGAAAGTGGCTGGTGAGAGGGCAGCATGTCGTCCCCACGGTAACAAGACCCTTGGGCGGGTTGAGAAAAGGGGGTGTAGAAGCACTCCGGGGCCTTGTCCTCACTCTCAGGTGATGTGAGGAACTTTTTGTGTTATGTTGAGTATAACACACTGTTGCTTTTGACCCCACACACATCCATTACTGTAGAATGCGGCCCTGCGGGGTCACCGGGGACACCTGATCTAGTCGTAGTCGTTGCGCAGCCTTTGAATGAGTTTTGTTAGCGTTGGGGGAATTTTTTTTATATTTTTAATAACATGTTGAACTTGTCAACACATCACACTTGAAAAAAAAAAAAAAATTCCCAGACTGTGCGAGTTCCAAGTAAACAGAACTTAAATTATGCTGGCTACAGACACACACACACACATGCACGTCCCTCTAAATTTACTCTGCTTTGTCTCAATTTGTTTCTGAGCCGTTTGCGATCCTTAAAAACGGCTGAAACACAATAGAAGTGAAATGTGAAGCTTGTGTTGTCTGGCAGCAGATATGAGTCTGTCTGGATGTTGCCTTCATTCAGAAATTCCCTGGCAGCCGGAGAAACATCGTCAGACCCCGGCAGCTTCCAGAGAGCTCATTCAACCCCGCCCGCTGCTGGATCGCATTACTTGCGCTGGCCCGGCGGCCAAGAATTCAGGATGGAAAGGATAAAAATCGGATGAAATGAAAAATAATCCCTGTTGATGCCAGGTGAGTTTACCTGCCTTTGCCTACCTGTCATGGTATTTAATCCTTTGTTGTTTGCAGTCGGAGTTTTGCGGAGAGAGGAATGTAATGAATGTGGTAATTTGGAGTTCCCCGGACACCATGAGGAGGTTTGCTGGGGTATGTGCACGGGACAGTCGAGACTGATGACAAAATGTGCAACTTGCTAAAATGTTGTTTTTATGTCTTCATATTTCCTCAGCGGTTGCCGTTGCAACAGACCATTACTCTCGCAGCACAGCCTTGGCTGTGTCAGCTGGTAGAGGGTGTCCAGAGGGTGAATGATGTTGTTTGTTGGTCTTGTTTGGTGTATTAATGTATTTGTGTGCTTTTATAATGGATGACGTGCTGATGTTCGGACCCCTCTGGACACTCGGAGCTGATTTTGTTTGTGGAACACACCTCACTCTTCACTGGAGTCTCCAAAGCACCAGGAACCAGGTACAAGGTGCCCGAGGCTTTTTGTGTGTGAGAGTGTTTGCGGCTTGATTAATGTGACTGACAGGTATAGGTCTCCCTGTTCTTTGTGATTTCGCCTTGATTCATTTGTAATGAACACGCTTAAAATTCACACTGTGAAATCCAGAGTGTGTGTGATCCTTTGACAGGCCATTTCATTTTCCGGTTTCTCGCATTTACTTGGGGACTAGGCCTAGTCCTGGCACGGATAAGGCCAACATCCTGCTTCTGTACTGCAGGTGAGACCTAAAATAAAGTCCTTTGAAATAGTTTAAGAGTGTCAATGCCATCAAACCTATACTTTTGTTCAAAGGTTTTGGATAAGTTAAAAACAAATAATAATTATTAATATTTTTATTCAGAAAGGGTGCATTAAATTGATCAAAAGTGACAGTAAAGACATTTATAATGTAACAACAGATTTCTATTTCAAATAAAGGCGTTCTGGTCATCAAAGAATCTTGAAAAATGTATAATGTTTTCCACCAAAGGTTAAAGGTAGGGTAAGCCATTTCAGAGAGGCTAGCAATAGCAAGCTAGCTTTGAAAGCATAAGATCTCACCAAAGCCACTTGAAGGCAAACCTGCAACCTCAGCCGAAAAAAGGGTTAACGCTGTGGTATGCAGGGAAGGAGGTATGCATTGATATTCTTTTTTTTTTTTTTTATGAATATCAATGGAGGAGAAGCTTAACTACACTGAATAAACCACTTTGGAAATAGCATCAGCTAATCTTCATCATGTTTGCTCTTAAGCATTCATTTTGGATTGATATATTTTTGGGGGTTTCAACCGCTGTTTTATAAGAGAAGTCACAGACAATTGCGCGGCAGGTATAATTCAGTTTACGGCACTTCTCGTTCATTTCTTTGGTATCTGCAAACAGTGATTGACTGTCGCACAACTTTGAACAAAATTCAATGACATCAAGGCTGTAATGTGATTGGTTATCAAGTCACACGATATCCGACAGTTAGCCGTTATGCTTTCTCCAGTGGCCAAGGACCCTCGTATCTCCCAATAATAAGACCATCTCTGATCCCACCCTCCCTTCAGAGCGTCTCCAAAGCCACGCCTCCTCCAAAACACATGAACACGGACAGCCAGAGCGGAGTCTGCAAAGTGTCACAAAAGGGCCTTAAATTCCCTCATGTCTCAAAGCACGTAACATTACAACAATAATAAACGTAAACAACTTAAAGACAGCTGACTTGTACCACATAACTGCTGCAGATTCATTTTGGCATTGATAGTGTTGCCACAGAAACTCATAATTCCGGGATGTGAACAGAGTAGAACGTCACTGGTTGCCATCTTTAAATTACAGTAATTACGACATGGCTTCAATACAGCATAAGCTCATTGTTTTAGTTCAGGATGAACTGTAAAAGTTGGATGCTTGGCGCTCTGTGACTTTCTGTCTACAACTCTGCATAGCCTCATCCTGGAACACGCTGATGATGTCTGTGCGAGCAGTGTGTGCGGAGGTATGCAAATACATAGCATCAATAACAGAAGAGGTCTAAATAACCTATCAGGATGTGAAGAGAGTTTTAACCAGGTTTGCTCACTCTACCTTTAAGGAATACTGTTTTCAACATCGATAATAATAAGAAATGTTTCTTGAGCACCAATTCAGATTATTATAATGACTTGTGAAGAATCATGTGACTGAAGACTGGAGTAATGACTGCCAAAAATAATCCACTTTGCCATTACAGGAATAATATGTTTGAGAAGATTCAAATAGAAAATAGTTATTTTAAATTGTTATACAATTTTTACTGTATTTTTGATCAAATAAATGCAGCCTTGGTGAGCATAAGATTTTAAAAGACATCTAAAAAATGTCAAAATTCAATAAAAAATATTTTTGACCTTTTGAATGGTAGTGTAAATAGTTCAATATTTTGCTATATAATATATACTATCATTCCTAATGTCATGCAGAAAATATCAGTTAAAACTTTTTGAAATAATTAATTAACTTTTAGCATTATTTCATTTTTGCTCTACGTCACAACAAATTCCACAGTGAAAAAAAAATCTTCATTTAACTTCATCTTCATACTTCAAAAATCTATTTTTGTAAAATGATTGGATCTTATTTATGAAAGAGGTGCAGAACAAATTTCTGTATAATCCTTCTTAAAGTCCCCCTGTAATCAATTATTGTGTCCCTTAAAACTCATCTTTGATCACCAAAAAGACATATTTAAAAGTTTTTACCTTGAAAAAAAATCTTCATGTCTTAAAATAGCTTGAATGTAACTCTACACTGTTGCCTCATTTAGTATATGCGGTTCTATGAATATGCAAATTAGCCCCGCTTCCACTCACTCACACCAGCTCAGAGATCCACTCATTTACGATCACACGTTGTCGTGATTGGTTTGTGACGTTAGAAACACCGGTGATTTCAAACTGCGTTTTTGAGACTGTTTTTGTTTCACTGCAGTTTTAAGGAGAAAATACTCAGCAATGGTGCTGACTTGTGAATTTGCACATGGTTTGTCTTAAAGCATATTAAAACATTATAGACATTAAAACAAACAACATTAAAAGCTTGATTTTCAGCACAGGGGGACTTCAAATTAGTTCAGACATCAAATTTCTTGTATTGAATCATATGCAATTCATGTAAGATATGTATATATTTTTTTATAATCGTCTATACGATTATAAAAATGTTCTCTACTTGTGTTTCATGAATAAGGCCCATTCTATTTATTGAAAAGCTGCATATTCACATACACAAGTTCAGCAGAGAAAAATCCCTTCACATGCATCATTTGCAAATAAACTGCGTTAAAGCCCATGTTGTTCTAGTAAATATGAAGTAAATGGCGCCAGTGTTTTATGCTGCATATCTTCAATACCATAAAACCATTTTTGGCAGTCCTCAGTGAAATAATCCCTGTTGTGTCAGACTGTGGTTACCAGATGATGGCATATCATTTCTTTGGCTGTTATTCACCGTGCTATAATTGTGTGTGTTGGTATCATCAGAGGTCCTCCCTTTTTTTGAGGTGTGTCATGTCTTGTCCTGTGATTGTAATCTTACACTGAGCCTAATCAAAGACAGGCCTGCTGAATGCCCTTCCATAACCACAAGCGTTCATGCCCATTAGAGCTAACAGGCCCCTGAATGCATCAGATAACGCCTGTTCTTTTGAAGGAGAGTGAGAGAGATTGCGCCGGGGAGAGAAAGAGAGAAGGTGGTTGGGACATGTGGCTTCTGCGGGGGCTTATCTAGGCTTTGAGAGTGTCACAGCCTTGCCCTCCCTCTCATTCCCTGCATTATCTGGCCATATCTTGAGGGCCTTCCCTGTCCATTCCACATAATCACTCAGTAATACCAGCCACCCTTTTCTCTATTAAAATAATCACCGGCAATTAGGAGGAGAATGGGCAGGGAGAGAGGGAGAAATCACACACAAAGTAATATTTTCCCCACCTTACACGCTTTTCATCTGTTTTTTTTCCCACTAACCTCCCGCAATGCATCAGGACCCTGGGCGGCCTAGGCTCGATCCAGCACTATTAAGGAAAAAGGCTCTGACAATTTTTCAAGAGCGGATAGATGAAAGAAAAAGAGAGAGAGAGACAGATAGGAGCAAATAATTTAAAAATTGACCATCTGTAAAATGAAGAAAATGGAAGTGTAAGAGGAGCATTGTGATTTACTTTATCCCTCTCAGAGACGCCCGAAATCTAAGAGGCGCTATTAAATCTCCCTTTGAAATAAATGTGTCGCATTTATCTGTGTGGCCAAAAACGACTAATGAAGCTATTGTCAAAGCAAATAAAGCAGGGCGGATTTGCTGCGCGCAGACTGTGCGGTATCATCCGGACAAAGGTAGGGGGTGCGTGGGCTTTGAAAGATACATTCACATCAATATTGAGACAGACGAGACACATGACAGGCCTTCTGTGGAGGTGGCAGAAAACAGAAAGCCTGAAAATAATTATTAAACTAGAAAAATCCAGAGTTGCTGTATACTCACCATAAAAAACAAACATCAAATTAATAAATGACAGAATCAGGTGAAGAAAAGGGCAGAGAATGTAACTGCTATTCTCATATCTCGATGAAATGGAGGAGAGGATGTAATTACGGTGAAAGAGTTGCTCAATTACAGTAGCCGCTCACTGCATTTGGCATAAGTCACTTTAAATGGTTTTACGAGAGCTTGTTTTCAAAATGGCGTTTTGCTGCCTTTTATTTTAATTACCAGGTCATAGCAGTGCCTCTCACTCTCTCTTGATCTGCTCTGGCTGTCCAACCGTCAGTCTCTCTCTCTCTCTCTCTCTCTCTCTCTCTCTCTCTCTCTCTCTCTCTCTCTCTCTCTCTCTCTCTCTCTCTCTCTCTCTCTCTCTCTCTCTCTCTCTCTCTCTCTCTCTCTCTCTCTCTCTCTCTCTCTCTCTCTTTTCCTCTCTAAACTCTTTATCAACTAAGAGCAACTAACCCTCTACAGCTGAACACTTTGTGTCTACTGTTGCCTGGATGATATTAAAAAAAGCAAATCAAGCTCGACTGGCGCAGTGGAAGTAAAACGTTCGTGTTCACGGTACAGAGTGTAACGTTCTTCGCACACCATTTCAAGCGTCTTCTTTTTATTATTGCTGTTCACACTGAATTATACAGGGAAAAAAAACTATATAAACTAACTTTCCATTTTATTACAATGAAAGAGCTTTGAATGTCTCAGGCTATAGAAATGACAAGTTGTGTCATGTTGTTGTAAACGGCATATCCCAGTGTGTGCAACTTATCCCTCCATTTAAAGCTAATCAATTTCATGTTCAGGAAGAAGCTGTGAACCTGGGTGGGGGGTCAAAGGTTATTGTACTCAATGTATGTTCATGTCCAGACGAGGGGCCACAAGGTCTCTGTCAGGGTCATGACCTTGGTGACCCCCTGATGGCCATAACACTCATATTTCTCCATAACAGGATCTCTCTCTCAACATCGTATTTCGCCTGTCATATGACTGACCAGGCCAGTGCTGTATAATGTTGCCAACAGAGCCAAATTTGTTCATGTTTGACATGAAAATTTCATTTATTTATTTAATTATAGCTGCAATGCAATGTTAATGTCACACATTAATGAATTGCATTAATTTACTCATTCAGTGTATTTATTTAAATAATACATTTAAAACATATTCATTTACTCGTTCATTTACATTGAATAAATGATTCGAAGAAAGGCAAGTACAAATACATTCATTATTTATCTAAATGAATAAAAAGTATCTATTCAAATTATAAACTAATTTAATTTCTTTATCAATTCCTCTAAATAAGCAAATTAGAAGAAATGCAAGCAACATTTAATAGTTTTTCAGTAGTTGTTTTTACACAAAAAAACAAATGCGCCTTTATGGGTAATAAATAACGGACCAATTTATAGTGATTGAAGGTTCATTTGTTCTGCTTTATTTCACATGATTAAATCTTTTCTGCAGTCACATTCTAGAGTATTAGTTGGTTAAACAACTGATTGTATTTTCATTGAAGGTGAGGAACTCTCTTTTCTGCTTCCCTTTCTTATTTCTGCACTGAGACTCCTGCCTTATTGCATCACTTGATGGCTTGTTCAAAAACAAACTATTCAGTTCCAGAGAACAGCTGGTGTATTAAATATAACAGCTTATGGACTGCCACCCAACTCTATGCCCCATTCCTTCATCATTATTTCATATGTGTATGATTAACTCTCTCCATGCTGACTCTGACCCCATTTAGCACACTAGTGGTTGCGGTCCTGACTGGAGAGTGTGACTTTTTCCAAGTCATTTAAATTTTACAGATCCATTTACACCACCTTTTAATTTAGTGCATAATGATGCCATTAAAAAAAAAACCCTCCATCTGGGCGTTCTTTGGGGAGGGGGTAATTTGCCTGAGCTTTCCACGCTAATGTTTTTCCCCTCACACAGGCAACAGATGCTGAGAAAGAAACAGATACATTCTCTGCAATTACCATAGGCTGATGTGGGCATCCAGGATAAACGTTTCACAGCGTTCTTTTAACGAGGTATGTTCCTGACGTGTTGGAAGGGTCTGGATAACCTCATTTAAATCACACGTGAAAAAAGTTTTAGTGCTTCTAGAAGAAATCCATCACGTTTGGAACATTCTCAGAACTTATACAGTAAGGTGCCGTCACTTTTAGGCACACTTCCCATCAGTCATTTTCAACAATAAAACTTTCCACAAGCCTTGATGCAGTGTGAACCATAAATAAAGATCTGGGTTATTAAATAATAATACAATTAAGTAATTGCTCGAGCATGATAAACTGTGTTGCGAGAGAATGAGCTGCGGCCCCTGCGCTGGAGCGAACTTTAATCCTACCAGCCTCAATTATGATAATGAATGCATTTCTCCTGAATAATTAGGGTGATTAATTTTCCCTTGTTTTGAATTACAATTCTGCTGCCTGCTAGCACTTTAGACCACTCGTTAATTACCAATTAAATCAGCTGGCTCGTTTGCTCCAGGTTCATTGCCCGTGTGGTTCTGTAGCACTTAGGGGTGGTGTTTAATGTGCTAATTGGAAGAGATTAAAATGTGTGACCTCTTTTGACAAGGACCGGATGTAGAATGTCGTCGTGACCGTAAATGACAGTGTTTCCCAGTCGCTGTTAGAAAGTATATTTCTTGGGTGTTTTTTTTAGTCTTGGTGTTAATTCAGCATTTTAGCTGCAGTGCCATTGCGTGTTTGATCCAGGAGTGTGACTGCTTTTATGTCTCAAGCATCAGAGGCTTCATATTCTAACGTTGGAGCCTTTTTTCCCTTTTACCACCATTATTAGCAATCACTGAACTACATTTGTCATTCTTAGCCCTTTTCAGAGGTGTCTGTTCTGCCCTCTGCTCTGTGTCTCATCTTAATATCCTTTCATTTCTACTCTGTCCTTCATGACGTCCACTTGAAACGCATTAACAGGTCTTCCATCCATTTTTCTGAGGCAAGATTGACTCAAATTTAGTTTGCTACATCAATACCACAACGCTCTAGGCAGACTTGAGAGTACTCCTAGTAAAAAGAGAGCTTTTTTTATGTCCTGATGCCATCTTCTTGAATGGCAACTGGATTATTTTTTTTTATTATGGGCCGAAGCTCTTTGGGCCTCAGCGAAGATCAGAGATTTGGGTGGGGAGGTATCTGTTGGCGGGTGCATTGATGGAAGGACCAGAGGCTCTAAGATCCATCAATGGAGTCCATCAACCAGAAGGCTCTGCAGTTCATTGAAAAACTTCAGAGTGCTGACCTGCTCAGCTCTCACAACACACCGAAAGGTTCTGAACTAATGTCCAAGGCCTACTAAAATAAAGTCTGCAGAAGCCCAGCTTCAGTCACCTGGTGCCATATTCAAACTTTAATGTTACTTGAGCACCTTGTCAATGGACTCGCCAAACATCAAAATGGATTCATGCAACTGAGGTTTTTAATATTATGTATCTTCTCATGCAATTTAAAAGTAGTAAAGTCTACATGATTGATAACTTTCTGTAGTATCCGTTCCACATTCAGAGTCCACTTGCTTTTAAAAATGCTGCCATAATCCGAGAATATAAAACTCAACGTGTTCCTTTCCAAATATTTCTCTCCAGGCGTTCTCTCAGTCCCATCTGCAGATCAGAAAGAGTTATTAACCTCAGGGCAGGTGTGTAGCATCCTCGTTCTTCATCAGACCTCCTCATCGAAGAGAGGAAAAGGAGAACAGAGCGTACAAAACACCACAAAACAAACAAACTCATTTTCAGGCACCAAAGGACTTCGCTGCTGCTCCAACCTTCATGTTGCCCTGACCTCCTCCAAGCCTCAAGTGTTCGGATACTGGCGAAATCTATTAGCTTGGTATCATAGGCACAATGGCGCGAATATCAGGTCTATTAAGTGTGTTTTGTTCATGTAATTTATGGAGCTTGAGGTAAAGTGCTTTGTACAATACTAGAGCATCAAGATGAAAACAAATCGCTTTGTGTGAAGCCGGACACTTGCATGCATCACACGCACACTTGTCATTTACATGGAAATGTAATAATGTTCTGTCCTCTCATCTGTTTGCTTGTCATGGGTCATTGTTCACACAATAACAGGAAATAAGAATCTGAAGTATAGGTCTACACATGAGACTGATGTGTAGCAAAAGCTCCATCTAATAGAGATACATATGCCTGCAACTATCTATAGTCAGATTAGCAGTCTTTGAACTTTGAAGTTTCCTGGGAAACTACCAGTTTACATACTGTGTATTAGTCGTTAAAGGGGTAGTTCATCATCATTTACCCACGCTTATGTCGTTTCAAACCTGTTTAATTTGAGTTTAACACTGAATAAAGCACACATGAGTGTTAGCAAAAATGTACTGTATGTTGCGTGCTTATTTTCCAAGTGCTTCAACATTAATGAAATTTTAACAGTCGAGTTGTGTTGAACATCCTTGCTCACCTGTGCCATCCAGCACTTCACACTCCAGTCCAGTAGGTGGTGAAAATGTGACTTTCTTCTTCTTCTAGTATTTTAATGGCAGTTGGCAATAGATAAATAAAAATGCTGGACTTGATTCACCAAAACTTAATTAAAATGGCAGATTTTCTTTGGAATGACATTAGTCATAATTTTAATTGTCGCTCTGTCCCAAATCCCGTCCTAGGGCCTTGCGGTCCACCTCCAAGTTCACACTTGACGTAATGTCCCATACAGGTTGCTTTTAAGTCCACTTTTTATCAAGGGGGTAATCCACCAGCCGGAAACTAAAGTCTCCCTGGCGGCTGCCATTGGCTAGCAAGCCTTCACCTGCTGTTAGCATTCCATTGACTCCCATTCATTTTGGCGTCACTTTGACAGCGAATAACTTTACATCTGAGGCGTTTAAAGATTCCATTTGTCCATTGTTTATTTCTAAAGAAACACGACAATGTATAAAACTAGAGGCTCCATTACCTTGTATCTTACGTTATGGCCCCGTAGAAGCAGTTTTTGTAAAAATAGGTTAACGATTGCGTCATAACACGCGACTCTCTGTCGCACAGTAGAGAAATTACCGTATAGACAGGAGGAGAAGCTCCCGCACAATCGGGGGGACGTGGAGGCATAAAGTCAAGGGAGAAGCCCATAGAGAGTTGTAAAGTTGATCCTGCTGCTAGCTCATGGACAGCTAATACTCACGATCTCCGGCTCTGCAAGATTCGGAAAGGAATGATTCAGATTCCTCTTGGCACAGCTACTAGAAGACGTACAACTGTCAGACAGGTTGCTCACGTCACATCTACGTCGTCAAGCTCAGTTTGAGCCTGCGCAGTACGCTTGGCAATCAAGAAGTGAGTGCTTCTAATTGACTTCACTTTTTATGGCCTTCCCTCGCTAACTTCCCTCTGTCTCTTTCACTCGTATGTACATCAGTGCTCACGTTGCATGAGTGCCCACTACTGGTGGAACCCTTGCGATGAGTTTAAATGGAACGCCCTAAGCCTTGATCCCTTGAAATCTGCTATGCGAGTTGCTGTTGTGACGACACAATCATGCTGCATTGTGGTCTATGGTCCATAGACTATCTGCCTAAAGTGTACATATGAGTAGACTTGCTTCCTCTGTCAAAATCAAGGACTCAGAAGGTCTGTTTAAATAAACTTATTTCATACACTTGACGAAGTTGTCGAGAGCTTCCCGAGGGAAGTTCGCGAGTGTATGTCTAAAAGTGGAATTAGAGACAGTACACACACGCGCGCATGTATTGTGTAAAAACAAACTTTTATTTTGGATGTGATTAATCGTTGCACAGCCCTAATATAAACATATATTTATATTATTTATAGCAGTTGTGCGTCTTCCTCTACACCAGGGGTGCCCAATCCTGTTCCTGGAGATCTGCCTCCCTGCAAAGTTCAGCTCCAACCCTGATCAAACACGACTCAGCTAATTAAGATCTTGAGGAGCACTTAATAAATACAGGAGTGGTGGATCAGGGTTGGATCTGAACTCTGCAAGTAAGATCTCCAGGAACAGGATTGGGCACCCCTGCTCTACACCAATATATATATATATATATATATATATATATATATATAAATTATGGGTTTTGAGTTACAAATACTAAGAAATGTGAACCCAAGTTAGACCAACAGAATTCCTGGAATTCTAAATGTTGTCCGAACTATTGAAACTATTTTGTCTAATCAAATAATTTCATATTGGGCAATATTGCGGAAATGTTAAGGGTTCTTGAGTTCCCAGCATGCACTGCGGCATAATTAAATTGCAAGGTTACTCTTATAGGAGTAGCTGTGTGTCAAATGTCGAGTTGTACAACCTTTTAAAACTATATCCCACATATATGTGTTTCTGAAGGAGCAATCACCTTAAAAATCAAAGATAGCATAGTTTTGTCATGACAACTCAGTTTGGAATGGTAATGGATATGACAATGTTGATATGTTTGGTCTTGGCGGAATAGATCTGTTATGCTGCTGCAGAGCAAGTGTGGGACTTGCTACTGCCAATACATACACAACACACTGTTGTGAGCAAGTAAGACATGCTGATGCTGTCCAAAAAATTGTGCACATGAATTACCTGTAGCAGGTGGAGCTGGGGAAGGTGGAGAGTTTCTGAAAGTGTGCTGCACTGCTACACAAATTTATATAAAGTATTTGAAACCTGTGATAACAAGCAGATTGAGTTAAGGACCTATCAACTGCGCCATCTACAGTTTCATGACAGAACTTTGTATTTCACTTCACATTTGACTAGAGACATTTATTGTATTAGTTACTGAAAATCCGCTGAACAAGACATCTGTAGTTACATTCACAAATTTATTAATAAAGCAGTTTGCATTTAGTGAACGAGCAAATTACAATTGACAAAACAAAGTAGTGTTAGGACAATTATTTAGACAATCACTGAGAGAGCTTAAAAGAATACATTATGTTGCCTCGAATTTGTAACTTTTCACAATTCCTTTTTTACAGAGTAGTCTGTATTCTGTGCAGGGTTTGTGTGTGTGTTCAAAGGTCGCGGTCTGTTTAACCACTCCCTGTCATCACATCATATCAGGAACCCCAGAAACTCTCATCAAAGGGTCATTATACGGGGACCAGATACCCATCACCCATCCTTCTGTCGTTTTCCCTCTCTGTCCCTCTTTCTCCATCCTCCTTTGAAAATATGAGTGATGGCTGGTGCGTGGCCTACATACAGAGACATATAAGACAGGGCCGCTCAGCTCGTGTCCCAGCTCCAGACGAGTGGCGACAAAGGGGTCCTTGTCACTCTGGGGGTGGGCGGAGAGGTTTCATAAAGTGACTTGCCACTACAACATAGGACGGTAAAAAGATCCTTCCTGGAGTGAGCCTGGGGGGTGCTTGCTGAGGGGAAGGGGAGGAGACGCAGGAGCCGGCAGGATATTGCAGGCCAAATCATCCAATCAGTCAGAGATCATCTTACCTGTACAGGTGTGTGCTGTTAGTGTGTGTGTGTGTGTGTGTGTCTACAAAATTGACCACAGAAGTGAGCTAAATCTGACATAAACTTCGTTTGGGGACATCCAGGGACACCATCATTTGGGCAAATGATTCTTAAGTCATATTTTGCAGGTGCTAATAAGTAGCTTAAAATTTGTTATGTTATGTCCTCATTTAGGAAGCTAGGTAAAAGAGAGAGAGTGTGTGGTTGGGGCCTGGTAAACCCTACATTATGAGGACAAAATGTCCTCACAAAAATGGCAATATCCAAAATCCTTGTCCTTGTGGAAAAATGTTTTTGTCCCCATGAGATAAAACAGCTTATAAATCATACTAAGTGATGTTTTTTACAAAAATGCAGAAAGTTTTCTGTGATGGGTAGGTTTATGGAAAGGGTTAGTGTAAGGGGAAAGAAGATACAGTTTGTGCAGTATAAAATCATTATGTCTATGGAAAGTCCCCATAAAACATGAAAAGCCAACGTGTGTGTGTATGTGTGTGCATGCAGATTTGGCTATAAAACATTTTTAAAGATCTCAATCGTAAGTATAGTGAAACATGTTGTTCTCTGACTTGTGAGAGCATTAAAAGCAGTCCACACTATTTGAAATATGCTAATAATGACAATAATTTAAACAGGTTTGTTTGAGTGCTGAAAATGTGCTATTAATACATATATACACTCACCGGCCACTTTATTAGGTACACCTGTCCAACTGCTCGTTAACACTTAATTTCTAAGCAGCCAATCACATGGCGGCAACTCAGTGCATTTAGGCATGTAGACATGGTCAAGACAATCTCCTGCAGTTCAAACCGAGCATCAGTATGGGGAAGAAAGGTGATTTGAGTGACTTTGAACGTGGCATGATTGTTGGTGCCAGAAGGGCTGGTCTGAGTATTTCAGAAACTGCTAATCTACTGGGATTTTCACGCACAACCATCTCTAGGGTTTACAGAGAATGGTCCGAAAAAGAAAAAACATCCAGTGAGCGGCAGTTCTGTGGGCGGAAATGCCTTGTTGATGCCAGAGGTCAGAGGAGAATGGCCAGACTGGTTCGAGCTGATAGAAGGGCAACAGTGACTGAAATAACCACTCGTTACAACCGAGGTATGCAGCAAAGCATTTGTGAAGCCACAACACGCACAACCTTGAGGCGGATGGGCTACAACAGCAGAAGACTCCACCGGGTACCACTCATCTCCACTACAAATAGGAAAAAGAGGCTACAATTTGCAAGAGCTCACCAAAATTGAACAGTTGAAGACTGGAAAAATGTTGCCTGGTCTGATGAGTCTCGATTTCTGTTGAGACATTCAGATGTTAGAGTCAGAATTTGGCGTAAACAGAATGAGAACATGGAACCATCATGCCTTGTTACCACTGTGCAGGCTGGTGGTGGTGGTGTAATGGTGTGGGGGATGTTTTCCTGGCACACTTTAGGCCCCTTAGTGCCAATTGGGCATTGTTTAAATGCCACGGCCTACCTGAGCATTGTTTCTGACCATGTCCATCCCTTTATGGCCACCATGTACCCATCCTCTGATGGCTACTTCCACCATGTCACAAAGCTCTAATCATTTCAAATTGGTTTCTTGAACATGACAATGAGTTCACTGTACTAAAATGGCCTCCACAGTCACCAGATCTCAACCCAATAGAGCATCTTTGGGATGTGGTGGAACGGGAGATTCGCATCATGGATGTGCAGCCGACAAATCTGCGGCAACTGTGTGATGCCATCATGTCAATATGGACCAAACTCCCTGAGGAATGCTTCCAGCACCTTGTTGAATCTATGCCACGAAGAATTGAGGCAGTTCTGAAGGCAAAAGGGGGTCCAACCCGTTACTAGCATGGGGTACCTAATAAAGTGGCCAGTGAGTGTATATATATATATATTCTAACTAAAATGTATTTTGTAATTATTGAAATTAATACTTTTATTCAGCAAATATATATCAAATTGCTAAAAAAAATGACAGATAAGACATTTGTGATGTTGCAAAGGATTTCTGTTTCTGTTCTTTTGTAATCAACAGGTTTTGTGTGCTAGGTTAGGATAGGTTTAGATTTAGCAAATATCACTTCCATATAAAAACACTGTGTGTGAGACCTCATCACCAACATTTCTTCACAGACTTAGATAAATAACAGTACCTAGCTAGCAGACATTACAAATTGTCTTAAATTACATTAAAAATGCATTAAATAAAATACATGCCCCAAGTCCAGCATATAAAAAAAATGTTCAGTAAAAATATGAGGAAGAAAGCAGAATATATTCTCAATAAATAATGATTCCCCTTCTTCCTCTCACTTTCTTTCTTACACACTCTTTCACACACGCTGACCTATCTATGACAGGCACATTATCTCCCTGTTCAACTAACTAATAGCACAGACTGAAGGAACAAAGCGTACGCTTCCACACCCTCTCATGTAATGATGTCTTGTTGTCAGAAGGTGACGTCGGCCTGATTCACACGAACGAAAGTTACTCCTATGTTACATATCGATCCCTCTCCTTTTTTGATGGCCCAGGATACCGCTGTAATTAGCGCTAACCATTAGTGTAGCACTCTATGGGCTAAAATCACCATTAACATCGCTGCGGGGTCTTTCATTCCCGTTAACATTCATTGTGACTTGCTCTTTTCTAAAGACAGCCGAGAGAAGGAAATGGTGCGGAGTTATCTGAATAGGATAAAGAGAGAGCCTGCTGAAGTGTAGGTGTAAAAGCATTAGACAGGCGCTGGATTTAATTAACAGTCTTTAATAGAGCCAGCCTTTGTTCCTCTACTGAAAATAATCGGCTGGAGGAGAGTGCCTGGATTTGGAAGGTGTCACTATATGGTGCTCATAACAAAGCTGGCATCCTTTTTTTCTTCCTTTTTTTTTCTTTTTTTACCTGCCTCATGTATTTGTCAGTAGTAGCCAGCACAATGAGTTTCTTATCCTGACAAGATTTGATCGGGCAAAAACCAGAGACCCCATCTACCTCTCGGTGTCACCCCCCTCTTACTTTTCCTCTCTGGGCTTTACACTGGGAAACTAAGCAGGCCACTGCAAGCATCACTAATCTTTATGATCGTAACCCATTATATACTCATATATATATATATATATATAAATATAATTAAAGGTACTATACTAATATATTACACTTTTTGAAGTGATGCCATATACGAACCATTTCAGTGTAAAACCATTTTTAGTGTGAAGAGCAACCCTTTTATATATAAAGAACATTTTGTCAAATGGAAAGGTTACATGGACGTTAAAGGTTCTTGATGGAACTAAGAGAACCTTTTTTTAAGAGTTATGTATATGCATTGATGCATCGGACTATTCCAAAACATGCCACACTTATTGACAATTCTGTCCATCACGAATGGGGATGATCGCAAAAAAAAAACTATTATCTGTGAAAGTCTATTTTTTGCTTCTTCGCTGGTTATCATCTGCCTGTTCCCTCTCTCAAATGATGTTTATGTTCCCTGGCAGAAAAGATGCTCCGCTTGAGTATAAAAGCCCTAGACCCTCATTACCGTTCCTCGACACGAGTATGTAGCACCATGCTAGCATAATGAGCATCCGTGCAGAAGGCCAAAGGAGCATTTCTGAGGCCTGCAGAGCAACAAAACAACAGACGCTACACACAAACACACATACAAGAGCTGCTGCTTCACCTTTCACCCTGAAGGAGAGAGAGAAAACAAGTGAGAAAGAGTGATTGCTGTTGGCCCTCAGCCTTGACAGTGATTTAACATAATCTGAGTCTAATAATCATAAACATTGTGTAGTAAACACTACAGAAAGACTGCAAGCAGACTGACTATGAGCTGCAAACATGGCGCATTGCCCCTGGTTTTCACTTGAATCATTTCAGATGTGATTTGTTGCTGTAGTGGCTGAAGTGAAAAGAAGAGTTGCTATAATGAGAGAAAATAATCGTCAGACAAAAATAACAAGTATATTCCTTTTTCTTATGTAATAGATTATAGCATTATATTATATATTTGTTTGCATTTGTTTAATATACATTTTAATCTATATGAAGTGTATACTCATTAAACTACTATACACTCTTAAAAATGTATGTTCTTTATCAGTGGTTCTTTTAGGGAGTGAGTATCAGCCTGATCTCATGAAATGTGTCTCTATTGCACCGTGTGTATCGTGCAATTTATACGTGACAATTCGTTTTTACGTGCATATGACACAGTTTTTGCATGCATATGATACGCACTTTATGGCGTGTAATACGCACGTACCCCACACCAGTAATCCTAACCAAGGGGTTTACAGTGCTTATCATGCACGTAAAAACAAATTTTTCACGTCTATTGCTCAATGCGTGCTATGGAGACACATTTCATGAGATCGGGTTGGAGTACTAATGTCACAATTTTCATAAAATAAGAGAAAATCAAATGAAATTGTACATTTGTGTAAAGAACTTAGATGTTGCTGGGCATGTTTTGAATCTGCGAGCTTTATTGTCCTGTAAATTCTCACCACCTCTCTTTGCTGTTCTCCATGCACCCGTTTTAAGGGCTGAACTCAGGACGTGTATATCAGCGGGCCGGGATGCAGTCGTCTCCCTGCCGAAGGCTGCAGGCTGTCTACTCCTCCAGACAGACAGCGGTAAATAAGGCCTAAGTCTCATTATCCCGCACCAGGCCTCGACAGCTGCATTCATCCAAAATGCATTTCTACCTAAAGGTTAAGAGTAGTTATGAGGACAGTAATGTATTATTAAAATACCTTTCGGACTGAAGTACCTTTTGATATATTTTCCCAGGTAATGAAAGCAGCGTTCGGAGGGGGGAAATGTAGTAATTTGCTGTCCCATTTTGTCGGCTGCTTTATTCTTTCTTCCTCTCTCTTTCTCTCTCTTTACCTGCCTGTCATCTCAGGGGTGAAGGGGGGTGTAGTAAACTGGTCTGTGAAAGGCAGAAACGTATCTTACATTACCCAGCTTTCATTTATGAAGAAAAAAAACTGCAAAGCATTCAGTGCATGAGGATGTCTTTCAATTTCTTTCTCTCTCTCTCTTTCTCTCTCTCTCTCTCTAACTCTCTCTGATGTTGCCAGGGCAGTGATTGGGCGAGGAAAATGGCTGTTTGGTGTCTGATCCTGGCATGATAAGGGGTGGCAGAAGGTTTTCAGGTATTCAATGGAGAATGGTGCAAAGATGGTTTATGTCTTCGTTCTTTTATCCGCTGAAAAAAAAAGAGAAGAATAGAGGGAGGGATGGGTAGATTTTTGGTGTGAGGGAAGAGAGAAGCTTCAGAGTAGTCAGTACTCAGAGCTCTATTAAAAGCATCAGCCTTGTTAAAACCAGTCAAAAGACAGGAAATCAGGCAGTGAAATGAAGCCTCTCGACCAATTATGGGATCTGAGTGGAACATCTTAGTGCTTTTTGTGTCTAGCATCATCAGTCTCTCTCTCTCTCTCTCTCTCTCTCTCTCTCTCTCTCTCTCTCTCTCTCTCTCTCTCTCTCTCTCTCTCTCTCTCTCTCTCTCTGTAGGTGTAGAAGCAGTACCTCGTGTGATCACTCTTCCGATGATCTCTAAAGGTGTACGATATTTCTTTATAAAACCAACAAAATGTTATCTGCTTATCATTAAAATATGCAAGATAGTATAAATTAGCATACATAGCAGGTTAACTTGTGGGATGACTGTTGTATGGTTCAGGAAGAAATATTATTATCACTCTTCTTCAGTCTCTCTTCATCGCTCTCTCTCAGTAGTAAACACATCACTCCATCTAAACAAAACTGTGTCTAAACAGATGGCTTATGATGAATCTACATTATTTTCCTGCCATTCACAAAAATAAAACAATAAATGTGAAAACCAGATTTAGATGAAAGCCCTCAAAATAAAGTCCTCTTTTTAACCCTCAACACATCTGATTCTAGGCCCTATGCCTATTTTGGGGGGATTCTTTCTTATAAACCCCCTCTTAAAAATCTTGGATGAAGTCAGCATGACAATCTGTAATCGTTTACTGAAAGCAACAGCTCCAGTGAGGACAGGTTATAAAATGTCACTCAGTGACAGTTTTTTGTTGTTGTTTTTTTGTGAAGTTTTTTGTTTGGACAAATAGTTCAAACTTTTCTGACTGTAGTAATGTATCTTTCTTTTCATTTTAATTGTACAAAATAGCTACAGTTCTGCATAATACCTCTTCAACTTAAACCCATTTAGAAACTGAAGTGGAATTTAAAAGGCATTCGTAATTGAATTCTGAATGATGCGCAAGCATAATCCTGTCATTCATCATTGGCTCTTCCTGCGTTACGTCACCGGTGCTCATCAGTCACTGCACACTTTCAAAATCAAATTTTCTGAATCACTCAACGGCGTATCGCTATAAGCGCCGGGCCATAATGCTAACAAGAGTTTCATTTTCTACAGCAACAACATAATGCGCCTGGTGTCGAGGCGCAGGGGATTTTAATGGCTTTGGCTTCTGTTTAATGTTAATGTCAACAATGACACAGTTATTAGGAGTTGAGGGAGGTGAGCGCGCATGTATGAGTGTGTGTTGCGTGCGCGTTTTGAATCTCTGACAGCTATTTGCAAGGTTAATGTAGCCGAAAAACAGCATCTATTCAAGCCTATCACACACCTCCCTTTCCCTTTTCTATGGCTTAACAGTTTCATTAGCCCTCTAGATACAACCTCCCCCCCAGCATAACGTTGTCAAATGTGACGCGCATCAAATTATCAAAGAGGCCCGAGATCGATCAATATGCAACGCCGGTGTTGAGCTCCAGCGCTCCTGGCGTTCAACGGCACAGAAATGGAGGCCGGTGTGTGTGTTTGGCTTCTCATTCGTCATCCACGCGGCTGTAAAGAGAGTGTCAGAGCTGAAACATCCATCAATAACGCGAGCAGAGCGACTGGAGCAGGACCTGGACTGTGTCAGATATATTAGACTTTTCCTCCGTGCCTCCGTCATTCTGATTCATGGCACGGCCAAATGATCAGCTACTAGACAAACACGCTGAATCTGGGGATTACATTAGTTAAACAAATACAGCGTATAATCAATGCTCTCCCTCTCTCTCTCTCTCCCTCCCTCACTCCTGACACGAACATCTCAACATTTTTGCCAAAGTAGCAGCTTGTGATGCAAATGCTTTATAATGTGCTCTCTCTCCCACACAAACTGTTTAACTAAAACCGGATGTAACAAAGCGAAAGTGAGTTAATAAATGAGCCTAATCGTAATTAACCTATTTGTAATAGCGTGTGTTGTTCCCGCTCTTTCCCACAGTCGTTCAGTTCACAACACTCTAGAGCCGAAACTCAATAGAGTTTGTTTACATTACTCTGCAACCAATGTGCTATAGAAGTTAAAACACAAAGTGCTGTCTTTATATGTAAAAAAGAAAAAGAAAACAATATGATATACAGGAGGAAACACCTGTCGTGGATAGGCCTAGGCCTACTTTAAAAATGCTTCTTTATTTTTTGTTTAAGCTATATTTTGCTTTCATATCATTGGGAATGAATGGATGTATACTGCATACACTACAAATGCATGGGGGAAACAGGGATAGTCATAAAGAAACCAGCTGTCAAAAGCAAATTTCTCTTGCAGTGGTTTTGTTGTTGGTTTCAAACAAACAAATAGTTGAAAACTTTTGTAAATTATGGTAATGTTTGTTATTTTGTCCTCTAAACTAAATTTCTATGTTTGTAATGGCATAAACAAATAAACCACACTGGTGTGTGAATGTAAATAGCATACTAAATTAAGAGCAGGGAAATATTTCATATGTAAATAGTTTTTTCAATGCTTGTACTACACTGAAAAAAAAGACTTATTACTTACAAATGTTTAAGTAGATTTCACATATGGAATTAAGTAAATCAACTTAAATAAGTTTGTTAAATAAGTTAACAAAGAAAAAATAAAGTTTGTTAAGTAATTTAGTTGAAGTTTACTTTGAAATACTCTGTTTCAAGTAAATTGTGCTCAAACAATATAATACTGAATCAAGCCATGCCTTTAAACTGTGTGTTTTACTTAGAACATCTAAATAAATAATAAATTGTGTTGAAAACATATCTATAATGGGTACCCACCCAAACACAGAGACGTCAATACTTGACTGTAAAAAATGATCGTGATTTTAATGGTAAAACACTGTAAAAATGCTACAGTGAAAAACTGTTAATTGGTTAACAGTAAGTTTCCTTACTATATACGGTAAATAACTGTCATATATATAATGGTACATTTAATTTAATTTTACTGTAGAATACCGTTAAATTTACAGTTTTTGGAAGTGAAAAAGAACAAGTCATTGTATAATTTACAGTGAAAAAATGTAAATTGACATTCCCACAATTCCCTGCGTGACACTTCACATTTGATGTATTTTGTTTTTAAATAACTGTTTCTTCATAATTTTCTTAGTTTTTTTCTAATCAGTTATGTACATTAGGGTTTTATGTTACATTTAATGTTGTTAAATTAATGCTTATTGCATTTTTTAAATTTCAACAAGTTACCATGATGGTGTTTAATGTTTGTGTGAATGACACTGTGCAGCTTCTATATATTAGTATTAACTTTCTTGTGGAAGAGATGCTTATGATGAGCTTTGGTTGACCATTTGACTCTCATCACTGCTGTGATTGTTGGCTCTCGGTGTATTACAATGGAAAAAAACAGATATTAATACTTCAAAAGGTCAGTATATTAACATTATATCAGATAATGAAATACGGTTTATTGCTGTAAAATTATATACGGTTAAAAGTTGTAAAACCTAAAACGTTGCTACCGTATTTTTAACAGGAAAACTCTGGTAACCACAGCTGCCAGGGTTTTCCTGTAAATTTAACGTTTTTTTTTAACAGTGTTGGTATACTCAATAACGCTCAACAATAACATTCGTTGGATCATTATTGGGTATGAATGTGTCATTTTAAGTGGAAAATGAACTTCAGATGTCACAAAACAGTAAGTTACTAAACCTAACAACAACAGCAACTGAAAAAAGTGTAAACACAGCTGCATGGTAAACAGTGAAAAATGCAAACTTATTACCTATTCATGCCCCAGTGCATGATGGGACAGAAAGTTGAGTAGGTTTTGCTTAATTTAATAACGTTGATGTTCCTTAAATTGAATACTAATATAGAATTTACTTTGTTTTTTAAATTCTTGCCTGAACTAACTTATTCAAGTAAATTACATTTGTTTCTTTCTGTAGTATTTACTACAGAATCATTTATCAGTGTTTATAGATATAGCTGAAAAGCAATTAAATAGAATATAAACCTTTTTAAATAGAGATATGTTGTGAAAAGTGGCTTTTTTAAACTTTGTGTATTTCACATTTAAAAGAATATATAGTTTTAACTATTCTCAAATTAGTGTCAGTAAACAGCTGCAGGTTCTCATTGTGACAACTTGGCGCTCAAAATTGTAATCTCAAAAGTGTACCTTTTAGAAAATAGTGTTTTGAGTATGATTTATTAGTCTAGTTGTGATTGTCAGTATGAACATACAATCCTTTCAACTTCTTTCTCTTTATGCCTCAAATAAGTTTTTTAGACTCAATACTTGTTTCGAAATAAAACAAAAAATTGCATTACCTGGCAGACCACAAAAATAACCTTAACACATTAAAGATACAAATGAGAGGATTGTGGTGGTTCTTAGTTTAGCTCTTTGCAACCATCTCATTGTATCCTAACCTGGGAAAAGCACCAGCCAGCTTCACTATCAGACTTCAAAAGCAAGGCTAACCAATCAGGAACGAGAGCACTTTAACACAGCGACTCCAACATGTTAACAAATAATGAGAATTGGGAAATAAAATGGAACAGAGAAACTGAGAAATCTTATAGAGATATAGCGAGTTTGAGTAGAAACACAACCGTGCACAATAAAAGATAGAGGTGATGTTTTAGGGTTTTTATTAATTTATCCACTAACACCGTCATTCACACAGATTTCCTTTCCTTTCCATTTTCCTTTCTTTTCCATCTTCCCTGACCCACCACTCTCTTTTTTTCATTTTCTCTATCTCTCTATTACCTCTCTGCCCTCTGACTGAACTTCAGAATATTTAGTTAAAACAGTTATCAAGATAATATGTGCTTGTATTTTTTAAAAATCATTCTAACCTTGTATTGAAAGAAATCTCTCTTTTTTATTCAGCATTTAAAAAAAAACAGCTGTTGATCACAATGTATGTTGCTCAAACAAGCTTGCTAAAACAAGCTTCTTCAATGAGCAAAATAATTGCTGCCATTTCTGGTGGGAGCACAGATACATTATCGACTTTCTGCTAAAAACCTTTAGCAGTAAATATTGGCAAGCAGCATTCATTAAACAGAAGTGCTATGGGCCATATTGCGAAATGTGAATCAACCATTACCTTGAATTACTCTGATTAGCAAGGTAATTATTTCTCTTTGCTAAACTGTAGATTCAATCCACTGCAATTACAGATCAGCGAGCAGCAAAATCTGCCAGATTGTGTGTGTGTTTGTGTGCCTGCATAAATGCAAGCCCTCTTTCTCTACTTGTGTTTCTTTTGGAGCACTGTGTGTGTGTGTGTGTGTGTGTGTGGTCCCACAAAGATGGCAATTTCTGAAATCCTTGACCTTGTGGGGACATTTTTTGAGGAAAGCAGCTTATGTGTGTGTGCCTTTTAAAAATCTAAAAATGCAGAAAATGTACTGTGATAAGTTGCTTTAAACTTTAGAGGTAGGCTTTGGGTTATGGGATACAATACACAGTTTGTACCGTATACAAATTATTCTGTCACTATATGGAAAGTCCTCATACATGAAACCCCGACATGTGTGTGTGGACACAAGTAGGCCTACACAATATATCTAATGCTATTTTCTACTCATATTGATTATAAGGTGCTTGGAATGCTCATCAAAAGACATAAATGTAACTTTATCTCAAATAATGTCCTCTCAGCATGTGTCAACATATATCTGAAAGTGCTAATGGCAGGACAACAGGTTATTGATTGGAGTTCCTGATCACCTCAATGGCCCAGTCACAACAGATCGATCATAGGCACCTTTTTTCTTCTGCTGAAACCGTGTGTGTTTGTTTGCGTGTATGCATTCATTTACAAATGTGGTGGTGGTGGAAAAGAGATCGGGAGTTTAACACTTTAAGTTCCCGCCACCACACCTCAAGTATGCGCTCATCCCTGTCAGATACAACAAATGATCAGCTGTAAAGCATGTGTAGGTGTTTGATTTCATGCCAGAAAAGAGAGCAAGTAAATATATCAAGGGCAGCATGTTCCTATTATGAAGGAGGACAAGTGGAACTTCTCAGCCTCTCTGAAAACGAACGGGTGGCGTGAGAAAACTTCTTAATGACCGATGGAGAAGTGACATCCAAGACCCATGAGATCACACTGCTCCGAATAAAGGACAGGAGATGCCTGTATGACTTTACAGAGTCCGATGAGATCACAGAACAACATTCATGACCTACATGCTTGAGAAAAGACTGGATATTCTTTTTTTTTAAAAGCATATACAATGAGGGCTACAATTAGCTTGTGAAATGAAATAGTTGCAATTGAGCGTTCAGGAGGAGCATGTTCCTTTAATCCTGTCAATCACAATGAAAGGGCATTTAAATAGGCGCTTCCTGTGGCAACTTTTCTGGCAATGGAATTTGAATCTGTAACTGTACTTTTTTAATAGAAAAGCATAAGTTTATCAAGATGAACTTTGAATGTTTGACAAAGGTTTATTTGAAAGTTTTGAAAAACGCCTCATAGAAATGTATTTATATTGTTATATAGGGTCATTTTTAAAGAAATTATATTCAACTAGATGCATTAAATTTCGCAAAACAACTTTTTCAACAATGACACTGAGGACTGGAGTAACGATGCTGAAACAAGACTAAATTCAATATATTAAAGTATAAATCAGTTTTAGATCAAATAAATGCAGCTTCGTTGAACACAAGGGACTTTATACAAAACCCCACAAAGAGTTTTTATTTTTATATACTGTATATATATATATATATATATATATATATATATATATATATATATATATATATATATATATATATATATGAAACTGTGTTCTTCCACATTGATCCAAAAAAAAGTTATATATTCCTGTGCGAATGGCAAATTCCATTCAAATTGAGAAGGGGCCAATTATTCAATTCTGAATTTTACCCAACCCAGTGAAAACAGACATAGACTATCACAGACTGAAAGTAGATAGAAAAAATGCTAAAGATTGACAGCCGTAATGGGGGCCTTTTCAGATGCGCTATTTTAAACACACACTGGACAGTTGCCCTCGGCTGTTATGTCTTCTGTCACAGATACAGTGTTTGAAGAGCAGTAACCCACAAGACATGTGCCCTCTGTGTGTGTGTGTGTGTGTGTGTGAGAGAGAGAGAGAGAGAGAGAGAGAGAGAGAGAGAGAGAGAGAGAGAGAGAGAGAGAGAGAGAGAGAGAGAGAGAGAGAGAGAGAGAGAGAGAGAGAGAGAGGCTCTGTTGAGTGTTCTTTAAGCTGTCAACTGTCAAAGACAGGAAAAATGAGAAAACCATTGAGTTCAGCAGCTCAGACCAAGCAGAGGGATGATATACAGTCTGTATTGGTTTCAGTTTGCCATTCAGTTTCTTTTTTTTAAAAGTAAAAGAAACGGACAAAGTAAGCTGGCCAGAAATTCTTTTGTTTACATTTGAAGCAGGGCTAATTTTTTTCCGGTCAAAAACTGCACACAACAAATCCCAGACTCCCAGAGGCTCAAGAGATCTTATTTTTGTTGTTTTTTTTTGTTTTGAAAACAATCCCATCATTAACTTCTTAAGCACTGACCTCCTCGAGGCTAAATACATCCCATTCCCTGTGTGCGCGCACTACTGTTTTTTGCCCCCTTGCAGAGCAGACTACCAATAACCCAGCACCCTAATAAAGCTTGTAATGGATCTGAAGGGTTTGTTCTCTCTCTCTCTCTCTCTCTCTCTCTCTCTCTCTCTCTCTCTCTCTCTCTCTCTCTCTCTCTCTCTCTCTCTCTCTCTCTCTCTCTCTCTCTCTCTCTCTCTCTCTCTTTCTTGTTCATCATCTCTCTCTACAGTCTAATCTGCCCAGGGGTTCTTCGACAGTGAGCACGTAACTCAACACTCTTAGATTCACTGCATTAGTTCTGCTTAGCTAACCGTGAATGCTAATTGCAGGAAGGACAGAATTGCTACCTTTCCCTCCCTCTTTTCCTCCCTCTCTCTCTATATCCTCTCTTTCTGTTAAGACCCCTTCTATCCATTCATTCTTTGGGAGTTTGAAGGAGCAGTGTAGCGCGTTGGTCTTTCAGTGGGGATCACGGAAGGGAACGGGTTTGACAGTTACTGTGTCTCACAGGAATATGATTTGATATGTGAGAGATGTCACAGGCAAGCTGTAAATTCTGCCCATAGCGATCTGTGACAGGTGATGACATCGTAAAGACTTGACCAATCACTCAGCACACTGTTGGCTCTAATCCCCCATAAAGCCTTCAGATCTGTTCTCTTTTTCTTTCAGATCTCTTTCTTTGGTTGTGGATCTCCTCCTTTCTCTGTGTGTATTCAAGCCTCGTGGAGATTGATCTCAGTTAATGACTGCAGGTGAATTTGGCAAAGCCAAGGATATCCCATGTTGTGGTGCAGTGTGTTTGAATGCATGACAAATACTGTCTTTTTTTTTAAAGCAAGAAATTCTAAGCTTAACTGCATTTTTATAAAAAATACAGTTTTTCTTTTTTTTCAAAACGTTGCAAATTATTGAAGTAAACTTTTATGATGCATTAACAAATAAAACTGAATGTTTAAAATATAGTTTACTTCTTTAATGTTTAAATAATTGACTCAAAATAACTGCAATTTCACAATTAATCATTATAATAAAATTAACAAACATTGTTTGGTTACGATATTTCTGTGGACTGAAAAAAATAGGAGCTTTGTAAAACTTTAATTTCTCTTTTTTTTGGACACTTAAGTCACACATAAACTTTATGAATTTCATTGAATTAGATAGATTAGAAAATATCATAAAATGGCATCTGCTTTTCTCAGAACTAACTTCACTTTTACTTTGTGTTATTTTTGCAATGTGATGTTTTTGTTATGTAAGTTCCCCTCAAGTTCATTTTTCCTGTGGTGGTATAGTATAACCACAAATGTAGTTCATCATATTATGACAAACTTTAACAACCAGAAAGTCCAAATACCTTTTGTTTTCATTTTTAACAATATATCTGTTGTCAGTGCTGGGTAGATTACTTACAAATTGTAGTTGGTTACTGATTCCAAATTGCTTGACAAAAACTGTAGTTGTAATGTAATCCATTACATTACACATTTAATGTAATATAATCATACTTCTTTTTGATTACTTTTAGATTACTTCTGACCTAACTCATTTATCAGATTTATTTACCATAATCGTGTACCATACTGATATATAAAAAGAAAAGGGGGAAAGAAAACATGAAGTGCTTTAAACATTACATTACATCAGGGATTCACACTGTGGGGTTCATGAGTTAAATTAAATAATTAAAAAAAATTTAATTAAAATACATCATTTTAAAATAAAAACAAACAAAATAAAACAATCACTAAAAAAGATTAAAATTTTTTTTTATTTGTTTACCCGCATGTCATGTGACCATTAACCAAGATCAGAGAACCATGAACTTAATTTTATTATTAATTATTATTTTTGTCTTAATTTTATTATTGACCTAAATTAATAATAAATTGGCTAAATTATAAACTTAAAATATCATGGGTTACTTCAAGTAAATATATTAGGTCAAAGAATATCAGATGACAAAAAAGTTGGGGAATCCCTGCATTGCATGTAAATATGAAAAGACGTAAATTTGTACATTTTAAAGTGTTTGAAAGACAAAAGCCTTCCAAAGACATTAGTGCATGGTTAAATGACTGACAGCGATCATTCAAATAATAATGAATGTGTTTGTCAGGGGCTGATTATTAGATATTTAATGTTGAGAAAACGCTTCTTAAAAGTGAAATGATTTCTGTAAATCCAGTGATTAAGTGCTGTGCGTCTCAGTTTTCAGTGATCGGCTCATTACTAATGTCTGGTGTGTGTGTGTGTGTGTGCGATTCCACAAACCTGGAAGACCTTCTGAATGTATATAAGCAGTTGTAGGCTTTTTTGAACAGAAAATTTAAAAGATTAAAAAAAGTAGCAGAGAGAATAATTTAATTATGATTAATTTAGGAATAAGAATAACATATAATCATGTAATCCATGAAAAAGTACCTAGTCTGATTTTAAAAAGTAATATAATCCAATCACAAGTAGGCCTATTCATTTTTGGAATCTGCTTGCGTCATCCAGATTACATGTAATCAGTCTGTTGTTTTATCATTTTAAAACTTAGCAGTCTTCTTTTTGCACATTTTTTTTTTTTTTTGCTATGTTTCTTTAAAATGAATGCCACTTGGTTTGAAATCTTGTTTTATAACACAATGGCATTCTGCAACTAAAGTGCCCAAATATGTTTGTATTTTAGTGAAAGGGCTTCTGTGAATCATTTCATTCAAAAAGATACTTTAACAAATTGCTAGCAATACATCCAGGTGAGGGCTGTTACAAATGTCCTTCACCACCATGTGTCTCATTCTGCTAGGATTCAACCACCCGTTGCATGTCATTTTTGGAGGACAAAGACTGAGACAGAAAGAAAGAGGGGTTTAGTTAGAGGGTGGAAGTGAAATAAACACTAGTTCTGATACTGATACTAATCTCAGGTGAAGGTCAAAGATCTTTATTCACTCCGAGATGGCAACTCCTCCTCAGTGTCTGCCTCTGTTCCTTTAAGCCAGGAGTCAGAGGTCATGACCCTGATCACAGCCTGTGACCTCAGCCAATGAGAGGCCAGAAGCCCACAGGCTCCTCCTGAGCTTTATGTCCTTTTTCTGGTCCTCAAAACCTGGTGGTCTGTGGAGAATTTCGGTCCACAAGTTGATTATTGATTTAATAATAATAAAAATACTGTAAATAATTATAATTGACAAAACAACATTGAATTAATCAACAAATTAATCAACTCATAACGGATTGTGTTAACATTACAGTGTTTCTTTACTTTTTATACTTGTTTGTGAGTTTTCGGTTTGCTTATTTAGTCTAGCTCAGAGGTTTTCAAAACACCCCGAAATATAATGATCAGCCCCCTTCTTGAAATATAAATATTTTAAGACTCATTTATATTGTGTGAGAAAAATACAAAGTGAAATATTATGAAGATAATTATAAATAACTGGCATTTACTTTGTTATTGTACTAAAGCAAAAAAAAAAAATAAGCAAAAAAAATAAGTATTATTATCTGGAAAAAATATTGAATTATGAATTCAATTTTATTTTTATATATTTCTTTGTTCTGTGGACACCATGAGCACTAGTTTGAAAACCCATGTTCTAGTTCAATAAAATAACAACAAAATAGCAGTGTGGCAAAATGATGTATTTTTCAGGTCTCAATTTAAGATAATTTGTATTCTACTGAATGGTTAGCAGTCTCAGTTTTATGCTGAAATGGACCACTTGTCTTAACTTGATCACTTGATCTAAGAACCAGTTTCTCTATCATCTTTACCTGTTGCTTTGAAATTCCACAAGAATAAAGCCACCTGTACTTCTGTGTCATCATGATGTCATCGTTTCCTTTTTTATTGGTTGGCTGGCCCTAAATCTGCTCCGTTCCCTCTGGCTTGGTTCCTATCACATGACCGTGGCTTCTCTCTCTCTCCCCGGCAGGCAGAGTGGAGCTTTATTGTAATGAGAGGATTCCGTTACAGAGGTGAGGATCATCCTCTCCTTCTGTGCTTCCCACAGGTCTGTACCTTTGATCTGTGACCTTTGACCTTTCAGGTTAAGCCATGCTCTGCTAATATGATTCTAATATGATAACAGTCTCCTTAACGAGGACTAAGGGTAAGTGGTGACTTCGGCCACTTGGTTTAGTGTGGACCTACGTGTGTTTGTGTGTGTGTGTGTGACTTTTGTACTGTGTGTATCTTCTTTTACCTCTCAGAGAACCATCAAGACCCTCAAACACTCTTTGAAGTAAGAAATACAAGCTCCTTTTTGCCTAAACAATCCTACTTTGAGGAGAAAAAGGATTGGTTGGATATTCTACGGTGTGAATTCAACCCGTGTAGCATTTCTGTATTGTTCTTTTACCAGGCGGTTAGTCAGGCTGAATTAAAGAGCGAGAGAATTAGAGAGGAAAACAGGCACACAAAAAAAATACACGTTTATTTATTAAGACCACACACACCGAAAACTGCACTTAACCAACCACAGATTATCAATTAAAGCAATCAGCATGTCTTTTACTTCAAACGGGTGCTTTCAAAGTCAAGCGCTAATGCCTCAAATTGCCATTTTCCCATTCTATCAAATTAAATGTAGTGAAATGTTGGGTGGTTTTCCCTTTATAGCATATATCTAAAATGTCACATTTGTTAACCTGTAATGTTTGTTATGCTTTTAAAAGGCACTTAGTGACTCTCTCACTCAGTGAAACAGAACAAGCCGCAGTAAATGTGTTAAATGATTACGGAGACGTAGAAAGACGGTAGTATAACAAGGCTGTCGACAGCAGGTTTTTTTTCCTCGTCAAAGACAAAACACACACGCTTTTCTAAAAGGTGCTTTGAACTAATGCGAAACAAAAGCAGGCGCACACACACTACTTGTGTACGTCTTGTGTAGCAGTATAGCTTCTGCTGGTTAGCCAGAGAGCTTCTTTGCCCCTAGTGCAGTGCTAATTACTCAGTAATGTAACGACACTTCTTTTGAAGAGCTGTTTTCTCCAGCACCAAATCTCCTTAAAAGCCTCCCCAGGGCTCTGTGGGGCCACGGAGAACCACAGCCATGCTGGAAGAAGGGCTCAGGTTACTCTTTACACCCAGAATGATGCATCATCCGCGGGACGAGGAGGCACCAGAGTCTCCTTCCACTAACATGGAGCTTCAGGACACACATATACACTCTGATGATGCTGTTAGCTCAGAGACGACATGAAACATGAAACAGGAGACCCAACTAATGGTTACAAATATGTTCCCTGTGAGAAGAAGATCTCTAGTGGGCCTCCCTAGTACATACACACTTACACACACACACTTACACACACACACGTCTGAATTGTTATCCAGACATGGCGCTTTATGCAGAGATCTCTCAAAAACCGAGTTGCTTGTTTACTAAAAACAACCTCAGTCAAGTGCTCTCCAGGGCATTTGCAACATAAACCTCATCTTTTTTGCTAAAGTTAAACATTATCTATTGCAAGCAACACTTAGCAAATACCTGTTCAGTCATTTTTAACAAAGTATTCAGGCTTGAAATTAAATAATAATAAAAAAAGAGCATGTAAATACATAAATACTCACACCAAGACTATACTGCAGTCACCTCATCATTTAAGCTGCCTCTATAAAGCACAGGTGCATTTCACATTTACCTGATCGCCTTACACCTGAATGACCCCTGCCTGCTAGTGTCTATAAATCTCTCTAATCAGGGCTTTCCTTCCACCTACACTGATTACCTTACAGGTGTGAAACAATGAGTGTGTGGGTTTACTTGGGGGACACATTTCTTCCCAAAGAACTATTCTCTGAGATTTTACCCCCTTTCCCCTCAATAAACTCCTAATTACTGCTTAAGGGTTAAGGGATTTAAGAGTCATGCAGAATAAGGCATTAATATGTGCTTTATAAGTTAGTACTTATAAACAGCCAAAATGCTAGCAATATGCATGCTAAAAAGTGTAGTGAATAGTGTTCCCTAATCTAAAGTGTTACCATATATATATATATATATATATATATATATAGACATATAAATCCACACACATGCATGTATATATTTAAGAAATATTTGCATGTATATACTGTATATATATATTTATATATTATTTATTTTTTTATAAATAACACATTTTTCTTAAATATATACATGCATGTGTATGGATTTATATAGCCTATACAAAATAATTATACACAGTACACACACATTATGTAAACAGAAACTTTTATTTTGGATGCGATTAATCAAGATTAATTGTTTCACAGCCCTAGTGTATATATATATATATATATACACGTATGTTTCCTTCTAGAAAAGGCTCAATAATTCATTGTTCAAACAAATATTTACTTTTCTCTCAGTTGGTTTATATACAGTCACTCTGAAGTGAGTAAGTGAATGAATGATCAACTTTTACTATCCCACATGAATCTCAGTGAATGAGCATGTGGGTGAGAGAAAGAAAACAAGAAAGCGAGAAAAATCAACAGAGAGCAGAGGGATGGCAGACGCATGGCTGCATGCAGTTGCTAGAGTTGTTTAAGCAAAGTGATTGTGTACCACTGATTGTGTGTGATAGTCTGTGTGTGTGTCTGTGCGCGTTATTGGCCTGTTCTGCTTAAAAGGGGTGAGTGGGCTCCAGTGAATGGACATGTTCATTTATACAAACCACAAAAGGGTCTTATGTTAACACCAGCCGCAATGACCTTCAGTTTCCCTCTTTCACAGCATTCAATTACGAGCACAGACCCACATTCACACACAAAATTTGCATCTACCATAAAAAAATGTAATGTTTTAGTAAACATTCATAAAAAATCAACAACATGCCATACTAACTAGTCTATTCTGCTTGTTCTATGTCAAAGTAACAGCCATCTATTTGATTCTTGACAATTGGCTGACCAGATCATTTAAGACAGACAGCAGCAGCGCACATGATGGCCCGGTCTTCAACCCCGCTGCTCTGCAAACTTCATTTTCCAATTTACGGGAACACACAATGGCAGGAAACCTCCCCCTTCCAGCCTTCCTCTCGCTCCCAACCCTCTGAGAACCATGGGCAACTACTCCTGAAGAAGCAAGATGCCATGTTGAATTAAGACGTATCTGCATCAGAGACGTTCGGGCCCGCCTCATTACAACTAATTATGAACCAATTAGAAACATCATTTAACTAAACGAGCAAATAATGTTCAGGATATTGAGGGAGGCTGGCTGTGCCTCTGTGGACTGCAGCAAAGCCATTACTAAAATTGTACCTCTTAAATAGAATAATGACCCCCCCCCCCCCCCCCCCCTCCCCCTCCTTTTCCAGTATGAAAATGGGGTCTGAAAGAAAGAGACAAAGAGTGAGATAGAACAGATGAGATAGAGGAGAGAAGAGAGAGGCTCACACAACTGTTGCAGTGACTGCATCAATGATATTTCATGTGAGAAAAGAAGCACTTTTGCTGCATTTATTTATTCAGTGGTTTGAATGCGTCTTTGATGTTTTACAACAATGCAACTGTTTTAGGAAGAAAATATTTCTGTTTACCATATTCTGTAAAAAATAAGTATTTTATTATTTTCAAGTTGGTCCGATTTCAATTTTCCGTGTATTTCTTAAACTCTGTAGCTCAAAAAAATAAAAATTTTTTTTTTTCAAAATAATAATTCCTGCAACTTTTGTTACAGGAATTATGAGCAATTGTAGTGCACCTCTAAAAACGGCTAATCAAGCGCTTTCTGCACAATCAATGGGAACTAATGGATAAACGTGATCACCTTTCATCTTTGAGAGAAAAGTTCAGCCGACTAAGATACTTTTATACCATGATTATTGATTTTGCTCAATATAATGGACTTTCTTTCTGCTTTCATGAAAGAAGGGATCAGCCTCGCTGGATTGAAGACATTAGGGAAGTCGGGTAGTTTTCATCATCGCTTGGGAAGAAATGATAACTTTTATTTTGTGATATATAAATAAATATATATTTATATACATATTGTGTGTATATATTGTACTTTGTTGTGAATGATGCTCATTCTAAAACACTGCATCAATGAAATGTTAAACTCTGTCATATAACTGAAAGTTATCTCAGAGTGCATCTGGAAATTACTAAGTGGCTTTATATTTCGTTATTGTCTGGGGGGGATCTAAACATAATTTCCCTTCGGCTCCTCCATTAAGATTTGATATAAGCCAGAATCAGTTCAGACTCAAGCTCCTAATTTGAGCCATTAGTCTAGAGGTACAGCCGCTCATGTGGGGAACATAAGTGATACACAGGCCAATCAGAAACTTGGTTATGTTTTTCTTAAATTCGTTTAGAGAAAAGCAGCTTCTGCTAGATGCTGTTTGTAGTGAGTGACAATTATGGCAAATGTCCATCCAAACCTGCAGCACTGCTTCATTATTGAGCGGTTAGACGTTCAGCTGCTGTTTCAACAAAATACAGACGCATGCACGCATGAAAACAGATCATCAGCTAATATATGGACACAGACATCAGTGTTTTGTAAAAACACCTTTTATAGGTCTTTTGTCCAAGTTGGCACAGAGACATGAATGCATGGGAGCAATGTTGAAGGTTTTTTATTTTTATTTTTTGGATTTAGCACTGCTTTTAAATTAATAGACCAATGTCAGTTCTGATATTAGAGGAATGGAAAAACATTTCTCTCCATCTCTCTCTCTGTGTATATCTATTGCTCTCTCGCTCTCTTTCTCTCTCCCCACTTTATATATAGTGCCCATTACCTTGCTCATAAATTACATCCCAAACTGAATTACTCCTGCTTTTCGCTGTGCCAGGCAAGTTTGATGAATCCTGAGGCACAACACATCATCTCAACAAATCTGCTCCACACTGTCTTACACCTCTTCAAACCTCTTCAAATCATTTTCATTGCCGTGCTATTAAAATTTGTAATTCACACCTGCCATTTCACCTACAGATGGGTGTGTGAAGCAGTAAATGGAAGTGTACGCGCTTGCACTCAGTGAGAAAACACGGAAAACCCACAGGATGAAATTTACACGGAAGCCACATAAGTTTATGCTTGCATGTATGTCATGAGCAGTCTGACCTCTGGTCTGAGCTGTCAATCAAACAGACAGCAACAACAGTATTACCAGCAAGCTAGGAGCTTCTCTTTATCCTGCCTTTAGGGAAGTCACTGGTCTTTCAGATTTTTTGTCATTTGCCGTTTTAGGGTAAAGAAAAAGAAAGAACTAAAAGGAAAAAAAATATTTCATAATAAAAATAAAATATTTAATAGGCTATAACCAAGGAAATAAAAACTATAAAGCACTATACAAATTTTAAAAAATATATATTTTTAATTCTCTATACTAAGACGATATCTGCCACCTATTAATACGTTTAAAATGTATGTAGAATTTTATTTAAAATGTATTGGTTAATATTTAACCTATTTGTGCGCAACGTCACAGTTTTATCCAGAGTCATTTTAAAAGTACGTTGTTTAATCTGCAATCGATCCAAAATAACATATTTCGAGATGGCATTCAAACTGTTGTCATAATGTCGGAAAAAGTAGGCTTGTGTGTTGATAATGAACTTTCTCCGTGGCCGGAATAGAGAACATGGAATCAGTACAACACGACACCACTACAACCTTTGTAATTTGACAGCGGGTGAGTCTTATCAGATTGCACCGCGAGCACTGTCATTCTTGACTGCGGCTTCTCTGAGGCCCCGCTGCGCTTTTGACGTTCCGCTTGTCTCCGAGAATGTTTGAATGCGTGTTCGTGTGACAAGCAACATGTAATTATCCCTAATTGCGAAAGCATCAACTGGGGACACTTTACATGACCCAGTGTCACTGTAACAAAAATGTTTGTCTTGAGCTGATAAGCACACTAAAAAGAGAACACTGTCACTATAAATAGACTAAATATATATAAATGCCTATATATGCCTCTCTCTCTCTCTCTCTCTCTCTCTCTCTCTCTCTCTCTCTCTCTCTCTCTCTATATATATATATATATATATATATATATATAGCCTATCAACTGGGGACAGACCGAACCACTTGAACCAATGAATTCACTAAAATTCATGTAACCTAGGCCTTCTGCGATTCAAAATATTAGGAAAATGTGGTTGTTTAAAAGCAAAGGCATTAAATCAAAACGAGGCATTGCCGTTGGTAATTCATTGTGTATAGACCTCTCTTTAAAATAAAAATTAAATACAATATAATATAATAAATAAAACCTTATTATTATTATTATTATTATTATCATAATCATCATTGTTGTTGTTATTAATGCTTTTTTTAAATCTCAGATGTTTTCATTTTAGAGACAGGAATCGAATGATTACACTTTTATTTCAATGTTTTCACTCCTCATAATGTGTAAAACGGGTTAATCGGGGGACAGAAATGTAAATAAAAGTACAAAATAATCAGTATACACATGGTGTATTTTATAGGACATGTACAGAACCGTGTTGCTTTTGTGTTTTACACATAGACTCGTTTAATTGCTGCATATTAAGAAATATAACTTTTCACCAAATAAAGAGGTATAAATAGACATGAATTTCGTCAAACATAGTTAAATGTGTATTTGTACGATTTAGTGTGTAATAGTGTAATAGTCATCCTTTAGCAAAGAATGTTCGCTGTGCGCAAAAGTTAATATTCAATCTTATTGTAAAGATTGTATAATGGTAAAGCTGGTAAATTACTTCCAGGGTAATAGAGTGGGGTTGGAAAAGCGATGGACCTCGGAACCGGCACCCGGAGCAACGAATTTTCTCTAAAAACGAGGGGCATCCCAACCAAAGTCTGCGCCGATGCGTGCGCCATGTTCGCAGCTTCCAGTTCCGCAGAGAGCTGCCGTTTCCATTTGTTCCGCCGGTTCTGAAACCACGTTTTCACTTGAGTCTCCGTTAACTGCAGGCTGGAGGCGAGACAGGCTCTCTCGGAGCTGCTCAAATAGCGTTTCATGTCGAATGTGGACTCGAGCTGATAAACCTGACTCCGAGAGAAAACGGTGCGCGTCTTCTTCTTGGCGGAACTGCTCTGTTTGTCCGGACCGTCACGGTGTCTCTCTTCAGAAACGGGAGACATTTGGCTACACGCTCGCTCCTGCTCCTCTTTGTAATCCGGTAGTATGGATGGTGTCAAATGCGGCCGGCGGTCGATCCCATCCTGCACAGGTAGAAGTCCCTTTGTGGCACCTGCAACAAATACAGCACAAAACTATCGTCTTATCAAACTGTGCTTGAAGAATAACAGCCATTGAGATAAAGCTTTCGTGCTTCAGTGGGAACAATATGCATGACTGATGTGTCCACATTAGTGAATTCAATAAATAGCCTAGTAGTTGAAAACACGTTTATATTTAATGAGGTATAAAAAGTGCTTTGAATATTCGTCCATCATCAAATTCGCTCTGTTTTCCCCCCTGTTAGGCTAAACATCGCCATTACTCGATACTTTACACAAGAGTTCATTAAATTTGAACTCTGACTGTTTGATCGACTGTTGAAAGGTTACAAGTGCCCTGTTAAATAAACAATACAATATGACTAGCACTGGTGCACGATATTAATTAAATCGTGTTACATTTAACGCTCAATTGACGAAATGCAGCGTTGCCTCTGAAAGCCGGCATAATCAATTAGCAGACTCGATTAAATTCGGTTAATTATTTGACCTTTCCCCTGTTCACCGAGGCGCGATAATATGTCGGATAAAAACACGACTGGAGTTTTATTCAGTGTTGGCAATGGGGACAACATTAGAAGACAGTCACCATAGTGACAAAAAATTGTGTTTTATAGCCTAGCCTACTTAATGATTCTGAAGTGAGACGTTTTACAAAAGTGACTTTCGTACTAAACATCATGAAATCACAAATATATTTATATTGACCATGGTGGTAACGAGTGTCTATAGCAATAAAATGACACTGGTGGTATCGAGACTTACCGAGGCAGAAGTTGAGAGGCTGGTGCGGGTTGCAGGGCTCTGGTACACCGGACTCAGAGCAGTAACAGTCGCCCGAATCCTCTCCGGCACTACAGTCGTCCTCTGATGACACGGACAACGTCCGCTTCCTCGGCTGGGATTTGGGACTGTCCTTTGCAGCTGACCGGACTCCCTCGTTGGAGGTGCCCAAAATGGACTGGATTGTGAAGCTTGAAATGGGGGCAGGCGAGCACTTGCTTCCGCTGTCCTCCGAATTATTCATTCTCGCCTCATAACAGTTAAAAAATTTTCTAAAAATGATCAAATGTCAACGCAGCAATACGTTCCGCTACACATAGAGAGTGTTTTTCTTCAAATCTAAAAATTGTTTGTTAGAGCTGACGGGACGTTAAAAAAAACTTGTTTTTCGTGGGCTCAAAAGTGTTCGAATGCATTCCTCTCCACTTCCACGCGCTCTGGTCTCAAGGCGGGTGGAACGTGCCCTCATTTGCATGTAGGTAAGACCGGCGCTGGCCAATCACGCGCTCAAAGCGCGCCCGGAAATTTCAAATTTTATAATATTTGAGTTTCTCAATGGAGCGCTCGATGGAGATTAACTTGCTGCAAAACATTAGGCTACACTGCAAAAAGAAAATATGTCAGTCATTTTAAAGGGGAATATAATGTAAAATGCAACAGTCCAAACCAGTCCAAACCTGTTATTTGTTCGTGAATAACCGTAAGGTAGGCCTATCTTACCATACATGGTAAACAATATTATGTTTTATAGACAACATTTTACTGTAAAATATTATAAACAAAATCAGTAAAAAGTGTGAATTGCTTTTTAATTTACACATTTATATTCTATTTAGTAAGGCAATACATTTAGCCTATAGGCTACTATAGATTTTGTTTACAAATGTTTTAAAAAGTAAAAAGCACCTTATAATTTATGGGGAAAGGGGCATTCTCAGAATTCACTGGGCAAAACATAACATTTGTTTAGTTACTTTTATAATAAATCAGTTAGCCTACTTTTTATGCTTTTTATCAGTCATGAACATTAGAGTGTTTTATTTGGCATTTTATCTGGTTTAGTTTAATAGTTTAAGCTTATTTATTTAATTAATAATTAATGTGCATTGCTTTATTTTAGTTTGTGTTTTATTGACCACAGTTGGGGAAGCCAAATTTGATTAACACAAAGTCATATGGCCTTCCATTGTGCCACCAAGTGCAGTACACTTTGCAGCAACACATATTTAATATTATAGGGCTCAAATTATTAACATCATTGTTAACAATATATGCAATTTTTCTACTATAAATGTTCCCAAAAAATGCTTTACACTGTACATGTAACCGTTTAGCTTGTATGGTCAACATTTGTCTTTTTCCCCCACAACTTAATAGCCGGACGTTTGCCTGCAGAATATCACTGTAACGAGAAATTACAAACAACATTTTAATAGCTTTCTGTGAACTACGTGATGGATAATTATTCATTGTCATGTACGTGCCTCTGGTTTCCCACTTTGATAAATTGTGATTATTATTGCTTCTAATTTCAGTAATTTCCTGCTCCGTTATATCGACATAATATGTTTCTGTTTACAGGATAACGAGTTTAAATTTATATTTATTTATTGATGTTCAGAGATTTTGACTTGTATTGGAAGCCCATGACGCATGCCTCTGAAATATAATTAAAAATGTAACAAATCCATACGTTTTTTTTGTTTGGTTCAAAAGACGTTAAAGATTGTCACAACATTTAACCGTGCAATTCAGAGATCCAGATCCAGAAGCACGTTTTAAACAGCTTTTACTGTAGACTGTGGTCATCACACAGACGAGCATGCTGCTGATCCACAGAGGTCCTCTTTGTTCATGAGTGGAGTTCTAGGCATCTCAAGTACACGCCTAGAGTTCTCAAGTTCATGCGCACATCAATAACCAACAATAAACCAACCTCATAATCACAAGTCATCTGAATACATGGTTTTGTTCAAAATCATATATCTTATTAAACAGTCGTTTTAAATTCCACTAGTCGTGTGCTATAAATGGCAAATTGGTCAAATAATCCAACACAGAGTCTAGGAACTAATAATGGATCCTATCTCATTTTTCTTGAAAATAATAAACTCATTCCACGTCCATTATCTCCGTTTAAGAATTAATTTGATCATTATGGTGGGCTAATCTACTGCCTCTGCGGGCCGGCTAGAGCGGGCAGGACCCTGTTTAATTGATTGACTAATTGATTGGGGGGTGTGCGCTCGCCCCACCCCTGACTCGTGTCTCGAGGGCAGCTGTGGCTCTGCCACATTAGCTCTCGTTAGCGTTTTCTAAAGGCTGGCGACACTTAACAAATGCTCTGGCTTTGTCGTGGTGACAGCGCGCGGACACCTAATGGAGCTGAGGGAGCCAGGGTTGAGCGATCCCGACTACAAATTTCAAAGGTCGGGAATAGAGCCCTGCACACATGGGTCTCCCGACCACGACTATAGCCATAACTGGGCCATACCAGTAAAAAAAAAAATCAAACCTGACCATTTTCTTTTTAATTAAAATATTAATTATTATTATTATTATTAGCCTATTGATAAGCCTCTTTATAATTTTTGTGATTTATACTCAGCAAGAAATATAGCCATGTATTTTCAATGATCTGAAGTCTAATAACCTACAATCACGAACTTTTACAGTGAACCTGTGGCTACGAAAACATATCAGTGGGTGTTTGTTAGGCTCTGGAAGTACGAAACGTGCACTATACATGTACGCAATGATGGAAACGATGTGGTTGAACTGTCACAATCTGCAACTCTGTTTGGAACGGTTGTTAAAGAGACCTATTGTGAGGGGCCATATGCCCACATATAGCCATTTAGTGCGTAAAATATGAGGGCCTAGTTCACAGCGGCCCAACGATTTATGGCGCATTCACATAAGGCGTGAAATCCGCAATGATCGTTAAAGAGCCGGTTTTATACGCTGCGCCTGTCAGCCGAGGCTGGGTGGCTTAAAGGCCGTTTAGACATATTAAACAAAAACAATACACCAGAAATGTAGGCCCCATCACAGCATTATATTCTACGTGTTTGTTGAGAAGGGAGTGGTAGGCTATTATCAAAAAACAAAAACAAACCAAAAAAATCGTTGAAAGCTGTTTTTTAACAAGAACATTTTTTAAGATGTGCATAGCTTATCGTAAAAATCCGAAAAGTTGTGTTTCTACTATCAAACTGAAAACAGTGCTATATGTTTCCCAAAAACCTAGACAGGTTTACCGTGATGAACACCCAGCGATTATGGGACAATCTGTCACGCGTTCACAAAGCTAAAGATCTTTCAAATCCGGCAGAACAGGCATTTTTTGCACGTGCTGTCAGTGCATGCGGCAGACAGTAATGACCGAACATATACACATCGAGCTCTGGCAAAAATGCTTCCCACTAGAAAGACGGATGAAGTCATGGGCTCCTTTGATCTGCAAATCAAGCTTCGATAAATATTAAACAATGGGCCCTTTACACGTGTGTATTATGATATATGGCATGTCCAACTTTAAGATAAGGAAATTACCAGAGAAAATGATATCAATAAATTTTCTAAGTATAAACGCTGATTATGTTTCGATTTTCATTCAAGATTCTGAGGCTGGTCTTTTATTTTTTCTCAAATGGTTTTGCAGAGAGAGAGAGAGAGAGAGAGAGAGAGAGAGAGAGAGAGAGAGAGAGAGAGAGAGAGAGAGAGAGAGAGAGAGAGAGAGAGAGAGAGAGAGAGAGAGAGAGAGAGAGAGAGAGAGAGAGAGAGAGAGAGAGAGAGAGAGAGAGCAGGCGGGAATCTCAAGCCCTGGAGGTGTACAATTTATGTAATCTACGGCTGGGAAATGAATTGGGTAATTTATTGGAAAACAGAAAGTCAAGAAGATTGGATCAGTATAGTTCAACCAAGGGCTTCTATTCATCAAGATCCAATTAACAACCTAACCATTGAGTCTTAATGGGTTTCCAATCTACTGCTCTGATATACTCATCAATCCCTGAGGGAGAAATTAAGCGAATCGACCGCCCCTCGGCGTTGTGGTGTCATTCCTCTCCGCAACTATATGTCAAATTAAAAACACAATTAAAATTTAAACTGTTTCAATCAGAGGCTGCCCCGCAACCTATGTTTCACTTAATAGAACTTTGATGAAAATCTGATGCTCGCTTTCAATCACAAAAGCAAATGGGAAAGGTGGGGCAAAAAAAGAAGAAGATATCCTTTTGCCTGAATAACACCAAAACATTTCGAGAAAGTAATAAGCAAAGATAGGCCCGCTCCCTCTCAAGCGTTATACACGGGATTGAGTTCACGTTCTCGTCGTCTATTATGGGTAAATGTGCTTTGCAGGGCGCTGGAAAACATTTCCCCCATACACAGTGAAAGATAATTTAATAGGACAGATGATAGTCCATTTTGTCAGTCTCATCCTATGACGCAGTATCCCTTTCGCTCGAAAATGTGAGGTCGGCTAACTAAACGCATTGTGTTTTATCGGAATTGTTAAATCACCGTTCAGTTTGAATAGCCCGAGCTTCGATAAGCTAACAAACCCCGCCAAATTCACAAAGAAAAACACTGTTGTGCAAATAGGAATAATCACATAGACAGAAAGAGATGACTTATGAGCACAAATGGGGAGGGGGTTGTTTAAATACGGTTATATATGCACTATTTTGTCCAAACTCTTTCATGTTATTTTAACTCGTGTCTTCCATTTTAATGCGCATAGAACATTTTATCTGTTTATCCCCACCTCCCTTCTTTGCATAAAGACATGGTCAAATGGAAATTATCGAGTGATAGCTATATATATATTTTAGTTTATGACAGTGGATCAAGGTCATCAGTAAGCCAACAGGGGGGAAAAAGAACTGTTAACAATGCCCTTGATTTGAAACAATATTTTACAGACGTTATCCGATCAATACTCGACAGGCAATAATGCCTCTGCGATCTATTAATTCACCGTAATGGGCTCGTGCTGAGCTTGCATTATATTATACGTCAATATAGGAGTTATGATTATTAGGCGACGGTATTTGAATGTGCTCTTGGCTGAGTGCTCAGACCCAACGCAGAGAGTTGATTTCGACTTTATAGAGGAAGAGTGCAATAGGAAGACCAATGCTTGTCGATGAGCATGACTGACCCATATTAAAGTTCTCTCGATGGTCCCTCTTTATTCTATTTTTTAAGCCTTTAGTTTTGGTAACAGTAGGCTATATTCAAAATGTTCTTTACATATAGCCTATCTGAAAATAATTATAAGCCCTGAATCTGAAGCCTTTAATCTAAAGCTTTAAGCTACAGTAATTTTAGACGGACCGTTTTAAATGGGAGTTTTTATTAGGCTATTCATAATAATAATAATTGTATTATTATAATACATATAATTATAATTATAACTATTATTATTATTATGTTGTTGTTGTCTAACTAACATATTCCACTGAAATCAATAATAAATTAACAGGTTGAGGTTGGTATAGCTAAATGAGCCATATATTAATTTTTTTTTGCATGCATGTATTTTACAGCACTAGCAATAAACTCATTACTTTTTTTCATACACTTAAAATACAATGCATAGGAGTTCAGTTTTTACTCTTCAGTATCTCTCTCTCTCTCTCTCTCTCTCTCTCTGTCACACACACACACACACACACACACACACACACACACACACACACACACACACACACACACACACACACACACACACACACACACACACACACACACACACACACACACACACACACACACACACACACACACACACACACACACACACACGCGCACACAAACACACAAAGAGCGGTGAAACTCTTAATGCAATTCCGCCAGCTCTCACCGATAATTATACGATCTTATTGACAACGCGATTTTGCCAAACACAGCTTGTAGAGTCCGCCAGATTTAAAGGTGCACCTGCTTGTGATTGAGATGGTAATGGGTATTTCAGCTTGTTGATGCGTAAGTGAAACAATTCCGGTTTTGCTGCAAGCTTGGTTTAGCTCGTGGTCTTTTATATTTCATAAAATATGCTGTAACTCAATAAACAATAATAGAGATGATTTTTTACATTATTTTCTTTAATGTTTAGCAAGGCGCACTGACAAAATAGGTACATTATTAATTCATAAATAAACTAATTATCCCACGTATTGATTTAATTAATAAATTATTTACATATTCATTTATTTACATCCCTTTAAGAATATTTCGTTGTTTTGAAATTTATAGAACTACTTCCATGTTGAGACTACAGTGCTTCCTCACACTGTAATGGGGTTGTGCAATCTCATGTCAGTTTTGACTCCCATGTTGATTTCTTAACTCATGGCCTATATTATTTAGGCCTACTGAAATTCATGTGTTTATTTGTACTTGCTAGTGTATTACTGAGCATGTCCATATTTATATATAAACATTACTAAATTGTGAAACAATTTTTTCGCTTCAACACAGCAGTCGTGTCACAACGTCAATCAAGACATGTAGACTTTAATAGTCTCCGTTTATTTCACAACAGAATACAATGTAAAAAAAACTTAGCTATTACTGTACAAATGACACCTTTCCTCATTTTGGTTCGTTATATCTGTACATGTACATATACATCTGCAAATAATATAGATAAAAGTAAAAGTTTTTATTATTCGTGTTTGCGTGTATTCAGTTTAACTGTAATTTCTGTCCAATATAGCCTATGATTGTCCATTGAACGCGGGACCAGGGACACAAAATCGTTTTCAGCAGTTATCTTCTCAACCTAAGAACTGTTGGTTAAGAAAATGTGTCTAAAATACGAGTTTCAAAAAGAACATGTTGCCTAAATATATGGATCATACACAGTAGTATTGCACATCCGTTTTCACTGTAATTTTCCCGGTGCTATAAAAAAAACTTTACCAGGTGTGTTAACTCTTTTCTTTGATGTGTCAACAAGTTGACTTGTGATATTTATAGATAATAATAATAATGACAGCAAATTAACGAATTATTGTAATTCACCACCAACCAACAGCAACATCAGAAATAGGCCTCTAAACATTCGCCTTATTTATGTGTAGTTTTATGGGTATATGTGTGAGTTGTAAAACAAAAATGTAGGGCTCAAATGCATGATAGTGCGTCTTTGTACATTTTCTTTTCTTTCGTTTTAAATTATTTTCTAAACAAAAATAGCTTTGTCTCTTGGTTTCATTTCCGCCTTTTCTCTCTTTCCCTCTTTTCGAGTCTCTGTAGAATTGTTTTAGTTACATAAGTTACATAAAAAAGGCATCTGTCGTCCTCTCAAACCGGTCTGAGGAGGGGCACGGAGGTGACGATGGGATGAGAGTAGTAAACCGGATGAGGGAAAGTGAGCAGCGGCTGACTCACGGGCACGTTGCCCGCTGTGTTGGAGCTCTCAGAGGACGAGTTCTCGTGATACAGGATGGGTACTCTCACAATCCTTTGCGCTGCTGCGTGGCTCAAGTTGGCGGCCTCCAGCTCTGCGGCCAGCTGACGTTTCCATTTGTTTCTGCGGTTCTGAAACCAGATTTTGACTTGGGTCTCTGTGAGGTGAAGGGAGGCAGCAAGGCCGGCGCGCTCCGAGCTGCTGAGGTAACGTTTCATGTCGAAGGTGGACTCCAGCTGGAACACTTGACTCCGAGAAAACACCGTGCGAGTTTTCTTTTTCCGACAAGGCTTCTTGTCCGCGCCGTCGTCGTTCTTCTTCCAGTCGTCCACGCCGCCTTCTTTTTTACCATCTTCGATGTCGCTCTCCTCGAGGACAATCTCGTCTCCACTTTTGTTGTCGTCTTCATCGTCCTTTGCGTCCGGGTCTGATTTGAGCACGAGCTCAGGTGAGTCTCGGTCGGTGCCTGTGTTCGGTGACGAGTCTCTCACTTTCTGTGCTGCTACATACAGTAAGAGAGCTCAAATTAGCATTCGTTTTCTTTCAGAAATGTTTTAATATCAAGTTTCACAGGTCGCGTCACTTAGCCACATGACAGGTGCAAACAAGTGTGATTCGTACTGTCTCAAAAAATCTCAGTGTTTTTAAACGTAAACATTGCATTTTAAAATAAAACTCGGTCACTTTAATATTTAAAGAATGAAAACACAGCTCATGATAATGAAAATAATGAAAACACAGCTTATGATAATTGCTACATGTAGCATATGTTTATATGATTTGGGCTATATCGCTCAGAAAACATTTCCCAAACTGTGTTCTGAGCTGACTTGCTTCTCATTAACATTAGCCTACGTATGCACCATTTGCTAGCAGAATCACGCTATTATTTCTGACGAATTTCAAATCAATGCACACTACACAACAATCAGTTATGAGTTATCAAAACGTACCTTCTGTTCTGTGAAGATGCGCAGATGCACTGAGTGTGTACGGGTACCACCATGCCGAGGCACGCTCAAGGTAAGCCGGTAACGCAAAGCGCTGGGTCGGCAACTCAAAGCGAGGAAAGTTAAATTCCCCCACCTGAGAGAGCGAGAAGCTGGCATCAAGTCCTGCTTTAGTTGAAGCCAAAATAGGCTTAGGCTTTGACGGCTTGCTGTCAGAATTGAGAAGATTTTTAATGAAAAACGGAGAGTCTTTTGCCGAAGCACATGTATCCTGGGTTGTTTCGGGCATGTTGGCTGGAAATTTGGGGTTATAATATATTTTGAAAATTGTTTTAAAAAAAAAAATCTTTAAAAAAAAATCTTTTAACAGTTTGAAGGTCCTTGGTAAGCTCTCCCAGTGTTGGGAACTTAAACGCGGTTGTTTACGGCCAGCACTGACGTTAAAACGAAAGACAATAACGCGGGGCGAGATAAACAATATTAATCTTGCTGATCATCTTCCGAGAGTTCCTTGGTGAAAATGATGCTCACCGCGTCCGTCTGGCGCCAGATGCTAATGATGAAATAAAAATGTCACCCGAGTTAAATGCAGAAAGTATACGGCGATTGGGCACGTACAATAGCAAATGGGATGAAGGGAGAGATGGGAAGTGGAGAGTCGGGAGAGAGGAGGGGCCTCCCAGACTCTTCGCGTTGGCTGCTGGGCTGAGAGTTCTCTCCTGTTATTGGTCTTATATAGTCCAATTAGGTGGCAAATGAGGACGGACCATTAACACAAAGGAACAAGGATTTAGCTCAAGCGGTGCGCCGATGAAGGCAATAGCGAAAAAGGTGGTTTAGGCCACATTGCAAAGTTGGCCACATTGCAACTTTTTTATCAATGCATATCAATAAAATGTTACATACAGACTTTCTACATTTATATCGGCATATGGTGTAAACTGTAGTTAGGGTCAGAGAGATAGAAATGCACTAATAGATATGAGGGAAAAGTGTTGAAAGCAAAACTAGACCCCCCCCCCCCATATGTCTAAGTCTATACTCTAATTTGTAGTTGCTGCTTTAAGAACATTTATAGGCTGGTAGCTCTAAAATGTTACATAATTTTAATATAATATTGTATTATACACAACCCTACAATATGTAACAATATGGAAAGCTATATCTTTTTTTATTTTTATTATTAAAGGTGAAGCATTGCGAGGGCAGTTTTAATATAAATCCCTTACTGATTTTTTAACGAATAGCTATTGCTAAAATCAGGCGTATTTTTAATTTAGCCTACTTTTTCACGCTCTTTTAAGTATCCAAATAGAAAATAGATTAGTTGAAATCACTCTCTCTTTAAAGACTTTTAACATTACTATTTTAAACTCAAATAGCCTATTTTCATAAGTGTTTATTGCAACTAAAAAGTAAGTTCGATCTTTATATTTGTAACATTTTAAGTAGTTGCCATCGGAGAGGAGTTCTAAGGATGAATGAACTTTACTGCATTCGTCTTAGACCACTAAAACAAACCACAAAATAAAATACAAAAATCTTATAGGTCATGAGGTAATGCCACTAAATGCCGAGTTTGGTCTGGAACAGCACATTGTCACTGTCACACACACAAAATAAAAATAAAATAAATACTACTACTAATAATAATAATAATAAGTACATAAATAAATAAAATGAACCAGTGAACATGTGCATGCATGGCCTATTATCAGGTTGCCAGCTTTGTCCATCTTTAATCAAACCCGTTCGTGTTAGTGTCTTCTTTCGACAATAATGAATTAATAATAATAATAGCCTAATTTTGTTTCTATAATTATTAACAAGACTGAATTGGACGCCATAAGTCACTGATTGAACGATATGAGAGCGTCCTCTACAGGTTATAAAGAATTACTGCACGCTTGCAAAACTGCAAACCAATAAAAGCCAAGCTTGTTGCTGTAAAAAACAACAACTTATTAAGCCCTTTGACAATAAACTATAGCTAGATTGACAGAGCAATTTAGTCCTGGACATAAGTGATTATGATTACAATAGCATTATTATTATCATTATCAAAATGAATAGTAGGCCTACTATAGCATAGGCCTATTTAAAGAGTAAAAGCAGGGGAATTACAACTTAATCAGAACGGCTGGCGCATTTGATTATGATATTAGGTTATTGATTGCTGTTCACATTAAGCTGGGCCTACGTGGTCCACATTTCTGCTTGTTTCACTCCATTTCTAAAGTGGTGACAAAACAGAAAATGGTTTTCTAAATGTTAAATTTGATGTAAATAGGATTAGTCTTAGTATGTCGAAAAAAATAAAATTATATTATGCGGGATTGTGAAAACTTTTTCCATAGACAGCGAGTCGGAATAATTTGTATAATTATTATTATACCGAATAACTGTAAGAAATTAAATGGTTGAACCTCACGCCACTACAAGTAAAATATAGAGTTAAAACATCTTTTGACCATGTAGGCTATGTGTAGCCTACTTTTATTGCATTATTATTGTCAAAATCTGTAGGCTAGGTTCAAATAAGTCGTTCCCTAGCGCCATCAGGTGTTAGACGGGGTTTAGTCAACGATGTTACTCAGGCAACTCCCCTCTTCAAAATACATATTTCAGCTAACAGTTTTAAACACAAGGCTTATTTCTAATACCTTAGATGAATATAATAGTCTACATATGTTTTATATACAAAACTAATGAGATTTAGGCTCAAAGGCAGGCCTAATTAATTAATTCAGTGTAACCAACAAAATGGTTCACACAGAGTTTTATCCACGAATGATGGACGCTACACACAACTATTAGAATCAGTGTTCGGTGCGTGCCTTTATTGGGGCTTGTGCCATGTAGGCTATGTGTAGATATTTCATATTAGTCTTCATCTCGGCTCTTTGTGTCTCTCTGCCTGGTGGGAAGATATAATGTTCCCTGACTTTTAGATTATTTATTTCAGAGCGTGGAGTTATTGATTATTTCACCGGTAAAATGACGAATGGCAGGACGGAATGACACGGTCAGCAGGTTCTATTAAAGAAATGATAGTATTGCTCATGGTTTGTTAAAAGGTCCAGTTTAGATACTTTATAGGTTTACATCCATCATCGTCTAACGACCCCGGGAGATGAGAAAAGCGCGCCGCGCTGTGACAATGACCAGACGCCGCTAACTTCGCGCTGTAATTGCCCACGTATTATATATAGATTTTTGTTTTGATATCTTGTGAGTTTCTCTCGTCTGGTCGAAATTGTGATAAAAGACATGAGTATAATATCGAAAAGCACCACACAGTGAAAAATGGCCGAGGAGGTATTCTAAACCTTTAAATCTTGGATTGTACGCCTGGTACGGCAATGGCATTTGGTCGCTATGACATCATTAAAAAACTATTAAAAGAACAATCACGGTAATTATGATTATTTTTTAGAGGTAAATTTTGTTAATTGCATGTGTGTAAATTTAGGGAATAAACTCCAAATGTATCATAGATAGATACAGATTTATATCTGTATATATATATCTATATCTATATATATATATATATATATATATATATATATATAGGCCTACATATTTATTACAGATTGAAAAATTATTTCAATCCATTAAGATCTGTTGATTCATATGACCATTATAAGAGGCTTCAATAATGCCAGACTAATAAAGTGTAGGCCTTGAATGCACTACAAGTTGCTTTGAATAAAATATATGCCAAATGCACAAATATATAGACTAAGCTAAAAAAAAATCTAAGCACCATGATTAGCACACATAGTTTAAACCTTCCCTTTAAAACATCCTGATCTGTTTAACCGACTTGTACAAAATGACCACTGCATGCTCTTTCTCAGTGCATTAATGTCCGGTACTATTGAAACGAGGCATTAAAAGCTTGAAGGTCAGGCGGCTCGTCCCACTGTAATACACACAATGGATTTAAACATGGCATTTAAGTTGTAAAGGACTGACTGTGGCCTGGCCCTGACCTGGCCCACCTTAATTGGGATGGTGAAGCTATTGATTGGCAGAGAGATAGTTAGAGGCTCTGAGTTACAGCGTGATTAGCCAAGTATCAGTGAGCTGCTTTTATATGCTTATGGGGGGCGCAGAGAAAAGAGCAGAATTCAATGTCACTTTGAGGGTGGGAAGAGGCTCTCGCCAAGTGGGTTACAGGTCAGTCCATGTCCGAACACTGGATTAACATAGGCCATCAGGATCAAGGTTGTCCATCTTGGCACATAATACACTATCTGCAGAAGTTGTTGTGGAAAGTGGAACGATTTGAGTATAAATCTAATTCTGAAAAACAAAACAAAAGAAGAAACAGTGCTTTTTAAGTCATGTTAAAGGGGTTGTTCAGCTAAAAATGCAAATTTCATAATTTACTCACGCTCATTTCACTCCAAATCGGTTTGACTTTCTTTCTTCCTTAAGGACAATATTTTGAAAAATGTCCCAGTTTCTATTTTTTTCTTTTTTTCATCCATACAATGAAAGCTGTTTTGGTCCCGTCTGACTTCCATTGACAAACTTTCTTCAATTAAAGTTTTAAAAAATTATAAAGAATTGAGAAGGCATGCATGAATACAGGCACTTAAATACTTGTAGGGTTAAATATATGCTCAATGATGATATATTGTCTATGTAATCATTCTCATTGTGCTAAAGTTATGAGTATCAAGAATGTTTTGTCTGATGTACCACCTTGGGAACCGTAAATGTTGCTTACAGGTACAGAGATGTTCAACAGGTTCCCTGACCCTCAGTGTCCTACATTGATGCAATGATCTGTGTCTTCCTTGTGCCAACCAAGAACTAAAAGACCCCATTCATTCTTTCTGACATGGCTGAATCTGTGGAATGGCTTTGCAGCACCTGTCCAGAAACACACACACACACACACACACACACACACAGGTGATGCCTTCCGTAGAATATAGCCAGGTGTGAGCGTTCTTGGGCCAAGTGTTCTGACCGTGTGTCATTACAGCGCTGTAATCGGGTTGAGGCAGCAGTGGCTTCTCATCAGTGTCTGAAGGGAGATAGAGATATGGAGCCCGTTACAAATGGCCCAAATGCTCAGGCTCTGAGGAAGCCCATCAATAAAGCAATTTCTGGTGTCATAACAGCAGCGCTTTTGCTAAAGCTAACCTTTCAAAAAAACTTTTCCCTCTGCAAAGCACTGCAGCCCCGCCATTAGAGTCCTGCCTTGTGAATTTAATGGATTCCGTACAAATAATATTCCACCATAATGGAAAAGGTTGAGGTGGCTGAAGACGGATGAAGTCATAAACACCTATAATTGAGAATCAAAGACCGATAAATTTTAAACTGCTATCCATTTTCCTATTTTTTTTTACTCCAGATGATGATCTATGTCATTCTGGCTGCAGGAAAATGGAGGAGATTATGGGTGGAAATTATAACAATAAATTTTCTAAACATACACCTTGATTATGCTTCGATTTTTTGGGAAGGAGAGCAGAGAGAGGGAGAGGGAGAGAGAGAGAGAGAGAGAGAGAGAGAGAGAGAGAGAGAGAGAGAGAGAGAGAGAGAGAGAGAGAGAGAAAGAGAGAGAGAGAGAGAGAGAGAGAGAAAGAGAAAGAGAGAGAGAGAGAGAGAGAGAGAGAGAGAGAGAGAGAGAGAGAGAGAGAGAGAGAGAGAGAGAGAGAGAGAGAGGGTTGGCCTGGTTGGCTGAAAGCTTGCTGGCTAAATGGCGCCATAAAATAGCTTCTGTGTGCTGTTTCGCCCGGAGAGGCCAGGCATGCCTGGAGGTGTCATTTTCTTCCCCTAAATGGGGGGAAATGAATTGTGTAATTTATTGCAAACTGAAGCACAGTGAGATTAGATCAGCATATCCCATCAAAGGCTCAACAATCAATCTGCTCTGCTTTAACAGCTTGAGACGCATAAACCAGGGCACCTAATGGCTTTCCAATCTAACAGATTGATAGACTTATCTGCTCCCAGGGGATGTATTAAGAAAATCGGCTACTTTCACACTCTTCCCCACCACTTCTGACAGAACCCACTTTTTCTCTCCCTTTCTTTCCCCACTCACAAGCCTCGATTGTAGATATAGAGATATAAATACATTTCTATGAGATGTGGTACAAAGGAGGGGGGACGGAGAGGAGAAAAAGGCAGAATGGAGAGAGAGCCTGTTATTTGTTATTTAGATGAGCTTGGGGTATGAGGGGAGGAGGGAAGCTCTTTAATGAGCTGATTATTGCTCGTTGTTTGGAGCCGAGATGGTGAGCAGTCACTCAGGGCCACTTATGAACACATATAAATGTGGCCATAGCAACCGACTTTTCCTGACTAAAGGAAACAGAGAGACGAGCTGTAATGGGGTGGATTAATCAAACAAACTGAGTACAGTAATTAATACAGGTCATTTATAGAAGCTTTCATTTCATTGTCATGTCCTCAGATATAAGCTTAAATACTTCAACATTATTCATTTTATAACATTATATAATTTGTATCATTAGCTATTAAATATGCATTTTAATTAAAATGAGAACAAATGCAAATAGCAGCGTTCATGATCAGGAAAAGGATCTTATGGTACCTGTCAAAAGTTTGGAAATTTTTTTTTTAATGTTTTTTGAAAGAAGTCTCTTAAATACAGTAAAAACAGTAATATTATTAGAATTTTAAATAATTGTAAAACATTTAAAAATGTAATTTATTCCTGTGATGACAAAGCTGAATTTTCAGCATCATTACTCCAGTCTTCAGTGTCACATGATCCTTCAGAAATCAGTATAATATTTGGTGCTCAAGAAACCTTTATTATTATTATTAATGTTGAAAACTTTTTGCTGCTTAAAGGGTTAGTTCACCCAAAAATGAAAATTATGTCATTAATGACTCACCCTTATGTCGTCCCAAGCCCGTAAGACCTCCGTTCATCTTCGGAACACAGTTTAAGATATTTTAGATTTAGTCCGAGAGCTTTCTGTCCCTCCATTGAAAATGTATACGCGGTATACTGTCCTTGTCCAGAAAGGAAATACAGACATCATCAAAGTAGTACATGTGACATCAGTGGGTTAGTTAGAATGTTTTGAAGCATCGAAAATAAATTTTGGTCCAAAAATAACAAAAACTACGACTTTATTCAGCATTGTATTGTCTTCCGGTTCTGTTGTTCTGTTGTGGGCCGTGAGATTTCACGTAGTGAAACTACGCAAAGCTTCTGTGTTGAACGTCACACGTAGGCTCACTATTGGCCGACGCTGGTCATGTGTGTGATGCGTGTGACGTACCTAGAAGCTTTGCGTAGTTTCACTACGTGAAATCTCGAGGCCCACAGAGAAGGAAATGAATAGTTGAATAAAGTCGTTATTTTTGTTTGTTTTTTGCACACAAAAAGTATTCTCGTCGCTTGATAAACTTAAGATTGAGCCACTGTAGTCACTCGGACTATTTTAATGATGTTTTTCATAACTTTTGGGCCGGTCAGTTTCAATCCCTTAAGAAGCCTATGGAGGAGTGATCCAGCTCTCAGATTTTATAAAAAAAATATCTTAATTTGTGTCCCGAAGATGAACGAAAGTCTTACGGGGTTGGAACAACATGAGGGTGAGTAATTACTGACAGAATTTTCATTTTTAGGTGAACTAACCCTTTAACGTTTTTGTGGAAACAAGGATACCAACATTCAGACAATTGTGGACAGATTAAAAAAAAAGAGAGAAATTACTCAATATATGAATATGTTATAAATATATTCAAAAGTTATTTTGTTTTGTAATAATATTTTTTTATAACGTTGTAATTTGCATGTATTCATTTAAATATATTAAATATTATATATTTTAATGAATTGTATATTCATTTATATATTTTTTTTATTTTTTTATATTAATTTATAATTATAATAATTTTATATTTATATACATACATACATCTCTCTGTGTGTGTGTGTGTTTGTGTATAATATGAATTTATTTACAATTCCTCATTTAAATCTATGCATTTATTTTAAATGTAAAATAAATGTATACCAGTACAGGTTCCCAGTGCAGGTGTAGGATGACTCCTATTTGTCAGCCAGCCTGTCAAGATAAAATCTAAACCTCAAACACTGAGAGTGAATGAGATGCTATCAGCATGGACACAGAGAATAAAGATCTCCTACCTCCCTACATAATTAAGCAGCTACTGCCACCGCTCAAAGAGAGCAATGAGAGGGGGCAGAGAAAGAGAGAAATAAAAGACAGAGATAGACTTCTATGAAAAAGTACTCATGACTGACATTCACAGGGATCTTATTCTAAATATTAAACTGGCTAAATAAAGCCTATACACTTGTACTCCTTAATAGAAAAATCGAATAGAGAATAGATAATCCAGGAGAGAATAGAATTCATCTTGAATGAAAGATTAAAAGCCCTTGTTAGTGTCACCACACAAATCCATTTGAGATAAGACTCTTTTTATTCGCCTCACATCATCCGTTCTTCATGACGGCCATATTGGATCTCACATCTGATTTGTACCAGAGTCCTGGGGGCAGAGGGGCATTTTCTCCCCATAAATATCAGTCTAGCCCCACATGGACCACAAATCAATGGCAAACAAATTTAGATGCTGTTCTCTCCCCCTACTACACCTATCTCACACACACACACACACACACACACGAATGCGTTAACATTTTTATGAAAGACATGACATATAGGTTATGCAAAGTATGCTAGCTTAAAATGAGCAAATACTGAGCACAGTGAGTGATTCTGATGCTACAGCCGTAGGTGTATTAATCAGACACAGGCACTTATTTTAATTATCTTAAATTAGAATGGTAATAAATGACGATGATAGCCCTGATGGAGGTGGTGATAACGATGACTCGCTGGATGATGATGATGATGATGAGCATAGATGAGTATGACGTTAATGAATCTTTGTAATTGTGTATTTTCTTACAGTAAATTAAGTATTTCTGAAACAAAAACAACTCTATAGAAAGCAACATGAATAAAACACATAAAGTGAATCCATGGCATATTTTCTGATATTTATCTGTTTGTATGTCAATTTCAAGCTGTCGGTGTCTCTCCAAATGAAAGTGTACTATACGAGGCACGATCTGTTGCAGTCAAAATGAAGCATTGATTATTTGTAAAAACATAAGTGCAAATCAAATCAGTGCTCCTAGGAAGAGATGTATGGCCACACACCTGCACGCACATGAGAAGTGAGCCAATTATCGACCAATTGATTTTATGCACAGCACATATTTCCTCCTGGTTTAATTCTTTTTGTTCAATGTTAAGACCCTTTTTTTCTTTTCTATTTTCAACAGTGACTGTATCATATGCTGCCATAAAGCCCTTATTCCCTGGTTACAAATGAAACCTTTCCCTCGACCTCTTATATATTTTGTTCTCTATTTCGCTTTAATAGCACTAAAATTGGTTACATATTCTTTTACAGTCCCCAGATGCCATTGCACCCATGTTGTCATTCGATTATTTATAGAAAACTATTACATACATTAGCGGCTTACTTCCCCCATGCGGCCTACAACATTTTTTTTTTTTTTTTTTTTGAAAAACACAAAGACGATTCTTTAAAGGTCTACAGGCCTGCTATTGTAATCTTTACTGGACTAAAGATCAAGGTGAATAAAAGTGCGTGTGTGTCTGATAGCAGAAAGATGTAAAAAAAGAAGAGTTGTGAAAGTGTAAGAAGTGATAGGATCTAGAAAAAAAAAAAACAGTGTGATAGACCCATGCAAAGAAAAGAAAAGAAGCCTCACAAGATACCAGAATAAAAAGAATAAGAGTAAAAGGGAGAAACAGAGAAAGATAGAGAAACAGAAAGAGTGAAAAAGATTGACGCTTATAAATTGCCAAAACATTCTGTAAAAAATTAAATGACACATATTACACACAGAAGTTTGAAGTCAGTATAAGTAGAATTTTTTTAAGAAATTAATACTATTATTAAGCAAGGATGCATTACATTGATCAAAAGTGACATTGAAGACATTAATAATATGTTTTCTATTTCAAATAAATGCAGTTATTTTGAACTTTTTATACAGCAAAGAGTCCTGAAAAAGAAAATCCAGAAAATCCAGAAGAGTATTAAGAAGCACAACTGTTTTCAACATTGATACGAAGAAGAAATGTTTCTTGAGCACCACATCAACATATTACACTGATTTCTGAAGGATCATGTGACATTGAAGACTGGAGTAATGCTGAAAATTCAGCATTACCATTCAGAACCGCATACTTACTTGAGTAGTATGCTAGTATGTGGTTCCGAATTCAGCACAAGTTCTGCATGAAACTCTAGGTGGCACAGGCTGATGGGTCCTTAACGCAACCTGATGTTATTTACATTGTTTACTACATGGTTCCTGTCACATCTGCAGCCAATGAGCTTGCTGCTAAACATTTAAATAGATGGTTAGACCCCCCACCTTCCCCAGCTCCACCTGTATAGGTCTGCTACAGGAAATAAATAAATAAATATATATATATATATATATATATATATATATATATATATATATATATATATATATATATATGTGTGTGTGTGTGTATATAAAATGTTAATATAAGAGGATGGTCAAATATTTGAGCATTTACTCACTCAAAATTAAAGACACAACTAAACCAAACTGCTCCTCTGATTAAGATAAGTTGAGGTTATTCAGTACAATTCATTATCTATTTTTCACTTCATCAGCCTCCCAAAATTTCAAATCCCTGAGAATTCAGACAGACAGAAACATTGATTTATTGGGTTTTGTTTATCTACAGCTCTTTATCCATTCTCTTTCAATGCTTCTTTATGTGAGCCCCAAGTTTGTGTTCATAAACTCCCTGCTTCTCTGTGCTCTGGTTGGTTTGTGACTGATGTACAGGTAAAATGCATGTTATTAATGATCTCCCCAACTGCACGCTGGCATGGTACAGTGCAGGTCATGTTTAAATTCCTCCCCCTATGCATTGGAACACAGACTCACAGAGGCCCAGCTGCACTAGGCCCAGAGATCGATAAGAGGTCAAGGAGGTCGAGGGTCATTCCTCCCTCCCATTATGACCTGCCCACTCACCTCATATGGTGACTAACGAGGCCTACTGGGTACGGAGCAAGATAAGAGCAGTGTTCAGGGAAAGTGAATAATACTAGAAGGGCCTATTCATTCAGAAACAGAATACAGAGGTAATGGAGTACTTCCTTGTTACAGCGTCAACTTCTCTGGAGTATAAATAAAACATACTAAGCACTGTGATGTGGAAAGCAAACTGGACCTTTGTTTAAAAATGATAGTAGGGACTGGGCTACAGAAAACACTGGGCGGAGGGTCATTGCTCAATGGTAAAATATCATGTGGTGCTATAGAAAACAGTTTATAAAAGAGTTACTGAAACCAAGAAGATTGGAAATTAACCAGGTTTGGAGGTGCAGAACATCTGCTCTGCAATGAATAGTTATGGTCTGAAAAAGAGATAAGGAGTCAATTAGACATGATTATACCAATGATCAGCTGTTATCAATAATCAATACTATATTGGATCTCTTTAACCTGAGATGTCATCTGTGTCTGGATCTACCTAATGTTTGTAATACAGACAGTCAACCAAACAAACAGCATGTCCATACAATAATGCATTAAGAGAGCAACATTTTAGTTTTACTTCTGTCAAATCTTTTAGAAACTGTTTTTTCAATAGCACCACGTGATATTCATGAGTCGTATCATGACTTACTTTCTTCTGCACTACCCAAAAGAAGATATTTTGAAAAAAATGATTAGTGATTTATTTTGTGAATATTAAAGTAATTAGGGTTTAATGTTGTTTGGAACAACATTGGACCCCAACATTCTTAAAAGATTTTCTTTTGTGTTCAGCAGAAAAAAGTCATACAGGTTTGGAATGACATGAGGGTGAGTAAATGATGAACTGAGTGAACTGTTACTTTAATGTAATGAGTTAATACATATCTACTTAATCTGCCAATGTACTTGCAAATTTCATGGAGAAAACCATCATCACTGTGAACACATTTACATACACTTGTATATTTGTGCACAGGAAGACTAAAACGAAACTAAACATTACCCAGATTCAGCATTAAATCAACTGATCCCCATACTCTACCTACTTTTTGAGAATTCAAATGCCATTTCTAATGAATTTCCCTGGTTCAGTGCCCAAAAGTGGCAGGGAGGCGCAGGGGTGGTGCAGTTGGATGCACTCCACTGTATCCGCTGGCTTGTGTAGAGCCATGTGTTTTAAAGATTTGACAGAAGATGCTCTAAATTATCTGCCTTCAGACAGTGCTATCCATTAGTTTCCCTCTCAGCACCGAGCATGAAATGCGAGTATTGGGGCAACTGTGCGTTGGGAGATATCATTCAGGACTATGAGCTATTGCCAAGCGCTGACAGTCAGGATAAATGCCCCCACTTTTCAAGCTGTACAAATGGCATTTGGCCACAATAATTCAGCAAAGGACAGTTCATTCCCCATCCAGAGCGACTGGACCCAGTCAAAAGCTATTACAGCATCTTCTTTATTAGTGCCTATGGTTTTGGTGTAGAGATCCTCAGATAAATACAGCTAAAATGCCACTTCACTCAGAAATATTGGGCCATTCCTCTGTTGCCTGACTGGGCCCGAATGGCAGCCTGTTTCAGACATTATAAACCTTTCTAAAGTCACACATTGCTCCTGCCAGCCATCTGTCATGATGTAAGTACCATCATTTGCAGACCAATAGAAGTGATCAGTAGTTTTCCCCCCATGCAGGCTCCAAGCGAGGCATCATAGTCAAAGGAATTGATTATCACTTTATCATTTAAGTATAGCTTGCTTTAAAGAATAATAACTCACATTTAAGGTGCCAAATGGCTTTGCATATAGCTCAAAACGCCAGCCATTTAAGAATAATTGTGTAATTCATCATTTGTGACGTTGCTTTATAGTTTTTTGCATCTCGGCGGGGCCAAAGAGCTCGACGGAATAGAAGCGTGCTGTCACCTGTGACGTTTGAAAATCTCAGCGAAGCTTTAATACTTTGCCAGAGGGACGCGCGCGCGTTCAGACTTCATGACAGCGGTTTTATCGTGCGTCGCCTCGTAAAGGCACGTCATAGGACGCGCCCGACACTTTTATTAAACAGCTATTCACCGCGTGCGCGCCGAGAGATGTGCAAAGATAAATCCTCATGAATAACTGAACTGTCTGTTTGAGGTTCGGTGTGTCATACAAAAGTTAGAACGTGATCCAAACAGCTCATACAATGATTAGGTACAATAATAGCTTTTTAGGATATTTGACTTTGTATTGTGTTATTTAAATTAATACAATGGCTATAAATAATAACCCATTCAGATAGATAGATAGATCGACTTTTCTCAGATTGCATAGGCTATAGACCTATACATGTAAATTAAGCTATAATAAAACAGCATAATATGAACAGTCTTCTACTGGCACGTTTCTTAAGGGAATAAACTTTACTTTACCTACTCTTTGCTTTTGTACTGGCATTCATTTTTATTCCCTTTAGGCCCTATTGCTTTGATTTCAATGCAATATTCCAATCAGCCAGATTGGCCCGGACTTTTAGAAAATGAGATCTGGCATTCGACTAAATGAGAATTTCCTGTACATAGACATTCATTGGTTCACGCAGGAAATTAATGATAAAAAACGCCCATCTTTGTGTGTGGCGTGCGTATCGCTGCTAATCTGCGCCTTTGTGCAAATGTAACCAAGGCTGCTCTTTGGCAATCGAGCGCAACGCCACGGCTTTGAGAAAAACCACTTGTTCTGTCACATAATTAGAGATCTTATACCCGCTTTGTGAGGGGGGAGAGAGAGAGGATGGAGGGGGCCTTGTTTGCCCATTTAAAGTGTGATTCAGATAATAGTGTTCTCATCAAAGGTAGCAATTACATTCATTACACAGGCGGCCGCGAGGAAATTAAGTGGCAGGAAAATGAAAAGCTTAATATGTACTTCCTTTATCCTATTTCTTTCCCTTTCTCTGCTTCTACACACGCCCCGTGTCGCACAAGGGTGGGGGGTGTAAGATAGGGTCTCTCCAGAAATAAATAGTCTTGGGGGCGTGAAGAATAAATCCAGCAGTGATCCTCCTTCACCCTTTAGCAGTAATGATTTGGCGTTGGGGCAGCCGTTTCTATAGCTGCGCTCTTCAGGCAGGATTAAAAGCCTTTCTTCGGGGGCTAATGTCCACGGCAGCCTTTAAATGACTCCAGCATATGATTGGAGTCTTAAAAAAGTGCTCAGGGGCCTTCTCCAAATTAATACCCAATTCCTTTCAGGAGAAAATGAATTGTTTCGCGTTCTATAAAACCACAAACAGCACATAAATCAAGCGCTTTGGAGGGGAGAAGGGGGCCCGCTCATTCAAAGGCTTTTAAATGTGAATTAGGGTGCAACGGGGGAACTTGGTCTGACTTACCCCCGAGCAGGTGTCGATGGAGCGGCTTCAGACACTCTGCAGATGCTAAATTAAAATGGAGAGTGAGAAGGGAGGAAACTAAACCGGACAAACAAATGTAACTAATTTGTTATAGCCTATAATCGGTATTTGTGACCGAGTTACTTCAAATCATGACATCTGTGCGGAGTTTGAATATTTGGACACTATAAGTGGTTGTCAAAACCAAAAAGAAAGAAATGTAGCCTATTTGGCACAATGGCATTTATAAAACATATTGCAACATCGTTAGATTTCCAGAATATCTTAATCTGATGTCGACCAATGATAGACAGCTATAAGAAACAAATTAACTGTTATCATCACAGCAACTATTTTTCGCATGTAGGCCTACTGTTGCTCCCCGGCTTTGAAAACAATAACGCTTCATGAAAAGAAGCCCACTTGAAACCCCAATTAATCTTTTTCAACTGACAAATTACTGTCACCCTGCTTGAATTATTTAAGGGGAAGTGGCTTCACGGGAAACCTGAGCATAATTAAATTGCTATAAAATAACATTAGTGTGGACAGGCCATTAGGAAGTGTTGTAATTGACTGCTTCGGGGGTCGTAGTTCAACCCCACAAGGTCAGGCTGTCTTGCCTACCTTTGGTCAGTTTATGGTGCTTTTCACTGAAACCCACAGACTGTAAATACTGCACCTCATAGTAACTGTCTGTCTATAATTCTCACTCAATAATGCTAAAATAACAGTGCACTTTGAATCAAGACTTCTCAGCTTATTCATATGCAACAATCAAAATACTGACAACTCTCATTATGCTTTGTGCATAATAAAAGAAAAAGAAAAAATGTAAATGAAAACATACAGGCCTACCTTATTTCCCTACATGGTCATCACAACTTGACATCCTGCGCCATCTAGTGTCCTAACTGTGAATAAAGCTGGATTCAGCCCTATTTAAAGTATAGAATTATACAACAGCAAATCAGCAATGATATGCTTTTGGTAAGAAGAATTGTCTGTTCGAGATGCAGTGTCTGTGGAAAAGTCTAAACAAAAACAGTGTAGAAAATAAATAATAAAAACTAACTAAATAATGATATATAATTATATATAATTATATATATATATATATATATATATATATATATATATATATACAGTTTGTTAACATTTTAGCCTATGGGAGCAAGGCAAGTTGTTCTCTGGTCATCTGAACCATGATCACAGGGAATGAATTGCCGCATGTTACACTAGAACCCTCTCATTACAACTCTGAAGAGTGTCATAAGGATCCAAAGCTCTCGCTCTAACTGGTCATTTGTCACAACCTCTTCAATGGTTTTCCTACAACCCTGACACAAATGGGGCAATGCGATCTTCGGCTAACTTCCCCTCTTGTTAAATATTAAACGCTATGAAACATAAATGAGCCAATCCTGCTATTTAAAGTAATGCAATTGGCTCAAGTACTCATCAAATTGCCCATGACATTTGAATATGGAAATTATCCATGTATTTAGCTAATCTGGTAAAAGGTGATGAATCATCAATGCACTTGATGCAGAACTCTAAAAGTTTTTTTTTTAACGGATCGATGCTGTTTTGCAGCTACCTTTTGGATATGAATATCAATTAATATATTAAGATTTAGCCTTATTTAAGAAAGTATTAAAAAGCAAAAATGGTACACAACACTTTCAGAAATATGCTTTTAATTAAAACATAAAAAGAAAATTAACAGGGTGCCTAAAAGGAAGGAAATAAAGGAGATAGTCATTGCTGAATGAGGGATTGAGTAGATTTAATATTTTAAATATATATTTTTTAATATTTATAATATCATACAGATTTATGTTGCGAATGACAGCATGTTTAATGTGACTGCTTGAGTATCAATTAAAACAATATTCAGAAGAAAACATGATTTGATTAGAGGAAGGGAAAAGCTGAATACGTCGTTTTACAGTTTGTTATTTTAACAATTGTGGGCTACATAGGCTAACAACTAAAGACATGGCAAAATAACAAGACCTCAAATCATGAAATGGAAATTATGTAATTAAATACTGTATTCGCACATTTTAGGATACTGTGTTAGGATACATTCATTTTGTAAAGTCTGGTTTCCTCTGCAAAAGTCCTGTGACACACAGGAACTAACGTTAAATGGTAATTTATCGGAGCGAAGTCGGAATCATTTCAGCAGCGCACCTCCTGTTTGAACTTTCACCCCTTCGTTTTCTTTTGTTTTGATGTCGCAGAGCATCATTTAGGCTACCAAACACCGTTTTTTACTGTCTGTTTACTAATGACACAGTCCTAGTGGATACACTGAGTATGTTTCAACTACGTCGATCTAAGTTCTGCTCAAATATAAAGCTCGTTTAAAATCTGTTTTCAACTGAATCAGTCGTGCTAACTCGCTGGCGTTAGCTGTCCAGCTTCAACATGAAGCTTTATTTACTCCCATTTTTCTAATATCCCCTTAAAGAACGGGTCGACAGTCAATACATTCAACGACTGAGTGTGGTTTTAATTCCTCTGACGTCTTTGAGAAGGTAACTGTTGTTAATTGTTGTTTTAATGATAGCTTAAATGTTGGGAATGCTTAGCAACGTCAACGTTCACTCGCTATCATAGCAACGCATGTTACGCTGTGAACTGGATAACAGCCAGACTAATACGACTGATTAGTACAACTGTCACAAGTTCCACTATTAACTTGTGAGCTTAAGAAATGTCATATGTTCACCGCACCCGTTGGCCTGTGATTGCATGTTATTGTAGAAGAATCGACTGGATTCACACTTTACATACTGCTTGAAAACTATTATTTTGTTTCTGTTTAAAGTGGGTATCATGTTAGCTAGGTATTTAATTCGTTTTTATTAAATTGACATCTGTAAGATCTTCTGGTTGTATTTTATTCTCAGCCTGTTTGGTCTAGTTTAAGACAACAGAGGACGGCGGTGTAGATCTTTCAATGGGCGAGGAGAAGCCAGAACCACTGGATTTTGTGAAGGACTTTCAGGAGTACCTGAGTCAACAGACCCAACATGTCAACATGATATCTGGCTCTGTCATCGGAGGGAAAGACAGTGAGGATCTCCAAGGAGGTAATGCTCAGAGGGCCTTCCAGTGTGTTGTTTTAGACTTGACTAAATATGTTCTCAAAAAAGATAATTCTGTCATTTCTCCCCCATATGTCTTTTCAAAACTGTAAGACTTTCGTTCATCTTCAGAACACAAATGAAAATGTTTTTGATGAAATCTGAGAGATTTCTGTCCCTCCATTGACAGCTACGCAACTGAAACTTGGCCACTTCAAAAGGTTCAAAAGAAATTGTAAAACTAATCCATATGAATTGAACGGGTTAATCCAAATTTCCTGAAGAGACTCGATCGCTTCATATTCTTCGATAAAATATAAAATTTAGGTTTTTATTCACAGAAAAACATTTACCAGTAAACATAAACAGAAGCTCAAACGTGCTGCGTAACACGAGAATGAACCTCATTGGTTCTCGCATGTCAAGCGAACATGTTTGAGCTTCCATTTACCACAACAGTTGATGAATGTTTAATATGTGAATAAAAGCCTAAATTTAATCTGTTCATCATATAAGAGTCTCGTGTCTTCAGAAAATTTGGACTAAACCGCTCAATTCATATGGATTAGTTTTATGATCTCTTTATGAACTTTTTGAATCATCAAAGTGTCAGTTGTGAAGCTGTCAATGGATGGACAGAGAGCTCTCAGATTTTATTAAAAATATCTTAATTTGTGGTCTGAAGATGAACGAAAGTCTTACAAGTTTGGAACGACATGAGGGTGAGTAAATAATGACAGAATTCTTGGGTGAACTAACCCTTTAAAACATTCGGTAGGTGCTAGTTTGAGACCAAATGTTGGTTTGTAATTTATTTATAAACTTTTAAAGTTATTTATTTATTTTAAGTATTTAAATATTTATTTATGATGTTTATTGAATTATTTATGTCTTATAGTTCTAGCCACGCTGTAGGGATCCCAATGCTGTTACTTTTTTTTGTTATTTTGGAATGAATTAAACAATAAATTAAAGGTACAGTATGATCTTTTTTTGTTCAAAATGAACAAAATTGTAATAATTTGTCTACATCATCAGTCCTTCCAAAACGTGTTTTTGTTTACCCTGATTCACTATGGTAAGGGCAGGATGGTTTTCACGAGAAACATGCGTCACTCGCCGTGAGTGTCTAGTCATATCCGTTGACAGAGAAAAGTTTCTTCAGCTACTTTGACACGTGCATGGTGTGGGAGAGGCATAGGTTAGTTTTCACAACAAGCGAAAAAGGATGACATGGTGCAGGCTAAATCTCGAATCGCCCGTTAAATACGCAGAATAGAATCTGCTGACAGTCACAGAGCTTGTATTAAAACGAGAATCAACATTGGCTTGGCTTTTTGGAGATGGCGAGAACTGAGGGATTTGAAATGTTGTAAAAGTGAAGCGGGGATAGTGTTTTTTTTTTACTCAACAAGTATGGCATTTTATTGAACAGATAAATTGCCATGTGTAGCTCTCTAACAGAGTTCATTGTAAAGCATTTATCTATTGTGAGCAATTTATTAAAATTAAAATAAACTAGTGCAATGCCCGTGCAAAATCTGTTTTTGTGTGTTTTTAGTAATTGTTGGTTTGGTATGTTTGAGTTGCTTAATAGCCAAGGCTACTATTACACAGGAGCCTAAACTCTGAGGAAACGATAACGTTAAGCGCACCAGAATAAAATATAACATTCATAATTAAACAGTGTAGCTGACTTACAGATTCAGTAAACATCCACAAATGAATAAGCGCGTCGATTCAGAGGAGGTTCAGACCTTGGCTGGAGCAGCTACACAGTGAACTCAGAGAAAACGCTACGCTTGAGCAAACAGTTTGTGAATAGGCTACTACAAATGATGGCCATGAATAAAATATAATATTCAGATATTTTTAAACCACAACCCTCTAATGTCAGAATGTTTATTTTGGGGAGTGGCCACTCAGTGTGCAGTGTGAGCCAGAGTGGCCAGCGGCTAGAGCGGCAAAAGCCAATGTGTGCTTCTTTTACCGATATATTTACCGATATCTTTTGCATTTCTAATCCAAACAACGTCAAACTTGGTAAAACTTGTTTTTAGTAATTGTTGGTTTGGTGTGTTTGAGTGCTTATTGTTACAATTACACAGCAAAAGTTCAGTGACATTTTTATTTGTGCATGGTTGAAAGCAAATACTGATACTGACATACATTATACAGGTCCTTCTCAGAAAATTAGCATATTGTGATAAAGTTCATTATTTTCCATAATGTAATGATAAAAATGTAACTTTCATATATTTTAGATTCATTGCACACCAACTGAAATATTTCAGGTCTTTTATTGTTTTAATACTGATGATTTTGGCATACAGCTCATGAAACCCCAAAATTCCTGTCTCAAAAAATTTAGCATATTTCATCCGACCAATAAAAGAAGTGTTTTTAATACAAAAAAAAAAAAAGTCAACCTTCAAATAATTATGTTCAGTTATGCACTCAATAGTCAATACTTGGTCGGGAATCCTTTTGCAGAAATGACTGCTTCAATGCGGCGTGGCATGGAGGCAATCAGCCTGTGGCCCTGCTGAGGTGTTATGGAGGCCCAGGATGCTTCGATAGCGGCCTTAAGCTCATCCAGAGTGTTGGGTCTTGCGTCTCTCAACTTTCTCTTCACAATATCCCACAGATTCTCTATGGGGTTCAGGTCAGGAGAGCTGGCAGGCCAATTGAGCACAGTAATACCATGGTCAGTAAACCATTTACCAGTGGTTTTGGCACTGTGAGCAGGTGCCAGGTCGTGCTGAAAAATTAAATCTTCATCTCCATAAAGCTTTTCAGCAGATGGAAGCATGAAGTGCTCCAAAATCTCCTGATAGCTAGCTGCATTGACCCTGCCCTTGATAAAACACAGTGCACCAACACCAGCAGCTAACATGGCACCCCAGACCATCACTGACTGTGGGTACTTGACACTGGACTTCAGGCATTTTGGCATTTCCTTCTCCCCAGTCTTCCTCCAGACTCTGGCACCTTGATTTCCGAATGACATGCAAAACTGAGCAACAGTCCAGTGCTGCTTCTCTGTAGCCCAGCTCAGGCGCTTCTGCCGCTGTTTCTGGTTCAAAAGTGGCTTAACCTGGGGAATGCGGCACCTGTAGCCCATTTCCTGCACACGCCTGTGCACGGTGGCTCTGGATGTTTCTACTCCAGACTCAGTCCACTGCTTCCGCAGGTCCCCCAAGGTCTGGAATCGGTCCTTCTCCACAATCTTCCTCAGGGTCCGGTCACCTCTTCTTGTTGTGCAGCGTTTTTTGCTACACTTTTTCCGTCCCACAGACTTCCCACTGAGGTGCCTTGATACAGCACTCTGGGAACAGCCTATTTGTTCAGAAATTTCTTTCTGTCTTACCCTCTTGCTTGAGGGTGTCAATGATGGCCTTCTGGACAGCAGTCAGGTCGGCAGTCTTACCCATGATTGCGGTTTTGAGTAATGAAACAGGCTAGGAGTTTTTAAAAGCCTCAGGAATCTTTTGCAGGTGTTTAGAGTTAATTAGTTCATTCAGATGATTAGGTTAATAGCTCGTTTAGAGACCCTTTTCATGATATGCTAATTTTTTGAGACAGGAATTTGGGGTTTTCATGAGCTGTATGCCAAAATCATCAGTATTAAAACAATAAAAGACCTGAAATATTTCAGTTGGTGTGCAATGAATCTAAAATATATGAAAGTTTAATTTTTATCATTAAATTATGGAAAATAATGAACTTTATCACAATGTGCTAATTTTTTGAGAAGGACCTGTATATGGAAAATTTAACTATATTAACAACTGACAACTAACTACTTCTGAATAACTACAATATTCAGAAGTAAACAGTGTATAGACGGTTTCAACGGCAACAACATAAACAAACGTTACTGCGCATGCGCGCTTTTGTGGCCCAAACTTAACTTCCGGTAGAGTCAATAACAACAGAGTTCATCATAGACTTTTTGTGAGAAAAAAGTCAGAATTGTGAGATAAAAAGTTAATTCTGTCTTTTTTTCCTCGCAATTGCGACTTTATTTCTCAGAATTGCAACTTTATTTCTCACAATTCTGACTTCTTATCTCGCAATTGTGAGATAAAAAGTCGCAATTATTATTATTATTTCTTCAGTGGCGGAAACAAGCTTCCATAATTATCTGTTGCTTATCATGAGTTTGTTACCTGTAACGAAGTGAGTGCTACAGATCCTTGAATTCTTGCCTGGCTGCCAAGCCTCTCATCGCACAGCGGTGATCCACGCTCGCCGTCTCCCTTCGTTTTTAGGAAACCGACATTTTTTTTTTTTGATAAGGTATTTGTCCCAGAGCCTCAGCAGGTTGCATCCCACAACACAACAACCTGAGCCCAACTTCAGTCTACTCATCACCTTAATTTTCACTGCGTTTGTAGTCGGCGCCATATTACCAGAGAATGATATTATGATATTACCGGTTAACAAACACAGACCGGAAGTTAACTTCGGGCCAGCGCGTAACCCCGGCAACGCGCGTGCGTTCGATGAAACCGTCTATCCACCTTATTCTGCTCTAAACAATGCGCGCTGCCATGACGACGACTCCGGTTGTCAACTTCCGGTTCGTAGCGATCGACCGGTAAGTTACTAGCAGAGAGAGAATGAGTTCAGGTTCCACATGTGCTGTTGTTGGTTGTTTTAACAATTCAAAGAAGATACAAAACTTTTTAGAAACTGAGTGCTTCGAGCATAAGATAAGAAGGAGAGAATGTCCGTGTCCGGTTCCGTATCAGCTACATTCAATGCCAGAGTGTAGACATTTAGAGTGGTTAGCTGCGCTAAAACTGAAACATCCACCGAAAAAGGTGTACGTCTGCTCGCATCATTTTGTTGACAAACGCCCCACGGATGACCATCCCAACCCGGAATTATACCTTGGATATGACAGACCAGTGGTGAAGAAGAGACGTGCAATTGTTCGTGTCGAAGCGACAGGTAAGCCACTTTTAATGTTGAATTCTGTTGAGTTAACGTTAGCTACCTCCGGTTGTTTACATTTTACAAAATATTTATTTTATCTGTGGGCAGCCTAACCTATATTTTTACAATCAATATGCCCCAGCCTGAAATATTCGTGTCATCTGTGGGCAGTCTAACCTACATTTTATGAATAATATGCCCATTATGTGGGTAATATGTAATAATTTTATGTAACACTATGCCCATTATGTAATAATATGCCCATTATATGCCCATAATGTGTTTACATTTTTACGAGCTCCACCGGCCTGAAATATTCTTGTTATCTGTGGGCAGTCTAACCTACAGTTTTTTTTTAACAATATGCCATTTATGAGTAAATATGTTAAAAACATGGCCATTAATGGTTTATGCCTTTGTCCACCGAATGTTACTGTAGGTTTAATGCTATATGAGTGCTATCTTTATGTGGGCTAGGTAGTTGTTAGCCTGAGCGAGGAAGAGCTTCCATCACCATTTATCATAAGCTTTTACTATAATGTTGTCAGTGTGAGAAACATGGACAGAAAGAGTTTAACATGTAGCCTATGTGCTCTTTTTTTTTTACAGCAACAGCAGAAGTGACAGACCAGGAGGATGAGGGCATACCTGAAGTGCCACAAGTATCATACAGCACTATTTCCACCCAGTGGGAAGATCCATTGCTTTGGGACCACAACTATGGTGAACAGCAGGGTGCTGATGAGACAGCCAAAGATGCCACAACACAAACTGAAGATTTCAGCTACTCCATGCTTCAGAGTGATGCCGATTCATTCCTCTACACTGGAGTCTCACTGGAAACCTTCAACTCTCTTGTTTCCACCTTAGATGGATTTGCTGAAAGGGCTTTTGTTTTGTCAGTGCGTGATCAGATACTAATGACACTGATAAAATTGAAATTAAATCGTGTGCTGGGTGACCTTGGTAGGCAGTTTCATGTGTCTCAGTGTTGCCAGTAAGGTTATCTCCTTCTGGATTGATAAAATGGAGGAGGTCTTGCGCCCTCTTATTATCTGGCTCCCAAAAGAAACCATTAAGGCCACTATGCCAACTGCATTCAAGAAGTTTTTTCCCAACACTACCTGTGTCATTGACTGCAGCGAAAGTTTATTACAGAAGGCGAAAAATCTTGACTCTAGAGGGGAGTCCTACAGCCATTACTACTCGCACAACACAATCAAATACCTTGTTGCTGTTGCCCCATGTGGCTTAATCATGTTTATCTCAACTGGATATGGAGGACGTGCCAGTGACAAATATATCACTATGAACTCTGGTATCTTGGACTATTTAAAGCCTGGAGACGAAGTCATGGCAGATCGTGGGTTCTTGGTTCGTGATTTGCTGTTTGAAAAAAGGGTCAAATTGGTTCTGCCTGCTTTCACTAGAGGGGGTGCCCAGCTAACTGAGGAACAAGTCACAGCATCTCGCAGGATTGCAAATGTTCGGATTCATGTTGAGAGAGCAATCAGACGACTTAAATTATACAAGATCTTGTCTCAAGTAATACCAATAAACATGACCCCCAAAATTGAAAAAATCCTCAGAATCTGTGCGGCCCTCGCAAACTTAAGGGGTGATCTCATCTGTGAGTAATAAGTGAAAACAGTGATGTTCTGAGGTTGTAGTTTCATCTGCACACACACACACACACACACACACACACACACACACACACACACACACTTTACACATCTACATAAATTGCTCCTGTATATTTCATATTGACACTCGCTGCCTTTTTTAATTTTTGACTGTTTATATTTACTCTTTGTATGAAATTTAGCCTGAAATGGTTTTGGATAGTCATGTTAATTCAAAAAATCTTGTATAATATGAATTACTGTTTTTTTTATATTTTTTATTATATATATATATATATATATATATATATATATATATATATATATATATATGATATTTGTATTTTTGTAATTGAATTTGTCATGAAAATAGCTTTGAATGCTGATATGGCATTAAATAAAATAATCTGAATCTGTAAGAAATTTGTTGTTATTATTTGAGTTTGTGTACAATAGATTTTATCAGATTTGCATACAATTTTACATGAACAACATTATGTATTCATAAATATTCACTTATGTACAACAATACTTATGCTCAGCATTTTTACATGTATAAAATTGTTTGGGTAAAAAAATTAGTTTTCATACTGTTAACAGCAGCAGCACCTAACAGTTGTTTTGTGATTTGAACTAAATGTTTCTGAGGGATATTTTCTATTAATTCATTATGCTCATGTATCTGTTCTGCAGTTTCAGTCGCTGACCAACAAATTCATCCACAAGCTGGGGCAACATTGTTGAGAAATAAAATCTCTTCAGATGTCCTACCCTCTCCAGAACATAGGGCTCATCAAATGGTACAGTGAACATAACTGTGTCAATTGGGCTCCAGATAAACAATTTGGCCATCTTCAGACCGGCACAAAACATGCCTAATTGTATCTGCATGTAATATCCTCGACTACCGGTTTTCTGAAGTTGTGGTACTCCATCTACTAGCTTGATGTCACTGCAGTTATGGTCAAGTTGATCCAAGAGGGTAGAATGGAGTTTACTTGGGACGGGACATTTTATTTCGAGTAGGACAGATGAGTCAATTACCCCATCTGGGCTGGCTGACAACCATGGCTCTGTGACACTAACAACGATGCCCCTGTGTGTAATACTCATGCCTTGCTCTCGAAGTGCATTACCAGCAACCACCTCATTCTCCTTACCATAGTTTGTGGCATAGTTGCCACGAAAGGAGGGGTACAGGTGCTCTGCCATAAACTTATCAGGATTGGTGGATGCTCTAGAAGGAACCTTTTTAGCTGAACTTGCAGTTATTCTCAATTTTCTTGCATTGTGCCACAAATCGGAAGAACTCTGCTCCCTTGTTTCAGATTCTAAAGTAGAAGCCTGTGCACAGCTCACTTGAACATACAACTCATAGAAACTTTTACATGTCTCACATGTGAGATCAGAACCAGCATGTGTTTGATGGGGTCTTAAAAATCTTGCATCTACTGCAGTATTTGCAAGGCTACAAGGTTGCTCTACTGGTTTTACACTGTAACACTTGCCCAATAGACTGTTTTTTAACAAGAAAAGTGGCTTTGTTGGGTCTTTGTCTACATTATTTATCAATTCTGCTTGTGACATATATTGTGGGGTGTTTGGTAATGGCTGAGCACCTGACACACTAATGCTAAATTCATCTCCTGCCCTGTGGTGGCTGAAATTTATGTCCCTCAGTCGTTTTGGCTCAAGGTTCCTGACTGTCCCTGCATTCCACCTGCGCTGCTCATCTGTACATGCAAGCCCTGTCTTCCCGGTAGTAACTGCATTCTCAACCTGTCATGAGCACATTCACCTAAAACGTTACCAGAATCTGCTCTATATGCTTTTGCCATGTGTTTCAGATTGTTTCATCCCCACATCGCTAAACTAAATCGAAAAAAAACATGCATCAAATGTGATCTGATCACGTTATTTTTTATTAAATCACAGATAAAAACAAAATGAACTTTTTTCTTTTCTTCATACCTTCCAAAGGATAGCTGATGCATGACTGCACGATCGCCCTAATCCAGCAATACATGAACATCCGGCAGTCTCTATCACCCCCGACTGCTGCAGCATAACCCAAGCAATAAGCTTAGGCTGATTAGCACTTTGACTTCTGTCTACCTCTGCTTTCAAAAATACATAGTCTCCGTGCTTCAGTAAGGAAATGCGCCCGACTTTATTACTAAAGAAGTAATTGAAGGCCTCTGTGCTTTTGTAATTGCGCATCTCCTCATGATCTACACCCTCCGAAAAAATTAAATAATTAATAATGTCAATATGGCTAACTCCTGGCCAAAGCTTCATGTCATCCACCCAACCTGTCAATTTTGAGGGATGTAGCACTCTGATACGGTCGCCTTCACGATCTTTTGTGATTTCATCAGCGGTGTGTAGCCACCGACTACTTCCCATCTTGACAGAATAATTATCTTATACTTTAATAACTACAATCTATCACCGCAGCCTTTACGCGAGTGCTAGCATTCTATGTAAACAAACACTTCAACCGGAAGTAGAAAACCGTTTAGTCAGTTGAACCCGCTATGAATCATGGGAAATAGAACGGGCGAAGAATAAGGTGGATAGTAGCTGACTTAATGTTTAGCTGATAGAATGTTTATTTTTAAACCACCATTTTTAAACCACAACCCTCTATAATGTCAGAATGTTTATTTTTAAACCATAACTTCAATGTGTGCTTCTTTTATCGATATATTTAACGATATATTTTGCATTTCTTATCCAAACAACGTCAAACTCGGCACTGCACTTACTCGGGCCCGTAGCAAGACACCTGTCAAGTTTGAAATCCATCGGACTAACGGTTCGAGAGATATTTGATTAACAGACAGACACACAGACAGACAGACGTTCCTGTAATTTATAGATAGATAATAATATAGTTACATGGTTTACCTTTAGGTTATTTTATCATAGATTAACATGTCCAACAGTTTTCTCAACATTTGGATTTATGCCTGTAATTCTTTAAAAAAAAAGTGTACCTTATTTGTGGAAAGTACCTGCTGTTTCTAGTGTGCTGAATGCAAAACTCTAATATAACTTAATATATATCTTGATGTGTCCCATGTCTTGATCTTAGTTATTTTCTGTTCTTGTTTTCTTACCTTAAAGAACTTGGCCAGAATGGCCTGGAGCACCCAGCAGTGGACATGTCCTTAGAGGATAGTTCAGGGATGTTAGTGGATGGCTTTGAGAGAACATATGATGGCAAACTCAAGTGCCGCTATTGCAACTACGCCACTAGAGGCACTGCAAGGTTAATCGAACACATTCGCATCCACACAGGTAAGACTGAAAACTGATCTTTAACTTTAGTTGCACTCTGACTACTTATATAGATGCTATTTTCATCAGTTTACCAAGTACATAAGATGTTATCTATCTCTTCCTTTAGGTGAAAAACCCCATAGATGCCACTTGTGTCCTTTCGCCTCAGCGTATGAGCGCCACCTGGAGGCACACATGCGCTCTCACACGGGTGAGAAGCCCTACAAATGTGAGCTGTGCTCTTTCCGCTGCAGCGATCGCAGTAACCTTTCTCATCACCGGCGTCGAAGACACAAACTCCTTCCCATGAAGGGCGCACGCTCTGCTATCTCACACCGAAAAATGCTCAGTGTCCTCCAGAAGAGAGGAAACTCTCTGGGTTATGGCCGCCGGCTGCTCATCAACCTCAGCCCGCCATCCATGGTATTGCAAAAGCCCAACTTAGAGCAGCACCACTTGGGTGACTTCGGTCATGATCTGCCTCCTCACGCCCACCTCCATCAGGAGGCCTTTAACAGTCTAGGAAAGGATGCGCAAGTTGGTGGAGCAATTGGAAGTGGCTCTAGGGAGGACCAGGACATGGTCTTGGACAACCCGCTGAACCAGCTTTCGACTTTGGCCGGTCAGCTTGCCAGCATCCCGTCTGAAGCTCAAGGTGCACCGGTATCTCCTGGAGCAGAATCTCTACCCGACGAAAAACCCACATTCCTCGTCCAGCAGCCTGTGATGGCACCCGCTGCCGTCTCTGTCAGCGCGGCTCAAGCTTCTTCTCCCATCACCCCCGAGCCCAGACCGGCAGCCCACAGTGGCTGCAGCCCAGGGGTGGGACCCTGCAGCGAGAGAACCAGCACTCCCAGTGGTACCAACAGCCAGCCAGGGACGCCCACACCAGTACAGGACCCCCAGATGCTCCACCACTGCCCCCACTGTCACATATATTACCCCGACAACATCCTCTACACCATCCACATGGGTTGCCATGGTTACGAGAACCCTTTTCAGTGTAATATATGTGGACACAGATGCAGAAACAGTTATGACTTTGCCTGTCACTTTGCAAGAGGCCAGCACAAATAAGGACACATGGGTGTTACCTTGCCATGTTTTACATAACAATAATACAATTATAGTATCTGGAACATTCCAAAGAAAAAATTGGTTGACTATTTTATTGGAACTGTTATTGGTATGTTATGAAGAAGTCAGTAAGCTACATTTAGAGTGTACATTTGTTGGTCTTTGAAAAGGCAAGAAATGTGAATGCGAATGGTGTTCTCACATCAAAAACTACCATCCCATTTTCCCAACTTTACAATCATTCAGAACACAGATTTTGCCTCAATTCTCTTTTATAAGTGCCAGAGTTCAGTAATCAGTGCCTACGGTTATTTTCTGAAAGTTGACACTTTACATTTTTTGTATTATTATTATTATTATTTTTACATTTGGAATTCAGTGACATGAACGACAGTAAATGTTACGGCTATTCTTACGCTTTAGTTTAAGTGTAACATGATATTGCCACATTTAATATTTCTTTCCTCTAATTTATGATAAATGATCACAAATTATTACTTGCTTATTGGTTGAGAGAGCTACATTATTTAGGCTTAACTTAAATCAACAAGGTTGAGATTGAAAAGAAAATATATAGCACAGATAAGTAACCTGGCTGTTTAGCAGTGAGAAATAGTGTCCTGTAGGATTGTTGTTCAAATTGATCATTTTAGTGACCTGAGGTCTTCTTACTTAGCACCATAGCACATGGCTGTATACACTGGTTTTGTAAAGCAGTGTTAATGATTGTGTTTGAGCAGTGTGGGCACACTGTTCTCTCTTTCATTCTCTCGCCGTCATCGCTACCACCTGTGCCATTCTGTAGATGTTATTTGTAATGTTTTTGGAAATGTCTGTGGTGCTACTATTTAAACATTTCATGTTTCTGTCTGCATAATGAACTAAATTATCAGAAAAGTATTGAATAACATGTTTTGGTGGATTTGATGTTGAATGTTAATAAACCTGACTTATGCGAAGTGTACTTCAATGATTGTTCATTCTGTCATTTCATTCTCAAAACCAAAAAGGTAGGCCTTGCATTTCTGCCTGGTCCACATCTGGCAAGTTGCCTAAATATCTTCCTGCTAATAAACCTTGAAAAGTCTCTTGACTATCTTAGATCCACCAGAAAATGTAAAGAAATAGAAATTCTTTAATCATAGATTAAATCTCTCATTTAAAACCGTATGTGTAGGGTATAAAGAAAAACTTTAATTATAAAAACCTACGTGTCTACAATGTATACAGTAAGGATGAAACAAGTTTCTCGTTCACATCCCAGTTCTGTGAATTATGACTGATTAGCTGAACAGTCCATTACATTGTCATCAGACACCTGTATAATTTGAGTTAATGCCTGTAAAATTAGAACGTCCATGTCATCATTGGTTTCAATTTCCTCGTGGTAGTTCTTCACTGGAAAGATGTGACACATTGGAACACCCACTGTAATACTGCACCATTCCATCTAAGAACAAATCATCTCGAAGGTCAAACTCAAATTTAAACTCAATGTGCAAGTCAGCAGCAGGATATGGAGCCTGGGGCTTATTTAAATATCATAATTTACCTTTTCGCTGATATTTTTGCTGTAGAAGATTCTCCGTAAATTTGTTTTCACCAATGAACATGCTTGATCCACATTTTTCATGACAATGACCAGGGGCAATGCTGCAAAATATGCAGGAAATCAGGTTTGTATATTCTGATTTATTTGATGTATTTATATATTTCTATTTGGCAAGGATTTTGCCTTAGTTCAATTAGGACATTTAAATATATTTTATAAACGTGATTTAGGAAAAAAAAAAAAAAAAATCTTATGTACATCTTGAGGCAAAACAATGGCACTGGCATGTAATATTTCAGTGCAAATTGCTTTCAGTTAAAACAGCTCAAACATGCATTCTAGTCTGACTATAGCTTTGACAGTTTTCTGTTGTTTTTTATATTGAACATATTTTCTACCCCCTAAACCTATCAGAAACCCTTTTGCAACTTTACATTTAAATTAAAACACAATTTAAGTCACTTTCCTCATTCCTCAAACAGACTCCATGCACATTTTGTTTTGCTTTGTAAAATGTTTAACTGTAATTTCTTCATCCACCACTTGATTTAGAGCAGTGGTTCTCAAACTTTTTAGTCAGCTTGAGATCAGTCCGCTGAGGAGGTGCTTATATATGTATATGGCGAGGATCTTTGTCGGGCTTGTTCAGACTGTATGAAGTCAACAGTCTGAAGAAGAAATTCAGAGGAATTGGCATTAAATTAAATTGTAAAACAGTCATTTTACCTCTTTCAATAACCGAAAGTGATATCAAAGAAGAAATGGTCTTGTTATTTTGTAACACGCATTGTGTCCTATTGGACATAGCTGTTAAAATCCTGTTCTTGTTGTGGAAATATTATATCCACAAATCCTTTTGGTCTGAGTTAAATAATTTGACTGATTCCTTGTCTAAAATACAAGAAAACTATTACGTTTAGTTAGTCCGGTATTGTTTGTACATGGCGCACTGCTTTGTTTGTGTTCTTGTTATTGCATTGTCTAAGTTTTCCATGTAAATAAAAGTTATGAGTCTACTTTGCCCACCTTCTTCATCCCTGGGATAAAACATGACACAAACAAAAAAATAAAAAAATAAATCCATTAAATTTAGATAAGAGATATGATTATGGTGTCCATTATGAATATAGTCCAGTATTTTGGTTTAGTTTTTCTCTCTCTCTCTCTCTCTCTACCTTCATGTCATCCCTGCATCCATTTCACCATATTATTTTTTAATGCAAAGCAAAATGTTTTGTGTTGATTAATAGTTATATACTGTATATCAATACATTCTCTTGACAGGCAGCAATTGTAAGAATCCTAGAGTATTTATAAGTGACTTGCTTGGTTCAATGATAGCAAAATAAAAAAAATATCTATATATTATATTCCACTGATATAGACAAAGAAGTGCATCTGAAGAAGGATTGCTTTAATGAATAAAAGAAAATTTCATTCAAATCAATTTGCTTAGGAAGGATAATATGATTTGATTAATGATACAGATGAGAAATAGAAATGCTGATGATGATCAAATCACTCTTCTGCCTCAATCTTCTCACGTTGTCTGAAAACATGTCTCCGCCCTGCACAGTAAAGTCAGTCATAAGTAGAATACTAATAATTCAAACTTGGACAGCTAGAGGTGTACAGGAAATTATCCAAATGTACCAGCTCAACATTTTAATAACATTTAAAATATTGAATGGAAACTGTAAATATTCATTAAAACATTTAATATATTTTTAAGAAGTTTCTTAAATACAGTTAAATGGATAGCTGACAATTCTGACTTTATTATGTTGTTTATCCTCACGTTGTTCCTAGATTCTTCCGAATTTTCCTTTTGTGCTCCACAGAGAAAGTAACAGAATATGGGTTCGGAACAACATGAGGGTGAGTAAATAATGACAGAATTGTCACTTTTGGGTGAATTATTGCTTTAAATCTGTGAGACTCTCTGTGAGAACTCTGACCTTTGAGTTTGATTGGCCCCAGCGTCACAGTATTGGTGTGGTAGGTGCTGTCAAGTGATCTCTTGCGACGGAAGCGGCAACCTTGGCGGCAGCGAGAGTTGTAATCGTTATCGGGGCAGATGATCACTTTACACTGCAGGTACACGTAGGCATGAGTCCGGAGGAACTTGAAAGCCTGGAAACTGAACTGAGCATAATAGTGCTGACCGCTGGTGTAGGAATGATATGTGCTGTCTCTGGGACATCTACAAACAAGGAAGGGAAATTGAGATAAAAATTTGAATTCGGAAAATAAATGAAGTACAGTCACACACTGAGTTGGTTTCACTATCTCAAATGAGTACAAGAACATATTTAAAATAAAAGGAACAGAATTTTTAATGATGTCTTAGATCTCAATTAATTCCACTGTCACATATGATATGATGCTGGAGGGTGTCATATTTAAGAATTAAAAGGTCTCACCCATCACGCAGCAGGTCATAGGAACGATCTTTGAAGTCATTGGAATTTGGAGATGCTACACAGTTGTCCAGGAAGAGATCCAAGCTGTTGTCAGGCCTGTTTAGATTGACTTGAACATACAGAAGCTGGTTCAGGTTCACTTCATATGGAGAGTCATAAATTTGTTGGTAGAAACCGCTGGAGGTGTAGAAGGCTATGCTGGCATTGAAGCGCCCCGTTCCTGTGATGTTGGCATTGATGTTCTCCCTGGCCTTGTAGAATATCTGGACCATAGTGTCCGGCTCCATTCGGCAGCCCACATGTAGTAGGAACTGTGACTGACGAGTGATCTCACCCGACTGAGACTGAGATGCCCGCACATTATTGGTGTAGGACACATAACCGTTCATCATCTTGGAGAGAGAGACAGAGAGCAGGTGATGTTGTGTGGTAAACATGCCCCATCAATGATGCTTACATTTATGGTATCTAACTAATCTGACACAGCATATTCAAGTATTAAAAGCTGACAGCTACTGACACAAATTTTCCATTTTGGCAATAGAAAACAGAAGTAACGGCATCTATATCAGCACTGAAGCCATGCTGGATCTGACACACATGTAGATCATACCTGTTTGGCGGTTCCACATGTATCGAGAGGGAAGCTGAAAACAACCTCAGTACTGGTAATACTGGGTCTGCAAAGATGATCATCCACATAAAGATCATTTCCACTGAATCCGCCCCGGAGCCCAGCGATACATCTGACCAGGTGCGCGACTCGGCAACATTGCCTGTCTCAGAGGGCGTACTCGTAGAGTACGAGGGCATGGAATGGAGCCCCACCACTGATGTGAGCTGCTACTGGCATCTGACTGTGAATTGGAGGTATTTGAGAAGGTGATACCCCTTTTTCTCCTGCCCCCGCTGGTCCCTCCCAGCTTAGAACTTCCTGTGTCCCTAGAGTTCTCTCCTCCCTCTCCAACCTCCTCTGCCTAAGCCAGCCAGTTCCCCAGCCCTGCCACGCTGGTTCCTGTCGGTCCCTCTGTGCATCCTCAGTTGATTCCATCCAGTGGTGTGAATCTGCCTCGGACCAGCTCTGCCTCGGCGTGAGGATCCCCTGTCTCCGCCTCTTGCCACCAAGCCCCAAACTCCACCTCGGCACTTCGACCCATCGGTTCTGCCTTGGCTCCATGCTCCCTCGTCTCACCATGGCCCGTCATACCACCAGCTCTGCCGGGCTCCCTCATGCCTCTGGCTCCGCCTAGGTCATGCGTCACCCTGGGTCCGCCACAGGATTCCTGGCTTCTAGCTGCGCCTCTGCCCTCCATCCCTTTGGCTCCACCAGGCTATGCTTTCCCTACACCTCTGCAGTTGTCCTTGGTCGCACTGGCTCCACTACAATCTTCCGGGTCCCCGCCACTGCCTCGCTCCCATGAGCCGTTAGCTCCACCTTGGCCCTCCAGACCTCGGCTCCATCTGGGTCTCCACCACGACTGGCTTCGTCGCAGGAGACTGCATACCTGGTCCCTCCTCCCAGGCCTCCACCATGGTTCCCTCCTGCGAATTTGCCTTGGATCATCGTGCTGGCTGTGGCCTGGGTCCCTGCCTGACTACTCCTGCTCCTGCCCCCCACCCCACACCACACAATTTTTGAGATGTACTTTGGAATCAGTAACCAACTACAATTTGTAAGTAATCTACCCAGCATAGAGAGATAGATAAATAGATAGATGTCTCTCACTTACTGCACATCAGCAAATGACAGGAAGATCCTCTGTCCTTGCTGAGCAGAGAGATACCACACACAGTAGGCATTGTCATGGTAATAGTTTGGGTAGTTTGGACTGGAAAACAGCCCAGATCCATACAGGTGTCCTCCACACTGTTGAGAAACTGGTAATCATGAAGAAACAAAATGTGTTAAATTTTACAGGTTACAAACAAGTTTCATAAGAATCAGATAATAATGTTATCTGAATTTAGCCTCAGGCATTACAAAAACTAGTGACAGTAGTACCTGTTGTTAAGTCTCTCCGTGTTGTATACGATGGGCAATACCCTGATTAAAGGAAGTAAGATAAAACTGGATGAGTATGAGCCATAAGTGTCATGTTTGAGTCTTCAAGAAGTGGTTTAGACTAAAATGAAGCCCATGGCCACATAATGCTTTAAAAAATAGAAAAAGCAGTATGGACATTTTTCAAAACATCATTTGTATAACAAGTTATGTATAAGAGCTTCCTTAAGTATTTCTGTGGTATATGTTAGTGGTGATGATAGAATCATTTAATACCACATTTCTATAAACTTTTATATTTTATTAAACTTCTACAACTCTAGACAGAAACATGGTTCTTTTTCTTTTCATTTATCTTATTGGAATAAATGCCATATTCTGACACATTTGTGTTATTCAGCAATAAATGCTTCAACTCCACGGCAAGTTTTAACAGATTTTTCATCTGTTTTTGAGGAACTTACAGTGAAAGTCAGGGCAACAGTTGCCATAGTACTGACAGTCGTGGGTGCATGAGCAGCTGCTGAAGTTGTGTCCACAGTTATACATGCAGGAGGGAGATTCTGTATCAGAGGGAGGAACAGATTTTACTCAATGTCATCAATATGTGTGTGATGTACAAATTATCGGGTCACATATTGGTGTGTATATTTAGTAAGAAAAGCAAAACTCATTACTGCCTTTAAGTAAACTGTTGTACATTCAACTGATCCATTTCATGTCATTAATCTCATCAGTGTCCCTTAAATTCAACAAAATGGCAGCAGCACCTGTTGTATCTGGCCAGTAAGTTGTTTCCGGTCCTGTTGTTGAGCACAAGCCTGTTTAAAGAGAATAGATCAAACTGAAAAGGTAAGAAACAACACTACGAGTCTCCTTTGATTTAGCAAAATCCCATTTTGTCACAAGAAATACACTGACCCATGTGCTCACTACAGGAAAGATTAGTATTTTTGTTTACAGTATTTTATCTTAAAGTGTCTGTCAGATCAAGGGGAACTCACTGTCGTAGTCAGGGCAACAGTTGCCATAGTACTGACAGTTGTAGGTGCATGAACAGCTGCCAAGGTTGTATCCACAGTTATACCTGCAGGAGGGATCTAGAGAGAGGAACAGAGTTTACTCATGATGTCATCAATGTATGATTAATGTAACTGAATGGCAGCAGCACCTGTTGTATCAATCAATGTTGTTTCTGTTGTTGTTGCTGTTGTAGTTGAGCAGTAGCCTGTGAAAAGAGAAGCGATAAAACTGAAGAAAAAAAGTAATTCTACATTGCCTCATTTGGTTTACCAAAGTCCAGTTCATCATAGTAGGCTAAATACAATGAATCATGTGAACGATTTGTGTTTTTGTTTAGGCTATTTCAAATGAAATTGTCCTGATCAAGAGGAACTCACTGTCGTAGTCAGGGCAACAGGTGCCATAATGTTGACAGTGGTCGTCACATCCACAGAGAGGAAGACTTTGGCCACAGTTATTCTCACAGGAGTATTCATCTGTTGTTGAATGTATAGATATATGTTTTTGAGAAAGTATTGCACTTTTCAGATGATCATTTATTGGCATTATAATGTCTTATAAACTAAAGTAGTTACAGGCAGGTCTTGACTGCATTACAGTTCCATATTACTTCGCCAAATGATTTAAGTTATTTCAAAGGTCCTTACAGCCAACATCAGCAAAAGAACCAAAACCCACAATGACACTGACCAAGCAAATAAATATAGTATACAAAAGGATAAAAATGACAAATTCTTTCCTTGCTTTTTGCCACAAAATTACGTTTTATTATGTACGGAAAGCATATAGCCTATTGTCTTTCTCCCACTCTGTCCCATTCAAACGCACACACATACAGTACAGTCACACTCGCACAGAAACGTGTAGTCAACTCCTGCTCTCAGTGGCTCAAGCCTCCGTTAATATATGCCCTAAAATTACGTTTTGGAATTAGCAACGGAGGCTTGGGTTTAGATGCGTAAGAAATTAGTCCCGAACACAATTGCGTTTTAAAGGGGTGGTATAAGGCCCTTTTCACAAGATGTAAAATAAGTCTTTGATGTCCCCAGAGTGTGTATGTGAAGTACCCCACATATATTTTTATATAACTTGTTAAAATGGTAACTTTTTGAAGGTGAGCAAAAACGCACCGTTTTTGTGTGTTCCCCTTTAAATGCAAATAAGCTGCTGCTCCCAGCACAGAGGGCGGAGCTTCAAGAGTTCGTGTCCTTTTACCTCACACACAGACATGCACTGAAAATTTCAAAAACTTTTAGCCTTTTATGTTCAAACCGGAGTCAGACAATGATGGAGAGACTCAAGAAGAAGTGACATGTAGAATGCAACAGGACATTTCTGAATGGTTAGTTGATGAATTTATGTAGCTGATGTGGAGTTAACTATCTTCTAGTCATTGATTAGCATATTCTGTCATGCAGAGCCGGCCCTAGACCTTTGGGGGCCCTAAGCAAAATTTGGTTGGAGGCCGTTTGACCGTTTTAGGGCCTAAAGAAAAGCAATGACTACCTTATAACTATACCATACTATATAACTATATTATACTGTATATACTATGTTTGATGTCTAACAGGAAAATTATGATACCACTGAGCTGAATGGCAGTGCAAGACACACACACACACACACACACACTGATTAACTTGCTGAATAAAAAGACAGATAAAGTGATTATCACTGAACAAAGATACATTTTTATTGACACCAGAGTTTAAGAGTCACAAACTACAGCACATATATATATATATATATATATATATATATATATATATATATATATATATATATATATATATATATATATATATATAATTTAAATTAAATAGAGCAAATAGAATAACATTTAAATATTATATTATATATAATAATAAATAGATTTTTCAAATAAACAAAATTAACAATAACATCTAAAACACCACAAAGAAAATCAATAGTAACAATATTAGGAATAAGGTAACATTTCAATATAACTATTAAAGGAGAACTCCGGCGCAAAATGAACCTTTGGTCTAATTACACATTGTTACCTAGTCAACCGTTATCTGAGATTTGTTTTCATGATTATCGAATGTAAATAGTTTTATCTCTAAAAACAGTTTAGCCTATAAAGCTAGTATAATGCTAGTATATTGGGCATAGTGTAATGACAAATAAAAATCGCTTGTTAATACCACTAACAAGGCTGAAAATAGCCCCACACTAACACGGTAGCATAATGAGGGTCCCTACCAGGGCTCGAGACTAACGGCGTCCTATCGTCCTGGGGACGATAGAAAATGTGTTTAGGACGAACAGAAATATTTTCCAGGACGCCTACGGGACGAAAAATATTTTTGTATGTGTGTTCATTTATTACTAGCCTATTAGGCTAACTTACTTATGCCAAATGCCAAAATTAACCGACCAAGCTGACTACAACGGAGCGCGTCTTCTCATGCTGTTACTATAGTTACTATCACTGGCCGGCACGTCACAATCCCCGCTGCATAGAGCCTATAGCCATTAAAATGTGTGTGATGTTTGACTAACAGGCCAGGGACATCAGTCTCTCTCAACCCAGGAAACCAGTAAAAGGTTTGAATCTGATTAGATTAGATGTAGGTGCACCTGTTGTAGTTGCCCAAGTCGTTGTCTGTGAGCAGTAGCCTGTATAAAGTAAAGTGATAGAGTTTTGTTGTACATTATCTATTGTAAATTTAAAGTTACATATATGAACATGAATACAAGAGAGATTTGTGAATACTGATTGATCTTTAAGTGTCTGATCAGGAACTCACTGTCGTAGTCATAACAACAGTTTCTATTGTCCTGACAGGAATCATCACATGAACAAGTGCCAAAGGAGTATCCACAGTTATGCCTGCATGAATTGGAATCTAACAAACAGAGAAGTAGAGGTTAGCCATTAAATTATGAGTAGGAATGGTAATCGTAATGATTCAAACAATTCTGCTTTCTTAACTGTTATAGTAATGATTCTTTAGTATTAGGAAACTAATTGGAAAGTTGCAAAAGGTGTTTACACAGGCTTTTAATGACTTTAATGATAAAATACTAATATTTAGCCTATACTGTCATATGAAACAGTCAGTAAGCACATTGATTTAAGCCTTAAATAGATTTGAAGGTGTGCATCTGATTCAATAAACAGAAGGGGTTCATAAAAGTAATTCGTTCAGGAATTCGACTACACTATTGCGCTGTATATTTCTGAATCATTGCGCTAAATATTTTGGATTAAGTCTGGGATTGTATTAAATATGAAATTCGTTCTATTCATTTTATTTAATTGCTTACCTACAAAGACCCAGCTTGCATGAAATCCTCTTCTTGATACACTGCTATCACTGTAGAAAAGCACAGTCAGATCATTGTTGCTGGAGTTGTAGCGTTTGTTCTTGTAGTCCCGTATTTCGTCCAGTAAAGGGTTGAGGGTAGAAGGACCATCATATACTCTGATGTAATCACAGCATGTTTCCAAAACTAGCAAATAGAGGAGAGTGAAAACAAATGCAAATTAATAGAATTATTCTCAGAATAATTCTCAGAATATTTGAAAACATACATTTAGTGTTCACAAAATACTTCACAAAATCTTTATTTTTGCTTGAGTAGATGAAGTTACACACTTCAGGTGTTCTGTTTCATCTCATAAATTAAGAAATTAAATCAAGCGACAAAACGGATAGAGATAATGGTAGATAATGAATGCTTCCTACAAAACATCGGTAAAGGTCAATAGCACAGTTGTCGCCCCTGTGTTATGAATGGTCCATGTGCATCGTGCGTTATCAGGGTAGTTATTAGGGTAACGGGGGCTGAAAAATTCACCCATCCAATCCGTCATAGAGCCACCACATGGTCCTGAATACAGAGGGGGAAAACAGAGAATAACAAAAAAATTACAAAATCACAACAACTTAATGCAGAGACTCACTCCTGACAAAAACTATAGATAGACAGACAGACAGATACCTGGAGACCCTTCAGTGGAATACAGCCAGTCATCTATAAAAACAAAATAAATGTATCATGCAAATTGAAGTTTCAACATTGTATAAAAAATAATGTTCATTGATTTACCTGTTGTCCATGACCCAATGGTATTTGCTGTAACATGACATATAGACATAACGTTTAATGTAATGCTTGTCTTTATAATGTATATATCAATACATGTATTCATGTTTTTATCGATGATTACTGTCAGCATATGAATTAAGAAATTATATATAATTTAAGCAAAACTTATGATGTTCAAGCAAGCCGATGATTTTCATATATTGTACAATATTCTCCAGTGAATAATAATCTTACCTTGATAGGCAGTTAGAAGCAGACAGAGAAGGCGAGTCAGGGCTTCCATCTTTCTCTTCTGATCAAGTTTGTCTTCAAACTTTCAATCATGACTTTTATAGTCAAAACCATCCTAAGACGGATTTCCTTATGACACATCAATATCCTGGAGCCTGTGCTGAATAAAAAAGTATAGCAGCATAATCGTGGAAAAGACTCAGCTGAATATTATGCAACTTTCATTACTCTTGACTGTATGATTTTTTTATAGATATATCTGTTGACACAAAGTCAGGGGCGGACTGGCCATCTGTGTGATCTGGAGAATCACAGAACGGCCGGTACTCCAGGACGGCCGGCGGGCCGGCCCACCGGCCCACCACCCGCCACACACGCAGTCACAGACATCCCAAGTCTCCCGGAAGTTCCCCGCATATTTATAGCGGCTCACTGAAGCCCGCAAATTAGTTAAAATCTCTCGGAATCTAGAGCGAATAAGAGTGCGCATGCGTAGCGCGCGCACGGCAGAGAGAGGGAGCGAGCTAGAGACCTTGCGTGTGTGTGCTAGTATGCGCGTGTGCCTCACGAAGCGCATGTAAGGACCCAACCAATCAAGTGCGGGCGGGCTTTTATCTCTACTACTGACGAACCGAATTAATCAGAAATTACTTTGCAAGTTACTTGCTAGGGATGATGTTAGGAAGTGATATTCAGCTTGCTACATTTTTAATGTTTACAGTAGTTAAAACAGCTAAACTTCAACATTTTAGCTGTAAAATGCCACATGCAGTAGCTAATTTTAAGAAATATGTTGTGCTTTTACTTTTAAAAATGTTGGTAACGTTACAGTTAATGCTTACAAACTTTGAAGATTTTGAATACAGAAGTTACATTTGTAATGGTGTAGCCTATTTTCATTTAGATGTGGTATTATTATTTGTGCAGTAGCTAAGATTAATTACTGCATAAATTAATTAAGATTATTAAGTAATAAATTCATTTTAAGACAGCATGGAATAGATTGTATAATTTGCTGTTAGCTAGGTATAGTATTATGAGCCACAATTAAAGTCTTGTGACACTCATGCCAGGCAGCAGGCGTTATTGTTGTTGTTGTCGAGTTTCCGCGCGCCGATTGCTTTGGGCCGGGCCTAGTCAAAGTCCAGGGCCGTTTTTTAGTCCCAGTCCGTCCCTGCACAAAGTTAAGCATTATGGAGTGATCATGTTAATGATGTTATATTGTACGCAAACTTTTAGCCAAAGTTGTCTCAATTACATTACAAAAATATGTACAATTTTACAAAAATGTGAAATTATGAAGCAAAAAATATCAAGTCTATGGTGTGACACGAGAGACATGAAAGTAGCACCAGTTTTAGATAAACAGTCTGACATTCCCAGTTGCTATAAATGACAGAGAATATTAAGAAATATTAAATGCTTCATGTCTCTCCACACGTTCGGACTCTCTCTCAAAAAAATGTAGCCTATGGGTTCACACATCCTCTGTTCTCTGATGCAAATGCCAAAGAAATAAGAATATTATTTCAGAATAAGTAGAGGAGATAAGTAAAGGAGTAGATTTGAAAATATATTTCTTGATATAAAAACAAAAATGTGTTTTGAAGCACAGTCGCATTGACACAGCACTATTTGAACAAAATAGTGTATTCAAAATGTATATATAACATTATCTTTACTGCTGTCTCAGATCACACCACTATCACAAACGTTGTGTCTACAGATTTATCCATTGATAAATAGAACATCCAGCTGTGTCATTTCCACAGTTAGGCTACGTAATTTCAGGCTCCAGGATATTGATCTGTCACAAGGATATCCTCCTCTAGCTAACTATTCTATTTATTTTGCTTCTAACAATTAAAATCTTATAAAGTAGCCTAAAATATATTTATAAGAATATACACCTCTGCTCTGATTTTTGAATGCAATTAACAAATTACATAATTGGAAACATATTGTATGGATCTATGTTTTCAAGTTGATGAATATTTTGGTAGGGCTTTGCCGTGCCTGCCTATATACACGAGCCCCACCTGCATATAATCACTATTTATTTCCATATTTACCATAGTAAAAAGCTATAGCAATAATTATTAAATAAAACACTAGGGATTTTTGTTGTTGTTTCTGAATTTTGACCCATGTAGGGCCTACTGCTTCAAAGATGTTGGAAACATTCTTGATATTACGCTGTACCCATATTGCACCAGCGGTTTGGAAAATGCATGGATGGATGATTCAGCTGCAGACGCCATCTTCTGGCGAGACACGGGAATTAATTCGGTGAGACCCTCACAGTGCATTATGGGTATTCTCCAGCCTTTGTGTGAGTGGATGTTTGGATGCTTTCATTGTTTATACTGGCTGTTTACAAGAGTTTATAAAATTGAGAGCATATTTTTAGGGCATTCGTAAACACAGCTTGCCTTTTTCCAACTGTAATGGCTTGTATCTGTGATGATTATACTACCCGTGTGTAAAAAAAAAAAAAAAAACATGGATTAAACACACTTGCTACAGACACACCCCAAAGCAGAGTTTTACCGCTGTAGTGAACATACATATCTCGGCTGCCACGTCATCAAGCTCTGTCAAAGGACTTCTCAATTTGAAGGATCCTTGGAGACTTGGTTGCCTTAGTTCTCTTTGATAGGTTCACTCAACGCTGCGGAAAGCGCAGTGGGATATTCTCTTAATGTGCCGATTGTCTGAAGCCTTAAAGAATCACGCCAATTCATTGGCTGATGGCGTCCGCGCGATATGGCTCCGCCACGACGCTCTTACGTCGCATCATTACATATTCGCGCGCGCGCCATCTGCTCCTCAGATTTCTCTACCTTCAGAACGAAGCGGTCACGTTGCCCTTCGCTCGTGATTTTTCTGAGCTACATCTAAGGATTATTCTCGGCGCTTCTGCGACTGTTCAAGCGGAACTCTGTTTCTCCTTACGGTGAAGTTGCCATGGATTACAGACGCTGTACTCCGCCATGTGCTCGTTACATCGCTAACGACGACCCACACAGTAAGTGCGTTAAGTGTTTGGGTTTCTCACATGCACGTGAGGCAGTTATAGGATCGTCTAAATGCAAATTCTGTGAAAATTTGTTGCTCAAAACCCTCAAATCGCGGCTCGCGGTCTTTGAGAGGGAATCATTCGTCTCCCCCTGTCGCGCTCCCGAGGCCTCTCGAGGATCCGCGACATGGGGTTCGGATGTAGAGCTTGAGGATGTGGAGTTCGAGCAGACGAGCCCCGCTCTTTCTCTCCCTCCCTCCCCTCGGCACGCGCGAGGCATGCCAGTCGAATTTTCACACGATTATTTGCGCCCCAGCCCGGGAGCACGCGACGCGGTTTCTTTCGGGCTGGAGGATATACTTTTTACCGAGGCTTCCGACTCCGAGGATTTCGGGCCTACTCTCGCCGACGAGGTTATCCCGCCGAGCGGCCAGGAAGCGCGGCCTACTGCGGCCTACGCGGAGCTTGTTGACGTGCTTTCGCGCGCTACGGAGAAGCTCACTATTGATTGGCCCGACGAGCCACGTGAGTCTCAGTCGTCGAAACTCGACGAAAGGCTTCTCAGTGGCCCTAATTCTAGGCCTCAAAGGAGGAAGCTGCCATTTTTCAGTGATCTGCATCATGAGATCTCCAGATCCTGAAAGCAGCCTTTCTCTTCGCGCCTCACTAATGCGGCTGCCGCTGATTTCACCAACCTGGTAGGCTCTGTGGAACAGGGCCATTCCGCCATTCCCGCGATTGAGGAAACTTTAGCCGACCATCTTGCTCCGTCGTCTGCGCCTTCCTGGAAGTCGCGCCCCCTCCTCCCTTCTAAAGCATGTAGGACTACTTCCTCTCTCATTGGGAAATCCTACATGGCGGCTGGGCAGGCAGGCATGACCCTGCACACTATGGCCATTCTTCAGGCGTACCAGGCGGACGTCCTGAAGGAAATGGACGAGGGCGACGGCGTGACTCCTGAAGCGGTCAAGGAGCTTCGTAAGGCTACGGATTTAGCCTTAAGAGCCACCAAGCATACCGCACGCGCTATAGGTCGCTCTATGGCTGGTTCTGTTGCGGTGGAGCGCCACTTGTGGCTTAATCTCACGGAGATCCGTGACAAAGAGAAGGTTTTCCTCTTGGACGCCCCCATTTCTCAAACGGGGTTGTTTGGTGAGGCGGTCAACACAGTGGTTGAGAAATTCCGCTCCTCCAAATCCCAATCGGCCGCGTTCAGACATTTCATGCCCAGGAGGGCTAGGGAACCTTCTGCTCCCCCCCCCCCCCCCGGTGCGACCCAGAGAACATCCCTCTCATAGACCGGAGTTCTCTTCCAGAAGAAGCGAACCGGGGCATCCCCCACCTACCACGGTTTGGGGAGCCCGCGGTCGCCCGTTTCCCCGTCAACGGCCTCACAAGCGCCTCCAGTTGAAGCGGTCCGACAAACCGACTGCTCCGGCGGCCCAGAGCCGTTCCTGACCTTCCGGTCAGAAAAAGGAGAGCTCCTCTGCTTCCTCAAGGTTGGGTCAGACCGCACAAGCGTTTCTGCCCACCTCCCAGCTCTTCATTCCTTGCCCTGTCACCTTCGCCACTCAGAGTGTCTCGAAGTGCAGGCCATATTTCACCTTCTCTACTCAGTCCGGTGCGGGAGGAAGGAGACGCTTTCTGCTTTCTCCCCTCACCCCCCACACTCTCTATAACTGCCGGCCGCATTCTCGGAGGCATTTTCCGTTTTCCTCCGGAGCAGGCGGATCTGGTCACCATGACCCCAGCATCGATGCCTCCCATCACGTGCCAGGACGCCGATGGCCCTCCTGCACAGTCAACCTCTTTACTCCAGGAGCGTCAGCACGGCACCCTCACTCAGGTATGTCGTCTGCATTACAACATCCCTCCTCCTCTATCACATTTCCTTCCAGAGTGGGAGCGCTTACCAGGGGTATCGTCTTGGGTTCTTCGCACAATTCGGTTCGGCTACACTCTTCAGTTTTGCCGCAATCACCCCCTGTTTCAACGGGGTGTTTCCTACTGTAGTAGACAGCGCCACTCAGGCTTCTGTACTTCAGCAGGACATCTCTTCCCTCCTTCTCAAAGGAGCAATAGAGGAGATTACTCCAGGGGAAACCGAGCGGGGCTTTTACAGCCGTTACTTCCTGGTCCCGAAGAAGGGCGGCGGTTTGCGTCCCATACTGGACCTCCGCCGACTGAACTTCGCCCTTTACAAAGGGAAATTCAAGATGTTGACGCTGAAAGCTATCATATCTCAGATTCGGCCAGGGGATTGGTTCGTGACGATAGACCTAAAGGATGCTTATTTTCACATCCAGGTTGTACAGCGACACAGGCAATTCCTCAGGTTCGCTGTTGGAGAAAGGGCGTTCCAGTACAGGGTCCTTCCCTTCGGCCTATCTCTGGCCCCGAGGACATTCACAAAGTGCATGGATGCAGCTCTGGCCCCATTGCGGCTCCAGGGCATCCGTGTTCTAAATTACCTGGACGATTGGCTCATTTTAGCCCAGTCCAGGAAGCTAGTGGCCCACCACAGAGACATCGTTCTGAGTCATATCCAGTCTCTCGGTTTGAGGTTGAACTCGGAGAAGATTGTTCTTGCTCCGGCTCAAAGCACCGTTTTCTTGGGGGTGAACATGGATTCCGTTCTCATGCAGGCCCGCTTGGCCCCTGCACGGATTTCCAGCTTGATGACATGCTTGGCTCGTTTTTTGCTAGGCCATCATGTGTCTGTGGGCACCTGCCGCAGGATGCTGGGCCTTATGGCCGCGGCCTCCTCCGTGCTACCGCTGGGCCTACTCCACATGAGACCCTTCATGTGGTGGGTGAAACTCTCAGGGGTTCGACCCTCCGGGTCAACCCTTCGCCTACTGAAGGTATCGCGCAGTTGCTTTCGAGCCCTGTCAGTTTGGCGGGACCCTCTTTTTCTTCGGAAAGGGGTCAGCATGGGTGCGGTATCTCGTCGCCAGATGATTACGACGGATGCCTCTCTCACCGGCTGGGGAGCGGTTTTCGAGGGCAGACCAGCGTGTGGGGTCTGGACCGGAGAGGCTCTCTCTTGGCACATAAACTGCCTGGAGTTAAGAGCCGTTTTTCTGGCTCTACATCATTTCCTCCCTCTTCTGGAGGGTCACCATGTCATTGTCAGAACAGACAACATGGCAGTGGTGTCTCATGTGAACCGGCAGGGAGGTTCTCGGTCGCGCACCCTAGACAGGCATGCGCGTCACCTTCTCCTGTGGTCTCAGAGCAGATTCCTATCTCTAAGAGCGGTTCATGTCCCAGGGGTTCTGAACCTCGCAGCAGATTTTCTGTCGAGACAGAAACTCAGATCGGGGGAATGGATGTTGAACCGCCAGACGATGGCCCTGATCTGGGAGGTTTTTGAATAATAATTATCCCTATTTGTATGATGATTCATGTTTTGTCACTAAAATCCATTTAGATATTCATCTACTGCCAAAGAGGGTTTATGATTCACATTATTACATCAGTATAACGGTGTATTTCTGGAGTTAAAAAGAAAACAAAGATATATAGCCTATATATATATATATATGTATATATATAGCTTAAAACATGATTTATACTTTTGATATTATTGCACTTTAAAGAAAGAGTTATGTTTATTTTTGTAAAGACATGATTATGTCTCTGAATGTGAGTGTGAGATATGTTGCCCACTGATATGTGGAAAGCAGAGAAAACTGTATTAATGTGTTTAAAATGAAATTAACAAATGGACACTGAAACTGAAACATGTTTACACCAGGGAAATGTTATATTGTTTATTGCATGAGTTGAGAAATTTGTAATAAACAGATAGAGATTTGGGAACGAAGATGGCGGTTCGCTCTTTCACGCACTGATTCCGTGATTCTGTTTTCCAGGGTTTCATCTAAGGGGCTGTTTACACCTGGCCACTTCATGCGTTTTCTCAGATCAGATAGCTATCTGATTTATTCCATTTACACCTGGTCACATAAATGTATTTTTGCAAAACGGATATAAATCCGATCTTCAATTCCCGCTGCAGATTTAATGGAGTGCACGTCACCGAAAGCAACAGATATTGCTCCATTTTATTGATCATCAGCTAATTTCAAAATCAAAGACAGCAATATGAGAGCGTTAACAGAACTGGTAAGATCATTTCGTTTCTTTACTTTTAATGAACATGATTGTGTGTTAAGTGTCTGCGACTTACTTTCACTTTGATTTGCAATAGTTTGCGGCACGTTGGCTTGATGAATAACGTTAGACGTTCAGCTGAGGTGATGCGTGTCATATCTGACTAACATGACATATAGCCTATCGCATGCTCTCACACGTTTAATTTTTAGCATTTTTTGGAGGAGTAAAATTTACATATGTGGTTTCAACAACCAGATGCATTTACACTTGTCCAGTTTCGTCTGGAATGCGGCCCAGACCACCTCCTGAAGTGGTTTGAGCGATCGTATTCAAATCCGTCTCGAATGCGTTTCGGAGGGCATTTACACATGGTCTTTTCACGATCGGATAGCTATCCGATCACAGAAAACGCATGAAGTGGCCAGGTGTAAACAGCCCCTAAGAGAGTTGAGAGTAGTGAACCACAAACAAAATCATTCATTCTCAAATGGAACCGTGCGAGTTCCATTTCGAAAGGGAAAGTCTAGGTTACGACTGTAACCACTGTTCCCTGGGAACAGGGAATGAGACACTGCGTCTTTCGCCATGCCTGCCTACCAAAATGTCCCTACAGAAAGATAAGGTGTTTACAAGTTGCCCTTATATACTTCCGGGTCACATGTTGATGATGTCATGGGCTGTCACCGGTCAATAGGATTGCCGTGATTCGATAGTAGTTTCAGACACCTGTCACGCCTGAGGGTTAGGGTTAGAGTTAGGGTTAGGGAACGCCCCCCTAAAGCGTCAATCGACGCAGTGTCTCGTTCCCTGTTCTCAGGGAACAAAGATTACAGTCGTAACCTAGACGTTTTCGGACACCACTACAAATGGCTGTTCTCTCAAATAGTGCTCTAACGTTTTTCAAATAGGCCTATTGATTAACAATAGAGTTTTGTAAAAAAAAAAAAAAAAAAGACATTAGAGAGAGAGAAAGAAAGAATTACAAAAGTTTATGTTAAAATAGATATATCACCCTGACATTTTTTTAACTCTATATCTTCAATTTTGTTTATTTTAATACAAATATTAAACATACAAACCTCCTAAAGCATTTAAATATAACAGTGTACCTTAAATATATGTACCTTGCATTATCTTTTTTCCTTTCAGAGAGGCACAATGAATGGAGACAACCGTGACAAGAACAGCTGTTTAGAAATGCTTTATTGACTTGCAAAAATACAACTTGTGTAGATAAATTTGCTGATTGGTTAATAAAGATTGATTGGTAATGATTAAGGTGATGATCCGGAAGATGATCAGTTCATTCCTTTGACTTCTCAGACTCCTTCACACTAAGCCTTGAATGACAATGACCGGACAGTCGTTAGTAGAAGGCTCAATGTTAATACATCAAAAACTGGCAGGTAAATTAATTCGAAAACATACCTGCTACTGGCCTCTGACCTTTGAGTTTGATTGGCCCCAGCGTCACAGTATTGGTGTGGTAGGTGCTGTCAAGTGATCTCTTGCGACGGAAGCGGCAACCTTGGCGGCAGCGAGAGTTGTAATCGTTATCGGGGCAGATGATCACTTTACACTGCAGGTACACGTAGGCATGAGTCCGGAGGAACTTGAAAGCCTGGAAACTGAACTGAGCATAATAGTGCTGACCGCTGGTGTAGGAATAAAATGTGTTGTCTCTGGGACATCTACAAAAGATAAAATAAGATAAATAACTTGGATTTGAAATTTGGACTACAGTCAAACTCAGTCACATTGAGTTGGTTTCACTATTAATGCCAATGAGTACAAGACCTATAGTACTAGGTAGCAACATAATTCTTACTAAAACTGTCTCACCCATTACGCAGCAGGTCATAGGAGCGGTCTTTAAAGTCAGTGGGATTTGGAGATGCTACACAGGTGTCTAGGAAGAGATCCAGGCTGTTGTCAGGCCTGTTTAGCTTGACTTGAACATACAGAGGCTGGTTCAGGTTCACTTCATATGGAGAGTCATAAATTTGTTGGTAGAAACCGCTGGAGGTGTAGAAGGCTATGCTGGCATTGAAGCGCCCCGTTCCTGTGATGTTGGCATTGATGTTCTCCCTGGCCTTGTAGAATATCTGGACCATAGTGTCCGGCTCCATTCGGCAGCCCACATGTAGTAGGAACTGTGACTGACGAGTGATCTCACCCGACTGAGACTGAGATGCCCGCACATTATTGGTGTAGGACACATAACCGTTAATCATCTAGGAGGGAGAGACAGAGAGCAGGTGATGTTGTGTGGTAAACATGCCTCTCAATGATGCTAACTAATCTGACACAGCAAATTCAAGCATTAAAAGCTGGATCTGACACACATGTAGATCATACCTGTTTGGCGGTTCCACATGTATCGAGAGGGAAGCTGAACACAACCTCAGTATTGTTAATAGTGGGTCTGCAAAGATTATCATCCACATAAAGGTCATTTCCACTTAACCCAAGTGAGTTCAAGTAAGTCCTTTGAATGCCAATGACCATGTTGTCTGAGGAACAATTCACATGACCTGCAATACAAATAATTTCATCCCCTCAATGTAATTTTTGTGCAAGTATATATTTTAAATCCGGGAAAGACGAAGGTGTTGAATGTTTTATAATAGTTATAGCTGTTTAGCATCTAAAAGTTGTTATATTTGAGTTATTTAACATGGTATTACCTTCATCTGCAGTCAGAGAGCTTGTGAAAAGGGCCTTAAAACCATGGCTGACACCAGAGTAGTCACTCCTGAAGATAACAGTCAGGTATCGTGAAGAAGAGTGAAACACCTGGTGGGTGGTGTCATTGAAGCAGACCTTTCCCAGCTGTGAATGACCAGTGGAAGAGCCGTCGTGTACAGAGATGTAGTCACAGTTACAGCAGCGCTCCAATCTGGAAGAATCAGAAAAAGATCTTTAAAGACATTTAACCTCATTTGAATTAAACAAGCCATATGTACTGCACAAACTCTAATAAACCCTAAATAATAACACCGGTCGTAACAGTACACAATCATTTGTGTAATAATATATTAAATTATAGGCTAAAAGAAAATTTGATTACCGGTATTATATATTTAAAATATGGTATAAATATGATGTTTTCATCAATCAAAAGTTATGTTTGCTTGTAGATGCAAACAATAAGTACCATTAGTAGTTCCACCAAAATTCAATTAATCACAGCTGATCTCTCACTTACTGCACATCAGCAAATGACAGGAAGATCCTCTGTCCTTGCTGAGCAGAGAGATACCACACACAGTAGGCATTGTCATGGTAATAGTTTGGGTAGTTTGGACTGGAAAACACCCCATATCCATACAGCTGTCCTCCACACTGAGGTTGAGAAACTGGAGATCATGATGCCCCCAAATACATGGCATAGCAGTAATCAGCAGTGTCAAGGCATGTAGGAAAAGAGGAGAAAAACACTACAATTGGTAATTTGAAAACCATATTTGTTCATTTGTCCAGGTGATATTTTACTAAAATGAACAAATCTGTTCTACAATTATTATGTAATAGCTCAGTGACACTATCCATTCCAATTATCTATGGCACTTCACAGGTGACAATTAAAGATACTCTGCATGTGACACATTTCACACACACTTTCACCCATAATCTTTACCTAAAGGCACAAACACACACATATACCTATTCAATGCTATGTTCTACTCATACATATATCAAGGTCACATTATAAACATTTACCTGCACAGTAAACCAAATAACAGCTACTTGGCCCAACAAACTAGCATTCACGAGTTCGCACACAATCAGATTAGAAATGATAATGTGTGCATATTTGGCGTGCTGTCCAAGAGGAGGGCTCAGAGCTCGGAATTTAGCCTAAACCCAGAGTACTCCTCCCATCTTTGACGGGGATAGGAACCAGCCAAAGTGAGGTGTTGGGGTGGAGGAGGGATGCTGCAAAACTGTCACAGGACAGAGGTGAGGGATGGCTATATATACAGGTATCTTCTCACACTGATTGGACGGATTACCTGAATGTTCTAATAATTATAACGTGCTGATAATAATTGCCTGGACAGGCATTCATTATAACGGGAGTAGATTTAAAAGAGGAATTCATGAGAATTATCTGTTCTGAAATCAGACTAAACTGGCAGTATATTTTAGTTCCATCTGTGTAAGAATCCAGTATTTTTGAATTTCGAATATATGGTTTCCCACACATACTTATATGATAATATGAGAACCATAATTATATGAGAATGACTTGTAATATAATATTGATATTTTGTAGCAATATTTCCTTGGAAAGGGGAAATCTAAAAGATAAACTGTTTCACATTTACACATTTTCAGCATCTCCAAAATTAAGAAATTCAAATAGTGTCCTGTGCAACATCGGTGAAGGTCAATGACACGGTCCTGTTCATTGTTGCATTGCATGCATCAACATGCATTGTTAATGTAGTTATTAGGGTATTGGGGGATGAAAAATACACCCATCGAATCTGTCAGATAGCCACCACATGATTCTTCCCATAGAGATGGAAAACTGTCACAACTGTAATTATGAAATATAAAATTTGACATAGCAAAAAAGGAGATGTTGAAATTCATAATATCATATAGTTCAAGTTCTTGTCAGTATTTTGCTTCTGTATGTTTTGGCCTCTAGAGGTCCTCATTGTGCTCTCGTGTCCAACTTACTCAACTTGTAATTAGTGTTAGTATTTTCACATGTGTCTCTGTCAGGATTCAGACACGGAGATCGAGGTAAGTGAATCTTCACAACTTTATTTACAGGTGACAAACGTGCAAGGTGAATAATGTGAATTCAGATACAGCTTCTGTGAAGATCTCTCGGTGCGGGGGAAACAGCAGGTAAGCCAGATAACTTGAGGAAAGTTGAAACAACACAGTCTCAGTCCGTTAATCCTTATCTTTTTACAATCAGAAATGATCGGAGTCAAACGGCTTCGATGAGAATATGAAACTCAGGAGAACACTGGATCACAGACGTCAAAAGATCAGATCTGGAGACAGCAACACAAAGTCACAAAGGTTAGTGATTCTCAAAAGGGTATACGTTACATCAGGGGAAATTCAGGGGAAGCAATGGTTCAGGATACAACGGGATAAGGTCAGTTCCTGTTGGAGGCTTGACATAGACTGGAGCTATCGTGAGTGTTTTAAGTGTTGGTTAATGAGGTTGTTGATAGTGACCAGGTGTGGGTGATTAGTACTCTGGAGAGAGCGATCTCTGTGTGGTGGACGGAACCGAGCGTGATTGGTCCCTGACACTACCCCCCCCCCCCCCTCCAGAGTCCGCGTCAGCGGATCTTGGACCTCGACGTCGTGGGGGTCTGCCTCGAGATCGGGGTGCTGGTTTCTCTGGATGTTGATCATGAAATTCAGTGAGCAAATTGGGATCAAGGATGTCATTGCGAGGTACCCAACAGCTTTCTTCTGGTCCGTAATTCTCCCAATCCACCAAATACTCGAGTCGACCCCTTCGACGCCGGGAGTCCAAAACCTCCTTTACCGAGTAGATGGAATCAGCTTCAATGGGTGGTATTGAAGGGTTGTCGTCTGGAATAGGATCTGTAGAGGGGACAGATACGGGTGAGTAATGAGGTTTTAGGAGAGAGACGTGAAATGTGGGATGGATGCGGTACTGGGCAGGAAGACAAAGTTTGTAGGTAACTGGACTGACTCGTTTTTCGACGGGAAATGGATCAATGTACTTTGGATTCAGCTTGCGACAAGGTTGTCTTAAACGGATGTCTCGAGTGGAAAGCCAAACTAATTGTCCTGGTTGGTATTCAGGAGCATCGCGGCGGTGAGTATCTGCAAAGCGTTTTTGTCGATTCAGAGCTTGCTGGAGATAATGGTGTGCCTGGTTCCATACTCTTTCGCTGTCTTGGAACCATGTATTGACCGTGGGTACTTCAGAGGGCTCACCAGACCAAGGAAACAATGGGGGTTGGTAACCAAGTACACATTGAAATGGTGTTAGGTTTGTGGATGTCTGCCGGAGGGAGTTTTGGGCATACTCTGCCCACACTAGGTATCGACTCCAGATGTTCTGGTTTGAATGGCAAAAGGTACGAAGGAACCGACTGACATCTTGGATCTTTCGTTCTGCTTGACCGTTTGATTGCGGGTGATAGCCCGAGGTTAAACTGACGGTTACATTCATTAAGGCAAAGAATGCCCGCCACACCTTGGAAATGAACTGGGGTCCTCTGTCGGATACAATATCCTCTGGTACGCCATAGTTACGAAAGACATGCTCCATCAATAGTTCTGCGGTGACAAAGGCTGTAGGCATGCCTTTAAGAGGGATTAACTTACAGGCCTTAGAAAAGCGATCAATGGCCACAAGGATACCAGTATGACCATCGGAGGGTGGTAGGTCTGTTACGAAATCAACTCCAATATGGGACCATGGTCGATGAGGAATGGGTAGAGGGATGAGTTTTCCAGCAGGTAAGTGACGTGGATTCTTAGTCATGGCACATAGGATGCATCCCTGGATAAAGGTTTTGATGTCGTGCTGCATGTTTGGCCACCAATAACGGGTTTGGAGGACTGAACATGTTTTGCTTATACCAGGGTGACCTGTTCCAACGGATGAGTGGGCGGAGGAAATTAAAGAAGTTCTGAAATTTTCAGGTACGTAGATCTTTCCAGCTGGACATTCTGGCGGACTAGGCTGGTGTTGTGAAATTTCAAGGAGTTGCTCATTGATGTCCCACTGGATGGAATTGATAAACAACTTATCTGGCAGAATTGTGTCAGGCTCTTCTAGGATCGTTTCAGGGGCATGGAGACGTGATAGGGCATCTGCTCGGATGTTCTTCGAACCAGGACGGTAGGATATTTGGAAGTGAAAACGAGTAAAGAAAAGGGCCCATCTGGCTTGACGTGGAGTGAGTCTTTTAGCTTCCTTCAGATACTGGAGATTTTTGGGATCAGTAAGGACAAGAAACGGATGTTTGGCTCCTTCCAACCAATGTCTCCATTCTTCTAGGGCAAGCTTGACAGCCAGAAGTTTTCGGTTGCCGATATCGTAGTTACTCTCAGCGGTGGATAATTTGTGGGAGAAGAATGCACAAGGCATAGATTTTGAAGATGAGTCTTGGTACTGTGACAGGACTGCTCCTACCCCAGTTGTAGAAGCATCTACCTCAACGATGAATACCTTTTCAGGATTTGGATGACGAAGCAAAGGAGCTGTAGTGAATGCGTTCTTGAGAGACTGAAAAGCATGTTCAGCATCAGAGTTCCAGAGTAGGGACCTTGGTTTTCCCTTCAGGAGAGAAGTTAGTGGAGCCGTTAACATACTATATTGGTCGATGAATCTTCGATAAAAGTTTGCAAACCCCAGGAACCGTTGCAACTCCTTTACGGATTGAGGGGTGGGCCAGGAGGTGATGGCTTTGGTCTTACGGTCATCCATCTCCACTCCTCGTTCGCTTAGATTGTATCCCAGAAATTCAACGGAGGCTTGATGGAATGTACATTTTTCTGCTTTCAGGAACAGAGAAAACTCTCGGAGACGCTGGAGTACAAGAGAGACGTGGCGTTGATGTTTAACGGGATCCTTTGAGAAAATCAAGATGTCGTCGATATAGATTATCACAAAACGATTCAGATAGTCTCGGAATATTTCGTCCATGAAACTCTGGAAGACCGATGGGGCGTTTACAAGTCCAAATGGCATCACCAGATACTCATAGTGCCCTGCGGGAGTGATGAACGCTGTCTTCCACTCATCCCCCTCTCGTATTCTAACGAGATTATATGCACTCCTTAGATCAAGTTTCGTGAATATTTTGGCTTCTTTGAGTTGTTCGAGAGCGGATGGGACCAATGGGAGTGGGTAGCTGAACTTTACCGTGATCCTATTAAGCATTCTGTAGTCTATACATGGACGTAACCCTCCATCCTTCTTAGGAACAAAGAAAAAACTAGCCGCAGCAGGTGAAGTGGATGGTCGGATATACCCCTGTCGTAGAGCCTCTTCGACGTATTGTTGCATGGCCGTTTGTTCGGGGATGGACAAAGAATAAATCCGGCCCTTGGGAATGGACTCTCCAGGAATCAAGTCAATGGCACAATCCCAAGGTCGGTGTGGAGGTAACTTGGACGCTGCAAAGGGATTGAACACATCGGTGTACGAGGAGTAACATGAAGGGAATGACACTGACAGGTTTTCAGTGGGACTCTCGATGGACGTTGAACTCACTGGAAGAGATTCTGGTAATTCGGCTATGGGCGAGCTTAGAAACTCTGAATCAGTCGAAGAACATTTGCAACCCCATGTCAGAATCTTGCCCGATTTCCAATCAAAGGAAGGTTGGTGTCGTATAAGCCATGGACGACTAAGTATGATATCAGTCTGACTGTTTTCTAGCACAAATGGGTTAAATAGTTCATGGTGTGTATCTTCAACACATAATATGATGGGTGTTATCTGAGATGTTATGTACCCCTTATTAATGGTTTCACCCGTTACTGCATGGATTGAGTATGGCTTGGAGGTGTTGGATTTCTGGAGCTGGAGCTTCTTACAGAGGTTTCCGGAAATGAAGTCCCCTGCTGAGCCGGAGTCCACGATGGCTGTGACAGAAATATGGAAATTCGTGGATTTTCAAATCACAGGTATCATTAATGGAGCTGATACAGGAAGGGACGTGAGAACCGAACACACAAGTAGTCGAGGAGGTCGCGTAGGACAGGAACGTAGGAAATGACCCTCAACTCCACAGTACAAGCATAATTTTAATTCCCGGCGTCGAGTACGCTCAGCCTGAGACAATCGATGAGTATCCACTTGCATCTTCTCCACTGTCGATTCTGGGTATTGTTCCAAGGAATTCGGTAGTGGTGTAAAAGTTGATTGTTGAGCCTCACGATATCAACTCTGAGATCTTTGATGTACACGGAGAGCTTGTTGTATAAATTTCTCTAGTCCCAGGGTATCATCATAGATTGCCAGCTGGAGGCGAAGTGCAGGGTTAAGACCACGTCGATAGACAGAGAGAAGAGCCTTTTCATTCCAACCGCTTACAGAGGCTAGAGTACGGAATTCCACGGAATATTCAGAAACAGATTTTTTACCTTGGCGTAACTGTAACAGTTTATCGCTAACAGAGGAATCTTCTACAGGACGACCAAAAACTTCTTTGAAATGATTTACGAAATTCTGTACTGAGGATGTAACTGCAGTGTCCTGCATCCACAACGTTTCAGCCCATCTTAATGCCGGTCCAGATAACTGTTGAATAATGAAAGAAATCTTCGATTTCTCTGTTGGATATAACTGGATTTGTTGTTCAAGAGCTAGAGAGCATTGCAGTAGAAACCCATTGCAATCCTCCGCCCGACCTGAGAATGGCGCTGGCCGGGAGGCGGGGTTGGCGAAACAAACCAGTGAGGAAGCGGGGTTCGCGGAAGCGTCGGCTGGGGGTTGCATAGGATTCGCCGCGGCGGCTGTAGGTTGCATAGGATTCGCAGCGGCGGCTGTAGGTTGCATAGGATTCGCAGCGGCGGCTGTAGGCTGCATAGGATTCGCGGCGGCGATTGCAGGCTGCATAGGATTCGCGGCGGCGATTGCAGGTTGTGCAGGGTTCATAGCAGCGTTCTTTCTTTTCTTTTTGCAGGTCAAGCCTTCTGTCAGGATTCAGACACGGAGATCGAGGTAAGTGAATCTTCACAACTTTATTTACAGGTGACAAACGTGCAAGGTGAATACTGTGAATTCAGATACAGCTTCTGTGAAGATCTCTCGGTGCGGGGGAAACAGCAGGTAAGCCAGATAACTTGAGGAAAGTTGAAACAACACAGTCTCAGTCCGTTAATCCTTATCTTCTTACAATCAGATATGATCGGAGTCAAACGGCTTCGATGAGAATATGAAACTCAGGAGAACACTGGATCACAGACGTCAAAAGATCAGATCTGGAGACAGCAACACAAAGTCACAAAGGTTAGTGATTCTCAAAAGGGTATACGTTACATCAGGGGAAACTCAGGGGAAGCAATGGTTCAGGATACAATGGGATAAGGTCAGTTCCTGTTGGAGGCTTGACATAGACTGGAGCTATCGTGAGCGTGATTGGTCCCTGACAGTCTCATTCAGCTGTGTGCATTTAAGTGACTCTGACTCCTAATTTCTTTGCTTGGTGTTTAGTTGTTCTGAAGCCAGTTGCCTGAGTAAGTGTTCTTAGCCAGGAAATGTGTGGACTTTTGTCTTGCTAAGAGTCTCCAGATCCCCACTGACTCACTCGCTACCCCTTTGACAGTTACTGCACTGGATGGAAGACCTCTGGGTCCTGGGAAGGTAACCCTTCTTACCTCTGTCCTTTGCCTCTCTGTTCACCAACACCAGGAGGAGTGGTGTTTGGATATGATACAGTCTCCAGAGTTCCCTGTTATCCATGGTCACCCCTGGCTTCTTCACCATAACCCTCATCTTGACTTGTCCACTGGCACTATCCTCAATTAGGGTGACACTTGTCATGTCACCTGTTTGATCCAGAGTTCCCCTGATCCTATTCTTGAGTCTTAAGAACCCCTACACCTATCTCAAGTACCTACTCAGTACCTCCACCTCAAGGCAGTCTTCAGTAAAAAGAAAGCCACCAGGTACCTGTCCCATTTAACACTCCCATTGGGCACTATGAGTACCTAGTTATGCCCTTCGGCCTTACCAATGCTCCCATGGTTTTCCAGGCTCTGATAAATGATATGCTTAGAGACATGCTCATGTCAAACCCAGAAGTGTGAATTCCATGTGACCCAAGTACATTTCCTGGGATTCATCATTAAGCCTGGCCATATTCAAATGAATCCCCGGAAAGTTTAAGCTGTCACGTATTGGCCCATTCCCTCGTCTGTGAAGGAGGTGCAGCGATTGCTTAGTTTTGCCAACTTTTACCAAAAATTAATTCTGAACTTCAGCTCTGTGGTGGCTCCCCTATCAGCTCTCGCTAAAGGGAATAATGCTGGGTTTTGCTGGGGTCCTGAAGCAGAGTCTGCTTTCAGTGAATTCAAACTCCACTTTACAGCACCCATTCTTACTCTCCTAGACCCAGACAAACTCTTCGTTGTGGAGGTGGATGCTTCGGATGTGGGTGTTTGGAGTAGTGCTTTCCCAGAAGGGGGAGGATAACAGACTTCATCCATGTGTATTCCTTTCATACTGCCTTACACCAACAGAGAGGAATTACCATGTGGGAGTTACTGGCTGTTAAGCTGGTGCTGGAAGAATGGAGACATTGGCTTGAGGGGGTCAAACACCCATTTCAAGTACTCACTGACCACATAAATCTAGAGTACATTCAGCAGGTCAAGCGACTCCACCCTCATCAGGCACTCTGGTCTCTATTCTTCAACCTGTTTGTTTATTTTGGCTCCAAAAATATTAAACCTAATGCACTGTTTTGAGTATACGCAAGCAGTAACCAAGAAGATCCTATCTTACCCATTATCCCGAGCTGGCCCCTGTATGATGGGAACTTGAAAATACAGTAGGACAAGCCCAGGCCTGGGAACCAGACAAGCCAGCCAACCCGCTTGTGTGGCCGATCATCAAGGAGGATACCAAAATCTTTGTAAGTGCCTGTCCCACATGAAGGAGACGGTTTCTCATCGCTCAACTCAGGGGTTGCTCTATCCTCTCTCTATACCTCAAAGACCCTGGTCACAGCTCTCCATGGATTTCGTGTCTCGTTCAGCTGTGTGTATTTAAGTGACTCTGTCTCCTAGTTTCTTTGATTGGTGTTTAGTTGTTCTGAAGCCAGTTGCCGGAGTAAGTGTTCTCTTATTCTGAGACATTTTATTATCTCTTGCCTTTGGATTATACCTTTCTCTGTTTATTTTTTGTGGACTTTCTCCGGAGTTTTTTTGCTTTAAGATCTTTGAAATTTTGGAATATTATTTGTGGAATGCCTTTTTTGGACTGGTTTTGTTATTTGAGAATTACATTTTGCTGTTTTGTTGTTGTTGTTTTTTTGTTCCAGCTGTGGATTTTTGATGCTTGAACTTTTATAAAAATTAATTATGCATCTCAACTTCTTCTAAGTGTATCTTGCTAGGGTTCACCATTCTCTAGTGGCTCAAGGATTGAGAGTCTGACTCTCATGCTGGAGACCAAGTTAAAGTCCCGGCTCTGATAGTTCTATTGTTTTAATCACATACCTACAAAGACCCAGCTTGCATGAAATCCTCTTCTTGTTACACTTGCATCACTGTAGAAAAGCACAGTCAGATCATCGTTGCTTGATTTGAAAGACTGGTTCCTGTACTCTCGTATTTCGTCCAGTAAAGGGTGGAGGGTAGAAGGACCATCATATACTCTGATGTAATCACAGCACTTTTCTAAACTAGTAGGCGGAAAAGAGAGAAAACACATGCAAATGTAATTATGGTTTGTCCACCATATTAGTATTTTGTCTTTTCTTTGACAAAGGAAATCTGAAAGTTACACATTTTTAGTTTTCTCAGTTTCAATATAAGAAAAATTCAAATAGTGTCCTACTCAACATCAGTGAAGGTCAATGACACGGTCTTTTTCCCTGTGCTATGAATGGTCCATGTGCATAGTGCATTATTAATGTAGTTATTGGGGTACCAGGGGCTGAACAATTCACCCATCGATTCTGTCAGATTGCCACCACACGATTCTTCACCTAGAGATGTAAAACAGCATAAAAAGATAGTCACGACTGTTATTATAAGAGAATGACTAGAAATATGACATAGCAAACTAGGAAAGAATGAAATTCAGGTTTCACTTTATTTTGATGGTCCCTTTAACACATTCTGTTGACTATAAGTAACATTGCACCTACAGTCCATGTCTACTAACTCTCATTAGAGTGTCAGTACAGTATTAGTAGACTGGTAGGGTTAGGGTTAAAATAAGTTGACATGTAGTTCCAAAGTTATTTATAGTCGGTATGTCTGTTGGAGGACCATCACAATAAAGATTTGGCAGATATTAAGCAGACAGTCTACTAATATTCTAATGAGAGTTAGTTGACATGTAGTTGCAAAGTTACTTATAGTCAACAGAATGTTCAAAAGGGACCATCAAAATAAAGTGTTACCGAAATTCTTAATATCATTGATCAAGTTCTATTGATCTCTTTGAATCACATACCTACAAAGACCCAGTTTGCATGAAATCCTCTACTTGTTATACCGTGATCACTGTAGAAAAGCACAGTCAGATCATTGTAGCTTGATTTGAAAGACTGGTTCCTGTACTCTCGTATTTCTCCCAGTAAGGCATGGAGGGTAGAAGGACCATCATACACTTTGATGTAATCACAGCACTTCTCTAAACTAGCAAGCAGAGAGCGAAAACACATACAATACAAATGTATTACTTTCTCCACCAGATTTATATAGTGTAGCAATGTTTTCTTGAAAAAAAAAAGTAAATCTGAAAGTTACACATTTTTAGTATTCTCAGTTCCAAAATTAAGAAAATCAAATAGTGTCCTACGCAACATCGGTGAAGGTCAATGACACGGTCCTGTTCCTGGTGCTATGAATGGTCCACGTGCATAGTGCATTATTAATGTAGTTATTAGGGTATCGGGGGCTGAAAAATTCACCCATCCAATCTGTCAGATTGCCACCACATGATTCTTCACATAGAGATGGAAAATACAATAAAAAGACAGTCATGCTTTCAACTATGAGAGAATGAGTAGAAATTTCACATCACAAACTAGGAGATATTGAAATTCATAATATTGCCGATCAAGTCCTATTCATCTCTTTTAATTGCATACCTAAAAAGACCCAGTTTGCATGAAATCCTCTATTTGTTACACTTGCATCACTGTAGAAAAGCACAGTCAGATCATTGATGCTTGATTTGAAAGACTGGTTCCTGTACTCTCGTATTTCGTCCAGTAAAGGGTGGAGGGTAGAAGGACCATCATATACTCTGATGTAATCACAGCACTTTTCTAAACTAGCAGGCGGAAAAGAGAGAAAACACATACAAATGTAATTATGGTTTGTCCACCATATTAGTATTTTGTAGCAATGTTTTCTTTGACAAAGAAAATCTGAAAGTTACACATTTTTAGTATTCTCAGTTTCAATATCAGATAATTCAAATGTCCTACTCAACATCGGTGAAGGTCAGTGACACGGTCCTGTTCCCTGTGCTATGAATGGTCCACGTGCATTGTGAATAATCAGGGTAGTTATTGGGGTACCGGGGGCTGAACAATTCACCCATCGAATCTGTCAGATTGCCACCACACGATTCTTCACCTAGAGATGTAATACAGGATAAAAAGATAGTCACGACTGTTATTATAAGAGAATGACTAGAAATATGACATAGCAAACTAGGAAAGATTGAAATTTAGGTTTCACTTTATTTTGATGGTCCCTTTAACACATTCTGTTGACTATAAGTAACATTGCACCTACAGTCCATGTCTACTAACTCTCAGTGTCAGTATAGAGTATTAGTAGACTGGTAGGGTTAGGGTTAAAATAAGTTGACATATAATTGCAAAGTTATTTATAGTCAGTAGAATGTCTGTTGGAGGACCATCACAATAAAGAGTTGGCAGATATTAAGCAGACAGTCTACTAATATTCTAGTGAGAGTTAGTTGACATGTAGTTGCAAAGTTACTTATAGTCAACAGAATGTTCAAAAGGGACCATCAAAATAAAGTGTTAACGAAATTCTTAATATCATTGATCAAGTTCTATTGATCTTTTTGAATCACATACCTACAAAGACCCAGTTTGCATGAAATCCTCTACTTGTTATACTGTGATCACTGTAGAAAAGCACAGTCAGATCATTGTAGCTTGATTTGAAAGACTGGTTCCTGTACTCTCGTATTTCTCCCAGTAAGGCGTGGAGGGTAGAAGGACCATCATACACTTTGATGTAATCACAGCACTTCTCTAAACTAGCAAGCAGAGAGCGAAAACACATACAATACAAATGTATTACTTTCTCCACCATATTTATATAGTGTAGCAATGTTTTCTTGAAAAAAAAAGTAAATCTGAAAGTTACACATTTTTAGTATTCTCAGTTCCAAAATTATGAAAATCAAATAGTGTCCTACGCAACATCGGTGAAGGTCAATGACACGGTCCTGTTCCTGGTGCTATGAATGGTCCACGTGCATAATGCATTATTAATGTAGTTATTGGGGTACCGGGGGCTGAAAAATTCACCCATCGAATCTGTCAGATTGCCACCACATGATTCTTCACCTAGAGATGGAAAACAGGATAAAAAGATAGTCACAGCTATATGAGAGAATAACTAGAAATTTCACATCACAAACTAGGAGAGGCTGAAATTCATGGTACAATATATCATAGATCAAGTTCTATTTATTTCTTTTAATCACTTACCCAAAAATACCCAGTTTGCATGAAATCCTCTACTTGGTACACTTGCATCACTGTAGAAAATCACAGTCAGATCATCGTTGCTTGATTTGAAGGTGCTTGATTTGTTCCTGTACTCTCGTATTTCTCCCAGTAAGGGTTGGAGGGTAGAAGGACCATCATATACTCTGATGTAATCACAGCATGTTTCCAAACTAGCAAGCAGATACGAGAGAGAAACACATGCTTTATTTTTGTTTTGATTAAGAATACATTGAAACATTTTGACAATGGCAATGACAAATAGGAAGAGCGATGTCCTACTCAACATCGGCAAAGGTCAATCCCACTGTCCTGTTCCCTGTGCTATGAATGGTCCACGTGCATTGTACATTATTAGAGTAATTATTAGGGTATCGGGGGCTAAAAAATTCACCCATCCAGTCTGTCAGATTGCCACCACATGGTTCTGAACATAAACATGGAAAACAAGAGAATAAAAGGACAGTCACAAATTAAAACATAAAATTATCTAGAAAAAAACCCAGACAGATACCCGGAGAACCTTCGGTGGAATACGGCCAGTCACCTAAAATAAAATAAAAATATAATGTTGATTGATGTTTCAACATTGCATAAAAATATGCATAAAACAGCCATGTTCTACACAATATAATGTATAATGTCAAATGATATTTACCTGTTGTCCATGACACAATGGTGGTAACAAATAAGACTATCTTTGCAAAAAGCTATTCTCTATCTAGCATAATAAAAAATAATCTTATTTTGAAGAACTATACAGTATGTTATAGTTAACTCTGTTACCACACTCCTCCCAAATGTTCCTCAGAAGATGACCTATTTTGATAGATAGATAGATAGATAGATAGATAGATAGATAGATAGATAGATAGATAGATAGATAGATAGATAGATAGATAGATAGATAGATAGATTTACCTGATTTACCTGATTTACCTGTTGTCCATGAACCAAACGTATCTGCTAGAATATGACAAATAGACATAACATTCAATGTAATGTAAAACTTGTCTTTCTGTACAGTATGGAATGCATTACATTTTTTAAATTCATGATTGCATGTAATCTCTGCAGAGCCAGCTCTACGAACTGAGAAATTACACATAATTTAAGTAAAACACATGATGTTCAAGCAGGCAGGTGTTTTCCATAAAAAGATTTCTCCAGTGAATGATAATCTTACCTTGATAGGCAGTTAGAAGCAGACAGAGAAGGAGAGTCAGGGCTTCCATCTTTCTCTTCTGATCAAGTTTGTCTTCAAAATGTCAGTCATGACTTTTATAGTCAAAACCATCCTAAGGGGGATTTCCTTATGATACATTAATATCCTAGAGCATGTGCTGCAATAAAGTCCAGAGCAGCAAAATCGTGGAAAAGACACAGCTGAATATTATGCAACTTTCATGATTACTCTTGACTGTAGTAATTTATGGATATTTCTGTTGACACAAAGTTTGAGATTATGGAGTGATCATGTTAAAGAAATTGTAAACATACTTTCAGTTTTCATTACCGTACACAAATATTTACAGTTTTACAAAAATATGAATAAGGAGATAAGTAAAGAAGTAGATTTCAAAACATATTTCTAGTTATAAAAAATGTTTCGAACAGCGAAGAACCGCCGCAGCACTATTTGAAGAAAATACAATTTTGAATTATCAGTAAGGCCTATACTGCAATCTCTGATCACACCATTATCGCAAACTTTGTGTCAACAGATAGGCTATATCCATAAATTAATACAACTTTCAGCTGTGTCATTTCCACAATATGTAGTTTCAGGCGCCAGGATATTGATCCATCATAAAGGATATTACAAATAGATACATATACATAATAATTTAATTTCAGGCCTGTTGTCACCCTTATGTTCAGTTATTTTCATGGACATTTTAGTTTGTTTTCATGTTCATCATGTGTTCCTTTGTTCAGTTTTCCCGCTCCTCATTATTAGTTCATATGTGTCCGCTGTGTTCTTCTATTAATCATCGTCATTTGTGTTTGCTATATAAGTTGGTCCCTCACATTCATGCTCTGTCTGATCACCGTTACCCTAAGTGTGTTTCCCTGCATGTTTGCATACCTTTTGGATATTTGTCATTAAACTTTGTTTTGGAACCTTATTCTTCTGTCTTCTTCTGTCTGCATGAAACCACCCGTGACACCTGTAGAGGATTCCGCTTGGCTCTCAAAAGTTGTGCCCTCTGTTTATGAATGCAACGTCCGGAACGATTACCGGTGACCGGTACCAGTAAAAACAAAGCAATGATCAGTATTTTTAAAGGGGTAATCGGATGCCCATTTTCCACAAGTTGGTTCTTTAGGGTGTTCATGTAAAGTTTGAAATACTTTGGTTAAAATTCCTCAATGGCTAAAACAACACCCTTTTTACCTCCTCAAAAACAGCTTACTCCACCTCTCTCTTCCATGGGGGCTGTCAAATGGCTGAGGGCAGAAATATGCTAATACAGGACAGTCCGTCAGTGGTCGTGGGCGGAGCATGAGCAGTATGACATCATAGTGCTCAGAAAATCCAAACGACCTGATTATTGAGAGTGTTTAGACATTTTGAGGATTAAAAAAAGGAGTGAATGGATGGGGTTACTTGATTTACCCTTGAGATCTGTGGGTAAAGAGCTTCTGCAAGATTCAGCTTGTGGTGTATAACACAAAACACTGTGACGGTCACACTCCAACCACATATAGATTTGAGAAGAGAAGCTTCTTTCAAAACAGTTTTCAAAACTTTCCCTCCTCAATCTACTCTTCTCCCTCCTCAATCTACTCATCTACTTCCATCAACTACTCCTCTCCCTCCTCCATCTACTCCTCTCCCTCCATCAACTACTCTTCTCCCTCCTCCATCTACTCCTCTCCCTCCATCAACTACTCTTCTCCCTCCTCCATCTACTCCTCTCCCTCCATCAACTACACCTCTCCCTCCTCCATCAACTCCTCTCCCTCCATCATCTACTCCTCTCCCTCCTCCATCTACTCCTCTCCCTCCATCAACTACTCTTCTCCCTCCTCAATCTACTCATCTACTTCCATCAACTACTCCTCCTTTCTCCTCCATCTACTACTCTCCCTCAATCAACTACTCCTCTCCCTCCTCCATCTACTCCTCTCCCACCTCCATTTACTCATCTCTCTCCATCAACTACTCCTCTCCCTCAATCAACTACTCCCTACCCTCCTCCATCTACTCCTCTCCCACCTCCATTTACTCATCTCTCTCCATCAACTACTCCTCTCCCTCAATCAACTACTCCCTACCCTCCTCCATCTACTCCTCTCCCTCAATCAACTACTCCTCACCCCCATCCCCTCTCCCTCCATCAACTACCCCTCTTTCTCCTCCATCTACTACTTTCCCTCCATCAACTACTCCTCTCCCTCCTCCATCTACTCCTCTCCCTCCTCCATTTACTCCTCTCTCTCCATCAACTACTCCTTTCCCTCCTCCATCTACTCCTCTCCCTCCATCAACTACTCCTCTTCTTTATCCATTTAATCCTCTCCCTCCATCAACTACTCCTCTCCCTCCTCCATCTACTCCTCTCCCATTTGTGCGCCCATGGGCGTGCTGGTCTGAAAACGAGGTGTGTTCAGGTGCATTGTTGGCGCATTGCTATTTTGAGGCAACTGAAATAGACTGCGCCATTGACCAACAAAAACCTAGTCTAAAGTAAATGGTGCAATATTTTTGTTATTTAATGAGTGCATTAGTAATGTGCATAGGCGTACACTCTGCTTATTACACCCACGCGCAGCATCAGCACACAAACTAGCCAAATATATATTTTAAAGGATTACAATGTAAAAGATTACAGTTTTTTCTGATGGCTTAAGCACATTTTTTTGTAACTATTGGCTATTTTTGCAAAACTCTACACACAAATAAAAAAAACCTTTACCAAATCAGCAAAACATTGTAGTTCTCTTGCAAAAGCTAATGAACCTTGCTTAACTCTTCAAACCTTCGTAAAAATGGTATTTTCGTATAAAACAGTTAACACAAGCCATCACATTAATAAGCACACAATGCGCCAACTACACACTGATGGTATGAATAAAAAACACATCTGGCTTTTGCTTTCTCTGTGCACAAGGTATGTCAGTTTGAGGTCATACTTTTGTCATAGTTCTGTAAACATACAGGGATCCAAACTTCAAGTACTGGTGTTTATTTACACATATCAAAACAAACACAAGTGTTTTCTTCCAAGTCAAAACACAAATTTCATTGAAAAAAAAAAAGAAGAAAAATCAGTCTACATCGTGTCGTCTCTCTGGGTCCGGCCTAAAAATTCTACATCACATGCAATGTCCTCTAGTCCAAGGCACCGGGGAAAATATCTTCTGGAATGCCGTATCCAGGCCTGACATGATGCCTGGTCAATATCCCCACATGCCTCCTCCTTTGCCTGTAAAAGAGCTATGCGTTGATGGGAATGATGGTCATAGACCTTCTAGCACCAGGCAGAGAAGAACTCTTCAATTGGATTCAAGAATGGAGTGTATGGGGAGGTTGAGTACAGTGAAGAGGGGGTGATCTGTAAACCAGTTGCGGACCAAAGCAGCCCTATGGAACTAACATTGTCCCATATAATGACGTATCTGGTCTGCTCTGGTCTTTGAACATTAGTGAGCATGTCATGTAAGGTGTCCAGGAATGTAATAATGTGTGCAGTGTTATATGGGCCTAGGGTTGGATGATGGTGAACAACACCTGCACACATAGTTATGTTACCACCACGTTGTCCTGGGACATTGATTATGGCACGGTGTCCAATAATGTTCCTGCCACGTCTCCTTGTTTTAGTGAGGTTAAAACCTGCCTCATCCACAAAAATGCTGCTCATGACCCATGGCATTTATCTCCATCACTCTCTGGACAAGACAAAGCAAATGCAGTACAGCAGGCCCATGCACAGCACTACAGTATGCACTTCCAGATTCAGTACCAATGATACTACAGCTTACCTGCACATAGTCATATCGCAGTTGTTTTACACGTTCACTGTTTCTTTCAAAAGGGACTCTGTAGATTTGTTTCATTCGGATTCTGTTGCGGGCAAGTACACGACATAATACAGAAATGCTCACATTGTGTATGTTTTGGAAGGTGGTGTCATCCTTAATTATGTGCTGCTGTATTTCTCGTAGCCTTATGGAATTATTTGCAATCACCATATTGACTATATGGGTTTCTTGTTCTGCAGTGAACATTCTTCCTCTGCCCCCAGCATCTGGGTGTCTAGCAATTCTGTAAAGTATCAATTTCAGTATTTTTACATGTATGGTATTGTGTTTCTCATTAGAGTATGGCAGTGCTACAAAACTTAGTGCAAAGGGACTGCACTCTTCCTCTCCCATTGTACTCCACACGGGCTTACCTGTGGCTTATTTATAGTGCTTAGGCTGATTGCAAAGTGAACTAATTATCTAAAACAGTTTTCACATGTGACAGTGTGCCAGACAGTTGGCAAAATAGTGTAAATAATAGCCACACATGTGTATAGTTTTGCTAGGAGTGTGTTGATCATTTGGAAATTGAGTGTAAAGCAATGAGTTGTGTTTACAGTTCTGCAAAAAGAGTGCTGTGCAGTGGATTGTACCTAGAGTTTTGCAAAGTGTGTATTACAAAATTGCAAACTGAGTGCAAAGCAGTGTTTGTGCTTTTAGTTTTGCAAACTCAGTGAGTGGTTTTGCTATAAGTATTAATAGTTTTAGAAATTGTGCTATAAGAATCACGGTTAGGGTTTAAGCATTAAAAAAAAAAACTGTAATATTGTGTACATAAAAATATGGTTGAATCCAGCTTGTTCCGTAGATGGTCTGCTTGCGTGCTTTTACCTTGCGCACAATCTGCTTGCTCTGGAGAAACGTTCAGTCTTTCCGCTTGCAAATTCCGCCATATAAATAGCGAATCCGCCATGGTGCGAGCACAACTGGCTTTTACATTTTACATTTATTAATTTAGCAGACGCTTTTATCCAAATTTATCCTTTTAAAGGGAATGGGAAATTACACTCTGATTGTTTTTTTGCACATTAAACCCAGAACACACCCATTACTCATTAAAAGAATAGGGACAACCCTTTTAGACCATGCTCTGGGCGCGCCGACCATTTTTCCAGTCGTTAAACTAGCAAAAGTGGATTCGGACAAACCCTAAGTGCACTTGTGCCGTACACTTTAGACCATGCGCTTAGATCGTTAAAATAGGCCCTAGGTCTTATGTACAAATGCTGTGTTTAAGCATTTGTACATAAGACCAGAAAGATCCAATATTTTGGTATTGGGTAAGCTTGTGTGAAAAGAAAATTAAATTTTTTAGAAAAGTGTTAATTGACTGTGTATTGTGTGAAAACAACATGAATTGTGTTAATGGTATGGTCACAACAGATGTTGTGTTAATTGTGTTTAGAGTTTTGAAAATGTGACAACAGATTAGACAAAAGTAGCCTATGTTAGCAATTTAAAAAAAAATGTATTTCTTTGTGGCAGCAAGATAGGCTACTATGAAGGGTCCTTAGGTTTGCTATAGCCCCAGGGCCCTTCCTTAATCCGGGCCTGACCTTGTATTATCTTTTTTTTAATTTCAGAATGGAAAGTAAATATATAAACAATGCAGACACCAGTGACAAAACCAGCTGTTTATAAATGCTTTAATGGAATTGCAAAAAATTGCTGGGTGGTTACTAATGTTTGATTAATAGTAATGATTAATGGTGATGATTGAGAAGATGATCAGTTAATTCCTTTGACTTTTCAGACTCCACATCAAGCCTTCGACCTTGACAGGCAGAGAAATTAATGTCATTAGGAAAGGCTCAGTATTATTACATCAAAAACTGGAACAAAAATTCATTAGAATAAAACCTGCTACTGGCCTCTGACCTTTGAGTTTGATTGGCCCCAGCGTCACAGTATTGGTGTGGTAGGTGCTGTCAAGTGATCTCTTGCGACGGAAGCGGCAACCTTGGCGGCAGCGAGAGTTGTAATCGTTATCGGGGCAGATGATCACTTTACACTGCAGGTACACGTAGGCATGAGTCCGGAGGAACTTGAAAGCCTGGAAACTGAACTGAGCATAATAGTGCTGACCGCTGGTGTAGGAATAATATGTGTTGTCTCTGGGACATCTACAACCAAGGAAGGGAAATTGAGATAAAAATTTGAATTCGGAAAATAAATGAAATACAGTCACACACTGAGTTGGTTTCACTATTAGATCAAATAAGTACAAGAACATATTTAAACTAAAAGCAACAGAATTCTTATCTCTGATCTCAATTAATTCCATTCCGGAGGGCATCACATTTAAAAATGAAATGGTCTCACCCATTACGCAGCAGGTCATAGGAACGATCTTTGAAGTCAGTGGGATTTGGAGATGCTACACAGTTGTCCAGGAAGAGATCCAGGCTGTTGTCAGGCCTGTTTAGCTTGACTTGAACATACAGAAGCTGGTTCAGGTTCACTTCATATGGAGAGTCATAAATTTGTTGGTAGAAACCGCTGGAGGTGTAGAAGGCTATGCTGGCATTGAAGCGCCCCGTTCCTGTGATGTTGGCATTGATGTTCTCCCTGGCCTTGTAGAATATCTGGACCATAGTGTCCGGCTCCATTCGGCAGCCCACATGTAGTAGGAACTGTGACTGACGAGTGATCTCACCCGACTGAGACTGAGATGCCCGCACATTATTGGTGTAGGACACATAACCGTTCATCATCTAGGAGGGAGAGACAGAGAGCAGGTGATGTTGTGTGGTAAACATGCCTCTCAATGATGCTAACTAATCTGACACAGCAAATTCAAGCATTAAAAGCTGGATCTGACACATGTTGTAGATCATACCTGTTTGGCGGTTCCACATGTGTCGAGAGAGAAGCTGAACACAACCTCAGTACTGGTAATACTGGGTCTGCAAAGATGATCATCCACATAAAGATCATTTCCACTGTATCCAAGTGAGTTCAGGTAAGACCGTTGAATGACAATGACCATGTTGTCAGAGGAGCAATCCACACGACCTGCAAAGCAAAGAGTTTCATCCCCTCAATGTAATACTTTTAAAGTATTTATTTAAATTCATGAAAGACAAATGTGCTGCATGTTTTAACCTGTTTGTGTATATTTTTTTTCAAAGCACATTTAATTTTATGAAGAGAAAACTCTAATATGGTCAGAGATGGGATGGAATGCATGTGACAGCTATTTAACCTTTATCTGCAGTCAGAGAGCTTGTGAAATGGGCCTTAAAACCATGGCTGACACCAGAGTAGTCACTCCTGAAGACAACAGTCAGGTATCGTGAAGAAGAGTGAAACTCCTGGTGGGTGGTGTCATTGAAGCAGACCTTTCCCAGCTGTGAATGACCAGTGGAAGAGCCGTCGTGTACAGAGATGTAGTCACAGTTACAGCAGCGCTCCAATCTGGAAGAAACAGGGAGAATGGTACTGATCTGAAAAAGAGGAACTTTTTAAACAACACTTAATTTAAAAGAGCCATTTGGAATTGGTTCCACCTGCAGGTTCTTAGTGGTTCTGCAGAAGAAAAAAAAATGTAAAAAAGAAAAATTTCACATACCTTTTTTTGTAAAAAAATAAAAGATAAATATATATATATATATATATATATATATATATATAATTTACATAAAATGTTTTCATCTACTTCTTATATAACAAACATCCAACGGCAAATTTCATCAGTACTGAATTTGTCACCGCTGGTCTCTCACTTACTGCACATCAACAAATGACAGGAAGATCCTCTGTCCTTGCTGAGCAGAGAGATACCACACACAGTAGGCATTGTCATGGTAATAGTTTGGGTAGTTTGGACTGGAAAACAGCCCAGATCCATACAGGTGTCCTCCACACTGAGGTTGAGAAACTGGATCTAAAGCAAGAAACGTGTCTTAAATCTTAAAAGTTACAAACAAGTGTAATTAATATCAGATACAAGTGGTATGAGAATTTAGTCTCATGCATTACAAAAACTACAATACCTGTTTTTATATCTGGCCATGTTGAATACGATGGGCAATACCCTGAATACAAGGGAGAAGTTAAAACTGTATGAGTATGAACCATAAGTGCATTATTGGAGTCTTATAATAATAATTCACATAGAAATGAAGCCTCTGCTATAAGTGTAACAGTATAAGTACACAACTAGATTTCTCATTTGTAATGCATCTGTTCTACAAGTGAACTTATAAGTATACTAGTAGTTTACTAATTTTATACAAGTAGTACATTTTTTAGTTTATGAAAGTACACACTGAAGTGTACTCTCAGTAAACTAGTTTAGTAGTTTATACTGCAAGTAGACTTGTAAGATATCTGTTTTATATCAATATGCTAATCAATATTTTCAAACAATGTAAGTTTCATAAGAAAGTAGCCTATATTTAATAGGCTACTCGATCAAAAGAGTTAACACAACTACAAGCCAAGTATACTTTAAATACTTAATTATACTTTTAAATATATCTCGATCAAAAGATTGAGTACAAGTACAGGCCAAATATACTTTTCTCTCAGTATAAGTCAAGTATAGTACACTTAAGTGTAATTTTAAGTATATTTCTGAGAAGTACATAAAGTATATTTCTGAGAAGTATATAAAATTTAGACTGAAAGTACTTTCTTATTTTTAGTGTAAAAGAAGTATACTAATAGAACACTTGAATAAACTTCTTTTTCGTAAGGGTTTTTGTAATTGAGGGTTGCCAGGCCTAAGTAGCAAAACTAGCCCAATGGCCAATCAAAAATATAGCCCAAAAGTACCATATCGCAAATATCTAAATGACAAATCAACCCGCGGCAACAGTTTAAAAATAGCCCATTGGAAACCCTGATTGAGTAGTACCCTTTTTAAAGGGAAAAGACAAATATTGAATAAGTAAAATTAAAGCCATATTTTTGAAAATTGACTCAGCAAAATCCATTTCATCACAGGAAATGCAATTACCCATGTACTGACCATAGGAAAGTTTTGTATTTGTGTATAGTAGGCCTTTTTGATCTTAAAATGTCTGTCTGATCAAGAGGAACTCACTGTCGTAGTCAGGGCAACAGTTGCCATAGGACTGACAGTTGTAGGTGCATGAGCAGCTGCCGAGGTTGTATCCACAGTTGTACCTGCAGGAGGGGAAATCTGGAGGGAGAAACACATATTATCCACAAAACCATTAATACATGTGACTACAAAATCCATTAATATGTTTGTGATGAATATCAGCTTTCCACATCACCCAGGAAACCAGGGACAGTTTGAATCCGAAAGACAGATAAGAAAGTCATGTGCACCTGTTGTAGCTGGCCAGTCAGTTGTCATAGAGCAGTAGTCTGTATAAAGGGAAGAAATAAGACTATGCTAAAAATTCAAGAGATCAATTCTATTTCTGGAATTACAAAGAATCAAAGGTTCTATGAAGCACCTGACCGAACCCTTTAAGATTCTATACACAGAACCTTTTCTTCTACGAGTGTAGCATCTATATCTTGAAGTGTCTGATCAAGAGGAACTCACTGTCGTAGTCAGGGCAACAGTTGCCATAGGACTGACAGTTGTAGGTGCATGAGCAGCTGCCGAGGTTGTATCCACAGTTGTACCTGCAGGAGGGGAAATCTGGAGGGAGAAACACATATTATCCACAAAACCATTAATACATGTGACTACAAAATCCATTAATATGTTTGTGATGAATATCAGCTTTCCACATCACCCAGGAAACCAGGGACAGTTTGAATCCAAAAGACAGATAAGAAAGTCATGTGCACCTGTTGTAGCTGGCCAGTCAGTTGTCATAGAGCAGTAGTCTGTATAAAGGGAAGAAATAAGACTATGCTAAAAATTCAAGAGATCAATTCTATTTCTGGAATTACAAAGAATCAAAGGTTCTATGAAGCACCTGACCGAACCCTTTAAGATTCTATACACAGAACCTTTTCTTCTACGAGTGTAGCATCTATATCTTGAAGTGTCTGATCAAGAGGAACTCACTGTCGTAGTCAGGGCAACAGTTGCCATAGGACTGACAGTTGTAGGTGCATGAGCAGCTGCCGAGGTTGTATCCACAGTTGTACCTGCAAGAGGGGAAATCTGGAGGGAGAAACACATATTATCCACAAAACCATTAATACATGTGACTACAAAATCCATTAATATGTTTGTGATGTATGAATATCAGCTTTCCACATCACCCAGGAAACCAGGGACAGTTTGAATCCGAAAGACAGATAAGAAAGTCATGTGCACCTGTTGTAGCTGGCCAGTCAGTTGTCATAGAGCAGTAGTCTGTATAAAGGGAAGAAATAAGACTATGCTAAAAATTCAAGAGATCAATTCTATTTCTGGAATTACAAAGAATCAAAGGTTCTATGAAGCACCTGACCGAACCCTTTAAGATTCTATACACAGAACCTTTTCTTCTACGAGTGTAGCATCTATATCTTGAAGTGTCTGATCAAGAGGAACTCACTGTCGTAGTCAGGGCAACAGTTGCCATAGGACTGACAGTTGTAGGTGCATGAGCAGCTGCCGAGGTTGTATCCACAGTTGTACCTGCAGGAGGGGAAATCTGGAGGGAGAAACACATATTATCCACAAAACCATTAATACATGTGACTACAAAATCCATTAATATGTTTTTGATGTATGAATATCAGCTTTCCACATCACCCAGGAAACCAGGGACAGTTTGAATCCAAAAGACAGATAAGAAAGTCATGTGCACCTGTTGTAGCTGGCCAGTCAGTTGTCATAGAGCAGTAGTCTGTATAAAGGGAAGAAATAAGATGATGCTAAAAATTCAAGAGATCAATTCTATTTCTGGAATTACAAAGAATCAAAGGTTCTATGAAGCACCTGACCGAACCCTTTAAGATTCTATACACAGAACCTTTTCTTCTACGAGTGTAGCATCTATATCTTGAAGTGTCTGATCAAGAGGAACTCACTGTCGTAGTCAGGGCAACAGTTGCCATAGGACTGACAGTTGTAGGTGCATGAGCAGCTGCCGAGGTTGTATCCACAGTTGTACCTGCAAGAGGGGAAATCTGGAGGGAGAAACACATATTATCCACAAAACCATTAATACATGTGACTACAAAATCCATTAATATGTTTGTGATGAATATCAGCTTTCCACATCACCCAGGAAACCAGGGACAGTTTGAATCCGAAAGACAGATAAGAAAGTCATGTGCACCTGTTGTAGCTGGCCAGTCAGTTGTCATAGAGCAGTAGTCTGTATAAAGGGAAGAAATAAGACTATGCTAAAAATTCAAGAGATCAATTCTATTTCTGGAATTACAAAGAATCAAAGGTTCTATGAAGCACCTGACCGAACCCTTTAAGATTCTATACACAGAACCTTTTCTTCTACGAGTGTAGCATCTATATCTTGAAGTGTCTGATCAAGAGGAACTCACTGTCGTAGTCAGGGCAACAGTTGCCATAGGACTGACAGTTGTAGGTGCATGAGCAGCTGCCGAGGTTGTATCCACAGTTGTACCTGCAGGAGGGGAAATCTGGAGGGAGAAACACATATTATCCACAAAACCATTAATACATGTGACTACAAAATCCATTAATATGTTTGTGATGAATATCAGCTTTCCACATCACCCAGGAAACCAGGGACAGTTTGAATCCGAAAGACAGATAAGAAAGTCATGTGCACCTGTTGTAGCTGGCCAGTCAGTTGTCATAGAGCAGTAGTCTGTATAAAGGGAAGAAATAAGACTATGCTAAAAATTCAAGAGATCAATTCTATTTCTGGAATTACAAAGAATCAAAGGTTCTATGAAGCACCTGACCGAACCCTTTAAGATTCTATACACAGAACCTTTTCTTCTACGAGTGTAGCATCTATATCTTGAAGTGTCTGATCAAGAGGAACTCACTGTCGTAGTCAGGGCAACAGTTGCCATAGGACTGACAGTTGTAGGTGCATGAGCAGCTGCCGAGGTTGTATCCACAGTTGTACCTGCAAGAGGGGAAATCTGGAGGGAGAAACACATATTATCCACAAAACCATTAATACATGTGACTACAAAATCCATTAATATGTTTGTGATGTATGAATATCAGCTTTCCACATCACCCAGGAAACCAGGGACAGTTTGAATCCGAAAGACAGATAAGAAAGTCATGTGCACCTGTTGTAGCTGGCCAGTCAGTTGTCATAGAGCAGTAGTCTGTATAAAGGGAAGAAATAAGACTATGCTAAAAATTCAAGAGATCAATTCTATTTCTGGAATTACAAAGAATCAAAGGTTCTATGAAGCACCTGACCGAACCCTTTAAGATTCTATACACAGAACCTTTTCTTCTACGAGTGTAGCATCTATATCTTGAAGTGTCTGATCAAGAGGAACTCACTGTCGTAGTCAGGGCAACAGTTGCCATAGGACTGACAGTTGTAGGTGCATGAGCAGCTGCCGAGGTTGTATCCACAGTTGTACCTGCAGGAGGGGAAATCTGGAGGGAGAAACACATATTATCCACAAAACCATTAATACATGTGACTACAAAATCCATTAATATGTTTTTGATGTATGAATATCAGCTTTCCACATCACCCAGGAAACCAGGGACAGTTTGAATCCAAAAGACAGATAAGAAAGTCATGTGCACCTGTTGTAGCTGGCCAGTCAGTTGTCATAGAGCAGTAGTCTGTATAAAGGGAAGAAATAAGATGATGCTAAAAATTCAAGAGATCAATTCTATTTCTGGAATTACAAAGAATCAACGGTTCTATAAAGCACCTGACCGAACCCTTTAAGATTTTATAGACCTTATGCACCAGAGAAACAAGGGCACCGCCATCTTTAGAATATTGTCTTTGAACTTCCGTTTTTGCGGTCGCTCTGTATCTCATTGCTGTCCAGGAGTAATTAGCTTTTGAAGTGGATTTACGTAACGGAAGTTAACGAAAGTTATCATGAGGATTGTAATGTTTAAAGTAGATGTCTTAACAAATGTCATAGACCGGGAAGATTTTAAAACGAGCCGTTCATTCATAAATAGGCAAGATCGCTGTGAAAATACAGACCGGACGACAAAAGACAACGAGCGCAGCGCTGAAAAGGGGCGGGGCTACATAAGGTCTACAGAACCTTTTCTTCTACGAGTGTAGCATATCTTGAAGTGTCTGTGTCAAGAGGAACTCACTGTCGTAGTCAGGGCAACAGTTGCCATAGTTATGACAGTTGTAGTTGCATGAGCAGCTGCCGATGTTGTATCCACAGTTGTACCTGCAGGAGGGAAAACCTATAAAAGAGAGAAACAGGGAGATCAGCCTTCGTCTACACTCAGGAAACCAGAAAATGGTCTGAATCTGACTGAAAGATACGAAAGATGTAGGTGCACCTGTTGTATCCAGCGAGGTCATTGAGCAGTAGTCTGTACAAAGGGAAGAGAAATAAACTTCAGTTCTAGAAATATGCTCACTACAAGAGATTTTTTTTCATAGTATTTGATCTTGAAGTGTGAAATAAAGAGAAACTTACTGTCATAGTCATAGCAGCAGTTTCTATTGTCCTGACAGGAGTATGTACATGAACACGTGCCAAAATGAATTCCACAGTTATTCCGGCATGAATGCGCATCTAGTACAGAACAGAGAAAGAGATGTTAGCCATGATGCCATAATAATGCAGGGGTGGAAATCGTAATGATTTGAACAATTCCTTGGTTTCAATTCCTCTTAATGGTTCTATCACTGTAATGATGAGTTTACATTTATTACTGTAATGCGACATAGACATGACATGTAATATAAGTGTCCAATGTCCCTACTAGAGGTTTTAATATATGTCAGCTTAATGAACTGAGAAAGTAAATATAATTTAATCATAGATAGATAGATAGATAGATAGATAGATAGATAGATAGATAGATAGATAGATAGATAGATAGATAGATAGATAGATAGATAGATAGATAGATAGATAGATAGATAGATAGATAGATAGATAGATAGATAGATAGATACATGAAGGATCCTCCGTTGAATACAGCCAGTCATCTATAAAAAAAATACAATTACATTTTTTTAAATATATCATGTGAATTGCTGTTTCAACATTAGCCTATATGAAAATATGCATAAACCCATGTCCCATGATAATGTTGAAAGATATTTACTTGTTGTCCATGACCATGACCCAATAGTATTTGCTGTAATGTGACAAACATACATGACATTTAATGTAATGCAATGTGCAAATTTGAACTGATCAATGTACGTATATCTGAGTGAAACATCTGATGTTCAACGGTTTTCCATAAATTGTAAATTTTACAAAGAATTTCCATTGCCAATTAATGATAATCTTACCTTGATAGGCAGTTAGAAACAGATAGAGAAGGAATTTCAGAGCTTCCATCTTTTTCTTCTGAACAAGTTTGTCTTCAAACTTTAAGTCGTCACTTATATAGTCAAAATCATTTTAAGGAGGATTTCCTTATGACACATAAATATCCTGGAGCCTGTGCTAAACAGCTTAATTGTGGAAAAGACACAGCTGGATGTGTTTTATAACACTTTGTGTAAATGTATGGACATATTTGTTGACACAGTTGTTTGAGATGATCATAGATTGCAATAGAGCCAAAACATTTCCACATACTTACTCTCATTACCACTCCTTGCTATGGTATTTAGATTAGGGAATGGAAATATGAAAACGTACTTATTGTACATGGTTAAGAGATTTTCCTCAACAAACCTGAGACGAGAGAATGTGACTTACTTTCCTATCATAACACACATAAAGAAATTACACAAAGAGACATATGCAAATGTGCACATACAAAAAGAGACATGAAAATATAGCTTTATTATAACAATAGGTGATTGATGGTCCAAGAATCCCAGCAGACATTCTCATGAGCTAGGAGTTCTTGAAAATGTATATATATTTTAGCAGTATCATCTTTTGCTCACTAAGCATGGCCACTTACTGAATTATAACATAATTTGGTCTTATCAAATTAAATCTTTTTTTTTTCATACAGCAGGGGCACTGGATGATTTTTTTGTCATAATTATAGTAAATATAACATAATTGTATATAGCATCTTTAATAAAAGTCCACATTTTTTATGCACTCACTGGCACCCTATTGGGTATACCAGTGGTTGGACCCCCTTTTGCCTTCAAAACTGCCTTAATTCTTCATATCATATTCAAATGGTGCTGGAAAGATTTTGGTCCATCACTGAAAAAATGGCAATGGGAAATATATTGACATAGCATCACGCAGTTGCTGCAGATTGATCACACAAACCATATTTTATTAAATTATGAGAGAGAAATAATCCATAGCCCCAATCCCAAAGTCAGACAGGGCAACAGTTTCAAAATTCTGAAGGTCATCATAAACGTTTATACAACTATGCACTTGTAAAAAAGACAAGAACATAAATGTAAAAGCGTGGAAAAGACACAGCTGACTATGTTGTAAAATAGGCTACTGTTCCTAATAGACACATCAAATCTGATGCAAATTTGCATAGATGATGTGGCCAAAAGGACACAGCTGCACTTCCCTGTGTGCAGAACAGTTCTACATTTTTTGTGTTTACATTCAAAATATTCATGTATAGATCTAAGACACAGATGTCAGAGTGCAAGAGTGTCAAAACAGATTACAAATGTTTTGATTAATTACTCATAATACAGTTTTCAGTTGTAAATGAAAAATTACAAATTCAAATAGTACAAAAGAACTTTCTGAATATAGAACTTATGCTTATAGTGTTCATAATCTCTCTCCAGCGAATTATGGTTTACCGGTAGATCTGTGTAATCACTGTTTTTTCCTTAATTTTAAGTAGGCCCTGTTAGCTTGCAAGTACCTGCAAACATGTTTAAAAATGTATCCAAAATAATTTGATACATAACCTTTTTTCAGGTTTGCAGCCTGTTTTGTCCCATGTTCCATGCAGCACTCACATAACTAGATTTAGCTCTATCATTTCAATGCTGAGGACTTTTTTAAGCCAAAATTAAACATCAAAAGAAATAAACTGTTTTTTCCCCCTTCATATTCTTGCTGAGGGAATTAACAAACATTGAGAAGCCATTAAAATAATAAAGTAGCCTAATAGGCCCTATTATAGCTTAAACAAACAAACAAACAAACAAACAAATAAATATTATCAGTCATTTATTTTATTTATTTTTGATTACCATGCAGGGCTAAGTTAAAATGTTAAAATGTCCACGTTTTCTTAAGGTCATTTTGTACTGATGAAATTATTTCAACGTCAGGAACATGACAAAAAAATATAAAGATTACTATTCAAAAAGTTCCTATATGAAAGAATGAAAAAGAGAGAGAGAGAGAGAGAGAGAGAGAGAGAGAGAGAGAGAGAGAGAGAGAGAGAGAGAGAGAGAGAGAGAGAGAGAGAGAGAGAGAGAGAGAGAGAGAGAGAGAGAGAGAGAGAGAGAGAGAGAGAGAGAGAGAGAGAAGACACGTTGGTTTAACCTGACGCAGTGACGTATACAGCCACTTCCGCTCCTGCAGGAAAAACACTCGTGAAGTTTGTGAACGGGGACACGAGCTGGAGATGGGCTGAACCGAATCACTTCAGCGATAATAAACCGAGTGAGTAGTTTGAGAAATCAGCTTTTTAGCACACCTGTCTCTATATGAGTGTGTTTATGGATATGGGTTATGTTAAAATGTAAACACGGATCCTGCTGTAGATTAATGGCAGGATTAAATGGAGACAGGGCGAGGTTGGGCTTTTCCGCGCTGTTGCTAACTGACAAACGTGGATTTTACCCTTGTAATACAATTACAATCTTTATATAAATAAAGATAATATACCAAGAGCATCATATAGAGTTCATAACTGTGTGCACGCTTCCATCGCCACAATAATAATATCAGATCATAGACGCCAATCTCTTCAATCAAGGACACATTTGGTCTCGTAACGTTGTGTGTGTTGATGGGTTGATTGTCAGTTGTAGTTCTGTCTTATCTGTCTGATTATGCCTTTTGTGACTTATCTCATTTAAACTGTATGTTTACATTCATTTTAACATTTTAAAGATGGCAGTTTATGTAAGTATTTGTAAAAATTAAGATCTTTTTGTTATGCTTTTATTGTCTATTATGTAATATATTTGAATAAATTATAGGCTAATGTATGTCAGACATTTCATTGCTGTTTGTGACTACAGTTTCTGTTGAATATTTTACTAAAACCCTTATCTAGTAATCACAAACAACTGGAAATATGGTATATGAGAACTCAACCACTGTGGCAACATCTTTGATGTTGTACCGAGTTATGGTTTTGTGTTATTGTAAGCATTCTGTTTTTGACTTGCCCTTACCGCCGGCCAACCAATGGACACCTTACCTTACCATGTGTTGAAATGTTGCGTAACAGCAGGTCATTGTGTTTGAGGACATCACTTTTTGTTGGTGTGTTTGTAAACAGACATGATGAGTGCATCGGTCAGCAAACATTAAATTGACTTTGGTTTACAGACAGTATGGTGAAGAGTGAAGACATCCAACGTTACTTTCCCTGATCGTGCTGTTTTATAGATAGAGATTATTAAACATGACTTGCAGATGTATTTGTTAGATGCATTAATTTTACATTCATACTGTATCATGTGAGAAGCATTCTTTGATTTCAGTGTATTTTTACCACGTCACTCTAGTCTTCATTTGTTTCCATTCATTAATGTTTGGTTAGTTAACCAGATAAATCAGGGAAAGAAAGAGAGATTTATTTATCTTGTGCATTTCCTTGAGATATGTTTACTGTACAGATGAAATATGCACAGTCTACATGTTTGTATGGTTATGCTTATTATGGTGTATACTATAATTTAAAAATGTATATTCGTAAACTGAAATAAAATTATGATTAGAAGCAACTAGAAAACTAAAATTGAACAAAATACAACTTCTTTCCCAAGAGCTTTTGCTATTTTTAGCAACTGTTTTAGTTCCTGATTCTTAATTGGCTCAGCTTTAACCAAAACTTAAAGTATAAAAACGAAATTCAAATGTATACATACCAAGTAATCTAATCTGTAACTGAAACTAACCAAAATGAAATAAAGTCAGTTTTAAAACAGGATTAAAGGGATAGTTGACACATAAATTAAAATTCAGTCATCAATTACTCACCCTCATGTCATTCCAAACCCATAAGATGTCCCGTTCATCTTCGAAACACAAATGAAGAAATATTTACTGAAATCTTAGAGATTTCTGTCCATCCATCACTTAACGTCCATTCCACCAAAACATTGACACTTCAAAAAGTACAAAGTAATTTGAGCGATTTAATCCAAGTCATCTCTTTATGTACTTTTTGAAGTGCCAAAGTTTTGGTGGAAAGGACTTTAAATTGAGGTACAGAAGTCTTTCAGGTTTCATTAAAATATCTTCATTTGTTGTGTTTCAAATCTGTAAACAAAAGTCTTTAGGTTAACTACATGAGGGTGAGTAATTGATAACAGTTTTCATTTTTGCATGAACTATCTCTTTAAAACAATCCAATTTGAAAATGTAAAACTCTAATAACCTTAGTGTGTATGTGCATGTCTGCATTTGCTGAAACTAGCTCTAGGGCAAGAGTTCAGTACAACCTCTCTGACAACTTTATCTGCTTCACAACAAATGTTAGCTGTGTGTGCTTGTCTTTTTTGCCTGAAGCGCTGCACAAATATACCAACATACAGTTTCTAATAATACGAGACTGAATTGCACGCAAACACACAGTCCGGGTTAAAGTGGTGTTTTGTCTACCTTATGACGTTCGTCTTTGTCAGTGAAACAGCAGATTTGTTTTCTAATCAGAGATTCAAAGAAGGATATGTGCTTGCAAACCAACCTAAACTTAGTGTAGTAAGTTTCGTCCTGTGTGTGTGTGTGTCTGCTTGTGTTAAATTTCATAAACAAATTAAGATCAACATGTAATTCTAACCTTGTTACAGACACGTCTTAAGATCCAGAGATAAGGAGTTCTGTCTCATTGTGCGTGTGTGTGTGTGTGTGTGTGTTAATGCGGTTGGCCTAGTCTAGAACGTGACCAGACCTGTCTTGAAGATTATCTGCCCAATCTAAAATCAGGAGGAAGAGAGCAAAAATGAGGGATCTGAAGCTGTGTTTGCAGACTCTGATAAGCAGCAGATAGAAGCTCAGAATGTGATATCTGTGCTTTTGTTCAAACCTAAATGCTGTATAGGTCATGTTTTGCTTCATGACAGTACAGTCCTGCATACTCTAAGACTTAGAAGAACAGGGCTCCTCTAGAACCCATGAGCATTGCAGAACAGAAGGCTGATTCTGTGCTCTGGAACTCAGGGCGGGGCTGAACAGCGCTTCATGCTAATTGGTCAAGTGACTCATGGTCATTGTTGCCTCTGCTGGCCGATGACACAGCAGGCCTTGTCTTCCTTCACAGCCTTTGTCTGTTTATGATTTACAATCATGCCGTTAATGCCCCTGTCCTCAGAGTAGAAGAGGAGAATTGTGGATTTATTCTTGGTTTTGCCACTCCGGCACATTATGTCCCATATTCACGTGTTGACTCAGAATATTTCTGAATGTTATATAATACTGCTTGCACGCTTAAAACCCCCCCAAAAAAACTATATAGTAGTTATCTACTACCATTCAAAAGTATCTTATGTTCACTAAGGCTGCATTTATTTGATCAAACACAGTAATATTGTGAAATATTATTATTATTAAGAAAAATCTATTTTAATATGTTTTTAAATGTCATTTTTTTTCCAGTCTTCAGTGTCACATAATCCTTCAGAAATTATTCTAATGATGATTTGGTGCTCAAGTAGGGATGCACCGATATGAAAATGTTGGCCGATACCAATAATTATTTATATTTGAAAGCCGGCGATAACTGATATATTGGCCGATAAATCTATATCCAAATTTTTATATAATTTTTGAGAGCCTGATTACAAAAACAAGTCTCACCATTAAAAGCCATGTCCTAAGTACACAGTTATTATGTCTCATTATAATTTTATGTAGCTTATATGACAGACTTGTGTTGCACTTAACTGTATTTTCCTTTTTTGAAGTGATTCCAATCATATTTTAAGCAATTCAAAACCATCATGGCGAACAATGTGCATCTGAAGTGTCTCAGCTGAAGGAAATAATTATTATTTATCGGCTGTAATATATCGACAATTTTCTTATCTGGCCTATAACGGTAACATTAAAAATTAATATATATCGGCCAATACCGATATGGTGGCCGATATATCCTGCATCCCTATGCTCAAGAAACAATTCTTATTATCATCAATGTTGAAAACCGTTGTGCTGCGTAATATTTTTGTGAAAAAACATGATGCATGGTTTCTCAGGATTCTTTGATGAACAGAGTTTATTTGATTGAAATATTTTTTTTTTCTTGTTAGAATATAAAAGTTTTTTTGATCAGTTTAATGCATCCCTGCTGAATAAAATGTCATACTGACCCAGAACGTGTAAAGTGAAGTTGACTAATTAACTGAGGACAGAACTAATTGTTTTAAATATATAATAATTATAATAACAATAACAATTATAATTTTTTTTATTGAATGTACTACTTAGATTTTTTTTCATTACAATTTTCCTTTATTTTTTATTTTTTAGGAGATCATTTACCATAGATAGTTATTTTTTCTTTGTTTGTTCTTCCTCCTAATAAAAAATGGTAACACTTCGATAGTCCACTTTAGACATTCTAATAAATATAGGCTAAGTAACTTTGCAACTACATGCCAGCTACCAGTCATTAGAGTATTAGTAGACTGTCTGCTTAATATCTGCTATCATTTTATTTTGATGCCCCAACAGACATTCTATTGACTATAAGTACCTTTGCCAGTACAGGTCAACTTACTCTACTAACCCTTACCCTAACCTAACAATCTATTAATGTTCTAAGAGTTAGGCTGGCCACACACTTGAAGATTTTGGGACCGACTTGCAACCCCCAACGAACTGGGGGGTGTGGCCCGATTCGAGGCCTCTCGCAACTGACTTTTTGTCCAAAAAAATCCTCAATTGTGTGGTGTCATTATGATTATTTTACTGCTACCGATCACGTCGGAGCCCAAATCTTGACTGTGCTGCCTCTGACGGGATACACGCGATAGCCAATGAGAGCGAGCAAGCTTCACTAGCCACAAAAGTGGAGTATTGAGAAAGATCATCCATATTATTTTTTTCTCCTTTGTTTTCATACCTCTAAAACAAAACTCATGTCAGGAGACCCAGATGACAACGTCAATTGTCCTCCATTTGTTTTTCTTCTCAAGTCCCGTTTGATCTCGCGAGTCTCCGTGAGATCTCATCTCACTCTGTAAATGTTACTAAGTATCGAGAGGTGTGTGGTCTCGCGGTCCGGACGAATCTTCTAGTGTGTGCATTCGGAGGATTATAATGCTAAAAATCAGTTGAAACTGCCCTTTTGTCTGTGGTCTCCTAGTTTTAAAATCGGTTAAGATCGATTTGACAAAATCGATCTTAAAGGTTCTCTAAGCGATCCTGGGTGACGTCACTTCTTGTTGACGTTCGAACTATTGTCAAACAAAACGGAGGCTAGCTAGACCCTCCCTCCTCCTCATCCGCACACTAACCCCCCAAACCACACCCCCAAACCCTTCTTGTCGGTCATTGGCTGGAACAGTTTGTTATGTTTTGGGGAGCGGGTCGCTGCAGTTTGTTTTTGGTGCTGTTTGTGAAGCATGGGCTGTCTACAGAGATCGCGTTTCTTTACAGTGTGTTCAGGGGACAGGCAGCCAGCGGATAGTGAGGAGATGTTTGCTGTATGTGACAAAAAATGTTTTGGCCTAAAAAACACATGACATCGCTTAGAGCACCTTTAACCGATCGTACAAAATCATACAAAATCGTCTAGTGTGTCCCTGGCCTTAGTTGACATATAGTTGCAAATGAATGAGAGTTAGTTGACATGTACCGGTAGTTGGAAAGTAAAAAAAAAAAAGTTTTGTCAGTTACTAATGCAGGGCAGCGCGGTGATTCAGATCCTGTGCAGAAAACTGAGACATCAGAGAAAGAAAAATAGTTTTCAGCTGAAAGAGCACAAGAAAAGAAAAAGTGAGAGGTCATCAAGGATAGGGGGGGGATTTTTACAACCACAAAACAGCATCAGCTCATTTTACTGTTAGTCTGACTAACCCCTCTCTCTCTCTCTCTCTCTCTCTCTTAAATCTTTGTATCCTATCCCATGCTCCTCCCTTTCTATCTCTGTCCATAGAAGTTTCTGATATCAGAGAGAAGGGGAATGAGTAGTGTGAAGAGAGGGGGACATGCCTTACGTGGACCGGCAGAACCGCATATGCGGTTTCCTGGATATCGAAGATGTGGAGAACAGTGGCAAGTTCCTGCGACGGTATTTCATCCTGGACACGCAACAGGGGAGTCTGGTCTGGTACATGGACAACCCACAGGTAGCATCTAACTAAAGTGCAAATGCTTTCTGGGTAATGTAGTTCTGATTAGCTATCTGAGATTGATATTGTTTCTTGGTCTCATAGAACCTGCCTGTAGGTGCCAAACATGTGGGTTCCCTCAGTCTCACCTACATATCCAAGGTAAGCTCCCACCTTTTCACATGTTCTGCTATTTCTGCATCATTGCCTTTTGTGAAGTTACCACAAAGCCACCACTCTTGTTTTAGGTCAGTGATGCCACCAAACAGAGGCCAAAGGCTGAGTACTGCTTTGGTAAGACTTTCACAATACTACACACACTATCAGTTCACAATCATTTTGATACAAAGTTATCAGATTTCTGAATATAGTATAAATTACCGTCTTTTGGAATGTCATGATGAGTCAGATGTAGTTTTGCTCATTTTTCTGTCCTTTTTGTCTCGGTGTAAGCCTGATTATTTTGTTTTATTTATTTTTTGTCTATACATAACTAAATGTTTTGCTTTTTTTGTAATATTTTTATTTGTTTTCAAATTGCTTAGAATTTGTGAAAAGCTTTCTGAGAAGGAAAATAATGAAAATTTTACAGAAAATTGTTTGTTTTATTTATAAAACACTCACTTCATGTTATTTTGTACATATCACGTAGTGTAAACAGTACTTAAAGGGATAGTTCACCCAAAGATTAAATTTCTGTCATTTACTCACTCCCAAGTTGCTCCAAACCTGTATGAATTTCTTTCTTCTGCTGAGCACAAAGATATTTTTAAGAAAAGGAGTAAATTATGACAGAATTTCCATTTGAGTAAAATATCCCTTTAAAGGAATAGCTCAAGCCTCAATTGTTGACTAAAAGTTTTGTGGTTTGAATCCTGGCTGGGTGCTATATAGAAAGCTTATAAGTTTGGTTTTAGGTCATGTTTTTGCTTTAAGCACTGCTTTTGTACTGAATGGATTGTAATAGTATGTTGTACAGTGAAAAGCAAAAAAGTATTTCCTTTACTTCAAGTACATTTTGAGATTATTTAGACTCGTTCTTACAGCTTATACACACACACTTCTGTGTTGCTTTGCATGTACAGTTACTGCACTGCACATGGTAACCTTCTGCACAACATGAGTGGAAACAGGAAACGGTGGTCTGGTCACTTGATAGATGAGTGTTAGTGAGTTGGTGTGCGTGCTTTTTGCAGGATGCTTCTGTAGAAATCTGAACTTCATTTTGAAGTGTTTTTGAAATCTTGTTCATCGTTTTTTTTCCTTCAAAAATAACCTCCAGTGCTTCTTGGCAAACTTTTTTTCGTTGCTTTTCATGCTTTTATCCAGATATAGGTTAAAGAATAGTTCACACATTATTTACTATTTTGGAGTTATTTACTATTTAGGAGTTATTTATTTACCCTCTTGTTAAAACCCATATAACTTTATTTCTTCAGTGGCATGAAAAATGAGAAAACAAAAAGTAAAAACTTGCCACTCTGGTGCTGTCAAGCTCCAAAATGACAAAAATGCCTCATCAGTGAACATAACTTATTTTGGGTCAGGTGAATCAGTTGATCCTGAACACAAAACCAGTCTGATCTGGTTTTCAGGTTCAACTCAGTTATCCATTGGAAACATTTAAAAACTAGAGGTAACGATTATTAGTGAACAATGACACACAAACACACACACACAAAGTAATAATTTTCAAATTGTCATTGACAGGAAAAAATCACATAAACACCCAGAAATATTTTAAATAAAGTTTTAGAAATTTGAACCCCGAGGAGTTCAGTCCGGTTCTTGGAAGGCCACTGTCCTGCAGAGTTTAGCTCCTATCCCAATTAAACACTACTAGGCATACTAGAAACTTCCAGGCATGTGTGTTAGGGCAAGTTTGGGCTAAACTCTGTAGGACAGTGGCCCTCCAGGACCCAGACCTCTTGGACAGCCCTGTTTTAACCATACGAGGATACAATGCAACTTACATGACTGAGAACTATTGGTGGAAGGCAGACCATTTCAGTACAGCTGCACATAATGAACATTGCACAATGGAGTTTATTGTGATGCAGTGATTTCTAGCATTCATCTTTTCATTCCAGAAAACAGCCACTGAATTAACCGACATAGCGGGAAAAATTGAGTCAAGCTCCATTTTGCTGTAGCTTTTTAATCTGAAATTGATTTTGCACTGCCTTATTGACTTCATGAGCTGAGTATGGTAATCCATAAAGTCTACTAGGCTCAAATAAAGGCTATCTGTTTGCATTTGGTATTAATGGGCATTTTTAAAATACACTGACACGTTCCTTCTGATACACTGATAGTTCTCAGAATTACTCAGCAAAATTGCCATTGAATTATGGGAAATGGGGTTAAGCTCGTTCTCTCTGTCTGTGTGCAGTCATCAATGCAGGAATGAGAAAATACTTTCTGCAGGCTAATGATCAGCAGGATCTTGTGGAATGGGTCAACGCGCTCAACAATGCAACCAAAATCACAGTGAGTACACGCATTCAAAATGCAAGTGTGAATGTACAACCCGAATTCCGGAAAAGTTGGGACGTTTTTTAAATTTGAATAAAATGAAAACTGTAAGACTTTTAAATCACATGAGCCAATATTTTATTCACAATAGAACATTGATAACATAACAAATGTTTAAACGAAGAAATTTGACACTTTTATCCTCTAAATGAGCTCATTTCAAATTTGATGCCTGCTACAGGTCTCAAAATAGTTGGGACGGGGGCAACAAATGGTTGAAAAAGCAAGAAATTTAGAAAGGATTCAGGTGGGAGAACATCTAGCAACTAATTAAGTTATCAGGTCTGTAACATGATTAGCTATAAAAGGGATGTCTTAGAGAGGTAGAGTCTCTCAGAAGTAAAGATGGGCAGAGGCTCTCCAATCTGTGAAAGAGTGCGTAAAAAGATTGTGGAACACTTTAAAAACAATGTTCCTCAACGTCAAATTGCAAAGGCTTTGCAAATCTCATCATCTACAGTGCACAACATCATCAAAAGATTCAGAGAAACTGGAGAAATCTCTGTGCGTAAGGGACAAGGACAAAGACCTTTATTGGATGCCCGTGGTCTTCGGGCCCTCAGACGACACTGCATCACTCATCGGCATGATTGTGTGAATGACATTACTAAATGGGCCCAGGAACACTTCCAGAAACCACTGTCGGTAAACACAATCCGCCGTGCCATCTGCAGATGCCAACTAAAGCTCTATCATGCAAAAAGGAAGCCATATGTGAACATGGTCCAGAAGCGCCGCCGTGTCCTGTGGGCCAAGGCTCATTTAAAATGGACTATTTCAAAGTGGAAAAGTATTCTATGGTCCGACGAGTCCAAATTTGACATTCTTGTTGGAAATCACGGACGCCGTGTCCTCCGCGCAAAAGAAGAGGGAGACCTTCCATCGTGTTATCAGCGTTCAGTTCAAAAGCCAGCATCTCTGATGGTATGGGGGTGCATAAGTGCATACGGTATGGGCAGCTTGCATGTTTTGGAAGGCACTATGAATGCTGAAAGCTATATAAAGGTTTTAGAGCAACATATGCTCCCCTCCAGACGACGTCTATTTCAGGGAAGGCCTTGTGTATTTCAGCAGGACAATGCAAAACCACATACTGCAGCTATTACAACTGCCTGGCTACATCGTAGAAAAGTCCGGGTGTTGAATTGGCCTGCCTGCAGTCCAGATCTTTCACCTATAGAGAACATTTGGCGCATCATTAAACGAAAAATGCGTCAAAGACGACCACGAACACTTCAGCAGCTGGAAACCTATATAAGGCAAGAATGGGAACAAATTCCAACACCAAAACTCCAGACACTCATAAACTCGATGCCCAGACGTCTTCAAACTGTTTTGAAAAGAAGAGGAGATGTTACACCATGGTAAACGTGCCCCCGTCCCAACTATTTTGAGACCTGTAGCAGGCATCAAATTTGAAATTAGCTCATTTTTTGGATAAAAGTGTAAAATTTCTCAGTTTAAACATTTGTTATGTTATCTATGTTCTATTGTGAATAAAATATTGGCTCATGTGATTTGAAAGTCTTATAGTTTTCATTTTATTCAAATTTAAAAAACATCCCAACTTTTCCCGAATTCGGGTTGTACTGTATGCACGCATCTATATCCATTGAACCCCCATACAAAATTTGACCATTGTAACTCCCCAAATTTCATGGATCTGGATGTGGGGGGTGGTGGGATGTGTGTGTGTGTGTGTAATTCCCATCTTTCTCAAAGGTGATTCTCATTAGTGCGACACAATAGTATATTATAACCAGTCACAGCTTGTTTTAGGTGAAACAAAATAAATGTATAATTATAATATTATATATATATATATATATATATATATATATATATATATATATATACACAGGTGAAACTCGAAAAATTAGAATGTCGTGCAAAAGTTCATTTATTTCAGTAATTCAACTTAAAACTAATATATTATATAGACTCATTACATGCAAAGTGAGATATTTCAAGCCTTTATTTGTTATAACTGTGATGATTATGGCTTAAAGCTATAAAAATCTTTTCACAATATTCTAATTCTGACTTTGTGGTTTTCATAAGCTGTGAGCCATAATCATCAAAATTATAACAAATAAAGGCTTGAAATATCTCACTTTGCATGTAATGAGTCTATATAATATATTAGTTTCACCTTTTAAGTTGAATTACTGAAATAAATGAACTTTTGCACGATATTCTAATTTTTCGAGTTTCACCTGTATATATATTAATCCAAATATTATTAATCATCATGATTACAGTATCAAAAGGAATAATCAAATTAGGATTTTTGATATAATTTTGCTGCTCTAATTCTAATGAATTTAACATATTTTTACGGTATTGCAGTATAAATGTACTGTAATATAATAGTTTAATTATATCAGAATAAATAAACAGTACAAAAAATTATGTTTGAATACTAATTAATACTACAGTTTAAGTACAATATTAGGCTTTATTTTTCTTTATGCAAAATGTAATTTTCTCCTGTTGATTTTGGCGTGAAAAAGTTTAAGGTTCGTAAGATTTTTTTAAAAATGTTTTTGAAAGAAGTTTCTCATGCTCACCAAGACATCCTTTTTTTTAGGATCCTGGATTGTTTGCATTAGTTATCTAGCTATTAAACAAGCTCACATGCTAATCTGATATCCCAGACTACTGCATACAGGAACAGTTAAAGAAACAATGAAAGCATTCAATGAGTTCATTTAGTCAGTGTCAGTGGTTCTGTCAACACTGCAGATTTGTTCACTGAAAGATAAATTATTGTTAGTGTTCTCTGCGAGTTTAACTGTTTAAAGTAACCCAAATTACAAGTACAAGCAGTTTACAAGCAAATTACCATAAGCAAATACACTCGCACAAAAAAAAAAAGCAAGTTTTCTTATTGGAGTGGCAGTCTTCGTCCCCTCTCTGAGTACATGTGCAGGCAAACACATACAAACATACGCACGGGAAGTGGGAAGTTGAAAGTTTCTCAAAAAAAAAACCTGTCCTGTTTAAGCCGTGTGTTCCTCTTCCTGATGGCTTTTTCCTTGAGCGAGTCACTTGGCTGACTAATGGGAAGTTGTATTGTTTGAACGACCTTCACCTCTGAGTCATCGGCGATTCAGAATGCCCTCACACACATCACATGCACAAGTACAAACACACACACACACACACGTACCCTACAATGTCTCTGTCTCTCTTCTACTCTTTTTCACTCTCCCTGTATCACTAATATATCACACTTCCACATGCAATGGCAGGAAGTGCTCTGTCTGTAGGCCAGACACTCTTGGAGCGTGGGCTGATGGATTGAAGGGCTACACAATAAGCCGTTGTTGAGTTATCCTGTGAGTCTCACAATCGATGGTTAATTCATCTGTGCCTCGTTCACTTTTTTTCCCTCCGTCTTTTCATTACGTTGCATTTTCAATCTTTTGCTGCTGCACCAATTTTGTCTCTGAAAACCTCCTCTCAGTCTTTCCTGGTCATTACTTTCTCTCTCTTTTTTTTGTCTCTCCCTTTCTCTCTCACAGGTTCCTAAGTCCTCTGATACCGTTCACTCTGAGAGTCAGAGGTTGGCTTCAAATGGCAACAAGAAACAGGTCCCATACAAGACCGAGATCATTGCAGGAGTGGCTGTCGTCACACAGACACAGGTATTAAGTGCTACAAATGTTTTCTTCACGCTGCGCATCAACAGAAAACCACACACTAAAAGATTTTAGATGCAAGAAACCATATCATTACTGATAAAATCGAATAATGAATATTGTAAATCCAGAGCTAGTATCCACACAGCTGACACGTTTAAAGGTCCCCTGACATGGGATTATTTTATTATTTTATAATGTTTCCTGGGTTGCCCTTATAATGTTAGTATGTTTTTTTAGATCAAAAATAGTCATAATTTAGAAATAAAAGGCATTTTTCCTAGCCTGATTTTAGCCTCTGATTTGAACGCTCTGTTTGAAGGGGCGTGTCTGCTGTGGGATTCAGTGTAACCGGCCACTGCTGTGATTGGCTGACATGCTTGCATATGAAATAGCTATGCATTACATGCGAAACTTTCTCGAATACTTCTACTACAGCTATTACACGTTTTTACTATTACAGCTATCGAGATTAACGAATCGTGAGAAGTTTTTAAAGTATTTAGATCTATTCCCATCACATAAAATGTTGCCGTGATGAGCATTGAGCAAGCAGATGACAGTCTGTTGATCGCGAGATAAAGATCTTATCATTGCAACGCAGTTTCTGCACTCTCTCTAATGCTTTCACCAATGCAAACGCGATGATGTACAGTAAGAGCTTCGTTGTGCAGTGTAACGTGCGTCATTGATTTCATAACGAGTTGTCCAGATAAACTCGCGCTGTGTGGAAAAATTGTTCTTTGATCGCTTTCTGTATAATTTGTTCAGAATTTAAATAAGATTATTTTCATCCTACTAAAAGAAATGTGAAGTTGATATTTTAGTTACTGGCTTGACTTACTGATGCATAAACAGTATTGGATGATTTTGAGAGAAAGATTACCTGTCTGAACTTGAACAATTAGGCTACACATCAGAAATTGTTGCTTGGTAGCTCGATCGATTTATTTTCAGACGTTCATCGTGTTGAGGAAACAGTCGTCGGTGAAATGTTTGGACCATACTAAACTTTGGGAAGTTGTGTCGGCGCATTTCCAGAGAAAATAAAATTAACCCATTGTTTCTTCAGAGGCTCGGATGAAGGAACTAAAAAAATACTTTTGTGTTCATTTGTACATCCGAACACTGATCAACTGCCATGCTTCGCTCGTTTGCAAGCCATGATATCTCTCGAGGAAAAACTCAAATCTCAAAGCTATTTCTCTAGGAAAAACTAAAATCGCGCCGGCGCGTTCGTAGCTACTTCCTGTTCCTAGCTCGTTTTCTCATGGGCGGGTCAAATTCTCCGGGCGGGCAAAGCAGAGAAGGGGGAGGTAACCTTTCCTCGTTATGACGTCATAACGAGGAGATTAAAGATCAGCGCGTTTGAGCTGCAGAGAAGAGAAAAATAGCCAAAGCTCGGTTTACACCGATTGAAAATTCTAGACACGAAGGGACCAAATACAGGCTAGAGGAACTAATATTGATGTTAAAAAACCTCAGAAAGTGAAATTTGAGCCACATTTCATGTCAGGGGACCTTTAACTGTTATAGCTTATCCACATTGTGTGCATAAATTAGACTCGGAACACAGTCAAAACGTGCCATCGGAAAATCACTAATTAGATGTTTGTTTTGGTCACTGATTTCGGGCTGAAATTCGGTACCCGAAATTTCAGTGCATCCCTTAAATATGGAAAAACGGTGTCATATAATTTTAATACAGCTTCTACAACTGATATGCTAATAGTTAATGTTTTATTAAAAAAAAAATATATATATATATATATATATATATATATATTAATAAAATGTATTAATTGTTAATGTAATAACAATGATGATCATAATATATCTATATAATATAATTATATTAATAAAGGTTAATGCATATTAACAAATTAAATGAAAACAATGACATGTAGTCTCTCAGTATTTCTCAATTAAGCTAGCTGTTGTATTAAGAACAGAGAAATTAAACATTGTCTAGTTTTTAATTTGCAGACCTCTTATATTTCTGCATGTTCATGTATGTCTGATTCATTTAGCAGGATGGAGAGCTGGCACACAGTGTTGGAGGAGAGAAGGTGGCCTTGAGGAAGGCTCAGAACAATCCGCCATATTTGCACACTAGAGCAGGGCTGGATCAGACCGTTATTAAAGCAGGATACTGCGTCAAACAAGGGGCGCTGGTGAGTCTGAGTGGCTGTTTTTAGCGTGGGTCTTTTGTAACCCTGTTGTGCGTTCGAAAATGCCCCAAAAAAATATTATATTTAAAATCTAAATTCTAAAAATGTATGAAGCTTTGTGTGACTACTGGAGAGAATTAATTACATGTTACCGTTTTCATCTTATATCAGATGAAGAACTGGAAACGGAGATATTTTGTTCTGGAGCAGAACTCGATGAGTTACTTCAAGTCTGATCTGGTATGTTGTATGTTAATTTGCCACTTATGCAGTAGTGATTTGTATTGAATGCACACCATTATCCCTGGTCAGTGGAGAATTCTGAAACAAAGATTCAGGTGCCCAATAAATCATGTTAAAAATGTAGGTTGAATGATTGCATTCACTGAATTTTCTAGATTGTACAAGCAGATTTATTTATTGGAGGAAAATACCAGCGGTCTGTCTCAACATGAACGGCTCTATACCTGTGAAATTCCAGGCTCCTGCCAGTTGTGTGATTCTGCTGCATATGTACATGTGTGTCTGCTTGTTAGAGAGTGAAACATTATGTAAATCACTGCTCTTGCAGTGAGAAAAAAAGCATTTAAGATTCCTGTCCAGTCCAGGCCTGAATAAGATCCAAAGTGGACCGCACTCCATCCCAAAAGATCTGGCTCTGTGAGACTACCAACTAATCTCTCTCTCTCCTTTCACTTCTCTTTCAGGAGAAGGAGCCTTTGAAGATTATTCTTCTGAAGGAGGTCCATAAGGTGCAGGAGTGCAAACACGGGTACAGCAAACAGAATGTCTACCAATCATATGCTTTGAATTCTTGACTGAAAATTCCTATAAATACGAATCATTCTGTACTTTTTTTTTTCAATAAGAAATTATTACATTGTGCGTTCAAAAGTTTGGGGTTAGTACGTTTTTAAAAGAAATTTCTTATGCTCACCAAGGCTGGTTTATTTGTTCAAAAATTGTTTTTAAAAAAATATATTTTCAAATGTAATTTATTCATGTGATTGCAAAGCTGAATTTTCAGCATCATTACTCCAGTCTTCAGTGTCACATGACCCTTCGCTGCTCAAAAAAAAACATTTCTTGGTAGCATCAATGTTGAAAACTTTTGTTACTTAATTTTTTTTGATGGAAACTGTGATGCATTTTTCTCAGGATTCTGTAATTAATGAAAAATTTAAAGGAACAGCATTTATAGCCAGCAGCCATAATACTCTGTAGCCCAAGACTGGTTGCCCACTGAAACTAAGCAGGGTTGAGCCTGGTTAGTACCTGGATGGGAGACCTCCTGGTAAAACTAGGTTGCTGCTGGAAGAGGTGTTAGTGAGGCCAGCAGGGGATGCTCACCCTGTGGTCTGTGTGTGTGTTCCTTTCTTTCAGTGAAATAATGATGCGAGACAACCTCTTTGAAGTCGTCACAACCTCCAGAACATTCTATATCCAGGTGAGAGGTCCTGTCATGCATCAACATGCGCTTCTAATGTGGCCCCGCTCCACAGTCCAAAAATCGAACTATTGAAAATAGTGGTTGAAAATATTAGTGTATTATATGTGAGTTCTTAGGCTACACTGCATCTCAGAACCATATAGACGTCAGTAAGCTCAGTTCGTGTGCATTCATTACCTTTATAGCATTATCTCTTTGTTTCTCTTAGAATATGTAAAAACTTTCCATTTCTTTCAACCATTCTGTTCCAGGCTGATAGTCCAGAGGAGATGCACAGTTGGATCAAGGCTATTTCAGGAGCAATTGTGGCTCAGAGGGGCCCAGGCCGGTCCGCAGCTTCTGTATGTACACGCACACACACACATGCATTCAAAAGCAGGTAGTCACTCCGCCTCTGAGCAAAACAGTGGAGCATGAATTCTCAGCCTCAGGAGTTTATCTGCTCACATATATCCAATCATGTGCCTTTCTTTCTCTCTCACTCACACGTACACAAACAAACAAAAAGAGGAGTGAACAATAATATGACTGCAGTGGTTTGGGTTTAAGATTGGTAATAGTTCAGAAGTGTTAGCACTCTAGAATCAAGAGTGCACTCATTTAAATGTGGGCAGCAGTCTGTTTGTTTCATACGCTTTCTCCCACTCTCAATGAACCTAGTGACCCCAAAAAGTATTTGGACACTTTAGTTGCACTTAATGCATGGATGTCATTGCATTTGGCGACAAATTTCAAGTTAAGTAGCATTTATTTAAGATGGAAGAAGTCTAGATGTAGGGGAAAACAGATTATTGAAGAAGAAGAAAATAAGCAGGGGCTTAGTTCTATTCATTGGTTCTTGATTAGATGTGAATGATCTGAATTCGAGTTTGCAGTCGATTGTAAGATAGAAGCGGGTTTAAGTGGACTGAATGATCGAAGAAGTCTGTACACATTAACATTTCACTGAAAGATGGAGTTATGACAGTTTGATTAACATATACATGAATTAATGATTTACAATAAGATCAATTATATGGATTTTTCATGCCGACTTTAAAATAATAAAACAATATATTGTACGACAATGTATGTTAGTGGATTATTTTTATAATTTTTTTACTGAAGCTGTTTGGTTTGATATTTTGTTATATATATATATGTAAATGAAATGACATTCATATATTAAGTGTCCAAATACTTTTCGAGGCTCCTGTATCACTCTCTCCCTTTCTTCCTCTAATGTAGCTTTGCACTGTTGTTTCAGATGCGTCAGGCCAGAAGGCATTCAAGCCCCTGTATTCAGAGATATACACCACGTGTCACTCAAGGCAGCACGTATGTGATCTCCGCCCCCTTTGACCCGCCCATTGTTTCCTCTTCCTCGCTTCGCAAACGAGTCGCTAACGCAAATACGCACACAAACGTACTTACCTAGCTTGATCTTTTCCATTTCGCTTTTCCAGAATAACTTCACACACAAATGCACACCTAACAGTTCAATTCAAATGCAGAAAATAAACGGATTCAACAGTTCATGAACGAGATGCATTCAGTTTTCCGCTGACCTGATGTCTTCCTGCTAATTCTCTCATCTGTTTCTTCTCAACACTGTGGATCCCTCATTTAAACTAACGGTTAATATCGATGCACTTCTCCATTTCTAATGCTTCTGCCTCTCTGCCAGCCCACTGCAGTCTTCTGCTACACACCCAAAAACGCATGTTTCACATGTTTCGATTGCTCATCTGTGTTTAATTATTCTTTATTGTTGTGTGTAGTATGGTTCATAAAGTTTTTTGACAAAGTCTTTTTGTTTTACCATCCTAAATGACGCAAACTAGTAATTGCTGATTTAAAATAAACACAAAACATTGCCCATAGTCAGCCCATTTTGCTTGTCTTTAAAAAGGATATTTCTTGATATAGAAGTTTAGAATAGAACTTTATCTTACCCTTTGGAGATTGATTGTATATATATATAAAAAAAAAGATTTTGATTATGTAATAAAGCAATGTTATTTTTCCAGCATGTTAATTGCTTTGTTGTTTACACATTTTCAAACCGCGTGCGTGCATAGTTGTCTTTGCGTGGACCAGTTTGAGTTTTGGACCATTGGAGTGAGGACCTTTTGGCCGGTTCTCACTTTCTGACACCCCTTTAACAGACTGTTAGAGGGTTAAGACTTGGTAGCCATACAGACATGTTTGTATCAGTTATTATGATGAGGTTACACATGCTTTACTGTTTGAGAGTTGCATTTTTGTGCCTGTGTTTGAAACGTTATCCACATTTCCCAGTACTGACTTGCAGTAAGGTTTTTGTTTTGTGAGGTGAACCCTCGAGTCTCCGACATCAGGTCCTCAATCACTGCTGTTATTAGATTAGACTTGTCTGTGCTTTCTCGCATGATTGTTAGGTAAAATGTTATGGACATTCTGGAGCAGTGATTAAGATGCTTTTTTTTCTTTCTCGATTTTATTGCAGTTCTCAAACTAACGATAATATATTTTTATATTTGTGTAAATTTGTAACTAAACACAGAATGCAGTTCTAACGGTCACAATATTTGTCGTCTTTCCCTTACATTCATTCTCTCTCCACTCTTTTCTTTCATTATATTGGTGTTTGCCTCTGTCTCCCATCTTCTACCTAGGGCTGGGCGATGTAGCTTAATAATAATAATGCTTCAGTGTTTTTCAGGCTTTAACTTGATTTACCGGTAATAATATGCATCTTTATTTTTGTATTTCCTCTTAAATAGTTTAAGGGTCATTTTATTTTTTTAAATGATTGTTTATTTAAAATCAGAGCAATGATATTCCCATCATGGCAAAGCTGAATTGTCAATCTTACAGCTTACTAAAAATCTTCCTGACACCAAACCTTACTTTTGACCAGAAGTACAAGTTTACTACAACATTATATGTAAAATACCATATTCTTGAATTTATTTTATGATAAATCTTTGATTCGTGTTTTTTGAATTTATTCATTCATGAACTGGTTGAACTGATTCATGGAAATTAATAAGACAAGCAATTCAAATGTTTTTGTTACTGAAGATTGAATTTAAATATGCTATTAATGCATCTTTAATCATGTTCACATACTCAAGAATTGTGACACAATGGCATGTCAAAATTTGTCTAGATCATACTGTCTTTCAGAAACTTATCAGACAAATGTAAAGTATTTCCTCAGGGTTTCTTTTTTTTATTGTCAGCTAAATATGAAATGAATATTTGATGTATCGTCCAGGCCTGCTTCTACCTCTCTCTCCTTCTCACGTCCTCTCTCATGTTGTGTTTTCCAGTGAGGTGAATAGCTGGGCTCTCTGAGTACTAACACTTCTGATCTGGTGCTCTGCTGGCTCTGGTTTCTGGTACTTCTCATCTTCTACTGCTAAGCTCATCCAAAAAACCTGTTTCTCGGATGTTCTAACTCACAGCTGAGACTGCTCTCAATCTTTACCGCACTGCATCAGTCTTAACGCTTTTCTGAAAAAAAAGAAAACGCTTTTTTCAGACCAGAACTTTAAGCATCTTTAAACTTTCTCTCCCTCTTTTTTCCCATTTAGGAGCACATTGTTGGCAGTTCCTGTTTCTACCGCCAGCTCACGAGTCACGCCATCCCCTGGACGCCCAGCCCTGCCGTGTCAGCCTACCCAGAATGCCGTGGTCCCACGAGGTCTGGCTTGGGACAGCGAGCACTTCATGAGCCTGCTGCCCCTGCCCCGCCCACATGCCCGCCTGTCACTGCAAGAGACCCGCCTCTCCAAGTGACTCACGAATCGCCTTGGCGGCGACGCAGCAGCTTTGGAATGTGCGACGCTCCTTTGCCCCAACTTGATCTGGATAGTGCAGATCTTCCTGTTAGTGAAGTCTGACTGTTTTACATTAAACTTTTACCTCTGACCCAGAAATGTTAAGATGGGTATGCAGAGTTTATGGGATGGAAGGATCTTTGGAGGAAAGATAACCTGGGCGTTTGGATCCAAACTGATTCGACCCGACCTGTCAAATACATTTTGAACTTTAAAAGAGCTTCAGTCATGTTCATCTAGATCAGAAACTCTACTATGATTCCAAAGAATCTCCTAACTTCCTAACCTTTAAGCTTTTACCGTAAAGTGCAGAAAGAAACTCATGGAATATGGATTCAATGTTGCTTAACTCAAGTGGTTTCTGGGACTGTGTTGGAGGATGCAAAGTTTCGCACTAACTCACGGACTGGAGTTGGAAAGGCTGTTCGAGTGCTTGTGACAAGAAGTGATTCCTTTGTTTAATATCCAAAGATCCCCCTACACTGATCATTATAGAACATATTTCATTTGTGTTTCTTTCTGTACAGTTTCCTATTTTTAAAAGTTTTCTACGTGCTGTTAATGTGACTAATTGATCCTGTGGACTAAGCTTGGGGTTATTTTGACTGACAGTTCATTTTCATCTTTTATCCGCATGTATACATATGGGTGAATTATTGTTGCTGTAATATTGTTTTTTGTCTATTGTTCCACTAAATGACTGATCAAATCAACAGCTCAACTCAAAGGTTTGGATACAGTAAAACTGAGCAGACTGTTGCTGTATAATCAGCCTACATCCCTGTAATATTCTGGCATTCTGGGTATTACTGTATATGTCTGACCAGATAAGTGAGAGTTTGTTGTTGAATTGTTCCTTTTTTCTTTTTTTTTAGCTGTTGGGATTTGTAAATGACTACTATGACATGCTTTTCAGTGTGTTTGTTTTTACACGGATTCATTTTTGCTCTCTAAAAAAGTGCCTGCATCTTTTTCTTTTAAAGGTCCGGCAGTTTTAACCCTCAGTTGTTTTGGTTTTTTTTGGTGTCATTTTGTGCTGTAACCATTTTAATCTCGTTTGTTTATATTATTTATTATAAGAAAAAGCAATAAACCAAGTCTGAATTTATGCTGTTGATTAAATATCACATTTTGGCTTTCCCATACAAGCTAGAAAATTATTTAGTATATATGAAATGTTTTGGTATTGTTTTGTTGCTGGACCGTCAGTTACCGTCAGAAAGCAGAGGCTTTATCGCCCTCTGTTGGACATTTAAAGTTACTGTCGAACTGCTAAATAGTTGTTTTGCTCATTGCGACTGAAAACACCTGCTAAATATAAATATCTTAACACATGACTCGCAAATTGTAATACTACTCAAACACATTAGATAATTCACCCAATATATAAAAACAGTTAGTCTTGGCTCTATAATATGTCCAGTTGTCAAAATACATCCATGGTTTTGCATGTTCTGTGTGTTTTGTCTCGTGTAAATTTTCACTGACCTCACTGAGACTGTCATATTAAGGATGTGATGTCACCAACTATTAGATCATGACATCAGCTGAGATAATGCTGGCGAACATTGTCACAATTTCACAAGGCCTTTAGGAAAGGGAGTTTTTAAAGTAGAGCAGAGTCCAAATAACGGTTACAAAGACTGTTCACCCAAAAAAATGAATTCTTTCATTATTTACTCCAATAATTAGTTCCAAACAGACTCCTGTAATCTTCTCTGAAACTTTCTACAGTGAACTATCCCTTTAAGTCATAATCATTGGCCTGAATTTGTAGTGTAAATGTAAATTGACAAATGAGAAGGTGTATTGAGTTATGGAAAGTTTTTTATGACATCATGCTTTATGCTCTTTAATTCTTTGTATTATTTTTGCAGGAACAAAACTGTCAGAAAAAAACAGAAACCAAGCTACAGTTATTGAAAGTGAAATTTCAGAACAAATTTACAGATTTGATGCTGTTTGTTGTTACTGGCAGGTTGTTTAAATTCATTTGCATGAGGTATAGCTTTTTGGGACATCTCGAAAATATCAAAAGCTCTTTTGGTAGTTCCAGTGTTGTTATTATCTAAAACTATTATATTTTGAAATAATTTAGTTAAAAAATGAAATATAAATATTAGATAAACTTACAATAAATCTTACAATTAGAACAATTGCCTGAAGTTTAAGTTGAAAATTACTAAAACTGAAATGAAGCTAATTAGAAGTATAAAAACATCTATGACAAAAGCACCAAATGTGGAAAATTCAAAATATTAAGAGTATAAAAATAATAGAAGAATAGGGTAGTTTAAGCACTTTATGTTGTAATTATTTTAGAGGCTCATGCATAACTTGCTATAAAACGTACTCGGTTCTCTCTAGAGAGGGAACGAGTACTGCGTAATAGCTTTACGCTAGGGGAAAAACTCTTTTCCGCGAGATATTGAAGCCAAAAATTATCCTTTAATTTTTTATTAATGCAAAACGCTTTGCAGCAGCAAGCAAACATAGGCGAAACAGCTCGCGCGCCTATTGGTTGCTCTGCAGCAAATGCAGCAGCCTATCGAGAGAGACTCTGCGTGACGTAATGACCAATGGGGGCAATTCGCGCCCATATCGTCACGTCCCGCCAGAAGGGGCGTGGTCTCGCCCTATAAATATGCTCGTTAGGCTGATACAAGCTGGTTTTTATCGCTGAAGCGAACCAGAGCGTATTCCACGCACGGCAAGATACGCAGTACTCGTTCCCTCTCTAGAGAGACCCGAGGTTACGTTAGTAACCGAGTACGTTCTCTTACGAGAGTATCTCTCGTACTGCGTAATAGCTTTACGCTAGGGGAACACAATGCAACACGCCGTGCGTAAAGGGATCCAACACCAAAGTCCCAGGGGCCGAAGCCCAGGGCTCATGTAGTGCATAATCACCATAAACTCACATAGAGTAAAGGAAGAGAGGCTGGAAGCGTCATTCCCTATAAAAAAGCACCCAGCGGGGCTATTATATGACCATCAAACGCGCAGCCAGGGTGAAAGCATTCAGCCTGATCTGGGCGGCCATACGTGAGTCAACACTCATGGGGCTGCAGTAAACTCAGCATCTGGGCCGCAGAGCGGGGCAGATAGCACTGAATTTAGACCGCCAAAAGCTTAGCTTGTAAGGCGGGTACCTCCAGGTTATAGTATTTTATAAATGTAGACGGCGAGGCCCAGCCCGCGGCCGTACAGATATCTTGCAGGGAAACCCCGCTAGACCATGCCCACGAAGAGGCCACGCCTCTCGTGGAATGCGCCCTGACACCCAAGGGGCACTGTAAGCCCTTCGCAGAGTAAGCGAGCGCGATGGCATCCACTATCCATCTGGATAGGCTCTGTTTTGAGGCGGCGAGTCCCTTGGAACGCCCGCCGAACAAAACAAAAAGCCGCTCCGTCTGTCTGAAAACAGACGAGCGTGCCACATAAGCTCTCAATGCCCTGACGGGGCAGAGGAGACTTGCATCCTCCTCCTCACTGAGAACCGGAAGGGCAGACAGGGAAATGACCTGGGCCCTGAACGGCGTGTTGAGGGATTTCGGGACATACCCGTGTTTCGGTTTGAGAATGACCTTTGAGTCATTAGGCCCAAACTCCATACACGACGCGCTTACTGAAAGCGCCTGTAGGTCCCCTATGCGCTTCACTGAAGCGAGAGCCATGAGAAACACTGTCTTGAACGACAGGTGTTTCATGTCCACCAGCTGGATTGGCTCGAACGGGGCGCCTTTCATGGCCTCCAAGACCGTGGAAAGGTCCCACGTCGGGACTGAAGGGGGCCTTGGAGGGTTCAGCCTCCGAGCTCCCCTAAGGAAACGCACGACTAAGTCGTTTTTCCCAAGCGACTGGCCAGACACCGGTTTTGCAAACGTTGCTATGGCCGCCACATATACTTTGAGCGTGGATGGGGTCCTGCCCTTATCCAGTAGCTCTTGAAGGAAGGAAAGCACTTCCGCAACCCCGCACTCCACAGGTGAAAGGCTCTGGGCCTGACACCATGTAGAGAAAACAGACCATTTCGAGGAGTAGAGCCGCCTGGTAGACGGAGCTCTAGCCTGCGCGATCGTGTTTAACACTCCCTCTGGGAGGCTAGCGGGTACCCGTTGATGGCCCATGCGTGCAGGGACCATAACTCCGGGCGAGGGTGCCAGATCGAGCCCTCCGCCTGAGAGAGGAGGTCTCTCCTCAATGGTACAGGCCATGGGGCAGTGCTGGTCAGCTGCATCAGGGCAGGGAACCACGTCTGGTTCGTCCAGAGCGGGGCTACAAGCAGCACTGGGCATCCGTTTTCCCTGATTCGTTCCAACACCTGAGGCAGGAGCGAGACAGGAGGAAAAGCATACAGGGGGCAGCGGGGCCAAACATGAGCCAGCGCGTCCTTGCTTTTCTAGAAAAACTCCGGGCAATGAGCGTTTTCTTGGGACGCGAATAGGTCCACCTGAGCTCTGCCGAACGTTTTCCACAGCAGCTGGACCGTCTGCGGGTGCAGCGACCATTCCCCTGCTGGAACGTTGTTCCTGGACAGTCTGTCTGGTCCCACGTTCAGGTGACCAGGCACGTGCGCCGCTCTCAGTGAGAGCAGGTTGTGCTGAGCCCAAACCAGGAGGCGTTCCGTCAACCTGTAAAGGTTTCGTGACCTGACGCCGCCCTGGCGATTTATGTATGCCACCACCGACATGTTGTCCGACCGGACCAAGACGTGGTGGCCTGTTATCTGGGGACAAAAACGCCGTAGCGCTTTGTCGACTGCTATCATCTCCAAGCAGTTTATGTGAAGGAGCTTTTCCCGTTCTGACCACAGGCCAGCTAGCGGTCTGCCCTCGAGCAGCGCTCCCCACCCCGAGGTGGAGGCGTCCGTAGACACCACCTTCACGCTCGAAGCGGTCCCCAGACTTACACCTGACTGATACCAGTCGGTTTCTCTCCAAGGTTTCAGAGCTGAAACGCACTGAAGGTCGACTCTGAGGCGAAACAGACCCGCTGTCCATGCCCTGGGTGGAACCCGCGTCTTCAGCCACATCTGCAGTGGGCGCATGCGGAGCAGGCCCAACTGGAGTACAGAGGCTGCTGAGGCCATCAGCCCCAGCATTTTCTGAAACCTTTTGAGCGGGACTATCGCGCCGTGGCGGAAGGATTTCACGCCGCGCTGAATATTTAGCACGCGCTCTGGTGACAGGCGTGCTGTCATGGACAGCGAGTCCAACACGGTTCCCAGAAAGGAAATTTTCTGACTGGGAGACAGTGAGCTCTTCGCCCAATTGACTGTGAGGCCCAGCTTCTCGAGGTGTTCGAGCAATGCGGCCCTGTGTTCTATGAGCTCCGATCGTGATCGAGCTAGAATCAGCCAATCGTCCAAGTAGTTCAGAACTCGCATGCCCTGAAGTCTCAGGGGCGCGAGCGCCGCGTCCATGCACTTCGTAAATGTACGAGGCGCTAGGGACAGGCCGAACGGCAGGACTGTGTATTGATATGCCTGGCCCTCGAAGGCGAATCTCAAAAATCGCCTGTGATGGGACGCTATTTGTATTTGGAAATAGGCGTCTTTCAGATCTATCGACATAAACCAGTCCCCGAAGCGCACCTGCGCGAGGATTTTCCTGGTCGTAAGCATTCTGAACTGGCGCTTCACAAGCACTCTGTTCAGCTGCCGCAGATCTAAAATGGGTCTGAGACCCCCATCCTTTTTCGGTACCAGAAAATATCTGCTGTATAGGCCCCCTTCGCTCTGAGATAAAGGTTCTATAGCCCCTTTGCTCAGTAGTTTCGCTATTTCGGCACGAAGTAGATGAGATACTTCGTTTTTCACCGTAGTTTCGACGCGCGCCGTATAACGGCGCGGGCGTCGAGCGAATTGTAGCGAATAGCCTCTCTTTATAGTGTTCAGCACCCATTCTGAAACCCCGGGAAGCTTTGACCACGCATCTGCGTGAATAGCTAGAGGCAGAATGAAATCCGGGCTCTGGCCGCGACAAAACGGCAGCTCGAGAGCCTGGGCATACTGGGAACACAACACCGTGTTTACAGCGTTCGAGGCGGGGGGCGCGCTGATCACAGCGGGCGACCTGGCCGCGCTCAGCTTTTTTATGGCAGATTGTGCAGAAAAAGCGAGCGGGGGAGATCCCGTGGGAATCGGCGTGTCTGTGAGAAAATGTGGGCGCGGGGCTGCGGGCACATTTAATACACTGAAAACACTGTCGTTCATGGCCGACTGAATGTGTGTTGGTTTCGTTTTTACAGAAACCATGGGACACGCAGCATGTAGTGTGAGCGGGCATGGTGACATGGGCGCGTTTACTACATTGTTTGCACAATCGACCTGAGTCGAGTTTATTTGTGCTAGCCCTGCACCGTGGCGGGCTGTGTCTGGGTGTGGGAATGGGCACTGGGTGGGCATTCTTACAACACTCATAACACCATCGGCCGTGGCCGGATTGTTTGTGCGAGCCCTGCATTTTTGCGGGCTGTGTTTGTGTGTAGAAATGAGCCCTGGGTTGTAGGCATTTTCAATACACTCATAACACCATCGGCTGTGGCCGGAATATCAGAAAATACACCATTTATGTGATTTATCTGGGTCGCCGTGGGAACAGCATTAGTGTGCAGGCAAGCGGGCATGGTACTGGCTTGCTTACTGCAAAATACACTGGAACAGTCACATTTTCTGGAACTGAACGAGCAAAAATTTCAGTGGAAGTCTGGCCACGGCGAGACTGAAACACCGTCAATTTCCTAGGAGGCTAGGAAGACTTGTGTTGGTTTCGTTTTACAGAAACCGTGGTAGTGTATGTGGGCACTGGGTTGTGGGCACATTCACTACATTTAATGCACAATTCTGCGAGCCCTGTACCGTGGCGGGCTGTGTTTGTGTGTAGAAATGAACACTGGGCTGTGAGCATTTTATTACACTTATAACACCATCGGCTGTGGCCGGAAAACCAGAAATACAATGATTTTTCTGGGTCGCCATGGAAACGGCCTTTATGTGCAGGCAAGCGGGCCGTGGTACCAGCTTGTTTACTGCAAAATACACTGGAACAGTCGCATTATCTGGAACTGAACGAGCGAAAAGTTTCGGTGGAAGTCTGGCCGCGGCGAGACTAATTTTTTTATCTGCTGCGAGAGCCGGGATCGAACACGGGTCTCCCGCGTGAAAGCTTCAGGTTCCGCCACTGGGCCACAGGAAGAACTACACTAGCGCAAGCAGATAAGAGAGCGTCATCACAGTTTTGTGTGTGTCGGCGTTTGTATGCAGATGTGCGTGTTATACAACAGGCTCATTGCTGCAATAATGACATTTTCAGCCGCTCAAACTAGGAGCTGAGAAATGTTTGAGAAATGGAGATTAATCCGGCCTCGGCGGGGACTAAAACACACTCTTTTCTCATTTGCCGGTGACGCACGCCCATGGGGGGCGGGGTAGAATGCTGGCCCGTTTCCTTGACGACTCGCAGACAGAAGGCGGAGGTCCACAGAGCTCGCCTGTTGCGCGGCGGTTGCGCGGGCGCCTCCCAATCGAGGCCGATGCTTTCAACGGCCTGAGAGAGCAGACGCATCAGCTCAGTCTCAATGCCGGCTCTCTTACCAGTGGTCTGGCGGGAAACGCTAGCGGAGGGGAGATCCACGGAGCTCGCCCAATCCTCACTATCGGACGCCAGAAGAGAACACGCCTCGGAGGGTTCGTCAGGCTCGTGGATGGACGCGGCGGCAGGCGGCGGCCGTTGTCCGTCAGTGAGCGACTCGAGCGAAGCCGGCGAAGCAGGCGGGCGAACCGGCGAGCTTTGGCGGGCTGGAGATAGCTCGGGAGCGCGCTGGGCGCGGCGCTTTTTACGGCGCGGCGTCACGGCGGGCTGTGGTGAAGGCTCGGAGAATGATGCCAGGCGCGTCCTCAGAGTCACCATGGGCAAAAACTCGCAATGAGGGCATCCGCCGTCAGCGAGCGCGATAGCCGCGTGATCCTCACCCAGACAGGAAACACAGATGACGTGTCGATCTCCGTCGCTGAGCGGGGCGCGGCACGAGCCACAGGAAGGCATCTTTAAAAAGACGCTGCTCTTTTTGTGAGAGAAGTGTAAGTCGCGTCAAGTAAGCGAACAAACACTTCTCAACAGAGAAATACACACAGAGTATTTGAAAGGATATATAACGCCGGAAAGCGCAGCAGGTACGGCAGATGAAGGCGGCGAGGCCAGCGACTCCAGAGATCGTCCCGCTGAAAGGCTTGCTTCGACGGCGCGGCTTCTCACTCCGGATCCAGCGATGCGTGTGCTTCGCTGAAGAGGTAAAAATCAGCTTGTATCAGCCTAACGAGCATATTTATAGAGTGAGACCACGCCCCTTCTGGCGGGACGTGACGATATGGGCGCGAATTGCCCCCATTGGTCATTACGTCACGCAGAGTCTCTCTCGATAGGCTGCTGCATTTGCTGCAGAGCAACCAATAGGCGCGCGAGCTGTTTCGCCTATGTTTGCTTGCTGCTGCAAAGCGTTTTGCATTAATAAAAAATTAAAGGATAATTTTTGGCTTCAATATCTCGCGGAAAAGAGTTTTTCCCCTAGCGTAAAGCTATTACGCAGTACGAGAGATACTCTCGTAAGAGAACCACTGTTAAGTGAATCAGCAGATTCACACAAAAAAAATGATTGGGATATATATACAGGTAGAAATTACAGGCAATATTTCTCTTCTTTACTCATCATCTGCAGACAAGTCTTTTCAAGTTTCTTCAAGTTAGTTCAAGCTAGTAGAGCGCTGACCTAACATTTTGTTTTTGTCATTGAAATTGAAAGGATAACTAAACCATTAGTCAGACCTGTCCAACTTAAAAGGCTTGTTCATGAGGAAAACCATAAAATCACCCACTTTGAGTTCCATTTAACCACAATAACAACCCAGCCCTAGTCCTCAGGCCTCACCCCTCATAAAGACGCTATAGCACTAAAACAACCCAACAGTCTGGTCAGTCACATAATTTAGAGTCGGTATTTAGTTTAATTATTTTTATTTTTTTAATTAATTTTTTTGCATGCAGCATCATAAATATATAGACCTACCACTAACATCTCAGACATGTAGTTTGTGTGCGAACAAGCTCTGTGAGAGTCAGTGAGACACATTATAGGCCTGTAAAATTCCTGGACTCACTCTCATCCGTGAACGCTGCAGTCCATGTGTTACCACAAAAATGTTTATCAGGCTTAATTCAAGCGCATGTAAATTATGGCGGGAAGCTGAAGCTCAGCACGGCCACAAGTAAGTGACTCTGTTTGCTGTATGGTTTAATTATGGGTTCAATTAATTTGCTATTTGGGTCGTATCTGTTTACCATCAGATTCATAAATGTGACAGTTTTCCATAACAATGGAAATAGAGGCCCAATCTTACCGTGTAGGCCTATGTCCTGGTTTGTGGTAGATAAGAAATAGTTGATTTGTCTTCCTGTAGGTTTTTATACACATTTAAATATAGTGACACTTTAAATGTTGAATCAGATGTCTCCTTTGATACATTTTTCAATTTAGTTTTGTGTAGATGCTTAAAGTTTCGGGAGATTGCAAAGTTGAAAAACATAACAGTTTAATGTTAAAGTTTAAACATTACATTTTTGCTGCTTTCTTTTAGCTACTCCACACTCTTTTCCTAAAAGTCTTCCTCTTCGTTCCCTCTGAAGCATTTATTTTCTTGGTTTTATAGCTGGTGAGAATTGGCAATATGGTAAGCAACTCTAAATAACAGCATAGCTAATATAGTCAGAGGTGGACAAAGTAGGCTATAGCCTATACACAACTTCCTTACTTGAGTGAAAGTACAGATACTGGTCAAATATTACTCCGTTACAAGTAAAAGTTGCAAAGACCGATTTTTACTGAAGTAAAGGTAGCCTACAGAAGTAGGCTACTCATTTTTAAAAGTACTTAAGTATCAAAAGTAAAAAGTAAATGTCAATGCATTGTTTTATTATTGTTGCATTGTTGTATGTTATACTGTATAGGCAACTTTATTCCTCTGAAGCAACCTAGAATACACCTACCAGTCAGTATAGTATCTGTGGAATTAAGAGCTTTTAGAATGTTATAAAAACCTATAGAAATTAAACAACTGAACAACAGCCATAATCATCTTCTTTCTTTTTTTTTTAACACTCCTACCACCCCAACAAAAGAAGTAGCACATCTATGTAGTGGAGTAGAAATTACGATATTTGTCTTTCAAATGTAGTGAAGTTAAAGTAAAAAGTTTCCAGAAAAAATAAAACTCAAGTAAAGTAGCCTACAGATAGGCTACTCAAAAAAGTGTATTTAAGAACAGTAGGCTACTCAAGTAAATGTAGCTACTTTGTTATTGTCCACCTCTGAATTGACAGGGTTCAGCGTTGTAACATAGCCTACAAGGTAAAAAAAAAAAAAAAAAGAACAAAAAAAAAAAGGATGACATCTAGTCGAGAAGACTAGTAATAATATTACCTTTAATCAGTTGGTTGTGTCAGAAATCGGCCTATACCCTAATATCAAATTTATTTATAGAACACAGTTCCAGTAGTTAACTAACATGTATTGAAACTGTTACATTCCCTGGCCTCCCGAGTGCATGTTATTGTGTCATAAAACGTCTCATTTGTTTAAAACATTTAGCATGGTAATCATACTTTCCCATGTTGTTAAAACTGTGGTTAATTAGTAGCTTATTAGACATCACAGTAGTAAAAAATGGCAACACAATTACAGAAATATACTAAAATATCCCATTATAATTTAAGTTTTTCATCGGAAATGTTAACATTCTACTGTGAGTTTTTGTAAGAGGTAGCATAGGGTTTCACTACAATTTCAAGATCTGAATCTGAGAGATCAGTCTGAGTGATTTTTCCCACATCCAGACCAATCGCAGCGCTTGTTGTCATTGTGGTGAAGTGTGCGCGTGGAATCCAGAGCTTTTATAAACGCTGCGCCAGCAGAAACTCAAGAGACGCGCATTGTGCTCGCTCCCGCGGCGCACCAAATTTACACAGCTCGGTCCAAAGATTATTCCCGGCAGGAGACAGCTCGGTTGGTTTTAGAAGAAGACATTTAAACCCGCATAATTATCAATTTACATTCCTTATTTAACGTTGACAAATATGATTTGGGTAACTTTTTTCTGCATCTGCGTCTTGGTTACATCGTTGCAAGCCGATGTGCGCCTCAGTAAACGGTATGTGGTCGGCGGATGTCCGAGTCACTGTGATAAGTCCATGTGTCCGACAATGCCGAAGGACTGTCCAACAGGGCAGGTGATGGATCACTGTAACTGCTGCCTGGTGTGCGCATCCGGAGAGGGAGATGCGTGCGGCGGGGTGGGTAAGCTGGGGGACCCGGTGTGTGGAGAGAGTTTGGAGTGCTCCGTTACCGGAGGAGTGGGCTACTCCGCTACCGTCAGGAGGAGAGGGAAACACGGCATATGCGTGTGTAAAAGTAGTGACCCGGTGTGCGGCAGTGATGGAGTCTCCTATCAGAACATCTGCGAACTGAAGCGGCTCAGTAACCGAGCGCAGAGCCTGCAGCAGCCGCCGGTGCTCTTCATACAGCGGGGAGGGTGTGGGGAGGGTGAGTACATCACCAAAACTAACTGTGCACACTTTACATGCTCGTTTAAACTCTTTACATAGGTACGTTATTTAAATGAGCAATGTCCACCTTAATATGTAGTTAATTTAACTTAGACAAAGATAGATAGATAGATAGATTGAGATAGAAAGAAAGAAAGAAAGAAAGAAAGAAAGAAAGAAAGAAAGAAAGAAAGAAAGAAAGAAAGAAAGAAAGAAAGAATGACGGACTGATTGCATGAAAGAGAGAGTCCAGATGCTGGCAGCAGATGCAGATCTTTGCTGGATGGTATATTCATCATCATCTGCAAAACTATGCACCTTATTTTTATGATCTTGTTCCTTTGTAAACCCTCTTGGTTGAGGATATTGCTTTCTTTTCATGCAATTTTATGGCAGACAGACTCATTTTAATGTCATGTTTCTGTTGATGAACAAACAGTAACAGAAATTACTGTGTTTGAGTCATGCATGGGTTTATTGGGCTATTCTTGCTACATTATTAAACTGAGTGCAAAGTGATCAATGATAGAATAGCCCAAGCCATGCATCTTCTAATGTGTTGCTTAAGTCTCTGCACTCAGTCGCAATTAGTCATTTTAATGCATTTTGAATATCATGTTTGGTCATAGCACTTGCTCATACACAAACACAGTCTGACCCATTAAGACCATTGTGAATGGAGAAAAACCAGAGCAGCTTGGGTGCTCTTTTTTGTATACAGTATGTGTGTGTGTGCTCTTAGAATACAGTTACACCTCTTAAAATGAAGCCCCTCGCATCTTACTTTGTGTTTGTGCATATTTGTGTTAGATAGGTTTTTAGAGTTGAATTTGAGCAGGTTGTAAGGGGTCTGCTTTTATGAGATAGCTCTTTTATGAAAAAGTTCCTATTTTTTAAGTTGAAATGTGGTCTCTCTTTATCTTTTTCCTTGCTTCTTCATTATTCCTACTGAAAGAGCCTCAATGTATTCATTTTGGCACACACTGAAACTTAAATTGTGGCTGAAAGTGGATAGTTGCCTTGGTCCGGATAGTGGATTTGTGATAGTGAATCCTCACACACTTTTTGGCTCACAAACACTCCTTGTGTCAGCTGTTGAGTATCAGCACTCCAAAGCCTTCTTTAGAAGCTAAAATATTAAGGATATGTTTGGCGTAACCATTGACATGTGTCTTGTCTCTGCATATTGGACTAATAAAGGCTCTAAGCAAAGTGCCAAGCTGTGAGAGGTCTGTGGCTTCCAAGTCCTGGCCTCACCTAAAGAAAACACACTGTGCTGCAGAGCTCATGATGTCATTTGCATCTGTATCTGAAGGCCTGCCTGCATCTCTGCACACTTTTCCTTCGCTGGCTGCAGATTTAGGTCATATTGTGAGCATTCAGCAGGAAACATATTTTTACTGAAGCAGAAAGAAAGTCATCTAGACCCTCCTGCAAGGCTAGATGTTTTAGCCTGTTTTGGGTTTTTAATAATTGTGATTGAAGGAAATGTCCTGCACACGGTTAACCCAAGGAGGGGAATGGGAGCTACGCCACCAAATGCATTCTAGACTCACATTGCAGGCTTGAGCTGTTATATTAGCACTGTTCTAAAACACTGTTCTGACATGATTTGAAATGCTCTGCAGAGGCAACTACTCGATTCATGAACACCGCTACTTTAATAATCATTCAAATACATAGCACACAACATATTGGGTAAAATAGTACATAAATGTTGAATTGACATTTCTCATGCTTTTTTTTCTTAGTCTGCAATCTTGGGTTTATTTGTTTGCCGCAATGAATTACCTCACCTGCGAAGGATATGTGCTGCTTTAGACTTTGTATGAAATTAGGCATCTTAAAACATAACATAATTACGTTTTGTAGGCAGATCACTAGGTTTTGGAACATTTTAGAAGTGAGAAAAAGGAGTAGAGTGAAAGGAAACGTGTTTGTAATATGTATGTTTTTGTGAGTAGTTTATTAATATTGGATCTTTGGGATCAGCTGTTACTGAAATCTCTATACGGGCCCTGAGCTGGAAAGAGTGGGCTGTGTGTGTGTGTGTGTGTGTGTGTGTGCTTAAGTTTATGTCAGTGTTCTCTGTTCTTCTTTTGCATGGTTTTCATTAAGGATTTAAGTATTTCAGGCTTGTTTCCCAGAGTGTTTTGTATGTTGTGTCTTGTGTGTTTGTTTGTTTTCTGCTGGCAATTTTTCATGTGTGTTTTGTCTTTGTTCCTGCTCACGCCAGTTTATTTGTGTGTATGAAGATTCAAGAATCAGTTCTTTATGAGCATTACAATTCTCTCAGGATACACACACTCAGCATATCAGGCTTTTAATTGCTCTCTGTATGTCTGAGCTAATTAAAGTGCTTTTATCTGTTTTTATATGTTGTGTGTGTTTGTTTGGTGGTTTTCATAGGCACTCAGAGGTTCGTCTTGTCCAGACTTCTGCAGATTTGTTCAGTAGCCTTACAAATGCTGATGAGGCACATATTTCTCCAGTCTCACTTGTCTTTCTTTCTCTTTCTCTTTCACTGTAAAAACAAAACAAAACAAAACTCATTAAGAAAATAAAGCTTATAGTAATGGGATTTTGACTTAATTTACATCAAGTTAATACACATTTTTTACTATTGTCACTGACTGATTTTTTCACTGACTTTTATGCTTTACTGTGTCTCTACTGTTCCACTGTCACTGTCTCCACCAGTCTGGTTTGTGTTCACCCATCCCTATGTATATTTTTGAACTCTTTGCTAACTGCAAAATAATGAATCACAGTCTCTCAAATCCTTTACTAATATGATGACCTTTCTCCAAAACTCTAAACAGCAGTGATGGTATGCATGTTTTTGCCTCATTGTTCCACTAATGTGTATTGTTTAAATTCTGAGTAAGGTTTTGTTCTTTGTATTTATGTATATGCGCTCTGTTTGTGCAGAAGCGGTCTTTGTTTAACTCTCTTCAATTAGCATGTTATAAAAGGCATGTTTGTTTATGAGTGCAGTCAAGTGCTTGAACTCTTTTTACTGATACTAACACAAAAACGTCTACGTGTGGATGTTCAGTCTAGGAAATAGGAATTAGCATATCTGAGAACAAGAACAGACAGGCACGTAAGTGTGAATAAATTCTGTTATGAACAAGAAGGGACTCATTATTAATGTTTCATGATTCGTCATTAAGTGATGTCTTTCTCACTGCCCTGGAGCGGAGAGGTTCTCCTTTTCCTTAAAATCCTGCCATCTCCTGCAAATATATTTTCTCCAGCCATCTTTCTCCAACAGCCACCTCTCCTATAATCTTTGTGCGTCTGTGTAATATAGGCCAGTAGGACTTTCCCACAATAAGGACTCGTTTCCTTCTCTCTGCTCACATATAGGCCTCGACTGAACTCAAATAAACACACTTCTCGAGTCTGAAGCCTTCACAAACCCCGCAGAGAGGCCTCAGACAGAGCTTACACAACTGTAACTGGACACCATAACTAAAACTCAGAGCCACAGGCATGACCTGTTCATGTTTACAAGGTTTCAATCCCTAACCACTTCTATTGAGTTTTGTTAGCATTGTGCTAGCCATGAGTGAGCTCTCCCTGAACAGAGCAGAAGCTGTTTCAGAGAATAGAATAGAATAGAATCAGGGCCGGTGTCCTGACATTTCATCCTGCCCATTAGATTGTCCTACCAGGGCTTACTGCGCATGCACACAATATTTAATATTTATTTAAAAAACATTTGCATTGTTTTAATGGTAGGTTTAGGGTTGAGGTAGGTATGGATGTTCATAAAGCCTCGAACCACATGAATATGATGCTGGTACCACAATCTGATAGGTAGCATTTTTCGTTGTCGAATTGTGCTACTTACTGTTTTAATGGGAGGTAGCAAAATCTGACAAGGTAGGACAAATCGACAGAACAGTACACTAGATTTACCTTGTTGTGACGAATAGGGAAAACTAATTTTTTGGGCCCCCCAATACCGTCCCATATTGTTTTTATTGCTGTTGAGCGGAAACCTCAAATGCCCAAAACCGTTACTTTTTTAGGACATGAAAAAAAATACATACATACAATACACAAAAATACTGTATTTTTTAAATAATTAAAAAATAGCGCCAGCATCATAGCATAATTAAGTTTTGTAGGCAGATCACTAGGTTTTGGAACATTTTATATAAGAAGTGAGGAAAAAGGAGTAGAGTGAGAGGAAACGTGTTTGTAATATGTTTTTGTGAGTAGTTTATTAATATTGGATCTTTGGGATCAGCTGTAATACTGAAATCTCTATACGGGCCCTGAGCTGGAAAGAGTGGGCTGTGTGTGTGTGTGTTTAAGTTTATGTCAGTGTTCTCTGTTCTTGTTTTGCATGGTTTTCATTAAGGATTTAAGTATTTCAGGCTTGTTTCCCAGAGTGTTTTGTATGTTGTGTCTTGTGCGTTTGTTTTTTTTCTGCTGGCAATTTTACATGTGTTTTGTCTTTGTTCTTGCTCACGCCAGTTTATTTGTGTGTATGAAGATTCAAGAATCAGAGTTCTTTATGAGCATTACAATTCTCTCAGTCAGGATACACACACTCAGCATATCAGGCTTTTAATTGCTCTCTGTAGTATGTCTGTGCAATTATTTTTTAAATAATTAAACACTTTGTTTAATTATTTTTGATCAGTGAATGTTGGACATACATGTTTTATCCGTCATTGAAATGGACGCACCAAGGCAGTAAGTGTATCGCATTACGTTTTCATCAACTTACAGGTTATTTATTGTAGCTATGTGGCCGCTCAGTTTAAAATTTGCCCAAAATCTGTTATAAAACATAAAGTGCTACGCACAGGCTATTTAAGACAGTATTGACAATGACTCAATGACAAATGCTAGACTAAAACGCTAGACTTGCTAGACTTCTCTGCTCCTCAAATACAAAAAATATTAGCCTTTATATACAGAGAGAGTTGCTTAAAGAAAACGCTGTACTTATTCAAACAACCAGTTCTTTTTACAAAATGCAAATAAGCAGATACTTCATTCATGATTGAGGTGGGTGAAGTTGTGAGGTTTGACTGACAGTTTGAGGATCCAATGTAGTTATGAGGTTTAGTCACAAGCTCTTTATAATACATTTCAGTCAGATGTAAAAGGGTGACCAATAGTAATGATGGGAAAGTAATGGAAAAAAATGAGGAAATGTTCTGCCTGATATTTTACATTTTGTTTATAGAATAGAAAATTGTCCCCCTCTCCTCTATCCACATAGAGTTATCACACTACCATTCAAAAGTTTGGGTTAGTAAGATTTGTTATGTTTTTGAAAGAAGTCTCTTAGATCACCAAGGCATTTATTTGATCAAAAATACAGTAAAAACAGTAATATTGTGAAATGTCAAATTTAAAAATAACTGTTTTCTATTATTATATTAAATAATGATATATTATATTAATATATTTTAAAATGTAATTTATTCCTGTGATGGCCAAGCTGAATTTTCAGCATCATTACTCCAGTCTTTAGTGTCACATGATCCTTAAAAAATCAGTCTGATATGCTGATTTGGTCCTCAAGAACCATTTATTATTGTTATCAATGTTGAAAACATATTAATATTTTAGATAGATGAATAGATTTTTTTCATGAATAGAAAATATAAATATAAATCATTTATAACATAATGAATGACTTTACTATCACTTTTAACCAATTTAATGAATAAAAGTATTTTGCTGAATAAAATAATTAAGTTATTAAAAAAGAAAAATTATGACCACAAACTTTTGAACCATACTGTTTACACAATCCATTGTGAACACAAATGATTTGTGCAGCAATAGTGTCTTGAGTTCACATGAGTATTATTGATATATTGAATGCAAACTCTTTGAACATATGGGTTAAAGAATTATGCTCTTAGAGTCTTCCAAATTCAGATAAAGCTGTTGGAACATGTTCAATAAATCAAACTTTTCACTGAACACTCATAGATGGCATTTAATCCGTGTCCAAATGTCTTGCTATTTCTTTTTAAGTATATGGAATATGAAGAGTTTTATGTATACGCTAAATTTCAAGATGACTTATTCTGAAAACAAGCTGAAAAGTGGTGCTATTGTAGCCTTGCTCCACCCTCCTATATACTTTCGCTCAATTTTCATTTTCCTTCAGTCCTACGTTTGGGATTGTCCTGTATTCTTTGGTTTTCTCCGGTCAATTTTTTACCGGGCCAATCAGCGAACAGAGGGAGTGGCTGAGAACGATGACGTTGATGTAGTGCGCTAGTTAGAGTCGTCATACGTCACGACCAAACGTTAGCGATTGGTTATGGCAGATCCAGAGTGACTCTGGGGAGATCCAATAGTTTTAGACTTCAACAGAGTACCCGCCTATAAGGAAGTTAACGCTTGTCAATGGAGCGATGCCAGACTCTATGTACAAATTAAATGTACGAGAGTCTGGTGGGACCAGGCTAGTGCTATTGATGGTGTAACCTGCTTTCTTGAGTCTGTATGTCTGCAGGAGAGACAACCAGGATCTCTAGGACAAATGTAATTTCATTCACTCAGACCATATGCTGTAATCTGGCAGCGGTTCAGTGAAAACACAAAGGCCTCATATTTCTGCAGTCTAAACGTAGACTTTGATGTATTTAGGTCAGAGCTTAGCACATTCTTGGCAGGTTTGTATACCAGCCCATATAGTTTGTAAAACTGTAACTTTACTGATATTTTACTAAAGAAATGAGCCAGGTTGTGCATTACAACGAATGTACCACGGGTAAGGTGTGTAAGCATGTGGCTTTTTTAAAATAAATGTTAAATAAATATAAACATAAACAGTTACATTTATTATTGACAAAAATCAGGACAAACAATGTCTGCCATGTAATATAGTTCATTAGCCTAATTGCACTATGTTTGTTTGCATGAAATGGAAGTTGCCATTAGTCTCGCGTAGCCAGACCTGCAGACTGATGGCAGAAGGTCTGGACTCTATCGCAGCTTTTCTTGACCAAGGACCGCCCTAGAGGACGTTTGACTGACAATGGGAGCAACCAATCACAGTTTGTTTTGTTCCGCGTCATGTTTAGGGGTGTGATAATATAATGTCGATGTCCCTTCCCTTCAATAATAGACCGGCGTTCATCTAATAAATTATTCATTCAAGAACGTTATGCAAGTTTACTGCAACAATGGAGCCGCGAACTTCACAAACTTTTGTAAATCCAGCGTTTAGTTGAGCCTGGTAAGCGCTCATTGTCACAGTTGTAAACACAACGGCTTCTTCCAGGAGGGGTTTTGGCGTCACGGCATTTGTTTCCAGGAGGACCGTTAAAGCACACGACACACGCGTCTCCCTGTATCCTATAGAATTCAACCAATCAGATCGCAACTTCGAAACTCCTAAAGTGTTTCCAGAAAAGTGTGCCATATGGATCAGACGTTCAGCCAACGGTCCGTGGGCGTGACGTCTGAGGGTGTATTCACACCAGGAAAGTCCGATAGTTCACTTGCTTTGGTCCGGACCAAATAATTTTTTATTTTTTATTTTTTGGTACGGTTCGCTTTCACACTGCTCTTTATGCAAGTGAACCAAAATTTGTCAACAAAACCACACGTGTGCTAAGGTCGTCCATTCATTGGACAAGGATTCTCAAGTAGGGAAATCAGGAAGTGCAAAAAAAGTTCAGCATGGAGATATTTCGTACTGCAATATTTGTTATTTTACTAATTTTGTGTTATTCTGTACAAACGTAATATGAAGAAACTGCGCAGAAGACGGATAAGGTATAAAGTTTTGATTCAGAGAGGGGCTATGTTCACACATTCAAATAATGAGATTCTTATTGTATATAGGCTACTGCTAACAAGTGCTGTCAATGTTAACGCTTGCGATTTAAGTTTGTCCAGTTTAATGCAGCGTCACCGTCATCCTTGTATTGTAACTATCGTTACATTATATGAACTGCAAAAGCTTTTTTTTGCATCTATGCGCGATTAGACTAAAGAGAACGCGCTGTATGTGAATGTCCTGATGCACACACTCATGCATTCATTCCATTCCAATGACGCACACACGGCGAGCCAGACAGCGCGCCGGAATGGAATTCTCTTTCGGACTTGAACAACAATAACACAAACCATTATGCCAAAATCTCCGACTACTGAAGCCTTTTAACTCAAAGGCGCAGTGCTTTCTTGCAATTGGGTCGGTTCATGTTCACACCGTAAACGAACCGTACCAGAGTTCGTTTGGAACCGTACCGAGACCACCTCTTCAGCTGGGTCTCGGTTCGGTTGTTTGGTCCGCACCCGAGTTCGATTGCTGTATTCACACCTGCCCAAAAGGTCCGCACCAAGGGGGGAAACGAACTAGAGTTCGATTCAATCGAACCAAACAAGGCAGGTGTGAATACACCCTGAGACTGAGGGTGTATTCACACCTGCCTTGTTTGGTTCGAGTGAATCGAACTCTAGTTCGTTTCCCCCCTTGGTGCGGACCTTTTGGGCAGGTGTGAATACAGCAATATCGAACAGGGTGCGGACCGAACAACCGAACCGAGACCCAGCTGAAGAGGTGGTCTCGGTACGGTTCCAAACGAACTCTGGTATGGTTCGTTTACGGTGTGAACATGAACCGACCCAATTGCAAGAAAGCACTGCGCCTTTGAGTTAACAGGCTTCCGTAGTCGGAGATTTTGGCATAATGGTTTGTGTTATTGTTGTTCAAGTGCGAAAGAGAATTCCATTCCGGCGCGCTGTCTGGCCACACGATACTGTTGCGCGTCTTTCTGCGCGTCGTGTGTGCGTCATTGGAATGGAATGAATGAATGAGTGTGTGCATCAGGACATTCACATACAGAGCGTTCTCTTTAGTGTAATCGCGCATAGATGCAAAAAAAGCTTTTGCAGTTCATATAATCATTATAATGTAACGATAGTTAGGCTACAATACAAGGATGACACTGCGTTAAACTGGACAAACTTAAATCGCAAGCGTTAACATTGACAGCACTTGTTAGCAGTATATACAATAAGAATCTCATTATTTGAATGTGTGAACATATCTCCTCTCTATGAATCAAAACTTTATACCTTATCCGTCTTCTGCGCAGTTTCTTCATATTGCGTTCGTACAGAATAACACAAAATTAGTAAAATAACAAATATTGCAGTATGAAATATCTCCATGCTGAGCCTTTTTTGCACTTACTGATTTCCCTACTTGAGAATCCTTGTCCAATGAATGGACGACCTTAGCACACGTGTGGTTTTGTTTACAAATTTTGGTTCACTTGCAAAAAGAGCAGTGTGAAAGCGAACCGTACCAAAAAAAAAAAAAAAAAAATTTATTTGGTCCGGACCAAAGCAAGTGAACTATCGGACTTTCCTGGTGTGAATACACCCTGAGACTAAGTTGCCATAGTCTGTTCTGTGACGCATATGTGAAACCGCTTCTCGAACAAGAAAAAATTTAGATGGGACTTGACTCTGTCCACCAGGAATTGATTGGATCGTTGAATTATTGTGGTTTGCGATTGGTTTGCAATAGTTATTTTGATTATGTTTATGATGGCAAATAAATTGAAGTGAAAAAAAATGGATGTGCACGGATAAATCATTTATAATAAATACCTCCATATTCCATAAAAAATGAGAATTGCCCATTTTGATTTCATGGTGACTTTAAACAAATAGCTCGTTCAATCAGAATTTAGAGTTTCAGAATTTCTATAATAAGGTGTTTTTCATTATTGGATTACTTATTCATCTTTTTATATTGGCAACGTGAAAGCATCTTCATGTGAAAGGTATACTTTGTCCATCTTGACCATGAGCTTTTTTTTATTTTGTTTTATTTTGTTTTGAGCTTTGCTCAAAAGATGTGATTATAGATTGAATGCTGTCCCTTGTTTAATGCTGGTCTGGAGCTGGTCAGTCTCACCACACTGGATATTCTGCTGCCATAAAATAAACTTTTGTTTCCTTTCCCTCTTGGTATGAAGAGGATGGTTAGTTGTGATGGTTTGAATTTTGTGCTCAGTACTGTGTGTTCAAGCGTATCATCAGATGAAAAGTCAGCAAATGCACAAACGCCATGCAGGTGGTAATGTGATTTAACTGTCAGATGTTTCAGTCTTACAGCACTGTGAGCAAAGGTTATGGAGTCTTAAACCATAAATGCATCAACAGTAGCACTGGTTAAATCATTTTGAAGGTTATAGTAGAATTGTGGCCAGAATACACACTAATAATTCATAAAATGTCCAGAAAGGTTTTGTTCTGTCTAAGATAAGAGGTTATGGATTTGTTTAAATCTTTGTGATCCTCTTGGGTTTCAGGACCTGAGCTTGGGCCAAGATGAGACAAGCATGTCTGATTCTATTGTCTCTGCCAGTGTGTTTAACCTAATCATAGGTCTGTCTTTCAAAGCGGAAAAAAAGGGAGGATTTGTTTAGAATTCTTTGGCCTTTAACTTCCCAGAGTAAATTTCCAGTCCAGTCAGACTGATATTCGGTAAATGTAAGATGAATTTAGACAGTCAATGACAGAAGAGTTTATTTGCAATCGGGTAAAGTTGGCCTTCTATAGCACAATTTATTGTCCTAAATTCTTTTTGGCAGAATATGATGATATTTCATGATGTACATTTACAGTAAAAGTTTGAGGTCAAAAGTTTTGTTTTTCAAAAAGAATTTAAAACATTTATTCAGCAAGCAGACAGTAAAGATATGTTTAATGTTAAAAAGGTTTTTCATTTCCACAAAAGTATTAAAGGGATATTTCACCCAAAAATGAAAATTACCCTATGATTTACTCACCATCAAGCCATCCTAGGTGTATATGACATTCTTCTTTCAGACGAATACAATTGGAGTTATATTAAAAAAAAAGTCCTGGCTCTTCCAAGCTTTATAATGGCAGTGAATTGCCGTTATGTTTTGAAGTCCATCAAAGTGCATCCATCCATGATAAAAGTGCTCCACACAGCTCTGGTGGGTTAATAAAGGCCTTCTGAAGTGAAGCGATGCGTTCGTGTAAGAAAAATATCCATATTTAAAACTTTATCGGCTAAAATAACTAGCATCCGGCAGATGGCCTCAAGTCGACTTACGCCAAAAGAGTAACACTTGACGTTGTATGCCGTAGGGCGTAGGATGTAGGAGCAGCGTAAGCTTTGACACCTCTCGTGGTTCAAACAGGACTGGGCAACAAACTCAAGCTCCTCCGACATTTCTCTTTAAAAATTCATGACTGGTGTTTTGTTTTGCTCTATCCTCTGCGCTTCTGTGTTCGTCAATGCGTCATGCGTCATGTCAAAGGTTACTCTTTCGCTGTATATCGATACGTACGTCCGTCTGCCGGAAGCTAGTTATTTTAGTCGATAAATTTTTAAATGTGGATATTTTTCTTACACGAACGCATCTCTTCACTTCAGAAGGCCTTTATTAACACGCCAGAGCTGTGTGGAGCACTTTTATCATGGATGGATGCACTTTGATGGACTTCAAAACATAACGGCCATTCACTGCCATTATAAAGTTTGGAAGAGCCAGGACATTTTTTTATATAACTCCGATTGTATTCGTCTGAAAGAAGAATGTCATATACACCTAGGATGGCTTGAGGGTGAGTAAATCATGGGGTAATTTTCATTTTTGGGTGAACTATCCCTTTAAGTGGCGCAATAGTTTTCAACATTGATAATAATAATAAATGTTTCAGTATATTAGGATGATTTCTGAAGGATCATGTAACACTGAAGACTGGAGTAATGGCTGCTAAAAAAATAAGCTTTGCTATCACAGGAATAAATTACATTTTAAATGGAAAAATTATTAAAATAGGAAATAATAATAATAATAATGTAACAATTAGGTCCAGATGATGATGAAAATGAATACCATAAGGATGAAAATAAAACAAGGTCTATTAACTAATTAAATAATGAGGAACTAAAAACAGAGAGCATTTATTCCCAAGATAACGAATAACGCTAAATGTCAAGCAGGTGTGATTGTTAAATGAGTGTCCATAGTAACAGATTAATGGTGGGAAACTAAGACTAAGGAAACAGGAAAGTCCATGAACAAACTAAAGTTCCATAAGGAAACAAAATGAACAAATAGTAGAATATCCCATTATGTAATAAATTAATCAAATAACATTGTTGAGCATAACAAACTTCTTTCAAAATCATTAAAAAGCTTACAGACTCTCTTTTGAATGGTGGTGTTTTTATACATATATATTTATTTGAGGAAAGTGATCCGGAACATTGTCATCCTGCAAGACTTTGTTTTAAAACTATAATTAGGTTGAATTTCTCAGGTTATAATGCACGCAAGCGCCACACTGGATGTGACTTTAATTACACTTGAGCAAACAGCATAACTGTTCATAAACCACTCCACTCTTTAATTTTAATGTCCCCGTACTTAGCACAAACTCATCTGGCCTCAGACACATTTATCTTTTGAACTTACATGCTTTCCAACTGCCAGGTCTTCTTGGGGTCCCTGTGATCCCGTATAATTAAAAGTACTAGTCCATCATTGCAGCGACTGTCTTACTGATTGGATCAAATGACAGTTGCTATCGTCTGTGCCTTTGTGTCTGTGATGCTAAACAGTCTGACCCTGAGGGCGATGGAACGAAAGAATGTAGAAAATTAAAAGAGCAATTTTCACACACTTTGTGCATGTTTATGAGCTTTTTGAGTGCTGATTATAAACTATTTTGGTTGAAATGGAAAAGAATATCTCTCACTTCTTTTCCCTTCATGTTGAAATTACAGAGGACGAGAGTCAACATTTCCAGACATGTCCTCCAAGAGACTCCTCAGATCTTGCTCCTCAAGTGTGAGTGTGTGTGTGTGTGTGAGTGTGATGCTGACTTACGTACGCAACAGAAGTCCCATGTATATATTTACACAGAAAAATCCCACCACTTGTCTTTTTTTAGTTAACGACTAGTCTCATATTCCTTTCCGTGTCCTGTTTAAGTGATGTCATTTGATATTTTCAGATGTTTGTCCTCTACTGTCCATTTCTTCCATTATACATTCTCATTACATCTCATTTAATGTTTTTTTTGTCTGTTTTTTTTTCTCTCCAGCTGTCCATGACAACCCCAACAGCCTGAGATACAAGTACAATTTCATTGCAGATGTTGTAGAGAAGATCGCCCCTGCCGTGGTTCATATTGAACTCTACCGCAAGTAAGGTTCTCACATAAGCTTTCATTAGTCCATAAGATTGACAGAGGAACATTTAACCAAATGTATTTTTCTTTACCTCCATTTCCATCTCTCTTTCTCTTTCATGCCCTTTGCCACTTTTTTTAGGATGGTGTACTCAAAGCGTGAGATGGCAGTGGCGAGCGGGTCAGGGTTTGTGGTGTCTGACGATGGCCTCATTGTGACAAACGCCCACGTGGTAGCCAATAAAAACCGTGTGAAGGTGGAGCTTAAAAACGGAGCCTCTTATGATGCTAAGATCAAAGATGTCGATGAAAAAGCAGACATCGCCCTTATAAAGATTGATCCACCGGTAAGAGGAATCAACACAACACTGCTTTTAAGTCACCATAATTTTGCCCAGTAAGACATGTTCTGGGTAACCCTACCCATAACAATCAGAAAGAAATGATTGGTGAATAAGAATGGTGCAGATGCCTTAACTCTTGTTGTAAGCCTAAACTTTACATAAACTGTAAACTTGTCTCTCAGATCTGATTGATTGATTGGAATGTTATTCCAGGATCAACAAAGATGTTGATCCAAGAACGAGTACTTTGTGAAATCACGTTCAACGCTTTGGTCAGGCACTTTACGGTACACATAGCTTTTTTTGCAGTAGAATGAGCATTAGAAGCACAAATCCCATGTTTGTTGTTGTTGTTGTGAAAACTATTGTATATAACCTACTGTTTTTTGTGCATTTTGAAATCTATTTAGTTAATATTAATTTTGACTAATATTTCACCCCTTATCCTTGCAAACCCCGTTACACATTTCTTATGGAATTAGTTTTTTATGTTTAATGTTTATTGCTAGTATTGCTAATATTTATATAATATTTATTTATTTATTTTTAATATAAAATGTCAAATTTGACCTACTGGGGTTTCAGATCTTATTTTGTACTCTATTCATGGAAAGTGCCATATATCCTTCTACAACAAATCCAAGGTTCTTGCTGGCAACAATAATGGCAACATTCAGGTTGACTTCCCTTCAATAGCATCCTTGAGCTGTTCTCCCATTTTAGGTTGACCAGAGGAAAGGGTAAATGAGGTTGAGGAAGGTTGACTTACAGACAGAGGGAAAGTTTACTAGGCTGGAACAGATGTTGTACTCTCTTCATTAGGCCTAAAAGTGTACATACACATTCACCCAGAGACTCGCATGCTAAAGTAATGCTCCAGAAAGCAGTTGACTGTTTTAATGACCATTATTCGCTCAGCAGGCACTTAGCATGTTTAGCCTACCACAGACCAAACATCAGTGTGGTTTGTGTACTGAGGTGGACAGATTGAATTTTTTTTTAATGTCTCTTTTACACAGGAAGCCACCGCACCGTGGTTTATAAATGGAAGCGAAGGTTTTATTTTTAATCCTGATTGTTTATACTGAAAAAGTTTCAAGAATGAATACGTACTGCACTGCAACAAATACGCCAGGCTCTGTTTTAGAATATAGTTACTATTAGTGCAACATCAAAAACCAAGTCCAAATAAACTAAGAGTGTTTCTTTAACAGAAGAAAAAAACAGATAGGCAAGCTAAAGATTGCAGGAATTCAAACTTGACTATATTTCAGCGATTACCGCATTCACATAGCCTAGTAATATTTGGAAAGGAGACTTTTCATGTAACCAAAATAGGAACATTACCGACCCCATAAATACAGAATGACCAACGCAATCCTTATAAGGCATCTTAGGCGAAATTTTCTATTACCCACAACCCCCCGCTCACTCAGGTCAGTGCAGTGCACTGTGCAGACTCTTATAATATATGTCAATGCGAGCTGATAGACACCAGGCAGCATGTTTGGCTGACAATCCTAACCTCACAATCACTCAGGCTCTTAAACATATGTTCTCCAGAGAAATAAAGCACACTCAAGCCCAGACTGCAAGTTTAATCTGATCCGGTGTTCCCAAAGAATGCATACTGCTCCAAGATCAGATTCCTCGACTGCTTCTTATCCCAATCCCTGTAGTCAAAACTTATCCCATGGCAGTGCCTACAGTCTGAGATGTTTTATGTAGCTCTCTCTCTCTCAGCTGGTGTTTCGGATGCTGCTGGATTGAATCAGTGACTCTTTAACGGCCAGCTGCTAAAGAGTTTGCCCCAGTTTGAGTGAGTGATCTTGAATGACATCATGGCCATGTGTGTATGTGTGAGCTACATTGAAAGAGTTTAATAGAGACAGTTCAGTTCTTGCCTCTGATATAAGACGTGCATGCCTCTAACTAACAGGACATTGGGGAAAACAAAAGAGGATCAAAAAAGGGGATTGGCTTGAATGGCACAACAAGTAAGTTAGAGTTCATGCTCTGGAAAAGGATCAGGCACCGCAAAGACCCTGGGGAGACTGAGTTTGTGTGTGTGCCTGCATCCCTGTAAGCAATTACTGCAATTTCTTCCCTTTTTCTGATACATGTTGTGAGGTTTTAAGTAGGTCAGTACTTTCAGTAAGTACGCTTACATATGCTGTTATAATCGAGTTTTTAAATAGTCCCGCTACAGACTGAGCCGCCTGCCTGCGTCTGATTAATATGTCTGATTAACATGTATACATGTTGGATAAAGCTGAGCTATATCTATAGGTCTGGTAGTCTGTGTTGGGAAAAATGATGAGGATGTTGAAGAAGAACATCCAAATCTTAAACCTTTTACCCTGTTACAGTTTACCTCTCTTAAATGAAGTTGCTCCTGTTGTAACAGCTGTGTCATATGTTAAGGAAGTTCTGACACCCCATTGTCTGAGATGGTTCTCTGTGTCCCACACCCATTCCCATTCTACAATTGATGATGACCATTTTGCTCAGGATGTGATCAAACCAAATGGTGCAGAAACAATATAACTTGACTTTCTTCTTCTACGTAATTAAGCCATTTTAGGGATGAGCTCATTCTAAAATATAATCTGGAGTGGAATCTGAGTCGAGGCAAACTACAATTTCTTACATCTGACTTAAAAACATTTTAAAAAATATTTTACAAAATATAAATTACTGCTTTAGTCCAAATGAAATCAAACTTTTAAAATGCATGTAAAGTATTTTACATTGTTTTTCAGATCATGCATTCTCTGGGAATTGAACTCTTGACCTTGGTGTTGCTACCACCATGCTATATTAATTGAGCTACAGGAATGCTAGTTGGAAGTAGAAAACTACCTATCTTTTTGAAAAATACAACTACAAAAACTGAACAATTTGAATGAACTGATTCACTAATAGAAATCAGGATACTAATTCATTGAATCGAGCCAAAGAAACTGAGATTTGAGAGTTTGTATGAGTGAGAAAACGAGAGTGAAGAAAAAGTGTTGATTATTCCTCAGCTAACTTGGCTATAGCTAGGCAAAAAAAAAAAAACACTGATGTAACATTCTGTCATGCCACACCAATATTTGTTGTAGTTGTAGTTAATATGTTAGTTCTATCACAAACTTTTGTTAGTTACTACCCAACCTCAGAGACTAAACTCACATTCACTAACATATGCTCATGCATTGGCTTGTTGAGAAAAAATGAGCTTATATATCACACAGCACAGTTTCACTTATGCAGAAAATGGGCAGCACATGGTGGATGAACTGAGAGGGGAGTCATAGAGCAGATTATTTATTTTCTTCCCAATCTTTTGTCCTCCATATAGTCTTTCTTCCCCTCGTCTCTCTCCCTTTATTGGTGGCTGTCTGTCTCTTGGGAAATCATTACTCTGACTGCAAGCCAGACTTCATAAACAGAAAAGAGGGGAAAGTTTGGTTCTGAAAATGTGGTTAGGGACTGAAAATGAGTGTGTGTGTGTGTGTGTGGACACAAATTTAACCCACATTCAAGGCGATGCTGTACGGATGAGGAGCTCTGAAGGGTCCAACCTCCACACTCAGTTGAACTTCCCATCATTCCTGTTCCCAAACTCAGAAGCTCCAGGAAAATGAATCATTTTCATGTCTCAGCCCATCACACATTTAATCAACTCATTTGTAAATCTCCCATTTGTCTTCCTTTCCATTCCTCTGCTCTGGTCGTGAGCCAAAGCAAAGAGCAAGGTTCCCGTTTAGCATAAGAAAATTAAGGCTAATACATGCTGTGCTTGCGCACACACACAGTTTTCTTTGGATTATCGATGTTCCAGTGGCCTAAAATGCAGTCCAGACTACTGTAATGTGGCTGACTGCTGGTTGGGCCAATTGAGTCATTTAATATTACAGGGTAAGATGTGAATCACACGTGGGAAAAGAGCAGTAGTTTTGGTCAGAGTGGAAGTATGGAAAGGCATAGAGGATATACATGGTATAATCTACCATGTGTGACATTAACGTGGAAATAGAATGTCACTGAAACCGCTTTACCACCCCCCTCCCCCCACACACACACTCAGAAACTCACAAGTCTGAACTCGTCTCAGGTTTGCAGTATACGGTATCCCATGGTCCCAGGCTGATATTTGCAGCTGCTCTGTGATTGAATACACCAAAAACACATTGGAAGGAAGGAAAATCATATCTTTTAAATATTGCAATTATTGTTAAATGCAACGAGAGCAGCAAATAAGTCTCCCAACTTCTCAGTTGGAGAAAATACCAATTTAAGTGTATATGTCTCCTTTAAAAAAAAAAAAAAAAAAAAAAATGTAAGTTTTAAATAAGGTCTTAACAGTCAGTATGTTTTTTACATATAAGAGACAGTCTTTATTTGTCCGAGTATACATGAGACAATGCATATACGCCTACACAATGTTAAAATTTGAAGCATTAAATACATTATGCATAATTGTCTTATCTGTGCCTATATTTTTTTTACTCATAGGGACTTTTTGGAGAAATCTCAAAGACAAAGAGTGTGCTATACTTACATGAAACATAATTGAGAACTCTATTAAGTCTACTGAGCTTTGATGGAGAAACCTCTGAGGTTTTCTTCAGGGAAGAACCTTCAATAGCTCACTCACTGAAAATATCTTGCAGCCACATCCAACACAAACCCACCAAGTGGAGAATCCGGTGCTTGCAATTAAACTGGCGCTTATCTTCTAAAGTCACTCACAACGCAGTAATTAGAGGCACAACGTGGGATGAGATGCCTACTGAAGGGCACAATGATGACAGAGCGGGACGGTGATCTCAGTAACTCCGGTTCCTATAGTCTAATGATGTCTTTTGAATGCTTCTTTTTCTGCATTTGTTCAGAATGTGACTAACTGAAAACTGGTGTTTAAAAGCAGACACACATTTTAATAGTGCATGGGAATGTCAACCTGTGGCAACTCTGTCACTCTAATAATGAAGTAAACCTTTGTCAGACTGTTACCCATTTTGCACCTGCATAAGTGCTTGTTAAAGTGTATCTACTGAAATGGTTTTTACAGATGTGGGCAGTGGAAATGCGGTTTGATTGAAATAAACTCAAAAGGAAATTAAAATCACCTCAAGAAATCAAATATATCACTACCAATTTTATAGGTGAGGAAATTGACTATCATTCAGTGTTTTTTGTTCACATCATCCATATCAATATATAAATGTTTGAGAGATGTCCTTATCCTTTACAGAAAATCAAGTGGTATTTGTTTTCATTGTTGTTTTGTGTTGTTCTCTGTCTGACATGAGTCTGGTTGGTATGTGTATATAGTTTATCTCTACTGAAAGTAGATCATTCTTGTTTAGCTTTTTTTCTTTGCCTTTCTTGTGACACATGTCTTCTATCTCTGTTTGGAGATCCCTATCTCCTTATCTTGGAGGTCTTATGGGGACAACAAAGTCTTCTTTCTCAAAGTTCTACTAGTGTTTCATTGGCATCGGGTGAGGGTGAGACTGTTTTTACATGTCCCAGATTGACTGGTATTTTCAGACTGCGGTATCATTAACAAAGACACCTGGGTAACTGGGTGCTTTTATAGGCCAGATGGATGCAGGTGTTTCTGCTGGTAAATGTTTATAAGGAACTGCTGACCAGTAGTCTCACATAGCAGAGCTTTATAAGAGTTCATGGCCTGTTATGGTAACCTCACAACCTGCTGAAATGACCAACGTAACTGGTCACCATCATATGTTGTATGTCAGAGTAGCTTGTCATATACGGTACACAAAATTATATAGGCTACTTGTCCTATACACTTTTCTTCTATGGAATCAGCAGAGCGTTAGTGACTTTACGCACCATGCGTCTCAGCACTCGGTAATCTCGCTCTGTGACTTTAAGTGATCTTCGGTTCGGTTCCGAGTTCCTGATGTTCCTAAATGCTTCCACTTTCCAATAATGTCACTTACAGAAGACAGTGGAATATCTAGTAGGGATGAAACTCATTACAAAGGTGCCATCCTATCACAGCTTGAATTCACTGAGCTCTTCAGAACAACCCATTTTTTCACAAATTATCATTTTACATTTTAAAATATATTCAATTAGAAAAAAGTTATTTTAAATTGTAATAATATTTAACAATATTACTGTTTTTGTTGTTGCTGTTGTTGTATTTTTAATCAAATAAATGCAGGCTTGGTGAGCAAAAGAGACTTATTTTAAAAACATTAAAAAATCTTAACGATCCCAAACGTTTGAATGGCAGTGTATGAATTTAATTTGTGTTATTTTTTTTAATGTTTGTTTATTTGTTTGTTTGCAGCTGTGCCTAAACAAATGTGTCTATATAATATATATAGATACACACACACATTAATTACAAAGCTTTTTTTAGCTCTCGCACCATTTTTGACATCCTGCCAATGTATAATCACTGCTCTAATATACTGATAATAGCCTAGTTTGAGTTCGGACATGAACACTGAGTCATCTTTGTGGTGAGGAGAAAGAGTAAAAATATAGAGGGAAGCTTTCATTGTGGTTTTATCCTGTAGAATAGATGTTAAATGGAAACTATAATTTCACACACACACAAAATGGTTGACCAAAATGCCACATTGACACAAAATGGCTGACATAGCTTCATTATGGCTAATAAGTGGTGTGAGTTCTAATGTGACTTTTGTGTCTGAAGCATGATCTCATCTTTTTGCAATGGTAACCCAATAGAGCTCTGATGGGCAGTGTTTGGCTGATCTTTGATTCCGACACACAAACATATTCGTACGGATATATATTGTGCCCTTCATCATTAGGGCGGTACACACAATGTTGATTAGGATTGCTTTTTAATATAAACTGTGCAATAAGTGCAATAAACAATTATAAACTACATTTAAGTGTTTTATATAACTTTATACTTAAGCTTGCTTGAAAAGGAAATTAAGATTATAAGGTTATGAATTCAAATTTCAAGAATACAGGATCAATTCTTTATCCTTGAATAATTTAGCCCATTGCTGTGCATCATTTTGTGCCTCTAGGGAGGAGGGAGTAATACATTTCTTTGTCTAGTTTGCCAGTCATCATCATCTTTATCCTCTTCTATTTTTATAACCCCGGTAGCGCAGGTCGAGTTCGCTGAGAGTTCACCTCGTGATAAATGCTCAGGATCAGCTTACTCTGGACTTACAGTTTCCTTCCTCTCCATCAGGTAGATACAGCCTGAGTAGAAACTGTGCAGTAACAAGGCAGCCATTTTGTTTCTTGTTTAAGGTGTTAGTTCAGATATACCAACAAAGATTCTTCCAGCCTAACATTTTATAGTGGTAATATTGTGAAACATCTTCCTGTAATTTCCAAATCAGGCCTTAAGGCCCGCTCACACCAAGAACGATAACTATAAAGATAACGATAATAATATAGTTCTAGAAATCTAAATAAACTACTAAATATAAAAGAATAGCAGAGTCCACACCACAGCTATAACGATAACGATATAGAGGAACGATATCGTTGGGATCACTTTCAGAACGTTTTTTTTTTCCAGCGGTTGAACAATAAAACACTGACAGCCAATCAGAATCCATTCAGATTTAAGGGCTTGAGCATTTAAAATGGCAGACGACATTGCGGATGTCATGGGTTAGCTGTGATGAATGAATCACACAACGACAGGAATACAATTACAACAAGCTTTCATATAACATGCAGGACAACTCAGAAGAATAAGGGTACACAGCTACTTGCATAAACGTGAACGGACAAAGGAACAGACAGAAACTCAGGGTATAAATGCATGAGGCAATAAAGGAAAGTAATCAGGTTCACAGCTGAACAGAATAGCTAAGGAAATAAATGAGAACTCAAACGGACAGGCAAACGGGAAAAAATAATCAGCAGTTAATAGCTAAGGTCAGCCGTGTATTAAAGCCGTGTATGTGCTACATGAACAGCAAAAACATGTTCAATGGCATGTTATACATATACTTTTAAACTGAAGTGCGCAAGCTTAGAATAAACTGACTGCCATCGTGTGTTGGTGTGGACACAAATATAGTTATCGTTATAGTTATCTTTATAGTTATCGTTCTTGGTGTGAACGGGCCTTTAGGGAGCTCAGACAGACATTACACGACCTCTAAACAATCCAATATTGAAAATTTCCCTCATTAACCTTTCAATGATGTTTTCTCAGTAAAGACATCTCACATCGCTATCCTCAAAATAGCCGCAATTCATAAAAAGCCCATATATGTGAGGAAAAATTAGAATGTGTGTGCATATCAAGCTCAGCATGTCTGTTATCCACTCTCTGACTCTATTTTTACTGTCAGTAAACAAACTAGACACCAGTGCAGTAGCTAAACATGCATATTCTGTTGTCACGTTGATCGTCCTAGTCAAGCCCCTGTGATGAGAGGGGAGATTCCATAAATGATTCCCCACAGGAAGGGCAAAACAGCATTCTGATTTGTCCCGTCCTGTCCTAAGTGCCTATTTTTCCATGATGTCATAAAGGTTGCCCGGCGATAAGGTTTCAGAGGTCTGAATTTAAAATCCAAACTCCTGTTTAGCAGACACTTGATAGCGGACGCACGGAGGTGTTAGAATAGGACTGTTTGTATACCAGTTCTGGGCAGTTCAGGAAACTGAAGGGTAGAATTATGGAACGCCTGCATAAGCATTTATCACATGACTGACTTTGCAATGTCATAAAGTTGCTAGAATGTCAAAAACAGCTGTGTTGGGTGGCCACTATTGGATATCAATTAAAGTTCTTTTATAAACTTTTGCAGGCTTTAAGATTGTGAAAGTTTGGATTATTCTTGTCTTATGGGCAGATAGTGAAATAAAGGCTGCATTTCCAATGTAATCGTTTTTTTTCCCTTCTCTTTCTGGCCAACAGAGTAAGCTTCCTGTGCTTCTGCTCGGCCGATCGGCTGACCTCAGACCAGGAGAATTCGTGGTTGCCATCGGCAGCCCATTTTCCCTCCAGAATACGGTTACCACAGGGATAGTAAGCACCACGCAGAGAGGCGGGAAAGAGTTGGGTCTACGAAACTCAGATATGGATTACATTCAGACTGACGCCATCATTAACGTGAGTGAATAATTGCACTCTTTCTAACTGCAAATTTTATTTATTGCTTTATTTTTAATTAAAGTAATTTATTACTTGTTTTATTATTTTTTATGTCTGTCTTTCCATCTGATGGTCTTACCATGAGGCTCACACCATATGCACACACAAATCAAGACACATAACCCAAGCATGTCCTAACACATGAAATGTCTCTTTTACAGTATGGCAACTCAGGAGGACCATTAGTCAATCTGGTGAGCATGTTCTCATTCTAAAACTGTTCAATAAAATCCCATATATGAATATAAACTATGTATTTGCAGAGCATGGTTGTGTGGTAATCATCAGGACCCATTTTCATGAATGTGTCTGGTGTTACAGTAATGTTACCCAGTGAGACCCAGTGTAATTTGACATAGTGCAACTCTAACCCTCAGCCAAATGTGTAAAAGGGCATCTTTTTTAAGTTCATGTCCCAAGGATTACAGTAAAGAGTGAATATGTAAGGGAGAATGTACATTATCGAAAGATAAACCCTGATAAGGTGATCAGGACCTGCAGTGGAGGGGTCTTGTATCATCCCAAAGGTGTTTTTTGTGATAATGACCATTTGAATGTTCATAATCCTACTATTTAATAAGTTACCAAATAAATAAACAATTATACATGAAATACTTATTTGAGTCATTGTTACATAAGTATTATTTATGTACTGTTATACTATTTATTAGTACTTTATTTTAGCTTTTATTTTCAGTTTTAATTTTAATTTTGAGTAATTGTTATATGTGCTTTTTTTGTGTAATTATTAATTACCAATTATAAGGCATCATGTTACGGATCTATGAGGGAGGACTCAAGCGCAGAATGAGTGTTAACGGCTTTTATTGAAAGACAGTTGACAAGACGAGAGATGGTGGGTGAGGAAGTGATAACAGTCCAAACAGTAGGCAGGGAACAAAGCACAATGACAGGCAAGCTGAGAGGGTGGATGGACTCACACGTAGATGGACTCACAGGGCACGATCAGTCACTACACTGGTCTCTGCTTGGTAGAGAGGAAGCAGCCAGTTTGCAGGGCTGGAACAAACAGGGAAACACAACAAACACAAGACAGGGTATCCAGGCACTATTCACAACTGGACCCATGAGCAATAAGTAACAGGTAGCCCAACACACTCAATGACAACAAACTGGCAAAACATGAGGGCAAGAGAACACATATAAAGGGAGCTGAGAACAAGAAGAACAGGTGACCACATTCAGACAAGGAACAGGTGAACACACTCAGGAAACCGAGGACTCAACAAGTGAGCAGAGACCATGAGGAACAGGTGACAACACTCGACAAACGAGGACTCAACTAAGAGGGCGTGGTACTGGGAAACAAGGAGGCAGGAACAGAGGAGCACATGGCCAACACAAACAAAGACAGAGCCATATATTTAAGCACAACACAAACATAGAGACATGAAACAAAGATAACACAGACAAAGCTGCCAGGGCAGAGCCCTGATACATCATTTCTAATTTTCTAATTTCTTTCAGCTAAATTGAAATTACAGAAAATCATTTTTAATAGTTTTGGTTAAAATAACAATACTGTTTTGGGTTAAAATGATCACAAATTATTTTAGAATCTAATATAATATGAGAGTCGTGTTCTTGATTGGTTTCCAGGGGCAACTTGACTTGAATGAAACAAGTTTATTTTAGATGTTACTTACTACTTACTACATTTCCTACGTTTTTGGACATGAAAGTAATTTTTAAAGTAACAGCAGGATAATCATACCTGATCATTCTTTTTCCTGTAGGATGGTGAAGTGATAGGGATCAACACATTGAAGGTCACAGCCGGTATCTCCTTTGCTATTCCGTCAGACAAGATACGTCAGTTTCTTGCTGAGTCGTATGACAGACTGGCCAGAGGTACGACACAGCACATGCATATCCAGAACTGATATATGACAGAGTAGCGGTGTGTTACTTTATTCTTTATACTAACTTACCTTTTGTTCATCTGGCTGTTTTACAGGACGAGGAGCGACCAAGAAAAGATACATCGGTGTTCGTATGATGACCCTCACTCCTGCGTGAGTAGGCTACATAACCACTTCCATGCATCAAACTAATGAATACCTAAGGTTAATGTTATGACCTTATGAAAGATTTTACATGATTATGTAAATGATTTCTATGAGATCTCTGTTTTTATACTCTGCATGATTGATAGTACCATATTACACAGAGTGTTAGTTTTAATATTTTCTTTGATGGCAACAGATCTGATGTAATTCTATTCATTCCCGCTCGCAGACTGTCCAAAGAGCTGAAAGGTCGACTGCGAGACTTCCCTGACATCACGTCAGGAGCCTATGTGATTGAGGTCATCTCCAAAACCCCAGCTGCAGCGTGAGTCACCAAAACTCGAAGTCCCATAATGCCAAGCATGTCAAGAGCGCAGGTCAACTCGTTTGGCAGCACTCGCATGCTGTTTTTACTGGCCACATGCTCTCTGCCGTCATGCTTGGAGGGATATTGTCTTTGGCTCCATTTGTCTCCACATGTTTTAAATTTATGTTAGAGTCCCATCAAAACACACTCGCACAAAAACCTGCTGATGTTCATCATTTCAGCCCGACATGTTTATTGACTCTCACAAAAAACCTCTTCTTCTGTTTTGAAAAGCATTATGTGCGTAAGAGCGAGAGAGGCATCTAAAGTGCTGAAAATGCATACGAATTGAAGGGATAGTTCTCCTAAAAATCAAAACTCATGTCGTTCCAAACTTGTATGACTTTCTTTTTTTTCTGTGAAACTTTCATTGGACAGAAAAAAACCCCAGCTGAAATATTCCTACATAATAAAAAAAAAAATGTCATGGAACAACATGAGGGTGAGTAAATGATGACAGATTTTTATTTTCGTCTGAACAATCCCTTTAAATTCGACTAACAACTTCCAGTTAGTCACCCAAATCATGTCTCAGGTCCTGTCACTGCCACATCACATCCGTTAGCATTTTTAGTGCATCTTGTCTTCATACATGTCTGTTAAAAACAAAAGCAAACACATACTCAAAGGCAAATTTATGGTTTGCAGGTTCGTGTGATGAAATTCTTTGTGCATGAAACACTATTTTGTTATAATTCCACAACCACAGTCCAATCCACTGCCCACCACATCCTGATCCAGGACATTTTTAGTTTTCCTGAAAGCTTGGACATGTTAAGAACAAGCTCAGATGGCACCCAGACACACAAACAACTGCTTCTTTCCTCTCGGTGCGACATCACTACGGTTATGAGTCACAATTGAATAACAGATGATCACCAAATGTCACACTTGCAGTCCAACAAACAGGAAGTACTTGTGAAGTCTAGTATATAACCTAGGTGGTTACTCTGTCAGAGCATGTGGATATGATCTCAGTGTGTTTTGTTTGACCTAATATACTGAGAGTATATATCTGAAATATGGTTCAAAAAGCCATTTGAGGTGATAAGGTCTGAATTATAGAGCCATTACGCTTTTGAATGTTGATGTTTTGATGAAGCGTACAGTTCTACAACAACTGTAAAAATACATTACGTACAGCCTTCAGCGTTGGTTTTGGAAGCTATTTTGGAGTCATTCTGGGAAATCCAGCAATATTAGATTTGTACTGGAGAGGTTTCAGTCTTTGTGATGTAAATTCTCTTAAGATGAAATGATCATTTTTTTGTCCTCTTTAGTCCTCCTCCTCAAATGCTTTTTCCCTCTTCTCTTGTCTCTTCTGCAGAGGTGGACTTAAGGAACACGACGTCATTATTTCCATCAATGGTCAGCGCATCTCTACAGCAACGGATGTGAGCGCGGCCATTAAAAAGGACACTAGTTTACGTGTGGTGGTTCGACGTGGCAACGAGGACGTCATCCTCACTATCATTCCCATGGAGATTGACCCTTGAGCCGGTGCTCATCGACCCCACCAATGAACTTACCGGGTGTGTCCTCTGCCCCGCCCCTACGAGGGACGTCTAGCCAATTGTCTGTGCTCTTGAAATGACGGGCTGGGTGAAAGCTCAGCCTGAGATTTTAGACTGTACAGAGCACATTGATGTAGACTCACATTTATTAATGTTTTTATTTTAATCATAATGAATGATTTAGGATGCTACTACTGTTTATTGTTCGACATAAGCCATTGGATAGGATAAGATTTTCCAGAATACACATTTTCTCTTCCATTACCCAACAATTTAGTGCACAGCAGCTTAAAGAGTTTTTTTGGACTTGTCTGGAATTTTTTGTAATATAAATTGATTTTTTTGTTGTTTAAAAGTTTAAAACTTTTTGATATTGCGCTTTTCTAGAGCAAAAAAATGTTTCAAATGTTTTTTTTAATAAAAGTTTTACTGGATCATTTGAAGACTACAATTGCACCTGAAAAAAATTAAAATAAATAAATAAATAAAAGTTTTACATGACAAAACATGGTGGTGTATTAACAAGACATGAATGGCAGTTACTGGTGGTACTTTTGACCTCTACATCTCAATATTAGATTCTGTTGAAGTCTATATACAGTTTAAACAGTTTGGAGTTGGTAAGATCAAAACAAATAATTATTATTATTTTATTCAGCAAGGATGCATTCAACTGATCAGACATGACAGTATAGACATTTATAATGATTCAGAAGATTTCAGTTTCAAATAAGTACTGTTCTTTTGAACTTTTGAACCACAAAAATATTAACCTGCACAACTATTTTTAACTTTGATAATAATACGAAATGTTTATTGAGCACTAAATCAGCATATTAGATGGATCATGTGACACTGAAGACTGATTAAATGGAAATTCAGCTTTGCTGTCACAGGAATAAATTACTATATTCAAAAAGAAAACAGTTGTTTTTAAATTGTAATAATATTTCACAATATTACTGTTTTACTGTATTTTTTATCAAATACATGCAACCTTAGTGAACAGAAGTGCTTCTTACAAAAAAAAATTAAATCTCAAAAACTTTTGAACAGTTGTGTAGGCTACATTTATTTGCACATCTAAGATATACGGCACAAAACACACAAAGTCATTCTTTGTCGATTTTGTCAATATTTTTTTTTACTGTTTATCAGTTCCAGCTGTTTAGCCAAGCTCAAACTGTTTAAATGAAGAAAAACAAAATCTAATCAAATACAATCATGTTGTTCTTTTTTTGCTGTGCACCTTACAGAATTGGCCGAAATCACGAACTTTCAATGTGTGTCATGCATGGCACACATGCAGCTGTGACACACATGCTGGCACTAACAGGTGCCAAAAAAAAAAAAGTCAGGAATAACAAGCCCAGAACCCAAGCCAATACTTTCAAATTGTTCACTCTACAGCATGAGAAAATGACAGGTTTGATTAAGCTACAGTTTGTTTTTTATAACAATTACTTTAACCAGCACTATTCTAAGTTGTTACGGCAGTTTTGTGAAAACTGATGTAAAAATCACTGATTTTGTATACACAAAATATAATATATGCAGTGATTGCAAATTTACCATGACATTAAAAAGAGGTGAGAACCAGGCAAACCTCAGCTTTTTTCCCCATAAATGAACTAAGTGAACCAGCGACCTTTTGACCTTATTGTCCTTTGTTCAGTAAACTCCAGTGAACACACGCCATCTAGTGGTGACAGTGTGTAACAACACTCACATAAGCAACAGGCATAAACAACAACATATTAAAAGTGAACTTCATGTTAATTTAATAATGATGTTGATGAGATGATGATGTGTTTTTGTGTGATAATCACACAAAATAGTGTGCTCTTTATTATTCCAACCACAAAATTATAAAAAAAAAATACCAAGATAAATAAGGAAAAGGGCAAAACTAAGACTTGTTGCAATGTTATGATATTTGTGAGAGTTCAATGGTCCTTTTGAATGAAATATTTTTATGTTTCTTACAAATTTGTCACCACCGCCAGTTTTGTGTCAACACCGTTGATGCCTTGTCAACTCCGTCAGATTGATAAATTGTTGTTATTGTTTTTAAAGACGAGCTGTATTCTTCCCTCGAGAATATTTGTTAATAAAATGGTTGCATTTTCAAAGTTATTGTGTAATTTGTATGCTTTAAGTATCACTGTTCATTATGGAAATTAAATGATAAATTGATTAATCCATACAACCTAAACCGCAATCATTAAGTAATGACTAATCTAACTTTTAAAAGGTGATCTGATTCATTTAATAACATTTCTATGTAATTAAGACAATTAAAAACCGCTAAGAGTCAAAATGTCTGTGATAATTTAATTAAAAATAATTTTATAGACATTTCTATGTGCCTGATGGTGTTGACAAAAATCCAGTGCTGATCCCGCAAACCTCTAATTTATATTAAACAAAAGTTAAAACTGTGAGGTTGTTCCAAAACATGGTTACATAGCCTCATTTAACAAATATGTATATACGTGTACACTGGCTTTTAAAATAATGACGATTTTTTTTTAGAAAATCAAAACCTGTTTGATCTCAAGAATCACTGACAGTAAGGTAAAAGGTAAAAAAAAAAAAAAAAAAAGACACACACACACACACACACACACACACACACACACACACACACACACACACACACACACACACACACACACACACACACACACACACACACACACTTCCCATACGTATTCCATGCAAGTAGAGGGCGCTATACAGCGAGAGCAGACAACAAACACAGGCTCATTCAGAGTCCCAGCATCCTCCTCCCACTGCCTACTTCAGATGAATCCATTGAGATATGTCATATGTCATAACCCGGTGATATTATACCAAAGCAGATTGATGTATAATGAGTGAATGTAAGTAGAAAAGACAGTATTTTCAACATAACACCTGTCTCAGTTATAGATTATATGTTTGGTACTATTTTAACCAAGACTGTTCTTAAGGGTTTTATTTTAAACATTCTATTGATCAAAGAATCCTGAAAAAAAAAAGATACCGCTTTCACAAAAATAGCTATTAGGTAGTACATTGATAATAATATAATACATGTTTCTTGAGCAGCAAATAAGCTTATTAGAATGATTTCTGAAGGATCATGTGACACTGAAGACTGGAGTAATGATGCTGAAAATACAGCTTTGCATCACAGGAATAAATTACATTTAAAAAAAAATAATTTTAAACTGTAATAACATTTCTGTCATGATACTAAAAGTCCAATGACAAAGACGAGTTAGGAGATTCAAAAACAAATTAATAAGAAAAATAAACCATGTCCACATCTAAGCCGACAGTGAACTGAGAACAGATAATGAACAGATTCTAACAGGTGTGATCAAATTAATCAGTAACCATAGTAACAAAGGGAAAATGAACAAAGGAAACTGGAAACTTTTTTTGAAAAACTAAAAATAAAGGAAGGGGGGGGGGGGGGGGGGGGGGCAGTAATGAATGCACAGATAAATTATAAACCTACAATAATAATATTTGTAGATAAACTGGAGCAATTTAATCAATCATTTTTGTCCAATATTCTTCAGGTTTTGTTATTATTATTGTTATTTAATTTTCTCCAGAAATATAGGCTAATGTATAAATTCTTGCGTAGGTGTTTTGGGCTGTTTTTGTTGTTTGTTTGTTTGTTTTTTGCTGTAAACATGATTCTGAATAGATACTGATGTAATTTAACACATATTTGTGGGTATAATGCCCATGGACAGTGAGACACAGTTATGTAATAGACCATGTGAGATTTAGTTGTATCGTAGTTGGTACCATGGATGGCTGTCTCTCATGCGGTGACCTATGACCCCATCTAAGGACGTGTGTGTGAGATCATCTATTTATCTCAGTGGTGATGCCAGTGGCTGCAAGTGCATTTACTGAGGCCTCTATCATTCACAGACATCTGTTTAGACTGTAGTAATTATAATATCTTTACTGTAAACAGTCAGAAGAATGAACGAGAGCACTGGAAAGGCTTTCTGCTCGAGTAAACACTAACATAACAAAAGTTTGGATTCAACAGAGTCCATCCATAAATTAAAATTCTGTCATTATTTATTTATCCTTGTGATGTTCCAAACACAGATGTCTTTCTTTGTTCGGTGGAACACAAAAGGAGATGTTAGGTGGAATGACAGCCTTTCACAGAATGGCACCATTCATTGTATGCAAAATAAAAAGATGCAATGAAAGTGAATGTTGCCCGAGGTTGTCAGCCCATATTTTGCCTAATATCTCCTTTTGTATTCCACAGAAGAAAGAAATACACACATGTTTGAAACAACGTGTGTTTTAATGTGGTTAATTTTAAAAAGAACCTCATAACGTATCAAGACAGCACAGGTGAATAGGGTATAGTAAATAGGCAGATTATGCAAATTATGCACTATCTAATTAAATATGCACTATTTTGCACACATTTTCATAAGAGAAATCTGACCAGTAGATAAAGCCAGGTTCAAAATCTTGTTTAATTTTAAGTTGTTAAAAAATCTTCAAAATTAAAAGCTCTGCCAGTTCTATCAGTGCTGTTTTGATTTAAAACACCAGGAGGCAGTATGAAACCTTATCGAGATGGTGAAAAAAAAAAAAAAACACTTTCCCTTAGAAATACACGCTTTCCTAACGTATTTTTTTCTAAGAATATTTCGTTTTTAATTTTTTGAGACATAAACTCTTAAATACTGTTTTTAATGATAATTCCCAGCAATTCATACGAAAAAACCCCCAACAACAACAGACTTATAACACCTTTTGAATTTTTGACAATAAACTAGTCGGGAATAAAAAAAAAGGGAAGGTTTGATGATGGGTAGTTTTGTACGTTTTTGTTTTGATTGACGAGTAAGAAACATTCCTCATTGGTCAAGCCAAAGGCGTGGCGTAACGGTGCCACGCAGCTCTAGTATGAGCTCTAGGCTAAATAACGGATTCTACTATGGCGAAGGCTATAAATATTAATGAGGTCAAGCTAACGTTGCTTGGTAACCTTGGAGCGTTCAGTCACGTTTCCTAATTAATATTTACAAGTCTTCCTTCTCCATAGTAGGATTAGATAACTTTCAGTCAATCAGTTTACTGGTCGTCTGAACGTCACGCAACGTATTCATTATTCATGAGACAAGTACGGAGGCTCTTTAAAGTTAAATAAACGCCGCGGCGCGACTTGTGTTGCAGTTGCACGCAGTGTGCAGAGGCGCTGAGAGACAGACAGGCAACGAACCGAGACGAACAGACCCGAACCTGCGTGGCAAAAAGACTCTTCTAGAGAATGACGTCCATTTGTCCAAGATGCGATAAGACTGTGTTTTTCGGTGAGAGTTTTCCACTAGAATTATCACTTAGCAGAAGTTTAAGCCAAGTTCATTTCATTGTTATCATATCATTGGATGGGACTAATTGACTCAAATTGCAGGGCATTTAAATTATGTTCTGAAAGGTCAACATTTTATTTTTTTAAGGAATAAACTTCTGCAAATCTTGGCAGAGTTACATAACAAGTGTTTGGAAAGTGTATTTATTGGTTTTGGAGTCATTGGGTTGTAAGCAGTGGGAATTGAACACTTATGTTTTCTTTTTGGGATATTGAAGACCTCATATCCAGTTTAATAGTTCCAAATATTTCATGGTGTAGCATCGGATAGATACTTTATGATGTGTGTGTGTGTGTGTGTGTAAATGCTTTATAACGAATTATGTTTTATAAGTAGCCTGCTTCATTGTTGTTCTTCGTCTGTTTTGGATTTATGTGAATAAATGCAATGTATTTCCATATATTAATATTCTTATCTGTGCACATCAGTACTTCAGCCCCAAACCAAAGTGGTGTTCCTGTACTTGAGAAACATTCTGAAAAATATGTGTCTGCTTTGTAAACGGTTAAATTAATCTGTCTAGTAGTTTTAACTGGGTCTGAGGAAAAGATGTAGGGTAAAATAATAGGTTAATTCCAAAAATTTTATAATGAATTTTCCCACATACGGCATATGGATATATGGGACCCCAAACTGTCTGTCTCAAGAAGAAGTCTAATCTTGCAGCCTGTGCAGAACTAAGTATTGTTATTAATAGGTCAAGCACAAGTGACCCAGACGCTCCCACAACCGCATTGGAGGATGTTCTCTAGTCTGTCCCATTTTTGTCACGTTATATGCTCCTGTTTAGTATTCTGTCCTGGAATCCAGTAGTCACAGGGTTAGTAAATGCTTTAGCCCATGAAAAGAGAATTGGGTGACACTGTTACGTAAGAATTTGGCAAAGGACTCTTGAACAAAGTGAGAGGATCTGTTGTGCTACTGTTGCAGGTTAGCGGATGGAGTAACTGTCTTTCTGGCTGCACTGAAGAGGAGATGTCAGCTTGATGATTTGATATCCCCGTTGAGCCTAGACTTCTGAAAATGTCTGACTCGGTGGGCTCTCTGTTTGACCTGACTAGTTTTGTGTGATGGAATGTGTACGTGTGAGAAAGACAGACCCCTAGGAATGTTGGCTGGTTAGTATGTAAAGTTCTGGGATGGTGGGTTTAGTCCCCCATATGCACAATTCACAATGTCAACCTGGCAAATGTTTTTTTTGTATCATATTATAGCTCTTTCGCTTGGTATTTTATCACTACAATCTTAAAAATGGTTTTCGCAGCGATGCCATAGAAGAACCATTTTTGTTTCCCCAAAGAACCTTTCAGTCAACAGTTCCTAAAAACCTTTTTTCTTAGTGTGAAGAAGAACATTCTAAATCTTAAAGGTATAGGGTAGGCTGTTTCGTTATACTGGTTTAAACTCTCTTCACATCCTGATAGCAATCAATAATAGAAAATGGTCTAAATATTAAAAATGTATGAATATCTTCTGTGAAAGTCTCAGGAACAAAAAAATTTGCGTTCACACCATGTAGTAACCGTAATTACAAGATGGCAACCTGTGACATTCTACCTGGAGCTGTTCACATCCTCAGACTCGGATTTATGCATTCTATGGCAACACTATTAACGGAAAAATAAAACTGCAGCAGTCATGTGGTACAAGTCAGAGCTCTTGAAGTTGTTTACATTCATTACTATTGTAATGTTATGTGCTTTGAGAGATGGGGTAATTTAGCGCCGTCTCTCATGACACTTTCCAGACTCTGCTCTGGCTATGCGCATTCATGTGTTTTGGAGAAGTAAAGCATTTTCTGTACAGCTGCTTTGAAACGATATGTGTTGTGAAAAGCACTCTACATATAAATGGGAATTGAATTGAAGGGAGGGTGGGATCTTATGCAGTCAAAGCTAGCTTGCTATTGCTAGCCTCTCTGAAATTGCCTACCCTACCTTCAATTGATGTTAAAGGTTCTTCATTGTACCATCAATGCCAATATAGAATCTTTATTTTTAAGAGTGCTGAAAATATAAGAGTACTTTTATTTATTTCATTTCTTTGTGGAATGTTGACGTGTGTCTTTCTTTAAATCACTTGTATTTCTCATTCCTGTGCTCCAAAGTCCATGGCTGTTTACTGTGTATTTGCTCATAGCAAACTATTGATTTTTTCTTTTCTTTTTTGTAGTTATGTTAAATTCAGGAGCTGATAGACGAATGAGAGAACACACGCAAGCAGTTTTGTGCAATGGAAGTTGTAAAACATTACTAAAGGCTGAAAATCAGCATACACTACCATTCAGAAGTTTGGGGTCCATAAAGGGTTAGTTCACCCAAAAATTTAAATTCTGTCAGTAATTACTCACCCTCATGTTGTTCCAACCCCGTAAGACTTTCGTTCATCTTCGGAACACAAATTTAATAAATCTGAGAGCTCACTCCTCCATAGGCTTCTATTCTAAACCTGCCAGCCCAGAAAGTTAGTAAAAACATCGTTGAAATAGTCCAAGTGACTACAGTGGCTCAACCTTAAGTTTATCAAGCGACGAGAATACATTTTGTGTGCAAAAAAAACAAAAATAACGACTTTATTCAACTATTCATCTTGTTCTGTGTGGGCCTCTGAGTGAGTTCACGTAGTGTAACAGCGCAGCGCTACGTCAGAACGTAGGCTCACTATTGGCCGACGCTATCGCTGGTCATGAGTGTGATGCTGGCCAATAGTGAGCCTACGTTCTACGTTCTGACGTACGTTTTTGATTTAATCAAAAATATCTTAATTTGTGTTCCGAAGATGAACGAAAGTCTTCCGGGGTTGGAACAACATGAGGGTGAGTATGAGTAATTACTGACAGAATTTTCATTTTTGGGTGAACTAACCCTTTAAGAGGCTGCATTTATGTAATAAATTCAGTAAAAACTGTAATATTGTGAAATAATATTACAATTTAAAATAACTTTTTTCAATTGGAATAATTTTTAAAGTATTATTTATTTATTTCTCTAATGGCAATGCTGAATTTTCATCAGCATTTCTCCAGTCACATGATCCTTCAGAAATCATTCTAATATGCTGATTTTGCTTCTCAATAAACATTTATTATTACTATGAATGTTGAAAATAGCTGTGGTTCTTAATATTTTTGTGAAACCATTTTTTAAAGATTCATTAATAAATAGAAAACTTAAAAGAACATTTAAAGTATTAATTTAAAAAAAAATCTTACTGACACCGAACTTTTAAATAGTGTTTCTACTTTTTCATTGCTTAGTTTCTTTTGAAATATCAGTGAAATGCTTGTTCATTTGATTATGCACAATAACTGCTTGTGAAGATCAGAAGGTCAGAGATAAGATGCACTTTTCAACATCCTCTTGATAGGAGCAGATCTGACTCAGCAGGGTTTGCGTTGTAACAGGATCTCCCTTTGGAGCTTTTCTTCAGATGGTCCAGTTTGTTCTTCCTTTCCTTTGATGCTGCATTGTTCAGCTGCAAACACACACACATAGAGACCCCACCCATTAGAATTAGTATTTTGTTTGGAAAGTCTTTCTCAGAGCTCTTGTAAGTACTGTTTATAGATATCTCGACAGATTTAAATGCACAAACACGCACACAATTGTAGTTGCTGTGTTAAGCTGTATTTCAGCATTTGCCGAGCTGGGCACACCTGAAAAGAACTTTTACAGTAACAGTAATTATACAAGTTATATAAATAAAGATTTTAAAGTCAATAATTTGCCGCTGTAGTCAATAATTTGATCCTTTAAAACTCACCTTTGATCACCAAAATAAAAATAAAATAAAAAAATGCACATCATGCCTTGAATGTAACTCTACACACCTGCCTTTTGAGTAAACGTGGTTCTATGATTATGCAAATTAGCCCCGCCTCCACTCACTCTCACCAGCTCAGAGACGTGATTGGTTACAGTTTGTGACATCAGAAACACCAGCGATTTCAAACCGCGTTTTTGAGACTGTCTTTGGTTCACTGCAGTTTTAAGGAGAAAATACTCAGCAATGGTGATGACTTATGAATTTGCACATGGTTTGTCTTGAAGCATATTAAAAACACCATTAACAACATTAAAAGCTTGATTTTTACCACATGGGAAATTGGGAATTAAGTACACTATCATTTAAAAGTTTGGGGTCAAAAGATTTAAAAAAAAAAAAATTTTGAAAGATTTCTCTTATGCTCACTTGGCTGCTTTTATTTGATCAAAAATTTTATTTGATCTAAAAAAGTTATATTGTGAAATAGTTGTACAATTTAAAAATAACTTTATACAGTATTTTAATTATTTAATTAATCCCTTCTAATATGCTGATTTGGTGCTCAAGAAACATTTCTTATTATCAATGTTGTAAAAAGTTTCCTCTTAATATATTTGCGGAAACCGTGATCAATTTATTTTTTCATTTTTTTTGATAAATAAAAGTTTTATTTGAAATAAACTTTTCTGTCTTTACGGTCACTTTTGAATGCAATTTTGCTGAATTAACTCTTTTTTTTTTTTTTTCATTAAATCTTACTTACCCTAATCTTTTGAATGGTAGTGTATGCTTGATATTTCCTTTTTTTTTTTTATGTTTTTTTTAGGCTTTTGACTATTGACATATAGTCAGGTCCACTTAGCAGTGTTTTTGGCCAAGAACCACTCACTTAGAAAGAACAATGTCATTTGACAGAGTTTTAATGTGGCCAAACATAGAAATGTATCACTACAGGACAATTGTGATCTTATTAATTGTGTGTAATTTAGATATACATCACTGCAGTTAAAGCTGTCACCCTCAGTTATGTACTGTATATGGTATCACACACTGATCAGATAACACATTACACTCTCTCCCTGTTCTAGCTGAGAAAGTGAGCTCTCTGGGGAAAAACTGGCACCGCTTCTGTCTGAAATGTGAACGATGCAGTAAGATTCTGTCTCCTGGAGGCCATGCGGAGGTAAGCAGAACTAAAGCTGATACTGCAGGCTGAAATGCCATTAAAGGGTTAGTTCACCCAAAAATGACAATTCTGTCAGTACATGATTTACTCACCCTCATGTTGTTCCAACCCAGTAAGACTTTCGTTCATCTTCGGACCACAAATTAAGATATTTTTGCCCACACAGAAGAAAATGAATAGTTGAATAAAGTAGGGTTTTTTTTGCGCATAAAAGTTATTCTCGTCGCTTGATAAACTTAATGTTGAGCCGCTGTAGTCACTTGGACTATTTTAACGATGTTTTCACTAACTTTTCTGGGCCGGCAGAATGAAATTACAATAGAAGCCTATGGAGGAGTGAGAAAGCTCTCAGATTTAATCAAAAATATCATAATTTGTGTTCCGAAGATGAACGAATGTCTTACGGGGTTGGAACAACATGACGGTGAGTAATTACTGACAGAATTCTCATTTTTGGGTGAACTAACCCTTTAATGAAATTACTTTTTCTGATCATTGGGTATTTTTTCCTCTTACTTTCTTTCTTTCTTTCTTTCTTGCTTTCTTTCTTGCTTTCTGTCTCTTTCTTATTTCTGTCTCTTTCTTTATTTCCTTCTCCTTTGATCAGACAGCACAGTCATGATCCCTGATGACAGATAAATGAGATTCTGGATGTCCTACTTCTTGGTCTGTATGTATGTTGGTCTGTAGAGTTTCAGGCTTGCACATCCTCAATGTCATTTAGCAGGAGATCACACAACCGACTCTAAAAGCTCAAGCCATTGGGCTGACACTGATTCTAGGTCATCCATGTGCTTACCTATTTCAGTGCCCCTCACTGTACTTTCTTCTTCCTTTCTTCTTTTCTCTCTCCTTCTTATTGTCCTGACATCTTCGATGGTCTTGTCTGATACATTAGGAGACATTTTCTAGTTCAGTGATCTGAGTTGTCTTTTGTCCCTGTTTGGGTTAAATGATTGTTCATCCATCCCTCTACACTCCACCCTTAGACATTTCACTCATCAGGAGTAGAAGTTTATGGAGGAATTGAAAGTCCTACAATGACTGTAAGCACAGATAATCAGTATTTATATTAACCTCATTGGATCTGTCTGGAATGCTCTCTGACTGTCAGGGAGAGATTACAATTACATTTACTATATATCTATTTAAAAATTTAGCATGTTTGTTTTCTTGAAACGGTTACATAAAGCCATTCCCATACTCATAGCTCTCTTAGGGTCCATACTTGAACCCTAAACATCAAAATATCTAAGAATGAAAGGATAAAGTATAAAAATCCTCGGTACTCCTTACAAAAAGCATTTGATTTTGCTTTATTCTGTCATTTTTTTACAGTATGAACAGAAAAGAGATTGACAGACACAGCAGGGTGAAGAATGACTGACTGTGTTAACAGGAAGCGAAACAAATTCTTTTAGTCTTGGGCTTTACTACTACTTGCCTCTTACAGGAAATGTAAATCATAATATTCTTAACCGCAATGAAATTCATGGAGAAATGGCAGTAATCTGTCATTTTCAAATGCATGTTCTGTCCGGTACAGCTGCTACATTTCAAATAACTTTACTGAACATGTAGGTATCTGTAAGCCTATGCACTTTCTCTCCCACACAGTGTTACTGTGGGTCTTTACCACAAGGACAATGTAGGGACAAAGATAGTGTTCATTCAAACCAGAAAACAATCGTCTGCTTTTCTGCTTCTCTTCCTTTCTTCCTTCTCCCTTCTTCTCTCTCTCATCACGCTCACGCTTGCTCGCACACAAACACAAGTCACAGACAGCTTTAGTTTAATTATAAGGTGAGTTTGGACTGAAGAATTTTTTTCTTTTTTTCTATTGCTTTTTCATTTGTGTTGATAAAAATGGAAGGACAAACAGTTTTTCATTGTCTCACTGAAAGATATATTTAGTCTCGTTACTCTTCTATTAAAGTTACTGTTTCCCCTTCTTTTGAGAACTGTGCTCTTTTTTGTTTCCCCTTCTTTTGAGAACTGTTTGCGCTCTTTTTCTCTTATTGTGTTCAAAACAGCAGGAGGTTGTGTTGTTGGTGTTCACTCTCTGCAGGTGTCGACTGCCTTTTTTTCCTAACTCTATTCTTTGGGAAATGGCTCTCAGTGGGAATGCGAACTGTATTTTTAGCTTGTCACAACAGAGACACTGAGAAAGATGTTGCTTTTAATATAATATATAAAATATGTATAAAAATGCCTTATTAAGATGGTAATACAAATAAATAAGTAAATATCTGTTTGCTCCGTTTAGCATGTTAGTTTGGATTTAATGTTTTGAGCACACATGCACTAAAACGCATGCCCACTAAAATAGAGGTGTGTGTGTGTGTGTGTAAGGAGGCTTGAATTTCACCCTGATTTGAGCCTGACTGGGTCTTTTTATGCAGTCTGGGAGGAGCAGGAAGGAACAGAAGGATAAACAATGACCTCTAATGAATCCAGCACGACACAAGCCTCTTTCTCTCTTTCATTCTGTCTCCCACACACACTTCTGAAAATATTACCTTGCTTGAAAATTTAGGTTTTAGTAGAAGAGTGTCTGGCACAAATTTTAATTTAATTTACAAATACACTTTTTTTATAGAAAACATTATTATTATTGGTAGTAAACTATAAATATGTGTAAGCACTCGGCAATTATAATATTTTTCTCAATTTAGTTTTAGTTTAGTATGGTTTATTGATGTGATTAAAAAAAAACTATACATTTGTACAGTGAGAAATTCAGCAAATTAAGTAAAATAAAGTTAAAATGGACTAATAAAGATATTCTCTCTTTTTCTCTATCAGCATGATGGATTGCCTTACTGTCATAAACCCTGCTACGGAACTCTCTTTGGACCAAAAGGTATGTGCAATAAATTGTATTTGGAGTTTGTAAGGTGTTTTGTGCGTGTGTGTAAAAATGTGAGACATTGAATTGGAAATATAGTGTATTTTTATCTTCATACAAAGCTATGTAAGAATTTAGATGCTAACAGGTATTTAATGGGTATTTGGATCTTTTGTTCTAGCTGCTCTCTGTGTTCATGTACAGGGAATAAAGGTTTGAATCAGAGCTCATTTAGAGACATCTGACTCTCAGTGACTTTTTTAGAATAACCTTCCAACCAAAGACCGTTCACTCACCACTAGAAACCTTATCGTTCATGTATGTGTGTGTGTGTGTGAGAGAGAGAGAAAGAGAGAGAGAGAACAGAGAGAGAGAGAGAGAACACAGAGAGAGAGAACACAGAGAGAGAGAGAGAGAGAGAGAGAGAGAGAGAGAGAGAGAGAGAGAGAGAGAGAGAGAGAGAGAGAGAGAGAGAGAGAGAGAGAGAGAGAGAGAGAGAGAACAGAGAGGTCATTTTTTACCCTCATGTCAGCAGAGATTGACCAGCTTTTTTGGTACTTTTTCTCCCTTTTGGAGCTGAACATCACTTGAAGAGATCCTTAAAAATATCATTAAGTCTTACGGGTTTGCAACAACAAGAGTAATGATGATTCAGTTTTTTTTTTTTTTTTGGGTGAACTATCATTTAAAGTCCCCATGAAATCAAAATTGAAGTTTTTTGGCTGTTAGTATGAATAGGCTGTTGTCTATAAGCTAATGTGCTCCAAAACAATGACAAAATTAGCATTTAGTAGATATTAACATTCAAAACTTACAGTCTCTCACTTCTGTCAATATGATCAATGATTCAGATGACATCACTCTGCACTTCAGCTTCTCGTCAGATTTTCTGTCCAATCAAATGCTCTCTAGAATCTACAGCATCCCGCCCCCAAATAGACGCTGAAGCTGCAGCTGAAATTGGTCACTTGTTCACACATTTCCTATTTTCTACTGAACAATTCAGACAGTGTAAATATGCTTTCCATTGGGGCGAATGAAGTCTGGTTTCACGTTAGTGTGATGTGAACCGTCTCAAGGCGCATACAGTCTGCTCCGGTCCAGGACACGATAGCACAGAGCGGATCATATGGGCGAGTCAGCGCAAACCACAAAACGTATCGGACCCATTTGATTTCTGCACAGAATGCTATATTTAAAAGCGATATGGAGGAGATTAGGAGGAAACTGCAGCTTTACCGAGCTCAATGGCTCTGGCCGTGCTGCAATATAAACGAAACACTATTGGCTTTTTTAAAAAAAGAGAGAAGCTATTCAATATGTCCCACCATGTTTTCCTGTTTCTGTGGAAATTACGTCAACACATTTAATAATGCTGCACGTTTCAAGGCACTTCAGTGGGCCTTTAAGGGGCCGTTTACACAACTCCATTTCAACTAAAAACTGAAAACCTTTTATGCATTTTGGCCGTTCATTTACACGACAATGGTGTTTTGGGGGCCTGCAAATGCAAGCTTTTGAAAATGGGTTTCAAAGTGCAAGTTTTTGAAAACAATACCGTTATCGCCTCCATGTAAAATATAAAAACGTGAATATGTGAAACGATGACGTCATGCGCATGCTTATTATGTGTTCAGTCTATAGGCGCGTAATGTCTCTTTACAAAGTGACATCGCCAACAACTGGCCTGTTTTTAGTCATTTTTGTGGATCCGTGTGAACAGGGATCGTTTTGACTACGTTGTCACCTGTATACAAATATCGCGTAGGAAAAACGTATCTGTTTTTAGTACATCGTTGTCGTGTAAACGTTCCCTTAATATCTGCTACTTTCTTGTTGATTGAAGCCAGATTAAAGCAGGTCTTCCAGGTTGGACCAGATCATATCCGTAGATGGCGAAAAGTTGCTCCTGCTACTTTGACGCTTATATGGTGTGTGAGTGGCATAGGTTAGTTGTTCCAATGAGTGAGAAAGGTTGAGATGAAGCAGCTAAATCTCGAACCTCCGGATAATCTCCCGTTTTAAAAAGACCACGAACAGAGGAGAGTCTGCTGGCAAAAAGAGAACGCAACAGAGCTCGTAATAAAACATGAATCAACATCGGCTTGGCTTTAGCAGATAGCGAGAACTGAGGGATTTGAAATGTTGTAAAAGTGATGCGAAGATTTTATTACTGAACAAGTGAGTAAGGCATTTTATTGAATGAGTACATTGCCATGTGTAGCTCTCTAACAGAGTTCATTATCTATTTTGAAGGGCAATTTCATTATGGTTGTTGTAGCGCAGTCAAGTCATCTTTATCCATATAGCCTAGCGCTTTTTACAGTACAGATTGTTTTAAAACAGCTTTACAGTGATAATATAGCCTGACGTCGTCATACTCAGATTCTAGTCAGAATGTGAGTCTGATACTGCTCCATTGGGCTATGATTATGGCCCGTGTTTCAACCAAACCAGGAAAGAAAATGCCTCTGCACTCAATTGGATAGACCTACAACTAATCACAGCAATGGAGTAAGTGACGTATGTTGAATCCCGTAGGAAGGACGGCAAAACATCTTTCCGATCGGCAAATGCCTTTATCGCGGTTCTCTGTTCCTCTTTTAAAATGAATGCGCTGTCTACATCTTCTATAACAGACGCGATGGCGGAATCTACACATCTCAATTCTTCAGCGGCAGCCACCTTTGTTGTAAACGAATTCAACCCAAGCGCTCTTTGGTGACGTGGATGATTACGTTACTGTTGATCATCTGTCCATCATCGTATAAAGCCCGCCCTGACAATTTGATTGGTCCGAACAGCTCTGGTTCGAGCATAGTTGCTCCACAACGGATCAAGTCCAGACCGAACTTCCCGACCTCAAATGTTGTGGGCGGGGCTAATCCGACTGGCATCCAGGCTAGTGATAACAGGAAAATAATCACACTGAGCCAAAGCACAACTAAAACAATGTTCTTCTGCAAAATGCATGCAGTTTTGTTTTTTAACGATAGAGGGCCAAAAGTTGCATAGTGTACTTAAAAAAAAAAAAAAAAAAGTCACCCTGTCTTCCTAAACACTTCAGACATCAGAAGAGTTAAATTAGATTCTGTGATGTCATAAGAGAGTCAGACAGACAAGAATGGTGTGTGTGTGTGTGTGTGTGTGTACATGTTTTCCTATCCCGGTGGGGACTTAAACCTGCATGCACACAGACTCATGGGGACTCGTGTCACTGTGGGGACCTTAATTGAGGTTATAAATCATACAGAATGAGTTTTTTTGAAAATGTAAGAGGTCGAGGATTGGTAGGTTTAGAGGTCGGGTTAGTGTAAGGGGACAGAATATACATCAGTTTGGAGAGTATAAAAACCATTACATCTATGGGGAGTCCCCACAAAGATAGTGAACCTGTGTGTGCGTGCGTGTGCAGCATGCGTGCGTGCGGTAAGATGCTAGGTTTTATTGTATAGCTTGTTAATGCACATCCAGACTTTAGAATATGTTTGTTTCAGTTTGTATTATACTATCCAAGTGAGTGTGTAATTCGGAAGAGATACATTTTATCAGGATCTGAACAGGTTATTTTTGGCTTTTGTGTAATGCTATCTGCATTAGGAGAGTCTGAACACTTAGATATGAGCTTTATCAACCACAAACACTCAATCACACACTAATGGAATGGTACTCACTGCTCTGTCCTCTCTTTGGTAGGTGTAAATATCGGAGGGGCGGGGTCTTACATATATGACACGCCTCCTCAAACACCGGTTGACAAATCATTTAACAGCCCTTCAGACGGAGCACCCACCACACCTTGGACCAACTCACAGATCAACTATAATCAACCCAAAGGTAATTTAGACACTACTGTTCAAAAGTTTTAAGTCAGTAATATATTATTATTAATTTTTTTATTTTTTATTAATACTTTTATTCTGAAAGGATGCATTCAATTAATCAAATGTGAGAGTAAAGACATTTATAATGCTACAGAACATATCTATTTCAAATTAATACTGTTATTTTGAAAATTCTATTCATCAAAGAATCCTGAAGGATCTCAATGGCCACATACACACTGCAGCTAAATTTGGCTGACAACTCACCTGTGAATGCTTAATCCTCTTCTGTACACGCACAGTTCCATATTTTATGGGAGTGACAACCAATCGCATTCTACATCCGAATTAACTCCCGAAAAATGCAGGTAGTGACAAACTCAAAACTTCTACACCGTGTGTACAGAACCGAACTGAACAACTAGTTGTTAATGACGTATTTTAACATGCAATGAATGTTTCTCTTTATGTGCGGTGCGAGAAATCACAGGGAAAGCAGTACGAGCCTTGACTTATTCATGATCCAGATCTAGAAAAACAGCAAAGAACAAGACAAAATAAACGAAATAAATCCAAATTCAAATGCTAAAATTGAGATAGGATATTTAATAACTCCGTTAACTTGATCACTTTATGAGCCAAGCTTAAACAGTAAGCCCAAAAACACTTATAATAAGTGGAAATGGCAACACTACAAGAGCTCTGTGAAGCCGCCTTTCCAAGCATAGGCCTATAAGCAAGACATGACTCCTCCATCGACTGTGCTTTAGTTAAAATTGCTGAACATAACGATTCTTTACGTATGGCTGCTGCAAATTCAGTTTTTTTTTAAAAGCTGCATCACAAAAACACTTTAAGCAAAAATATTACAAAAAGTTTATTGACGCCTGTGAAAAAAGTTAGAATAAAAAAGAAACATAAAGTAATTATGAAATGGTTTAAAAGAAGAAAAAAAGCACTTTGTGGTATCAATTGCGATCAATTGGTAAGTCGCTCTTTTAAATTTATATCTCATCGTGATTATTATATATCACAAGTTTTGTTTTATTAGGTGTCCCCAGTATTTAATCCTTGTTTTCCTATTGCAGTTTTTATTTTTTTTATTCTTTTACACTGAAATGGTTTCTACAATATACTGTCAAAAATTAAAACTAGTATTTGAACACTTTTCGGTCGTCAAACGTTAGTGTAATATGTCCTTAGTTAATGTGGCTACTCTGCTAGGACACCCGTTGAACTTGAGGGAAACTGACTTTATACATCTACTAAAATCTTGACATTAATTGGTTTAAAGTGAGGAAAATGGCTCAGAAGTTATTTCTGAGAAAAGTTCTAGCAGCATTTGACTGTAAATGCCACTTGGTTTGATATTTTGTCTTGTAATGAAATGACATTCAGACATGGTTAAGTGTGACTTAAGTGTCCAAATGTGTCCATGTGCTATTTTTAGCCACTGTATATATAGACACACTCTTCCGAGCTGCATTGTTCCACACATTCTTTTATATATTAGCACTTCCTCAGCACTTTTTAACACACACACACACACACACACGCACGCACGCACACGCACACGCACACAGAGATTCCCACTCTGAGTGGGAGATAGAAATACTTAAATGTGTGTGTTGTAATGGAGGGGTGGGAGGATTGTTTTCTGAAGTGACCCCCTTGGGATTTTATGCAGTGGAATTTTAATGGCTTTAGTTGATTGGCTCCTTTCCTGAAATATTTCCCCTTAATAGGTGTTTTCCGACAGGCGGGACGTTGCAGGAATGTAAGGGGAGGGTTTTAAGGACTGCTGTGGAAACGTCTGGAGAAATGTCTCAGAATGTAACGTGTTTCCTGTGAGCCAAGCGCCATGGGTTCACTTTGTTAAAGATAACACAGGAGAAGACATTAGGATCTAAAACTGGTAACAATCTGTCATCTTTGATGTGAGACAGAAGTGTTGATTTAAAGATCCTTATCAAAGCTGGATCATACAGAACAGATAAACCAGTCCTCCAGAACAACAAACCAGTCCTCCAACCAGTCCCGGCGCCATGGGCGGGCATTGGGGGGCCTGGCCCGCCCTGTGAGTCACTAGTGCCCGCCCTGAGCGAGTCTCTCCCTTCACCAACTCCACTTCAAGTCCCACCAGTCCTTGCTTGTTTGCACAATATCTTTTTTATCAATAGGCTACTGTTATCAAAAGTTATCCTTTTGAATATACATAACTCCTGAATAAAAATAAAAATGTGTTTGGTCTGATTTTTTTCTAATTGTAAACGGATTGATTGGTTTGTCGATAGAGAGCGCGGAAATGCATGTGATAGCGGTCTTATTAAGCGAGTCATTTATTCAAACGTTTCGTTCAAACGCCATAGAGAAATGCACATTTCATACGGATTACATGAGCAGGGAGCAGTCTGTAGTCTGTTTTCTTTCGTTTTGAATTGTTCTGTTTAAAAGTAGACATGTCTGTGAGGCGGGCTACCTTATACGCCTACACGAGTTTCGGTTCAATTGCGACGAGCTCCAGTTCACGCGCTGGCGCCTCCGGTTCGTCATTATCGTCTGCTATATTTACTTCTTATTTATTAAATCCATCCAGGCAATTGGTTGATGAAATATTGATTAAAATTAAGATACAATTAATACAAAACGAAATTCACTTTAAAGAAAGGTTTTGCTTTCTGTTTGATATCTCTGTGAAAGTTTTAAAGCATATTTTAGTGCCAGAGCGCTCACGTCCGTAACATTGTTTTTTCCTCATAAATGCGAACACGAAAAATAAAATGAAATGAATATTTTATGCTCTGTGGAGACTACTGTTAGCCTACTCATAATTTGTATTCTGAATACGTAATGCGTTGTATTACTTTGAATGAGTGTTTATGCTTTCGAGGTTTTTAAATAAGCTTGATATGTGTTTGGGATAGTGATGTATGTCTCGAGACCGGTCTCGAGACCACTTTTACGTGGTCTCGGTCTTGTCACGGCCTTGACGGTCTTTGGTCTCGGTCTTGTCTTGGTCTCGGACCTCTCGGTCTTGTCTAGGTCTCGCTGTCTCAGACCGACATAGTGGTCAGGGGATTGAGCAATACAATACTACAATATCCACGACGATATCCGCAACGTATTGAAGCGCGCGTCCGAGTGAAGACAGTGCGGTGCGCGCGAGCCACGCGAGAAAACACTGTATCCGCGCCACTGATCGCAGCGGCAACGAGCACTTTGATCACTTGATTTAAAAAACACATATCATGTACAGTTTTTGATATATTAATATTTAGTAAAACACATATCAGTGACATGATGGGTTTTACCTTCATTGATTTTAGGTAACTGCCAGTGTTGTGCAAGTTACTTCCAAACTGTAATACATTATATTACTTGTTACTGTTATTTAAAAGTAATTCATTACCTTACAATATTACTGTCTCAGAATTGTAATGCGTTACATTACTCCTGTATTACTTTTGAGTTACTTTCACCAAAATAACTATACAGAAGTAGAACTTAACATTCGAAATGACTAGGGCTGTAACGATATGCGATATGAAACCGAAATCGCGACACTCTTCCAACTCCCAGCGTTATCCATACCTTCCAGATCCAATGCTACCACATCTTTAAATTACTATTAGTATTATTTGAAGTTAACTTAACATTATAAAATACGTTGACCTACACCACAAAACTAGTTGAGGATAAATTATTTAAAATTTGGGAATTCCAGCGTTATGGACATGACATTTGCAGTCAAAACTTGAAATATAAATTCTCAGAAAATGCATTAATACCAAAATATTGAAACGTCTGTTTATCCATAGGCTCCTCCCTGAAAGGAGTCCAGACATTAGAAAAATATCAGTCTACACATGCGTTTTATATTTAATATTAGGGAAATAGACAGTCATGCGTGACAAAACTTCTAGGAGGCAACGATTTTTTTTTTTTAATTCTGTGAATTACACTGCGCAAATCGGATGAAGAAGGGTTGGCTCTCCACAGAACATAAAATATTCATTTTATTTTATTTTCGTGTTCGCATTTATGAGGAAAAAACAATGTTACAGACGTGACAGTTCTTTATTACGGACGCGACCGCTGAAGCGGCACTAAAAGACTGCTTTAAAACTTTCACAGAGACCTTACACAGAAGACACAAAAGCCTTTCTTTAAAGTGAATTTCGTTTTGTATTAATTGTATCTTAATTGTAATCAATGTTTCATCAACCAATTACTTGGATAAGTTGGATTTAATAAATAAGAAGTATACGGCTAAATATAGCAGACAAGTATAGATAGGCCATCACGACACGGAGGTGAACTGGAGCGCGTCTCATAATAAATGAACCGAAACTCAGCGTATAAGGTAGCCTATTCACGGACCTGAAAAATATATCTATATTGAAATGTCTACTTGTAAACAGAACAATTCAAAACGAAAGAAAACAGACTCTGCTTATGAAATGAAATGTGCATTTCTCTCTGGTGCATTCACTAGCTGCGAAGATCGCGAGTCAGCATCGTCAACTTCATCTTGACTTTATTAATAAACAATTAAAATGTCTCCTTGCTATATTTGACATATTCATAATCATTGCTTTTGCCGGTTCTTTGTGAGAGCTTTTTGGCGCTTTATCGGCAGCGCCGCCGCCCTTACATGAACGCGTCACCACCGCATCAAAAACATGATTGCGTGATGAAAACATGAAAAATACCACATAAACATAGCCTAACTGTTTAGAAAGGAAACACAGAACGAATAGCATAATGCGCATACGTCCATCTCGCGAATGTGTATAGTCTTCTTCATGATGAAGAAGACTATACATTCGCGAGATGGACGTTCATGCCATCTTCACCATTAACCGCTTTTCCACTGGCCAGCGCAAGCACAGAGGCCGAAATCATACTTCACGGCACTCCTGTAAAAAATAAATCGCTATACAAATATATCAGACGCTGCTATTTAGTCTTTATTTACAGACTTGGACACCACACGCGGCTATTGACTGACCACGAACAGGTAATTTAGCCTACTTGCATTTTTCATTCGTTAATGTCTCGCGGTCTTGCTGTTTTTTTTTTTTTTGTTTTTTTTTTTTACAATTAAAACTAAAAGTCTGTTGTAACGCAAGCCTTACTGAACATGTACCGAGTAAAATATTACTGAAAATGGATTAGTAATGCCTTACATTACTGCGTTACAGCAAAAAGTAATATGTTACTGTAATGCATTACTTTTGTAACGCGTTACTCCCAACACTGGTAACTGCACAACTGAACTGACAGATGACTTTGAGCGCACCGCCAACGGTGTGTGTGTGTGTGTGTGTAACCATAGCGACAAAAACGACCAACTTTCGGATCCTGCACTTAAGCCTATAATTTCGTTTTTAAAAATATAATTATGTATTTAAAAGTTGCAGAATGGATTCATTTGGAGACTTCGAAATCAGCAGAGATAGGCAGGCAAATGCAAAACAACATTTGACAAGTTATTGCTTAGCTTCAACACTAATGTTTTTTTCCCCTCCGGTCTCGGTCTTAGTCTCGACTTGGCCTTGGTCTCGACTTGGTCTGTCTTGGTCTTGGTCTTGGTCTTGTCTTGGTCTCGGTAGTGTCTTGGTCTCGGTTTAGGCGGTCTCGACTACAAGTCTAGTTTGGGAAGATGTTTATGTTTTGTTGACATGTCGAGTTTTTTCGGTATTATATTTCGTTTTTTTTGGCTAAACAGCACAAGACTTTAATTAAGTAGGCTAACGTTAGCCATTCTGTTTGTGCTGCGTGATTTAAAGAAAAGTGCGCTCTTGCTCACACGATCAGCATGGTGATCTTGTGTTTTCTCCTAAATAAAAGCTCAAAGGTTTATTTCTTACAAGTGAAGAAATTAGGACAAAAGTAGTGTAATTTTCCTATTCTATAGCTTAATATAAAATACGATGTAATGTAGACTGAGACTATAATTAACAAGATGTTTGAGCCCTCTTTAGGTACAAGTCAATGCTTTTTCTTTGTTCAATGTGCACAGTTCATGGGTCGAAGCCGGTTGAAGCTCTTAATTTTGAGCTCTCAATGTGCACCAGATTGATGCATTTAAACTTAAAATGTACAAAATTTTCTTGCGGGGGAGAATGCCCCCGAACCCCCCTAGGGACAGAGGTCCACACAACATGCCCAATTTTTTTTCAATAATAATTCACAGCACCCCACTGATTACCTGAAAACACCTCTCAAACCTACTTAAAAAATTAAATCGAAGTTTGCGGAGGCAGTGTGTAAACGTACCTTTAGCGTCAGTAGCCTATTATATAATTATTATGCTCTATCGATCATTGCATAGTATCATAATCGATTCTGTTATGATGCAATGAGGTTGTTTTCATTTGTGCCACCCTGAAAAAAATGAATGCCCGTCCGTGAATTTGTGTCTGGCGCCGGGTCTGCCTCCAACTATATTAAAGTTATAGTTCAGAAATGTTTTAACATACACAGATATGAAAATAAAAGTTTAAACATGTATACAGAACCATAAAGTGTTTGCTTTTCGTTTGTAGCTTCCAATGCTCCTACACGCATGTTTGCTGGAGAAACTTATTCGTGTCCCGGCTGTGGAAAGGCAGTTTATTTCGGTGAGTCCAATGAATCAAAACTATGACTTTTCAGACATTTGAGAACTTTCAGGAATGTCTGTGGTGTGTGTGAGTGTGTGAGTGAGTGTGTACCTGGTATTCCCTACGTTACGGGGACCAAATGTCCCCACAAGAATAGTAATACCAGTTACTGTTGGTCCCTATGAGGAAAACAGCTTATAAATCATACGAAATGAAACATTCTAAAAATGTAAAAATGCAGAAAGTTTTCTGTGATAGGTAGGTTTAGGTTTAGCGTTAGGATATAGAATATACAGTTTTGTACAGTATGAAAATCATTGTCTAGGGAAAGTCCCCATAAAAGATGGAAATGTGTGTGTGTGTGTGTGTGTTCCTGCGTGCGTGTGTGCATGCATGTGTGCCTGTGTGTGTGCGTGTGTGTGTGTGTGGTTTTGTGCTTCTGAGGTAGATACTGTGTTGTTCTTTCTAGCCATATATTTTTTTGTCTCAAACACAAATTGACACTTACAAATTTTATTTAAAAATGATACATTATTTTTTATTTATTACATATATTTTATATATCAAATTATATATTTGAAATTAATTGTATAATTAAAATAAAAAAATATTACAAACTGTAAATATTGTTTTTAAATAATTGTTTTTAATATACATATCTTATTTTGTTTTTAATGTATAATCATATACATAGATTGTGATAGATTGATATGATGTCATTTGTGTTGTAATGTGGTGATGTCATGGTCTAATGCTGCAGCTGAGAAGGTGATGTCACTGGGTCGCAACTGGCACAGGCCTTGCCTTCGCTGTGTGAGGTGCAAGAAAACACTGACCCCTGGTGGTCATGCAGAGGTACTCATAAACGCATTGTTCAGCCTACTGCTTCTATTAAAAGTGTGTTCAATTTTTTAAAGTTTATATTATTTCATATTACATTCATATTCAAAATTAAAATAGTGATATATTGTGTAATATTTGTAGAATGTTTACCAGAATGATTACTTCATCATTAATTCGGACTCCTTAATAATACTCTATTATTTTCTCTATTTTCTGCAGCATGAGGGCAGCCCGTACTGCCATGTGCCCTGCTATGGGTACCTTTTTGGACCAAAAGGTGTGAACATTGGAAAGGTGGGCTGTTACATATACGAGAAAGAAAATGCAGAGAATGAAATCCCAAGTGAGCATTAAGTCATAATGAAAAAGCTCTTTTTTAATTTGGTACTGAAGTGTTGTTGTTGTTGTTTTTTTATATATGTTAATAAAATTGTAAGGTGTAAAGGTTAATTTAATATATGCAAATGTCATTGCATATGCATGTATTGTAATTGATAATCAGAAATGGCCACTGGCATCTTAAAAATGAATACTAAACAGTCCCCACTCAAACACACACACACACACACACAGGCTCTCTCTCTCTCTCTCTCTCTCTCATTTTTCTGTTTTTTTCTTTCACAAACACAGATCCACAATTTCAGTGTATTCATTCACAACTCCATTTAATCTTATTTAGAAAATCTCTAATTATTACATGGCACTGGAGAAATTTGTAAGTCTTATAAAAAAATATTTGTAACTAATAAAAAATATTTTAAAAGAACTTTAGAATTATTCTTTCATTTTTGTGCGCATTTACTGTCTTGGAATCTGAACATGACACTAAGCAACAGAACATCAGTGTGTATTATAAATTTGGTAAAAGGATTGAAAGTACACAAATCTCAGTGGTCTTCAGTGGGTTCATTCATTTTCATTTTCTCCACGTCCTCCTGCTTGTCATGATGTTTAATGAGATTTTTCCTATTCAATATGATAAAAACACATGATTGATTTGGTTAATGAACACAACTTCAACTTTCCTTGTATGTTTCCTTTAAGTGTTTTTAATAGAGATTAAATGTACCTATATTGATCCTAATATTCAAGCTAATTCTCTTAAAATAATCTTAAAATAATTGAGTGGTTTGTGTTTTACATGCTTGACTCGACAGAGTTACTCAAATGTTCAGCAGTGTGTTAAATACAAGTCTTCTATAGCTGCTTTAACAAAATATAGGTTATGACTCACCCAGTACCCTCGACATCCTCTATAGTCTCGGGTAGACACCTGTCTCGTGTCTCAGGTAACTGCCAAGCCACCAGACAAGCGACGAATGCCACAGAACACAGGATGGTCTGAGAGAAGTGACCCCAGAAACTGTCCAATAGCAGGACTAGAGGAGCCACAGACACACCCAGACGGGCCAGGAACGAGTTATAGCCCATCCCATTTTGCCTATAGGACCCAATCAAATCAATTCTTTATTTATATACTATGCATTGACATACATTTTGCACTTTGCGGTCAAAAGTTTGGAATAATAAGAAGTCTCTTATGCTCACCAAGGTTGCATTTATTTAATTAAAAATAAAAACAGTAATATTCTGAAGTAGTATTACAATTTAAAAGAACAGTTTATATTTTAATATATTTAAAAATATAATTTGTCCCTGTGTTGGCAAAGCTGATTTTCACTTTGGAGTTTCACATGATCCTTCAGATATTATTCTAATTTGCTGATTTGCTGCTCAAGAAACATTTCTTATTACTATGATGAAACCGTTGTGCTGCTTAATATTTTTTGATACAGTATCATTTAAAACTTTGAGGTAAGAAATATTTAAAAATAAAGCTCTGCTTTATTCAGCTCTGATCAAAAATTACAGTAAAGACATTTATAATGTTACAACATTTATATTTCAAATAACTACTGTTCTTTTAAATTTTATTACAGAAATTATTAAGCAGCAAAAACTGTTTTCAACATTGTTAATAATAAGAACCATTGTTAAAAGGTAATGGAGTATCAATATAAATAATGCAAAATAAAGTAGTGCAGTTATATTTATATCAAATAATGCAAATATAATTTAATTTTAGATAATAATAATAGTAATATAAAAATCAAGTAATTTAAATATTTTTGTTTGAAGTGTAAAATACACGTTTAATCATGTTCTGTTACCTGAGAACAGTGGGGTAAAGCTCCGAGCTGTATAATACAATTGTAGAAAAAGCAGCAACCGCGAAACCTTTACCCAGTACTGCCACCACAGTACGACCAATCCACTGATCTGAGTGTGAAAGAGATGATATTGAGCACAGTGTGTGTGACTGAATAAACAAATAAAAACCCTCTAGTAGTTTCCCCAATGAGTTCAAGTTGTCCAGCGCTTATGCCGTTTCTACAGTGTTTGTTGAACAATTACAGTGTTTTCGTAGGCTATACAGTTATCCAATCGACTGAGCGGCGTACCATGTTTGGGATTTTTCAGTAACTGTCATTTAATCACATGTACATACTTGTACAACCGACTGTTGAAATTGCTGATTTATTCAGGAACGAAACAAGGTAATGTCCTTATGAGTGAGGTTCATTTAAAAACGCTGATTCGTCGGCACCGACCGATAGCCTCATGGGCAGCGCGCCGACATATAGCGGGTGACCTGAGTTCGAATCTCGGCTCGTGGACCTTTCCCGATCCTGTACCCCGTCTCTCTCCCACCTCCCTTCCTGTCCACTCTACACTATCCTGTCACAATAAAGACAAAAATCACCCCCCCCCCCCCCCCCCCCCCAAAAAAAAATCTTTAAAAACGCTAATTCATTCAGGAACAAAACACCACTACTTTGCTCGTGCGCAACATTTTACTTTGGCTTAATTTGTTTGGAACGGTTTTCGTTGGCGGAGCAAAAAAAACAAGGTAACTGTCAATATGGTGTCTAAAATGTAGGCCTAATGCATCTTAACGTCTTGTTTATTCATCTGTTAAAATAAATCGTGTTGTTTTAGATATGCGAGAACAACAGGTCTCTTGCTCGTGTGATAATGTGCAATGGGTTGGTTTTGCTAGTCTCACCTTTGGGTATGAATATGTTGATCATAAGACTGATTCCAGCCAATAGATGAGCTCCTGCTTCAGTTTTACGTCTGCCGATCTTCTCCAGCAGGTAATATACGATCAGTTTAGATGGAACCTCAATGGCCCCATACACAAACTGAGTGAGGTACATATTTAGTCCAAAGCCTGTGATGTTGAGGCTTATACCATAGGTTATAGTGGCGACACAAAACCTGCAAGACGTGAAATGTCATTTAATTATAATTTATTATTCAAACAATAAAGTCTGTACTGTCCATGTTCTCTAATCTAGTGCGGCTGAAGGCGAAGTAAAAATCAGGATTTTGTAAAAGTTTTTTTTTTTTTTTTTTTTTTTTTTACAGTGAAATGGATTTTAAACAACTAGTGCAATGCCCGTGCAAAATCTGTTTTTAGTAATTGTTGGTTTGGTATGTTTGAGTTGCTGAATAGCCTAGGCTACTATTACACTACTATAATACTGCTACTATTAGAAGCCTAAACTCTGAGAAAACGATAACGTTAAGCGCACCAGAATAAATATAATATTCAGAAGTAAACCAGTTTGTGAATAGGATACTACAAATGATGGCTGTGAATAAAATGCAATATTCAGATATTTTTAAACTACAACCCTCTAATGTCAGAATGTTTATTTTTAAACGACAACCTTCTAAACATCATCTAAACATCTTCAATGTGTGCTTCTTTTACCGAGATATGCGAATGACAGACACACAGACAGACGTTCCTGTAATTTATAGATAGATGTATGTGTGTCTGTGTATATATTATATTTATATAGGTATACTGTATATTATACGCGCGTGTGTGTACTGTATTTTTTTAATCGCGATTAATCGATTTGACAGTATGTATGTGCAAAATCAGTTTTTGTGTGTTTTTTGTAATTGTTGGTTTGGTTTGTTTGAGTGCTCATTGTTACAATTATACAGCAAAGGTTCAGTGACATTTTTATTTGTGCATGGTTGAAAGCAAATACTGATACTGACATAATGACATACAATAAATATGGAAAATTGAACTACATGTATATTCATGTATACATGTATATTCTTTTCAAAAAAGAATCACTACTTTTTCGAAAGTGAATCGCTACTTTTTCTCGAAAGTGAATCGCTACTTTGTCAAAAGTGAATCGCTACATTTTCAAAATAGAATCAATACGTTTTCAAAAATGAATCGATACTTTTTGAAAAATGAATCGCTACTTTTTCAAAAGTGAATCGCTACATTTTTTTAAAAATCACTACTTTTTAAAAAGTGAATTGATACTTTTTCAAAAAAGAATCGATACTTTTCTAAAAATGAATCAATACTTTTTCAAGTCAATCGATACTTTTTCAAAAAAGAATCGCTACTTTTTCAAAATGAATATTTTTTCAAAAAAAGAATCACTACTTTTTCAAAAGTGAATCATATAATAACACTAATAAATGTATAATAACATGTAATAAACGTATAATTACACTGTAATAAATGTATAATAACATTGTAATAAATGTATAATAACACTAATAAATGTTAAATAACATGTAATAAATGTGTAATTACATTGTAATAAATGTATAATTACATTGTAATAAATGTATAATAACACTAATAAATGTATAATAACATGTAATAAACATATAATTACATTGTACTAAATGTATTGTACAATACACATTGTACACTGTAATAAATGTGTAATTACATTGTAATATTTTATAATAACACTGTAATAAATGGCAGACTTTCTGTGAACAACCTGGTTGTTAATCGATGGCATATGCTTTCACTGAAGTCATCAACCCGCTTTATTTTAAAGGGGTCATATAATGGTGCATGCACTTTTACAAGTTGATTGTACTGAAATGTGTGTTGGCAGTGTCTGTACACAACCATCATATAATGATAAAAATCCATCCAGTGGTTATGTTTTAATCTCCTTATATGTTTTCCCCTGCCTCAAATCGAGCCGTTCGACCGTGTGACGTCACACGCTCGGAAGCCCCTCCCACGATTGTTGATTGACAGGAGCGTCTCAACACAGACCCGCCCTCGCGGGCGAGATCAGCTCCATGAGAGAGCTGTCAATCATAGTCTGCGCGGACCGGCGCGGTCATTGTTGATATGCTGGAGCACTGTCTGCAGAATGGCGTCTAAGCGATTGTGGTGTTCTGTTCTTGGGTGTAATAACGAACACAGCAGTCATTTTAATGTTCCTAAATCCGAACCGCTGAAGACGCAGTGGCTGTGTTTGTTTTCGAAGGGAATATTCCCCACGAGCAACGTCAATGCGTTCATGTTTGCGCGAATCATTTCTCACCAGACTGCTTTATAGACGAGGATCAGTATAAAGCTGGATTTGCTAAGCTGCTGCTCATGAAAAATGGATCGGTAGCTGCTACCAGATATTCGTGTTCCTGCTGAATCTCCAGAAGAACGGAAGTGAGTGTAACGTTTTATTAAACTTTATATTAATATATTAATCTTTGCAAATCGCTAGCTGCACGGTTCACAATGAATGCGTCTAAGGTTTACACTCAGGGTACATTACGGCATGTTTTCTATGTATGACGTTCTCAATATAATTCATAATCCCACATTTATACTGAACAACGCGTTATGGTTATTGAGTTACAAATGGTGTACGCCAGAGAGCTCTGGTGTACACAGAACAGAGAGGCGGAGTCAGCAAAGCTCATGATCATTTAAAGTCATATGCACTGAAACGGCGTGCTGAAAACAGAGCTGTTTTTGACCAGGTAAAATAAGTGTTTTCTTACAATACTAATGAGAATTTTTAATTAAAGTATATTACAAACTTTTAATTTAGACCCTAAAGAATCATATTAGCTTGTACAAAAATGGCATTATATGACCCCTTTAACTTAGTTTATCTGGTGAGAAGGATCAAAAACTATTATATTTCTCCATCATCTTTAATTGGATTATATAATTTGCAATGCTTCTTGCAATTAGTTTTTTCCCTCATTAAAGCCGTTAAGTATCTGTTTTGTACCTTTTTGTCAAATACTTTTTTCCCTTAAAATCAATGTTTTTAATGTTGTGATTCACCTCTGGTTTGGTTCATGTCTTATACCTCTTTAATGAAGACGTAAAAAAAAAAAACGATGGAAAAAATTAATGCGAAAAATACTTCCAGAACCAAGACTGCTGAAAAAGTGGCCGGGCGGGCACTACTGCTCTCTAAAGTTAGCACATGCTCATTAGATGATTCACTATTCTTTATGTCTCTTCTTTATGTCACTATTCTTTAAGTCTCATCACATCAGCTTGTCTGAGAAAGTGTTAACGGCAGATTACATGGGCTTTTAAGGTACCTAACCTAGTTATTTTTATTGTTGGTGTTTTCTTCAATTTCAATATCCGAATTTTAGTGAGAAGAAGAAATATATATATATATATATATATATATATATATATATATATATATATATATTATATATATATATATATAACATTTAGATATTAATCTGCATATACATCTGTTCTGCTCATCTTTGCTCACTTATTTGAAGGCATTTTGAGTAAAACAGCTCTATATTTAATTAAGCACACAAACGAACCGGAAGCAGTGCAAACTGATTTACAGAATACGGAAGTTTGTTGCGCATAACCAGTTACACACCAAATGGTTCCTGTGAGCATAGCCAGTCTCCTCATCTTAGGGGTTCTGACAAGGTCCAGGTACGAATATTTTTTCTTTCCTTGATCTGTTATTATGATAGAGAGAGCCTATAGAAGAAAGACATAGCTATCGTTAGCCTACTGACAGACAGTTGTTTTAAAGTGACCATTTGCATGTACTGTAAAATCAAAAATATATATTTTCTCTCACCTCAGGTTTGATTCTTGAGATAACTTCCTCCTTGCGATTCATGACAGCACATTTATGAAGATAAAAATGAGCTCTTTCTGCCTTCCCATTGGCTATCAGCCACCGAGCTGACTCTGGAACCCACCTAGATAAGAAACATTTGCTCTATAAAACATTGTTAGGGGTCGTTCAGACAGAATGCATTTTTGCATTACACTCCTCTGCTTTTTCACAGTTTTCGAAGTAAACATGCACTATACTAGACAGACGTGTTTGACCGTTGCTCTCGCGTTTTCTGCATGCATCACATGCATGACACAGCATTCTAAAAACGTGGCACTCAAGTTAAAAGTTCATCTTTTAAAAAACGATGCTACGGTGGCCGAGAGAGCTCAACGCGCTGCAACTGAAGAAAACACATGCAAATAGAAAACAACGCGTGCAAATAGAAAAAAACACATGCAAATAAAATAAAACGCATGCAAATAGAAAAAAACGCATGCAAATAGAAAAAACCGCGTGCAAATAAAAAAAACCCCTGCAAATTAAGAAAACATCTTCATCAGTTTCACAACACACGTGTGCTCCAAATACTCACAACACCACCAAATACATAAACGCGCTGCAAATAACACAGAGCACAACGGAAATGTTTCCAGGGGAACCAAATAAGTGACGAACCCGGCTGGGACGTGCCGGCATAGATATCCATAAATCTATGCGTGCTGGTGCTTACAGCTTAAAATTATACTTTATTTATTTGTTTATTTGTTTGTGCAAAACATACAGAGATTACATTTTTTATGACATACAACTTGTATACAATGTACAAAATGTATTAACAATATGTTCAATGTCATCAGAATACAAATGAGAAAAGAACAATGAGCTGGAAACTAAAATAAATAAATAAAAAAGATAAAGAAGAAAAACATGAAGGAAAGATATTTATCTATACATCAGTTACACTGTACAAATTGTTTCATGTTATTACATTTTCATAAAGAAAAGTTTCGTAAGAAATGTTAGGTAATGTAGGGTCCAAAATTTTAAAGTTGAGACACAGATATATAACGCATATTTTAAAAGCTTTTTTTGTAAACTAAAAATAAAAATGTATTTGCATCCGTTATGTTAACAGCATCATATTTCTGTCGTAAGACCAGCTGATGGACACCGTGCTGCGTTGTCATGGGAACATCCCACGTTGTCTTTAGTTGCTCCCTTCATCAAGTGTGTTCCACACGGCTGCCTAACAGCCCACTAGAGCCTTGCTCACTCCAAAAGGGCTCTGCAAGCTGCCCTTCGAAGGGAGTATGGCATAGGGAAGCTCACGAGCAATAAGCATGTCCCAGCCGGGTTCGTCACTTATTTGGTTCCCCTGGAAACATTTCCGTTGTGGTCTGTGTTATTTGCAGCGCGTTTTCTGTATTTGGTTGTGTTGTGAACTTTTGCAGCACGTTTCCTTATTTGGAGCACACGTGTGTTGTGAAACTGATGAAGATGTTTTTTTTAATTTGCTGGTGTTTTTTTCTATTTGCACGCGTGTTTTTCTATTTGCATGTGTTTTTTTCTATTTGCACACGTTTTTCTCTATTTGCATGTGTTTGCTTCAGTTGCAGCGCGTTGAGCTGTCTCGGCCACCGTACGATGCTGTGTCCGAAAGCGCATACTAAGTAGGTACTACATTTGGTTTGAAATATACTTAGCAACTGTCAAAAAAGGTGTGTCCTATAGGATGAATATGTGTAGTAGGAATGAAATTCAGATGTGAAATTCATGTGAACCTATGGCGTGAGTTGCATTGCTTCACTGCCATTCATAAATCACCCACGTGGCCTCATGGGGTTGTAAAGTCTCCAGTGGCATGCACACTTCAGAATCCGGGTACTTGGACACATGCAGGGCATGTCTTTAGACATAGGCTGTACTGACTCATTTGTGCTTTAAATTAGACCGAAAGAATATGTAAGGCCCATTACCACCAGAGGACTGTGGACAGTAGTAAAGGTGAAGTGACGGCCACTGTCAGCCATCTCCAGTCTCTGATAGAGAACGCAATAAGAGACAATGAGGTGCTCCCAACAGCCCATGCCATACTGTCAATTATACATACTAGTCTCCTGTGCTGAATGTCCACCCACTCCACATCTGGAGAAAGACACGTATATACGATAAGGCCCTTTTCCTTTGTTTTATATTCACTTTCAATCATAATGAGGCATTGAGACTGAGAGAGAGAGGTTCTTACTGAGTACGGTTGAGATGATAATGATGCCAGTTATGGTGAATCCACTAAAGAATCTCAGCACTGCAAACATGATGAAGGAGGAAGAAAAGATGCTGGCCAATGCAAAAGCCATTCCTGATATATACGACACCAGCAGCATTGGCTTACGCCCAAATCTACAGGCCAAACAGAGTATGTTTTTTATACAGAACTGTTTCATTTCATGCTGTGTTCATAAAATGTACATCATTTATTATAGTACACAGATCTATTTTTAATGAAACATCACCTGTCACTCATGCCTCCAAAAAAAGCTGCTCCAAACATCACTCCGACGAAGAAGATGGTGGCCACAGCTTTATTCAGACCTCTGTTATCACATACTAGATCCCACTGTGAAATGAAGAGAGATGGAAAATAACTTTTCTTAAACAGTAACTGTTGTGATGAACTGCTTCATGAACTAAAAGACTTTCAAAACTAAATGTAGATGTGCATGAACCTGCAACCATTTATTTGTCACATTACCCCTCAAATTCCCCAACTGAAAAATTCATTTATTTATTTATTGGTTGGATGTCAAGGGCAGAGAGAAAAAAAAACTTGTCTCAGGTTAAGAATGTGCAAATGACTGAAAAACTATTGCTATTAAATTTGTTTTTTAATTGCACGTGCAGAATTCCTAGCCAATAATTACTACTGACTTGCTTGAGTTAATTTTATGTTAAATTTTAACTGATTTTGCTCAAATTAGACACAATGTATTTGAGTAGAGTTTATAGTGTCTTTTAATAGTAAGACAGTTTCTCTCTCTTCACAGTATTCATACAGTAAATATTGTTTTGTAAAACATTAGCATACAGCATTTACAGTTAAAAAAAAAAAAATATATAGCTTACACACAAAAAGTAGTCACTCATATACCTAATCTTCAGACCAAGTCTGCAAAACTGCTAGCGCATTATATGGTTTACACTCAGTTTGCAATTGTAAAACAATACATTAGACACATTATTCAAAACTAACAGCTCTTGTGTTTCATTTGGAAAACACTGCCATTCAAATGCCACATTCATAGTCCTCACATTACCTACACCTAATGATCATGTGTAAAAAAAAAAAAATACTTATACATTATTTGTTTATTTAGAAATCAAACCGGAATGTTTTGGGAAAGAAATAATTTTTACCCCCTTGCATTTCTGTTTAAAGCAAATACGCTTAATTTGATCACTTAGAAATAAAAAAATGTTACCCTTGCATTTCTGTTTATTTTGTAAATACTGTATGTACTGAATATGCATACAAGTCAAGTCACCTTTTGTCACGTTTTGGTCTTGTGACTCTTGTCTCTGTCACGTTTTGGTTTGTTCTTAGGCTTGTTCGACTTGAACCGGCGCTGCACATACCGATTAGTGTATGACATCAAAGTACCGCGAGAGTGATTAGAGAGCATACAGCTCCTTATGCTTTTGAAATGCTCTCGCGGTACTTTGATGTCATTAACCGATCGTTCTGTGCAGCGACGGTTTAAGTCGAACAAGCCTCAAGTCATGTTCCATGTCTCTCATGTGATTCCCTGTTTGTCATGTGATCCTGCCATGTGTCTTGTCATTGGTTAATCGTCTGTTCATTGTTCACAGGTGTCCCTTGTCCTGTCATTAGTCTGTGTATTTAAGCCCTCATGTTTGCCATCTGTCTTTGTTAAGTATTGTTTCCTGTAACCTCTGTTGTGTAAGTCTATGTCCATGATTTGTTTCATGTATTGATCTTGTTCTATGTTATTTTTGAATAAACACTGCACTTGGGTTCTCGTTACAACTTGCCTCCAGTGGATCCCTTACACCTTTATTTCTATACAATACATATTGTTTAAAAAATCAGCTTCACAACAACAAATTCAAATTATCATAATTCAAAGCAGCTCTAACAAGCCAAAAGTGTCATTATACAGCTCAAGTCAGTTCAGTGTTGATTCAGTTCAGTTCAATAAAAGTTCATCAATTGTGCATACATACTGTATATACAGTGTATTTGTGCACACACATGTACGTGTAAGTGCTATGACAAACTCATGCACACTGAACAAGCAAAAGACACGAGAGTAGTGTTTTACATTTTTCACATCTGCGTAGTTTGGCGTGTGGCTAATCATTTAATGGTTTGTGTGTAGAGTTACTACACAAAAACACATTTTTAAAAAGAGTTCAAATGTTATGTAATAAGTGTTTGCTTTTGCAAGAGATGTGTAATATTTTGCATGCTGTGTTTGTTTTGTGTGTAGAGTTTAGAGAAAAGGAGCCATAGTTTGAGGAATTGTGTAAGCAATTTTTTAACACTGCATTAACATTTGTTCATGCTAGTTCACAGTGCATTAACTAATGCTAACAGATACCAATTTTCTTTGTAAAAATGTATTAGTAAATATTTAAATTAACATTAAGGTTATAAATGCCGTGAAAGTATTGTTCATTGTTAGTTCATGTTAACTGTTGTTAACTCTAATGTAAACATTATAAATGAAATGAAACATTTCATTATAAAGGTAAAAAACGTTGAGTTTGTGAAGTGCAGCACCTTCTTCATTGAAATCTCACCTGTGTGGCAAGAGTGCTGATGAATGTGCTGTTGTCATACTCCCATCCATTCTGACACTCCACTACAGGACGTTCTGTGCTGCTGGAGGAGTTTGCCAACAGATGTAACTGAGGATAAGAAAACATGTGACAAGAAGCAGGAGTCCCATCTTCCTGCGCTGGAATACTGGCAGCCAGTTTCTGCTCCCGACTCAAATTCCAAAATATTCCCTCAGCATCCAGAGAGCTGATGTCACAATGGTGAGACGGGATGGCGGCGATAAAGTTGCTTAATAGAAAGTGGCACGGTATAGTGAATCGTCCTACAAAACTGATGCAAAGAATCATTTTCTGGAACCTGCCGAAGCCATTGATCTCCGTAATTAGATCATCAAACTTCATGCTTTTTATTGATGCACAGAATTCCCTCTGTGTCTTCTTACAAAATGCTTGGTTTATGTGCTGAGTTTTTATGGGATTTCAAAGGTTGGTAACTGGAAGTCAGATGCAGCTTGTACTTTGGCCATTAATAAAACTGCTGTGGTTGTATGTCTGTGTTTGAAATGTGTGTGTGTCCATATCTTCATATGATCTTTCATCCATAGTAGCTTGTCAGTAGGGGTGAATGATTTGTAAGTTGTTGTTAATGCTTGTATAAGAGTGTCTCGCCATGTGTGCAGTTCACTTGGTTAATGTGTGCGGACATTGACACCTTTCCTTACCAATGATATCTAGTCAGCAATGGCATTCTCACTAGCACAGTTTGGCTAGATTTGTTTCGTGCATATATGAATTAATATGTCATAAACAATCTCAGTCTGTTTTAGATCAATTTCCTCTTTGTAGGAAATGGAGTTTGCAGAAAAAAGGCAAACTTTGTCTCTGATTGCAAGTCATAAAACAACTCAAGTTACCCTTGCTATTATCCAACATGCAAAGAATTATTGTGCAAAGAATTTGTGGTTCAAAAAACTTCTGTATCAAGAGGATTAAATCAATGTTGCTGCCTTTAATTGGACATTTAACATTGTGTGTACTTACAGGGAAAAATAGACTCAAAGAAACCACTTCTATTAATATTCTTCTCTATAGATAAACACTAACAATCTGCATTTTATAAACACTTGTTGATAAGCACTAGGGCAGCATTCCAGATTACTGGTTAACAAACAGTAAACTCAAGCTTCAAGTTGTGTAACATATCTTCCGCAATCATACCAGATGAAGCATTTGGACTAAACTGTACATATGAAGTTAGTAAACCAGTGCCAAGCCTTGATTTTATTAACCATATTTATATAGGCACAAATTTTTTGCAGTCCTGTATAAATTTACTTGGGGTAAAGTTTTATTTATCCTGGAATAAGTTCTCGCTTTGTGAAACCAATTTTTTCTTTAAAGCAAATGATAGTATGTTGATAAATTAATGATCAAAATAAAGGTGTGAGAATGACAGAGTGAAAAGCCTTTGAGCTATTTCTACTATGATATTCCCATATATGTGGAATAATGAGTCCACACAATTCTGACTAAAACAGTAAACACAATGAGAAAACATGCAACACCTCCCTTCAAATTTCTCTTAAAATTGTTTAATTAAATGATACAGTAACACATAAATAGGAAATTTGATGGATCTATGGATGCTATAGTTATGTGTTCTGCAAAATTAAATCATCTTTCCATTTCACCCTACTGCCTTCTTTTTCCTCCATTTTTCGATCTTGTAGTGGTGAGCCATCAGTGCCCTTCCTGAGATGAGAAGCAAATGTTACATCTTAAGGGTTCAGTTTCCTGGAAACACAATACATAGACTAGATAGCTTTTCCACATAACCTTACCTCATTCCCTCAACATCCTCAATAGTCTCAGGCAGACACCTGCCTCGTGTCTCTGGTAGCTGATAAGCCACTAAAGCAGCAGAGATTGCAATAGAAGACAAGATGACTTGAGAGAAATGGCTCCATATATCATCCGATAGCAAGATCAGAGGAGCCACAGACACACCGAGACGTGCCACGAAGGAATTATAGCCCATCCCATTTTGCCTACAGGCAGCGCAACATTTCAATAAATACATAAATAATTAGTTGTTGATAGATATAGTTTTACTTGCGTACAACTGAGCATGAAGTTAGTTTTCCTACCTTAAAACAGTGGGGTAAAGCTCAGAACTGTATAAAATAACTGTACCAAAAGACGTGGCGGAGCAGCCTTTTCCCAGCACGGCTATAACCGTACGGACCACTGTCTTATCTGAATGGCAAGTGAAATCATTGTTGCATTAGATCTTTTCATCAAACCTACATTGTCATTTCATTCTTCATGTCAAAAAGTCAATAAGTTGTAAGTCTCTCACCTTTGGGTATGAATATGTTAATCATGAGGCTGATTCCAACCAACAGCAAGGATCCAGCTTGAGTTATGTGTCTTCCAAACTTATCCAGCAGATAATAGATGCTCAATTTGGCAGGAATCTCAATTGCACCATACACAAACTGAGTGAGGTACATATTTAGTCCAAAGCTTGAAATGTTGAAACTAATTCCATAGGCAACAGTGGCGACAGAAAACCTGGCAGTTAGAAAGCAGCGGGAACGTGCAAAATTAGATTAATCTGAACACCCTTTTACTGATGCCACTGTGGTGTGTGTTTGTGATTGTGATTTGACACACCAGGTGATTCCTGTGAGTAAAGCCAGTCTCCTCATCTTAGGAGTCTTGATCAGATCCAGGTATGAATACTTCCTGTTCCCTCTTCCAGTAACTATGATTTTAGCCAACTCCTAGACAGAGAGAGAAAAACAAAGATGTTCAGATTCTATGTAAGCAAACTATGGTAAAGTAAAAGCAAGAAAACAAACACAGACCCTATTAACACCACTGTAAACAATGTGTTATTTTATTTTTTAGAAATGACAGACTCTCTGATGATGTATGCTGGACGTCTCCAATTATTTCGTAAGTTTAAACCTGCCCCTTTCGACTGAAAGCTCACATTCAGATCTGCATCCATCTAATCAACAACCTGCTCTACATTTTTCCTTTTTCAATATTCCGTTTCACTGCTTTAAAGACAAACATAAATAGTGACGAAAGCCAAAATATTAAATGTCACAGATGCATATTCACTGAGTAAGAACAAACATTATTTGTTCATCAGATATTCCTCTTTAAAAGAAAAAAAGTATCATCTGTATGGAAAGTAATCCACGTTTGGTTTTTGACCACTGAAAGTGTGTACAATTTACCAATTTACTCATGAAGCCGCATTAAGATCTCCATATCTCTGGGATTTATACCAAAAGGAAAGTTTGTTAAGAACCAGAATCTAAAAGAAAATGTAGAAGCGCTTTTTGCCATTTTTGAACTGTCACTGTTGGTGTATAATGCAACAGAGCTTGCTAAAGTCAACAGATTTTACTAATAGACCTACCAATCTCTGTGTAAAAATAAAATGATGATGCTGCCATCTTTCTAAAGTCATTTTTACCCCCCTCTAATTTGGCTCCAAATCTCAGGTGAAAATTGTCAATTTGACCCCCACAAAACAGTGTACTCAGTACATCTGTGACTTTTAATATTTTGGCTTTCATCACTATTTATGTTAGTCTTTCTACAGAAAAAAATATTATCAAAATAAAACATTTGAGCCGGGAAAGTTTCTGAAATTTGGTTGATTTGACACGGAATGACCCTATACTGTACCATCCATTGCTAGCAAAAATATGTTGCTGATATTTTTACTGGCATTTTAGATTTATTTCTGGAATCTCTCACCTCAGGGTTTATCCTAGCAGTGCCTTCTTTTTTACGATTCATGACAGCACATTTATGAAGATAATTATAAGCTTTATCTGCCTTCCCATTAGCAATCAGCCACCGAGCCGACTCTGGAATCCACCTATGACATTATTCACATTATTGATTATTTCATATTGAGAATGTACTGCTTTTACTCTGATCTGCAAGCGACTTTCTTGGAAAAGGCATATTTAATGTACCGGATGACTTACAGATATTTTAAGACATCTACTTAGTATTGGTTTATTTATACTCACCACCAAGTGATTATGGCAATAATGGTGGGCAATGAGATGGAAACTGTCAGCCATCTCCAGTCTCGAATAAAGTATGCAATCAGGGAAATGCTCATGAAGGCAAATGTCCAAGACAGGCTGTCAATCACCCCTACAAGCTTTCTGTGCTCAATGCTCACCCACTCCACATCTGATAATGAATGAATGAATGAATGAATGAGGCATTTGAATGAATGAGGCATTTGAGTTTCATTTTAGAAACACTACTGTGTGCTGCTTTAAAACCACAACAAAAATAAAACAATTTAAAATAGAAAGGTCCTCCTCACTGAGTACAGTGGAGATGATGACACTGCCAGTGATGGTGAATCCAGTGAAGAATCTCAGCACTGCAAACATGATGAAGGAGGAAGAAAAAGCACTACACAATCCAAAACCCATTCCTGATATATGTGACACCAACAACATCGGCTTACGCCCATACCTGTGTAGAATAAGACATGTATCCATTTAGAAACACTCCAGTGCTGGTACAAACACCACCAAAAAAACATTACTTTTAAGCCAGTGTGTTTCTAATGCAACTGGAATTTAAAGTGTCACCAAAATGCACCCAAAAATGTCAGCATTTACTGTCAGAATTTACTCACCATGTCGTTTCCTAACCTGTATGACTTTCTTCTTTGGAACTTTTGGAATATTTTTGTGGATTTTTTTTTTTTAACCATATAATGGAAATTAATGGTTACCAGAACTGTTTGTGTTCCACAGAAGAAACTCATATAGGTTTGGAGCGTCATAAGTAAATTATGACAGAATTTTCATTTTATGGCGAACTATGCCTTTAAGAAATGTATTGAGCTCATTTTGAGATGGTAAAAAAAACCATATCAATGTTTATATCCAGTTTAGTTGCACTAACATTGCACTCAGGCTCCCGTAAGCAGCTGCTCCAAACATGACCCCAATGAAGAAGATGGTGGTTGTCAATCTGCTCAGTGCTCTGTTGTCACACACTAAATCCCACTGAACAGAAAGAGAGAGAGAGAGAAAGAGGCCACAATTAGAATAGAATACAATAAATCATCGATACATAGCAAGCAAGAGACTACCTGTGTGGCGAGAGTGCTGATGAATGTGCTGTTGTCATACTCCCATCCATTCTGACACTCCACTACAGCAACCTCTGAAGGTCTGGAGGAGTTCATCAGCAGGTGGAACTGAGGATACGAGAACATGTGACAGGAAGCAGGAGTCCCATCCTCCTGTGCAGGAATACTGACAGTCAGTCTCTCTTCTCGACTCAGATTCCCAAGGATCCCGTCAGCATCCAGAGAGCCGATATCGCAGTGATGAGACGGGATGACAGCAATGAAGTTGCCTAACAGGAAATGACACGCAAGACTGAATCGACCAAAGAAGTTGATGATCAGGACCATCTTCTGAAACCTTCCGAATCCATTAATTTCTGAGAGAAGATCTTCAAACTTCATCTTTGTGCTCAGTTGCGCTTGACCTGGTTGTGGATCTGTCTCACCTGGACGTTGAGTTCATACCTCACAATCTAAGGGAAGAAATGGTTAACAGGGGGGATGTCTAAAGCTTTGTGGAACATTTGTAAAAATTAAACCCTTTGGTTGAAACTTTACATTATGGTAATTTTATAAAAGAAGTTCATTCTTGCTTTGTCATTCTGAGCTCATGCTATCTGTGCACTCAGACACAGATTAACTGCTTCTTTCAAATTCTCAAGCCATAGTCTGTTCACTTTGATTCTCTAAACTGACTAATTGTTTAGCATGAAATTTGTCATGAATTTTATTCAGCAATGCTGCATTAAATTGATCAAAAGGCATTTATCTTACAAGGCATTTATGTTGGATTTCTATTGCAACTAAATGCTGTTCGTTCCACAAAATCTTAATATAATAACAGCACAACTGTTTTCAACATTGATAAGAAATGTTGAGCACCAAATTAAATTTTTTTTAGAATCATGTGACTGGAGTAGGGTATAAATTATATTTAAAAATATACTAAAATAAAAAAAGTTTTACTAATTTTTACTAATACTAAAAATTTGCACTACTGATGTTTTCACTGTATTTTTGATCAAATAAATTCAGCATGTGTATGACCAAAACCAACTCTAAACGTTTGAACAGCATTGTATATAAACTCAGCAAAGAAAAAAAAAAAGGTCCTCCCACTTTCAACTGCCTTTTTTCCAGCAAATGTCTTATTATGTGCAAATATTTGTATGTAGGCTACACAAAAGATTTAACAAATGAAACAAACTGAACAAATTTCACAGACATTTGACAAACAGAAATGCACAATAAGTCCCTGAACAGGGGGCAGGGGTAGCAGTCAATTACAAAATCAAACTTGCTATCAGTATCTAATGTGTCCACCAGCTGCTTTAAGTACAGTGCATCTCATCCTCATGGGCTGAGCCAGATTTGCCCGTTCTCGCTGTGCGATGTTCCCCCACTGCCCACTCTTCCACCAAGGCATTTGTTCTCAAACAAGTCTGGGAGGACATATGGTTACATGTGGTTTGGCACTGCAAGGATGATCAGCTGTCTTTCCTGTTTCCCTGTAGCACTGTCTTAAGCGTCTTACATCACGGACATTGCAGTTTATTGCTCTGGCTACATCTGCAGTCCTCATGCCTTCTGGTTTTTCATGGTTCATGGAATAAGCACAAAAAACATTGTTTAAACCCTTTAAAAAAACTTTTATTTAAGTACAGTATCCTGAAAAAGGGACATTTCTTTTTTTGCTGAGTTTATATAGAGGAAAAGGCTTTGTAGATTGGCGGAAGAGTAAGTTAAGAGTAAGTTAAGACCAAGAGACTTCAGTGATGAATTTGATTTTTATTAGATTCATCTTCTCTACAGGTTAGATTCATTTTGTGTCCTTGTAGAGCTCATTTCCAAGCTGATATTCAAGTTGTGAACACACTGATCTTTTCCTGAGAAAAAAAAAACAGTGGTTTAAGTTAATTAAACAAAAATATGTATTTAATATTTTTATATCAAGTTCCTTTTGAACACAGTGAGATATTTTAAGTGTCATGAAAACTATATTATGACAATAATTTTTTATTATCTTTCATTCTAGTAGTAGTAGTATATAGTAAATGATCAATCACCTAGTTTTCTCAATGTCCTCAATAGTCTCAGGAAGCCGCACATTGTGGGTCTCAGGGAGGAGCAGCGCAACAAAGCCTGCAATGACGGCTACGGAGCAAAACAGGACCTGTGGCAGAGGGAGCCACACCTCGTCCAGGAGGCTCACAAGAGGTGCTAAAGAGACACCAACACGACCAACAAATGAACTATAGCCTAATCCATTCTGCCTATGGTCAAAAGAGAAAGAGTGTTAATAACCCATTTCTTTGCTGAACAAATTTTAGCTTATTGCATTTTATTATGCACAAACATCAAGAGCATTTGTAAATGATAAACTGACCGTAACACAGTCGGGTACAGCTCAGTGGTATAGAGGAAAAGACATGTGAAGGAGGCCTCTGAGAATCCTTTACCCAGTACAGCAATGACTGTACGAGGCAGCAACAAATCTAGAGACGGACACAGAGACAGCTGGAGAATTTGAACATAGGTGAAGTTCAGTGTGAAATGTCTGTGCCATCACCTGAGCCATTCACCATAAATGGCATAACTGAAATGTTTAACTAAAATGTAACTAATATTTTGAGAGCCACATGAAAATGTATTTTATTAAATACGTAGCTACTTGGCATAAATTGGAGAAAAAATGCTTTTTGTGGCCAGGTGGTGTAATTACATCTGCATAATAACCTGCAAAACCTTGTTAGTACACTTAAATCAGAAGAGCAATGTTTTGATTTTGTTGTACATTGTGTGGAAATCAGCCCATAAATGGCTCAATTATATTTGCCTTTATGCAAATTAAACTGGGATAAGATAAAGCATTTTAACACTAGAAAAAATACATACTTCAACGTTAACTTGACACAATTGATTTTGACATTAAAAAGCCTTTTAAAGTTACCATGAAATCAAAATGGACAATTTCCCTTTTTTAAAGGAATATAGCAGGATGTATTATAAATGATTTTTCCATGCACACCATTATTTAAAAACATTTTTTTCATGTGCCCTAGTTTAATCAAAATAATTTCCCTTCCCTCTTGCAGCGACATCTCTTCTCTTCTCCAATGATGTTTTTACTCGCATGAGATTACAGCAATAGCAAACCACAACAATCCAATCAAAAGTCCCGCCCTACATTTTTTCTTGTTCAAAAAGCCGTTTCACTTAAATATAATTTTTTTAAATGATTGACAGTCTGAACAGATGACTGTGATATCACAATGGATGACTTTTAGTCTTTTATGACTGTGACATTCCAATATATTGTTGTTCTGTAACTGAATAAACTAAATAAAACAAACATTCACAGTCACACATGATTGTGGTATCCAAATAAATGATTGTTCTCTATCCTTTACCTCTGGGAATAAGGACAGTGATGCCAGTGCAGACCCCTGTTGTAATCAGCGTTCCCACCTGACTGTACCTGCGGCCTAGTTTATCAAGACACACATAGGCCACCAGTTTTGATGGCATCTCTATGGCACCATAAATAAACTGGGTGAGGTACAGGTTCAGCCCAAAGCCACTGATGTTCAAACTGATACCGTAGTAAGTGAATGCCACTCCAAACCTGCAAAAACAATTTACCTCAATATCTTCTCTTAGTAAACCAGGTTGTTCAGATTTGAATTTAAAGAGCAAACCATACTTTTAGCCATCATAAAGTCTATAACCTAGGTAAAACATTCCTACCAAGTGATTCCTGTAAGCAGAGCCAGTTTCCTCATCTTAGAAGACCTCACAAGATCCAGATACGAGTACTTCTTGTCACCTCTGTCCTCAGCAATTATAACATTAGCAAGGGTCTGAAAATCATGTTCTCAAAAGCTTTAGGAAAATGCCGAAAATTGGATCTTTCTCAATGTTACATATTAAAAGGTTACCTCTGGTTTAATATCTCTGAGGTTGTGTTGCCTGTTATTAGCTGAGGCACATTTGCTCAGATAAAGATGGGCCTCTTCCAGTCGTCCATTGGCTATGAGCCATCGTGCTGACTCTGGAATCCACCTAGCAAACAAGAATTATGTGATTTGGGAAAACTGGACATGAGAATCAATCATAGTGTAGCGTTCTCAGGCAAGGACGAGACAGTTCTAATCACAAAAGGTGTTTATTAGAGGCTGTTGTCGGCCACAGCCCACGCCATACATACCCGTTTATAAGAGAACCGCACTTGAACCAGCGAGGCGCTCTTTTCACTCCCCCATAACTCCCAAAGGGGTGGAGCCTCATTCCATATTAAACTTGAACAACGAATCAAACGAATCACATAAAACGAATAAAGTACAACATTGACATTAAATGCATCCTTATTTGTAACAAAACATCATTTTGAACACGTTACATTACCCCCCTCTAACTGAAGTCCTCGACCCCAAGGACAAAGTCTCAAAATCTGACTGGGGTTCTCCTCTCCCTCCTGGGACGCCCCCTGAGTAGCATGTGATTTTTGACTTCAGGTGCCGCTTCCTCTGAGCCCTGCGAATGATCACCCTGAGGGATGTCGGGCAGCGGTGTCACCTGCTGGCCACTACTGGCCATATCAACTGGTCAATTACCCCCTCTGACCCCCTTTGAGTCTCACTGTCTTGTGAAGGAAGTACGCCAGCCTATCACGATGCAGTATCACTTTGCGCCCCCGAGAAGGCAACTGCACTCGATACACCACCTCCCCCAGCTTGTCCAATATCGGGCATGGTCCCACCCAGTGGTTGTCCAGCTTAGGGCACCTTCCTCTCTTCCTAACTGCCCAAACTAGCTCTCCGACCCCAAAGTCGCCTCCCATGGTGGTCGTTGCTGTGCCTCTACCCAGAGGATCACAGGCTGTAGGTCTGGGTCCCCCCTTTGATTCTCCTCCCATTGAGTGACATCCACCTCCTGTAGCTCCCGACAGACCGGCTCGGGCCAATCGCTACCATCCACTTTCCGGCTAAACTCCCACTCTCTGGCTTCTCTGCGCTCACAATACCTGTATTCCGGCATACTACATGGATGTCTCGACAGGGCGTCTGCATTACCATGGCGTTCCCCTGCACGATGAGTAATGGTGAACTTATAACTCTGCAATTCCTTGAGCCAACGAGCCACCTGGCCCTCTGGTTCCTTGAAAGTCATCAACCACTGCAAGGAGGCATGGTCAGAGCGTATGGTGAAGTGCCGACCACCCAAGTAGCACTTGAAGTGCCAGAAATTGTGGCCAACAGCTTTCGTCGTGTGACACAATACCTTTTTCAGCTTTGTTTAGCAGCTTGCTGAAATATGCTACTACTTTCTCTCCGTCTGGCCACACTTGGGACAAAACAGCCCCTATTCCATCCCCACTTGCATCTGTATCAAGAACGAAGGGCAGTTGGGATCGGGAGGTGCCAGAATGGGCGCGCACACCAGGGCTTGCTTGAGAGTATCAAAAGCCTTTTGACAGCACTCTGACCAGACAAAGCACTGATCCTTCTGCAGGAGCTTGTACAAGGGAGCAGCAATACAAGAAAAACCCCTTACAAACTTCCTGTATTAGGATGCCAGACCCAAGAAGCTTTTTAACTCCTTCTGACTCACCGGGATAGGCCACTCCCCTACGGTTCTGGCCTTGTCTTCCGCTATGCCAATCCCCTCACTGTCAATGTGATGCCCCAAAAAGGTCACTTCTCTGCTTAACAGCCAGCATTTATTGGGATGTAATTTCAGACCCGCTGCTCTGATTTTCTCCAGCACTACCCGCAGGGCTTGTGATAGCTGAATGGAATGAGCTCCTATGTGCCAGTATGTCATCCAAAAACACCAGACACTGCTGCCGTGGAATGCCTTCCTGCACCCTCTCCATTAGGCGCTCAAATGTGGCAGGGGCATTGCAAAGACCAAAACATAGGACTTTAAATTGACACAAACCTCTTCCCGTACAAAAAGCTGTCTTGGGTCGAGTTTCTGGCTTCAGAGGCACTTGACAGTACCCCCTCCTCAAGTCCAATGATGAAAACCAGCAAGAGCCAGCCACAAGATCCAAGCATTCGTCCACGCGTGGGAGAGGTACGAGTCTTTCCGTGTCACTGCATTGAGCCTCCGGTAATCGACACCCCCCCCACCCCCCCCAGGAACCTATAGTCAGCCCATCTGTTTGACGAGCGCCTGGTGGCCTCATCCTCACCACCTGACCATTGCCGAAACTCAATGTGGCCTTGGACAGGTCTAACTGACAGCCATGGTCCCTCAAAAAGTCCAAACCCAAGATACAACTGTCTTGTACATTAGCTATCCACACCAGATGCTGCATATTCACGCCCCCCACGGTGAGTGTCCACAGCCCCCTTCCTATCATCGGTGCTAGCTCACTGGTCACTGTGCGGAGTTGAACTGCTGTGTCTTCTAGCCGTGTTTCCTCCGGCACCACCTCTGGACGAACCACAGTAACTGTAAACCCTGTGTCTACTAGGGCCGTGCATTCCGCTCCCTCAATGCAAATAGGAATATGGTAAAAATCTTCCCACCACCACCACCCCATGTTCTTTAGTCCCGTTGTTCATGCTGGGCCTGTCTGCGTGTTCCAATGACGAGCGGGACATGGTCTTGGGGGTCTGCAGCGTCCCGCCTACTGCTCCCCCTCCTGTTTACCGAATTCCTAGCCAGCATAGGGCATTCCTTAACCAGATGTCCAGGCTGACCACACCCCCAGCAAAGGCGGGCCTGTGTCTGCTGTGTCTACCTCCTGGGTGGAGGCAGCGCCAATCCACGAATCATCTCCGTAATCTCCTCCAGCCACTCAGGTTTTGGTGAAGCCATGTCACCCCCTCCAGCTGCCCTGATGGTGGGGGAGGGGTCTGACCCTCGCATTGCTGACCCCCGCATTGCTGCCTCAACCGCCATTTCCCTCTCCAGTGCCCACTCCAAAGCCTCGGCCAAATCACGTGGGCGTGCAAGCTGTGTATGTATGCTCCGCTGGGGAAAGAGCTCTGATGAACTGATCACGGGCCAGCTCGCTCTGCACTGATGGAGGAATATGTGCATAAACTCGCCTTACTAGAGAATCAATATCATTGGCCAGAACCCGCAGTGGTTCTCCCGGAATTCTTTGATGGCTGTGTAATTCAGACCGGAAGTTCAGATCGGAAACACTGTCCAAAGCGGCGTCTCAATGCACCGACCAATGCGCCATAATCAGCCCTCTCACAAGTATCAAGCAGCAACAGACACGAAAGTGCATCATCTGTCAAGCAAAGAGCGAGTTGACGGGCTTTCTGTTCCTCTGACCAAGCATATGCATGAGCTAATAGTTCAAATTGGGCATGAATAGCCTCCCAATCCGATTTGCCGGCGTATTTTGGTGTTTTTATTACAGCCGGCATATTCAATTCATGGCCGACTCCATTATTGTTTACCTTTTGTCCCCTCGCATCACTCGAGATCGACGCACCGACGTCTGACGTCATGTCGTTTGGCCGCGGCTGGTAATGGCGGCTCATGACATTCGGCAGCGGCGGGTAATGGCGGCTCACTTTCTTGCCCGCGCCTGCGGCTTCACACGGCTCTTGTTTTACCGAATTTGCCTCGAAATGACTGGAGACCGGCGCGGTGTGCACACCAAACATATTCGCTGTAAGGATTCAAGGGCGGATCTAATCCGTGGGGAATTTGCATATCACAATTAATAATTGGTAATTAGTAATTATTCATGCATGTTTGGAATAGATCAGTCTTACATGTTAATAAATCTCCCGATAAGGGAGGATCTGTCATTTTACCTGCATGCATGCATGTGAATCCTTGAAATTAACCACAAGTTGATTGCAATTAATTACACGGACCACGTTTCACAAAACAGGTAAAATGAATTAGCTCAATTGTCAGGATAATATTTGTGGGGCTCCACAATATCATCTTACTTTATAGGATTTCAGGAAACGCAATTCTCTGGCCAGAAGAATTGGGTTTCCCGCCCTATAAACACATACCCTTTAAGGTATATTTAATTTTAGTAAGCTTGTAGCATAAGATCTTTGGCACTTAAGGGACTTGAAACTGAGCAAAGAGACAGTACATCAATCAAATGAATATATAATTAATTTAATAGAGGCATGACTACTTATGTATTTACTACGGTTACACGGGATATATGTATTTACAAACACATAGACATCAATGAACAATACAATAAGACATCAATGAATGAGAAATGCGTAAAGTTTGGACAATGGATAACTTACACGCGTGAGCGAGTAAGAGAGAGAGAGAAGGGGATGGGGAGAGAGAGAGAACAGTGGCAGAATTTTACCTAAGACATTCACCTCTCCGATTACAACACGAAACATCATCTTAAAGCTTCTTAGAAGCTCTATAAAGAGATTATACTTGCACAAGTTATGTTATGGTCTCTCGGTGTGTCGAGGCATTCCCGTACGGCCCTGTCTGGCCGCGTGAGCTGAGTCCTTTGTGTGTGAGGAAGCGTCACGTGGGCTGCTTGGCGCGTGTGTTGAACGGAGGTTCAAAGTCTTTGGGGTAACATTACCAAAGGGAAATAGTTTGGCTAAGTTCGTTTCACTTCGTGGAAGTGAACTGAGTCAACTACGGAAAACAAAACTTTGACTAACAAAAAAGAAATAAAGATCTCTACGGGGAAATCACGCGGAGTTAACGTTACATCTTTGCATGGCTGGTGAAGAAGCGCGTGCGTCGCTCGGTCCGGCGCGTCACGCGGTCACGTGCGCGTGTTTCTCCTTCAAAGCGAGCGCGCTCGTTTAAAGGTCCCTTGTAGATGGATTTGCTGAAGAGATATGTCACGCGGTTTTCTTTTCACTCGTCGATTGGAATTAAACACGGAGACTTATCTAAAACTGAAAAACACAAACGAAACTAGAAACAAATAAAAAGAAAGGCGAAGAGCTCGCCCGGAGGCGAGACGTTACATTATAACACGAGGACAAGGGAGGAAGAGAGCGAGCGGAGGGGGGGAGCGTCATTTATCACTTTTTGAGAAATCCAGCCTCTTCCTGTCGGCTTGGCCAATTAGAGGGTTGGAATTCACAGGCGGGACTTTGGTTTTTTATTGCTCTTTGTCTCAGAGAGAGACATTTGAAACCCTAATTTCGTCGGTTGTTTAAGAGAAGAATCTTCACAATTCTTATAATACTAATGTGTCACAAAGTTTAGCAAAATGTAATGTCAATTAACAAATGGGGAACGAAGATTGGAGTTTATCGAGACCAAACTTGCCACAAATGGATTTGGTTAAACCTTAGTTGGCAAAGTTTGAAACATTATCCCATTAGAGTTGTCGAGAAACATAGACCAAACCACAGAAAGGCAATTCATGAAATAGGGAACTTAGATACATTGTTCATGCAATTCTCAAGTGGATATATAATATATATATATATATATATGAATACAGGATTCATTTCTCCTCCTTGGTTAGAATTCAGAGAGAGCCACAGTTCTGTGAACATTCCTTTGGGTCGTAAACGCTGTTATCTAAGAACCCAGTGATGTTAGTTTTGGTCTCTTTTCACTCCAAAGATGGAAAACATAGTAAACTATATTTTACTGGATATTACTGTACGTATTCTGATTGATCACACCGAAAGCATTCTGGAGGTGTCCAGAACTATGTGTACCAGTTATGGGAATAGACAGTTATTCATAAAATGCATAATGAAGGTATTTATAATTCACTTTAAGCCACGATAAAATCATAGCCATTCCAATGTGACATGGGAAAATGGACACACATAAAAACACATCGAATATATCTGGTTAAATGTCTTTTAAAAAGAGAAGTTTCCTTCTCTTGAACATCAAATTCCAAGTCAGTCATAAAAGTGTCTCGTAACTGGAAACCACGCTCTGTCCTGAGCAGGCTTCACTTGTGGGGGATGCGTGTGTGTGTGTGTGTGTGTGTGTGTGTGTGTGTGTGTGTGTGTGTGTGTGTGTGTGTGTGTGTGTGTGTGTGTGTAAATTTACATTCCAGGCTTTTTGGGTCTTTAGCAGGATGTATTTAGTCCTTTCAGATTCACCCTCGCCCAGTCCTTACATCGCCGACCCAGCTCCAGCATAGCCGTCATCTTCCTCCATCTTAATATGAACTGGATAATCCATTCTCACCAGTGGAAGATAGCAGCTGCTTGGCCAATGCACGTTCAGTCAGGACTCAAATCAGCGGTTGTACCCCCTAGCTGTTTTCAATTCTTTTTACTTCTGACACCAGTTGTAGCGTTCTTAGGCAAGGAGGAGACAGTTCTAATCACAAAAGGTGTTTATTAGAGGCTGTTGTCGGCCACAGCCCATGCCATACACACCCGCTTATAAGAGAACTGCACTTGAACCAGCGAGGCGCTCTTTTCACTCCCCCTATCTCCCAGGTTCCCTCATAACTCCCAAAGGGGTGGAGCCTCATTCCATATTAAACTTGAACATCGAATCAAACGAATCACATAAAACGAATAAAGTACAACATTAACATTAAATGCATCCTTATTTGTAACAAAACAGGATTTTGAACACGTTACAATAGTAACATCTTACCTCCATGTAATCAATGCCAGTCCGAGGGGAGCTGTTACCGTGATGATCAGAGTCCTCCAGTCATTGACGAAATAAGCAATGCCAGGCAATATCATAGTGCTGACAGACCAATCAAGACTGATTACAACAGCAGCAATCGTCCTGTGTGCAATATCAGCCCATTCTACGCCTGATGAAGAATAACAATAATGTTTTATTATTTAAAATAGACTGTCAGTTAGATATGACATTAGAGATGAAGATCTTTAGGTGACTTTCTACAAAGTTACATCTTTAGACCAAGTGCCTTTTTTATGAGTGAGCCATTCAATCATTTAATCGACTCATTCAAAACACTGATTCATACAGGAACAAAACAAGTCATAGAATCATTCATTCAATCAATTTGTTAAAAAACGCTGCTTCATTCAGATACTAAACAAGTGTCATGCAATCTGAAATTGCATACTGGTACTTGGTACAACATTTAGTTTGAAACTTACTTTTGAAACTTTCCTTACAACTCCTTCATGGCTGCATGGAATACAGTAGTAAAGTGTCCATCAAATGCACACTCCAGAATCTCAGCAGGAGTCAACTTTTGCCGGACTGTATTCACATACTGTACAGTATGGAATTAAGCATATTCGGACACAGTGACTGTCTTTATGAGCGAGTCATTGAATCATTTATTCATTGATTAATTGATTAATTAATTTATATAACTGACTTGTTAAAAAAGGTTGAAAACAAGGAGCATTAAGAAAAAGCAAATTAGAAACAAAGACAGAGCCACTGTATAATTGTGAAGTAATCTGGTAATTGTGATTGTGAATAAATTTACCGAAATAAGCATATTAATTATAAAAAACATATTAAGTAGTTGCCCAAGTCCAGGCATGTAGAGCACTCACACAGGACAATGGAGATTATGCTGATGCCTGTAAGGCCCATTCCAGTGAAGAATCTCATTATAGCAAACATGATGAAGGACTGAGAGAATGCACTGGCCACTCCAAATGAAATGGATATCAAGTACGACATCATCAGCATTCGTTTCCTACCGTACCTGGAATTAGGTAAACAGGACGTCTTGGTTACTGATGTAACCCTTGTTCACTGGGGGAAGGAACAGAAACTTTATGTCGACTGACAAATGGGGTCTCACTTGGGAGCCCCAATGACCTATACATTTTTACAAAAATGGCCAATGGAATTGGTGAGTGGAATTTGCATTTTGAGCCACTCCCCTGCACATAAGGGTATATAAAATAGCAGCATGCATCCACTCATTCAGGTTTATGCTGAGGAGCAGAGACAAGGGCCCCGGCCATTTATGGGGTCTAAATTGCGTCTATATGGAAAACCCCACAACCACTGAACTCTGTTACAAGTGATGGAAATGCAAATGCTGGCAAGCTGTAGCGTGCCCTTTTGGCAAATACTCCCGTTGAGTCGTAACCTACCCTGCACCCCACGTCAGCCCAGAATATTAGTCCTCCATGCTAATGGGATAGAAGGGACAGGGCTAACCATGAAGACGGTTGTAGCTGCTTTTCCTTTTACATTTTATTTCATGGGAAGAGTGCTTCGGGGCTCAATTCCCTTTTTTTTCAGCCATGTCCAGTGTTATTAGCACTGGGGAGTCCAATGGAAAGGGACACTATGGATGCCACATCCTACCCGTAGAGAGGAACATGTGGAAATACACACATAGACTGACCCATGGGACAATGCTACATATGGAAAAGGCCTCTGTGGTAGGTCCTGCCTAGACAGGGATGGAACTAATACAGACGCAAAGACGGGGCATAGTAAATCTGCCCAGGGTAAGACAAGGGTTTACAGAGAGGGAAACCGTACCATGGAAGAATACACATATGGGATTACCAAGGGGGAATCACAACACATAGGGCATCTTGTCCAGTACAGGGGCTGACCGAGCGGGTATGCACTCGAGTACTGGACCTGGCGTTGGACACCTTCGCCGCGTCTGACTACCGATGGATGCTCTGAGGAAACTCAATCCAGGGTTTGCCAAGCGCGGAACTCAGCTGGAGACCCAAAAAGGCGCTCGTATCCCCCACTTAGATGGGACCGGTGCTGCAAGCGAGACACAGAGCCAGCCTTCCTGCATATTACCTGTTTGTACCCAACACACAGGAAGAAACCAGCTCCACCCGGAGATTGTAGAATCTTGCGATGGTATTAGATGTCACCCAGCCCACAACTCTGCAGATGTCTGCCAAAGAAGCACTGCGTGCCTACGCCTAGGAGAAGGCTAGACTTCGAGTGGAGTTGGCCCTCACTCTGAGGGGGCATGGCTCGCCTTGGGATTGGTAAGTCAAGGTGATGGCATCCACTATCCAGTGGGCCAACCCCTGCTTGGAGACAACCTTTCCCTTCTGCTGACCTCCAAAGCAGACAAAGATCTGCTCCGAGCTTCTGAAGTTCTGTGTGTGGTCCACGTAAATGCACAGGGCGCGTAAACGCAACATATCTGGGCCGGGGGAATCAAGGCATGATTTGCTGACCAAAAATTCCACCCTCTTGATGGAAGTGAGCGCGGTCAGGAGTGCTGTCTTTAGAGACCGGCTCTTAAGCTCAACTGACTGCTCAAAGGGAGCTCTCTGCAGACCAGAAAGGACCACAGAGAGATGAGCTTCCCCCAGGAGGGGATGAGCTTGACACAAGACGATCAGGTTGTGCTTTCCTAGTGACTTACCATCAACTGCAACATGATGTGCCGCAATGGCGGCAACAGACAGCTTCAAGGTGGAGGGGGACAGCATCCGCTCCAACCCTTCTTGCAGGAAGGAAAGCACAGAACCGATCGGGCATCTCCGGCGGTCTTCCTGACGGGAAGAGCACCACTTAGCGAACAGACTCCACTTCAAAGTATAAGCTCTCCTAGTAGAGTAAGCTCTGGCTTGAGTGATAGTGTCTACCACCGCCAGTGGTAGGCCACTTAAGTCTTCCGCATCCCATCCAGAAGCCACACGTGGAGGTTCCAGAGATCCAGATGTGGGTGCCATATGGTTCCCCGTCCCTGAGAAAGAAGGTCCTTCCTCAGGGGAATCTTCTAGGGTGGGTCTGTCGCGAGAAACATCAGGATCGAAAACCAGGTCCGGGTGGGCCAGCAAGGCTCAACCATCCTGCTCCTGCGGAGGGATGGCCAGAGATGACCAAAGTGTCACTCACTTCCAGACCGTGCCCTGTATGGAGATGGAGGAAACTGCTCTTTTCATAAAAATTAAAAAAAGGCTTCAAGGAGTGAAAGGTGCATTCAACGACTTCTGAACCTCCTCATTCTGGGAAGAAAGGCACTGGGGCAGAACGCGGGCAAGTATGGCCGTCAACTCTGCATCCGACTAAGCCTGAGTGACCATGCCCGAAGTGGGAAGCTCGGCTTCATATTGATAGTATGGTTTTATTTGGTATACTATCTTTTTCTGTATTTCACTTTCATTAATGCATTGTTTGTATAATTGTATGTTTTATTTGATCTTATTCTTTTGGAGCGCTTTGAGATGCTATTTTTAAAGACGCTATAGAAAATAAAGTTTATTATTATTATTATTATCATCTTTCTCTGCAGAGGACAATAGCCCGCTCTCCGATGCAGCTATTAACATATGATCCTCACACGGAGGCCGAATGACACCCTGGATCCCCTGTGAGAAGGACCCACGCAATCACTCGACAGCTCGATGGCACATGACACTGCAGAGGAGCAGGAGTTCCGTGGGGACTAGCCCGGCAGAAAACGCTCCCACTGTAACCCTAAGGTCTCATAGAGTGTCAAGCATGCCTATGGCTCTGCATGGTGCAGACGCAGCATGCTGGGTAACTGCAGAGGGGACTCCAGCCTTCATGAGGAAAGAGACTAGCAACCGCAGTGTCGACATGGTCATGCCCTCGCAGGTAGCCATCCATGAATGCTGTCTCAGCATGCACTCATCATAGGAAGACAGGAAACAACCGCATCCAGAAACACACGGACAGAAAGACATCTTTAAAAAGACGCTCACCGAACGTAATTGCTCTTTTAGAAAAAATCAGCTCTTTGCGCTGAAGTGCCCGCGAGGATTTCACTGCACTTAACTTTGCACTGCTCTTTTAGAATGGCGAAACCCACTGAATGCCCCCTCTCCATAGAATGATCTCCGTAACACACTCGTTGCATGGTCATTGGAAGAGTGATCACTGTGCAACCACTCGGTTCTGGAGCAAATTCCACTCACCAATTCCATTGGCCATTTTCTTAAATCTCAGAGGTGATTGGGACTCCCAACTGAGACCCCATTTGTCAGTCGACATTATGTTGTAGTGACTGACAGATGTGGAAGTAGCCTACAGTGTTGGGAAGTGACTAAGAAAAATACATGCTACCAATCAGTGCCGCTGCTAGCCATTTTGGTGCCCTAAGCATAATTCCTTTATGATGCCCCCCCGCCCCCCCTAAAAAAAAAAAAAAACATTTTAATTTAGGATTTTCATTTAGGGGGGCTAAGCCCCCAATGAGGGTATGATTTATAAAAAAAATGCAAACATTAAAAAGTAACACTTTAGTTTAGGGTCTAATGCTTACTATTAACTAGTTTCATTACCATGCAATGGCATGGTTTTATAATCACTGGGGTTCCGAATTTGAGGCAGGTTAGTTAGGGGTGTTCGGGGGAAATTTTGGATTTTTCTGAACTACAGATGTGCATTTTAAGATGTTGTGAAGGCAAAAAAAAAAAAATATCGATAACAACAGCTTTAAAACCATGTCAGTGGGCAGCTGATTATTTTTCTCTCCTCATCAGCATCACACTCTTTTTCTCTTTGTTTTTATCTTGCCCTGTCTCTTCCCCTCCTAAAGTTGGCTTTTTTTTAATTTTCTAAAGGTTACAATTTGTATTTTATTCTCAATATGTACACATTCATTATTAATCCTGTGGCTAACATGATGAAAACGGCTTTGTTCATGTTTCTTGTCCCCTCACAATGACAATAGCCTAAACTATTACACTAGGCTACATGTTACATAGGCCTATTTTCAGTTCAAAATAGCGAAATTAGACAAAACTATATTAGTTTGCCTAATTATTTTTTGTCATTCGTTTAACATTTATGACCTAAAAAAAACTGTCAAATAAAGTTAAGTTTAGCTACTTACATCTTATCTCGCACTTGACCGTACACTGAAGCGTCGAGTTGCACTGTTAAAATTCGCGCTCAGCGTCTGTGAACATAAAGCCCGCCTACTTTGATTTGATTGGTCATCTCAAATATTCTGACATTGACGAGCAGTGACAGACCAATGAGGCTCAGATGAACACACACATGACACACACACACACACACACCCTGTCCTGTGTTTCTGACGTGCTCTCTGTCTCTGCTCGGCGCCGCTGCGGAATGAAGAGGAAGAACGCGCTGAATCTGATTATAACAAGAAGTTTGATGATTGGTTTTTCATTAGGCTATTTTTGGTGCCCCCTCAGCACTTGGTGCCCTACGCACAGCGCGTGATGCGCGTGGTGGGAGCGGCGGCGCTGCTACCAATTGTGTTTTTCAGTAGCTTGACAGTAGTTCAGCTGTTCTTAAAGTATTGTAGCTTTTCCAGAACTAGTTACTTTTTCTAACTGGCTGCATTAAGTGACCAAAACACTACATCGCTTTTTTAAATAACTTTAAGGAAACAACAAAGCTGCCACCGAAACAGTAAATTCATTCCGTAAGTATGTAATTCTGATTAATTGTTTTAGTGAATAGGCTAATCCTAAACCTTTTAGTGAATTGCTCTATTCAGATGATTCATGTGATTCACAAAAATCTGTCATTTGAATTCCTGCAATATATCTAGATTTTCATTTAACTCAATATGTTAAATAAAGCATTTTTGTTGCACAAATGTATTATTCAACTTTCAACCTTGATTGAGATGACCATTTATTCACCTCTCATTGTGTTTGTGCAAAATATTTTTCTGATTAAATTGTAACTAAGAACAGTTATTTTTATTTATTTATAAACTCATATTGTTTACTAACAATATGTGTCTATATTATAAATACTTAACTAACTTCAATGTACGTAGATACTTTTTGTTTGTAGTATGTGGTGTGGCCTTTACAAAACAATAGACTGTAGTTGAACTGCTTCAAATAATGATTATGTGACATTCGCCATTTTCTTCATCTCTTGAAGGGCCAGATTATAGTCTAAGGTCTCACCTATCACTCAGCCAGCCAAAAATAGCTGCTCCAACCATCACACCAACAAAGAAGATAGTGGCTGTGGCTTTATTCAGACCTTTCCTGTCGCACACCAATTCAAACTGAAAGAGGGACACATACAGTATCAGAGAGATATAATTTTCCTTTTGATCAGTGATATAATTCTGCTTAATGTCTAATTCAGATGTACAACTCTCCTTTATTCAAAACTTGCATTTGTCATGTTTTTTAAAATCTGATGTAATTCTTGCACTGCTATCATCACCAAACAGAATTTAAACACCCCTCATCTGCCACTGGCCAGAGAAAAAGAAAGTCCAGCCCCAAACTCATGCCATTTGTTGAGCCAATGTTTTGGGGAAACCCCAAAAATGTTAACATAAAACAAACATACACTTTAAATTTAACATTTATTTAGGCCAAGAATTACTGTGAAAACAATATTTAACAATCTTAAAATTAAAGTATACTGTATAGTTATAAAATGCATTTGAATAAAAAACATATAAAGTGAATTACCTCAGTAGCCAAGGCTGATTTAAATGTGCTGTTGTCATACTCCCATCCATTCTGACACTCCACTACAGGAAGTTCTGTGCTGCTGGAGGAGTTCATCAGCAGGTGGAACTGAGGATACGAGAACATGTGACAGGAAGCAGGAGTCCCATCCTCCTGTGCAGGAATACTGACAGTCAGTCTCTCTTCTCGACTCAGATTCCCAAGGATCCCGTCAGCATCCAGAGAGCTGATGTCACAGTGATGAGATGGGATAGCAGCGATAAAGTTGTTTAACAGAAAGTGAAACGGCAGTGTGACTCTCGGAATCACCAAAAGGGCGATGATACTGATCTGGTATTTTCCAAACCCCCCAACCTCAGCCAAAAGGTTCTCAAACTTCATCTTTGCTGATATAAACTTCTGATGTGGCTCAAAAGAAGCAATGAGGGTGATATGGACTTGAGCTTGTCCAACCATAAGTCTACTTACACATTTACTGATTTGATGTAGATCATTAAGCATGTAGATCATTAGCCTTTTCCTTTAGTAAATTAACATCTAACACAGACAGTGTTTAAACGGAAGGCCTGACCTCATTTGGATGGACTGTCTGCTTAATAAATGACAACAGTGTTGAACAATACATAGGCAAACTGTGGACAAAGGCAGATATTATATTATATTATATTATTACAGTTTAAATGTAAAATTACATTTCTTGCTGAAATTTGCTGTTATTGTTTATATGCTAAACAAACAAAAGAAACAATACACTGCCATTGTCACAACCACCAACTATCATGATCTTCACCAGAGGACACTCGATCCATCTGCTTTATCTCACCATGAACTACATTTCCCATAACCCATTGCCTGGACTAATCATGTTCTAATTACTTCTACCTGTGTGTTATTATCTCGTTTACTCTTGCCTATGTAAGCTCTATGCACTCTTATTTGTAGTGATGGGCAGATCGAGGCTTCGTGAAGCAATGAAACAGTTGAACCAAATGGTCCATATTGTTTCGAGGCTTCGAATCAATCCGACACCCGTCTCCACGGTGACACCTAGTGGTCACTTGCAGGTGTTGATCTGAAACAACCTTGACGAGCCATGAAATTTTTTTTTATTTTTTATTATTGTACTTTTCTAATATGTGAATCTGGCAACCTATAGGCTCCTCACTGTGCATAATGTTATTTTGGTCCTGCAAAATGAATATTAATAAAATAAATCAAGCCACAATGTCTCACTTTTTTACATATGTTTATTCAAAAATATTAATTTCTCTGCTGTGGAAGGACTTAGCCTACTTCTTTTTTTTTACAGATAATTTCTCCAGCCTTTGAAAAAATCCTCTCACAAGGGACACTTGTTGCTGGCATGCAAAGATATTTTTTAGCTAATACATACAAATGAAGAAAATATTACTGCTCTCTCTTTCCAGTAAGTTAGTGGATCATGAGTTCTGGGCAAATACGCATCGTTGATGTATTTTTTCACTTCCACTGTGGCATCAGCTGTAGCATTGTGTATCATCTAGGTTTGATGGATACGGGTATCAAAAAGTTCCCATAAACTGTCCTGTGTTTCTACTGGATGATGTATTGTTGCAGTAGGCGAGCTGCCGATCACAATACACACATCTCACTTTATTTGGGGTTTCTAAATGGAAATGCTCCCACACCACAGATGTACAGCATCTCTTCTGGGGAGCCTCCATTTTATCTATCTATCCAAATCTATCTAGATATGTATCTCTAATCTATCTATGTAATTAGAGACAGGTCCTTCTAAAAAAATTAGCATATTGTGATAAAGTTAATTATTTTCCATAATCTAATGATAAAAATGAAACTTTCATATATTTTAGATTCATTGCACACCAACTGAAATATTTCAGGTCTTTTATTGTTTTAATACTGATGATTTTGGCATACAGCTCATGAAAACCCAAAATTCCTATCTCAAAAAATTAGCATATCATGAAAAGGGTATCTAAACGAGCTATTAACCTAATCATCTTAATCAACTAATTAACTCTAAACACCTGCAAAAGATTCCTGAGGCTTTTAAAAACTCCCAGCCTGTTTCATTACTCAACTAATTAACTCTAAACACCTGCAAAAGATTCCTGAGGCTTTTAAAAACTCCCAGCCTGTTTCATTACTCAAAACCGCAATCATGGGTAAGACTGCCGACCTGACTGCTGTCCAGAAGGCCATCATTGACACCCTCAAGCAAGAGGGTAAGACACAGAAAGAAATTTCTGAACAAATAGGCTGTTCCCAGAGTGCTGTATCAAGGCACCTCAGTGGGAAGTCTGTGGGAAGGAAAAAGTGTGGCAAAAAATGCTGCACAACGAGAAGAGGTGACCGGACCCTGAGGTAAATTGTGGAGAAGGACCGATTCCAGACCTTGGGGGACCTGCGGAAGCAGTGGACTGAGTCTGGAGTAGAAACATCCAGAGCCACCGTGCACAGGCGTGTGCAGGAAATGGGCTACAGGTGCCGCATTCCCCAGGTCAAGCCACTTTTGAACCAGAAACAGCGGCAGAAGCGCCTGACCTGGGCTACAGAGAAGCAGCACTGGACTGTTGCTCAGTGGTCAAAAGTACTTTTTCCGGATGAAAGCAAATTTTGCATGTCATTCGGAAATCAAGGTGCCAGAGTCTGGAGGAAGACTGGGGAGAAGGAAATGCCAAAATGCCTGAAGTCCAGTGTCAAGTACCCACAGTCAGTGATGGTCTGGGGTGCCATGTCAGCTGCTGGTGTTGGTCCACTGTGTTTTATCAAGGGCAGGGTCAATGCAGCTAGCTATCAGGAGATTTTGGAGCACTTCATGCTTCCATCTGCTGAAAAGCTTTATGGAGATGAAGATTTCATTTTTCAGCACGACCTGGCACCTGCTCACAGTGCCAAAACCACTGGTAAATGGTTTACTGACCATGGTATTACTGTGCTCAATTGGCCTGCCAACTCTCCTGACCTGAACCCCATAGAGAATCTGTGGAATATTGTGAAGAGAAAGTTGAGAGACGCAAGACCCAACACTCTGGATGAGCTTAAGGCCGCTATCGAAGCATCCTGGGCCTCCATAACACCTCAGCAGTGCCACAGGCTGATTGCCTCCATGCCACGCCGCATTGAAGCAGTCATTTCTGCAAAAGGATTCCCGACCAAGTATTGACTATTGAGTGCATAACTGAACATAATTATTTGAAGGTTGACTTTTTTTTATTTATTAAAAACACTTCTTTTATTGGTCGGATGAAATATGCTAATTTTTTGAGACAGGAATTTTGGGTTTTCATGAGCTGCATGCCAAAATCATCAGTATTAAAACAATAAAAGACCTGAAATATTTCAGTTGGTGTGCAATGAATCTAAAAAATATGAAAGTTTAATTTTTATCATTACATTATGGAAAATAATTAACTTTATCACAATATGCTAATTTTTTGAGAAGGACCTGTATATGTATCTATAATCTATGTATGTATTTAGATATGTATCTATAAATGTATCTATAATCTATGTATTTATATATGTAGCCTATCTTTAATCTATCTATATATGTATCTATCTATCTATTAATCTAGCTGTCTATATATATTTATATCTACCTATTAATGTGTCACTATATGTATACTCTGTGTCTCTAGCCTATCAGTCAATGTGTTGTGTAAATTTAAATATAAGCCTAAATATAACTAAACAAATCGCACTATATCACCAAAAATCCACTATCTCAAAATCAAACTCCCCTCACAAAAACCCACGAGGTCAATATGCGTTGATTTCACTTTTATACAGATGTGCGATTGTGTGGTCTGTTTCCGACCGTGTCAATCAAATGCTGATTCGGCGGATCACACCTGATGAAACACTTAGTGGAACACTTCGAGGCTTCGTTTGGCCATAGTCACGTGACATGGGTGTTTTGAATCACGCTTCGAATCAGTGTTTCGAAACATCTGCGCTTCGGGATGTCGCAAAGCTTCGGAACGACTGTTTCGCGGCAGCCATCCCTAGAAACCTGAGACAGGAGTAACAGGATATGGGGTGGCAATATCTGCTAAAGGAATAGGAATTAATAGAAGAACATCAGATTTTTTAGGAGTATACACAGTGGAAATGGTGGCGGTGTTAATTGCGTTAAGGTGGGTGGAAAAAACAAGACAAGAAAAGGTGCTGATATGCTTCGATTCATCCTCAGTCCTTGTGAGTTTAAGGTCTTTTCACTCAAAAAGCCACCAGGATGTATTGAATGAAGTTCTTCAGTCAGTTACAAGGATAACAAATCAAGGAGGACAGGTACACTTTATGTGGGTTCCAGCACATGTAGGGGTGAAAGGGAATGAGCAGGTGGATGAATTGGCAAAGAGGGCTTTAAAGAAGGGAAATATAGAAACGCAAATTAAAATAAGTAAAGCAGAGGTCAAAAGTATCATCTGGGAAAAAACTAACCAAATGTGGCAAGAAAGGTGGGAAAGAGAGGAGAAAGGCATTTATATCAAATTCAAAAGAGTGTAAAAATAACTAGGTTAAGTGGTGGGCACAGGAGAGAGGAAACTGTAATGACAAGTTGTCAATTACATGAGAGTGTTGCCACTTCCACAGCTCATTAAGTAACAGAAGTCAGACTCTGGAAAATGTGGAGCTGTCCAGGGTGCTGTTTGTCACACAGAGTCCAGATACTAATCCTGGTCTGAGTGGGTGCTGTCCATGGTGCTGGGAAACACACTTAAGAAGCCATATTGTGCCCTTTTTTAAAGTCTGGATTTTGTTTTTGGAGTCTACTAGAAAAGGTTTTCATGCCTGAATGTTCAAAAAACACATTATTCTTCACATATTTTACATTGTTGCAGCACCTGGTTCCCCACTCTGTCTGTATCGCTCTGTTTAGTTCATGTCTCTATGAAGCCCCTCCTTCTGAAAAGCGTAAAGTGCTCTAATTGGTCAGCTGGACCAGTGTGTTGTGATTGGTCAACTCCTTCGAGCTATTCCAGAAATGCCACACCCCTTACTTTAACCGCTAGTTTCAATACACTACTAACACAGCCATGCCTCCCCTTTTTTGTGTATGACTTGGGCAGGAATTATTTAAATGAGGGATATTGTGATGTGTATGTCATTCTAGAAGAAAGACTACAACAAAGCATTTCAGAGAGTTCAGAAACAATGCTTCCTGATATAGAGATTAACTCACTATGGAGTGGACTTTGTGCTTTGTAACTTTGACCTTTTCCCTGCTCAAACAGGAACATTATACACTAAAGAAAGTTGAAAATGTAAAAAAACATAATAGGTCCTCTTTAAAAATAAAGAGATTAACTAAATATGTATATAAAGTTAGGTAATGCATGGGCAAAAAAGACTGAATCTAGATTTCTCAATTCCTAGAGGTAAGTAATTAGTATACCATGACTCAAGTTTTATTAGTTATATACAAAAGGTGGGATGTGATGTCAAGTACAGCTTATGAGACTTGTTACTATGATTTGTGCTTTTGAAGTGATTTGCATATCATTGCGTAGTGTCTGTAGAGATGGGCAACTTTAAAGGAATGTTACTCTGATCCTCTGTTGTGAAATAGACAGGTTTCTTTCTGCAATAATAAAGCAAATGATTGTGAATTTAAAAATTAGAAAAATGAACAAAATAACAGAATACAATACAACAAACTAAAGCTGAAAACATTTTGTCTTGTATTTGCTGTCATTTCTTTTTCTTATACCTCGTCTCTTCAATATCTTCTATTGTTTCTGGCAATCTTGCGTTGTTTGTTTCAGGGAGAAGCCAAGCGATGAGACCAGAAAAGATGGCCAATGTGCAGAAAATGACCTCTGGGAGGACCATCCACTTGTCTTCTAAGAGCATGATGAGAGGAGAAATGGATGCACCCAAACGTGCCATAAAACTGGTGTAGCCAAGCCCATTCTGCCTATAGACGTGAAAGGGAGATAACAGAAGCATTTTCAAAAACAAGAGTGCTTAATAATTCGAAAAGGGACATGGTAGATTCTAACCTCATGACTGTAGGATAGAGCTCAGTGGTGTAAAGGAACACAGTTGTGAACGAAGCTTCTGAAAGTCCTTTACCCAACACTGCAATCACAGTCCGAAAAGTCCAGAATTCTAGACCCGCAGACATTCACACAGAAGAAGTCAGAGAAAATCATCAAGCAACCAAATCACACGTCATCCTATGCCATCCATAAAAGATGGGCAAAACTGTTTTGAGCAAAGCAGTGGTTCTTTAAGACTAGATTTTACGTTGGATCCACAGTGCGACCCAAACCAGTATCAAAATATGTCCTTAAAAAGAAAATGTCCTTGAAATTAGGCATTTCAATTTATTAATATACATGTACCTGCAATATCTTAAAATATGCATTTCAGTGGTTTCGAAGGCAAATAATTCACCATAAAAAAATAACTGTGGTCATAATAAAATGTCTATCCTTGTTGTGAGTGTACCTGTGTTTAAAGGTGCAGTATGTAAGAGTATGCTAGGGGTTGAAATGGGTACTGCAGACCAAATTCAAAATATTTGAGAGAGTTGTTTAGGCTTGTTGTTAGGTAAATCTAGGCTTGTATAATTTTGTTTATGATTTTCAAGGATGGACAATCATTCCATGTCGGCATCTGCAGATTTGGCCAGTTTCTATGATTTGTATCAAAATTAATAGTTTGACTGCTGTATGGCGTTTGACGTCATCAACAAGTGTTTTCTCACCCCCTTTTAAAAGCTGATGCGCGCATTTATTGTGGTATCCCAACGTTGGTATCCGAACCTTAACCCTATTGGAACCATAGTCGTGAAACTATTTTTTGATGATAACCACTGATTTAAAGTGTACTTGCAACTAAAGGTATTCAACCTGTAGGTGTGATGATGTTGATGAGTATGCAAAATCCTGTGAGCACCAGTGTCCCGCTCTGAGTGACTCTACGGCCGACCTTGTTGAGACTAAAGTATAAGACGAATTTTGCTGGCACCTCTATGGCTGCATAAATGAAGTGTGTCAGGTAAAGATCAAGCCCAAAGCCGGTGATGTTTAAGCTGATGCCGTAGTACGTTGAAGAAACTCCATACCTACAAAAAGGGAAGATGAACGTAGGCTCATTGCTTCCATCACTAAAAAGAGGCACTTTCTTCAATTCTAAAATAAAATACTTAAATTAGTAAAAACCTACCACACTATTCCGGTAAAGAGTGTGAGTCTCCTCAGCTGTGGGGTTTTGACTAGGTCTAAATAAGTGTAACTGTGACCCTGTTGAGTTGCTACAGTGGACAGAGACTGAGATAGAAACAGAAATAATGGTGTTACTGTTTAAATAAGTTCTTTGCAAATATCTAAATGATGGAAAACATAGATGGCAAATAAGACCCTGTTTACCTCTGGCTTGACTCTAGAACTGAAGTCTCGTCTTTTGTTAAAAGTAGCACAGTTTTGCAGATACTTGTATGCTGTTTCTGCCTTTCCATTGGCTATTAGCCATCGTGCTGATTCAGGGATCCACCTATTAAAGTATTAACCAATCTCTTATATATATATATATATATATACACTCCCCGGCCACTTTATTAGGTACCCCATGCTAGTAACGGGTTGGACCCCCTTTTGCCTTCAGAACTGCCTCAATTCTTCGTGGCATAGATTCAACAAGGTGCTGGAAGCATTCCTCAGGGAGTTTGGTCCATATTGACATGATGGCATCACACAGTTGCCGCAGATTTGTCGGCTGCACATCCATGATGCGAATCTCCCGTTCCACCACATCCCAAAGATGCTCTATTGGGTTGAGATCTGGTGACTGTGGAGGCCATTTTAGTACAGTGAACTCATTGTCATGTTCAAGAAACCAATTTGAAATGATTAGAGCTTTGTGACATGGTGGAAGTAGCCATCAGAGGATGGGTACATGGTGGCCATAAAGGGATGGACATGGTCAGAAACAATGCTCAGGTAGGCCGTGGCATTTAAACGATGCCCAATTGGCACTAAGGGGCCTAAAGTGTGCCAGGAAAACATCCCCCACACCATTACACCACCACCACCAGCCTGCACAGTGGTAACAAGGCATGATGGTTCCATGTTCTCATTCTGTTTACACCAAATTCTGACTCTAACATCTGAATGTCTCAACAGAAATCAAGACTCATCAGACCAGGCAACATTTTTCCAGTCTTCAACTGTTCAATTTTGGTGAGCTCTTGCAAATTGTAGCCTCTTTTTCCTATTTGTAGTGGAGATGAGTGGTACCCGGTGGAGTCTTCTGCTGTTGTAGCCCATCCGCCTCAAGGTTGTGCGTGTTGTGGCTTCACAAATGCTTTGCTGCATACCTCGGTTGTAACGAGTGGTTATTTCAGTCACTGTTGCCCTTCTATCAGCTCGAACCAGTCTGGCCATTCTCCTCTGACCTCTGGCATCAACAAGGCATTTCCGCCCACAGAACTGCCGCTCACTGGATGTTTTTTCTTTTTCGGACCATTCTCTGTAAACCCTAGAGATGGTTGTGCGTGAAAATCCCAGTAGATTAGCAGTTTCTGAAATACTCAGACCAGCCCTTCTGGCACCAACAATCATGCCACGTTCAAAGTCACTCAAATCAACTTTCTTCCCCATACTGATGCTCGGTTTGAACTGCAGGAGATTGTCTTGACCATGTCTACATGCCTAAATGCACTGAGTTGCCGCCATGTGATTGGCTGCTTAGAAATTAAGTGTTAACGAGCAGTTGGACAGGTGTACCTAATAAAGTGGCCGGTGAGTGTATATATATGTACAGCACCTGTCAAAAGTTTGGAAACATTCATTTTTTTTTAGTTTTTGAAAGAAATCCATTAAATTGATCAAAAGTAACAGTCAAGACATTTTGCTTATGACTTTAATTACATTTAATTAAAAATAATTTAATGAAAAAAGAAAAAGAAAAAAAGACAAATCTTTCCAGCCGAGGAAAAACATGTCATGACCTTACAAACAGACCCTGACTGTGAGGAAGACTCGGGATATAATGGTGTTCCCCTACCACCAGGTTGCTGTAGCAAGAAGAAGCGGAGAAGTGACAGTAATAATCAGCATCCTCCAATCAGTGACCAGATAGGCAAAACCGGCCAGCAGCATGTTGCCTAAACTCCAGGAAATACTGCCGAACACCCCGATAAATGTACGGTGCTTAGTGTCCACCCACTCAATACCTGTAGAACAGATCAAATGTAATCATTAAAGGCAGGGCAGGTAAGTTTGAGAAACTAGCAGAATTTAAAAAAAAAAAATTAAACAGTTTTTATTGTACAGACAAAAAAAAAAAGTGTACATTAAATCATTAAAGAGACAAGCATAAAAGAGAAAACATTGTCTGCACATTTATCTTTTACACATTCCCTAACAACATATAACTAAATGAAGAAATAAAAAATAAAAAGAACCACCACCCCAAACCCCTCCCCCCACCCCACCCAAGAGGATTAGAAAATATCGGCAGTGTTATGATGATAGCAGAAGAACCCAAACGCAGACGGTAGACAATTACACAACGTTTATTATAACAGAAAAACAGGGGAAAATAAAGCCCACGAGGGGGCAAAACAGAGGCAATACAAACGAGGGATTACTAAACTAGATAACACTTGACAAACACTAGACTATTAAACAGCAAACACAAGATCAAGACATTCTTCAAAGACAAGGTACTCACAGGTAGACTCTCACAAAGTGTGACACAATGAACCGGCACAGGACAGCAAACACAAGGGGATGAAATAGGGGAACACTAATGACAAAGACAGGTGAAGCAGACTAGACAAGGACAGGTGAAACTGACTAGACAATAATGACGAGACGAGGATAACAAGGGGGCGGGGTAACGTAACGAGACAACACAAGCACATGGCTGAAAACACAAGACCATGTCCTTGCACACAAAACATGATTCTGTCATGATCCTGCCTCAAGACTAGAGAAAATCAAGGACACGAGGGCAGAATCATGACAGAACCCCCACCTTAAGGAGCGGCTACCAGACGCTCCAAAAGAGGACATCAAACACGAGACATGACAGACTGGGAAACAGACACAAACCAACAAAACATGACAAATAACAGTAACGGCAAACACGAAAACACAACAACAGGGTTAGGATGAAACATTAAAAATAATAAACAAGGAAGAGGTGGCGGAGGAAACACAGAGTTCATGAGGGGTGGTCCAGGGTGGATGGGTGTGCTGGGGGTCTTAGGTCCACGGGATGAGGGCTTGGGACGAGGATTCCGGGCGGACTTGGGTGGGGGCACTCGAGGAGAAGCCATGGGGGAACCAGACTGAGACAGGGTGACACGTGGAGAAGCGCTGGGGGAACTTGACTGGGACAGGGAAGGAGACAGCACAGGACAGGAGACAGGGTGAGAAGTAATCGACTCAGATGTAGTGCTCATATTAAACTCGGAAGCGCTCTCCTGTGCAGTACTCTCAGGAGCTGGAGCAGCGAGCTCGGAAACAGCTCTCTCAGAAGTTAGCTCAGGAACTGTTCTCTCAGCAGCGGGTGCTGGGACCGCCTTCACAGCGGCGGGCTCTGTGACTGCAGCGGGCACTGTGACTGCAGCGGGCTCTGTGACTGCAGCGGGCTCTGTGACTGCAGCGGGCTCTGTGACTGCAGCGGGCTCTGTGACTGCAGCGGGCTCTGTGACTGCACTCGCTGGAGTGGGATCTGGGATGGCGCTTGAAGAACGGGAGGCTCCCCTCTTCCTCCTCTTTCTCCTAGGTCGAGAAGCAGAGACCATCGCCGGAGCTGAGACGGGTTGGGGAAGCACGGCGGGAACTGAGTCGTGCGAAGGAGGGGTTATCTCTGGCAGGATAGACTCCGACGCTGAGGACTCTGAAGGAGAGTCCCACGAGGTTCGCCTCTCTCGTTTCCCTCGAAGACCGAAGGGGGTAGAAGAAGTGCCAGGAGTAGTGAGGGAGCCAGCCTGGTCCCCAAGTGTCGCGACGCCTATCACTCGACCCTCGGGAATAGCTGGCAGGCAAGGTGGAGAGCCCGTGGAGGAGCCCTGCTGCTCCTCCTGACACAAACAGTCCACCATGTCCTGAAACGGGCGGTGGACCAGCCTCTCCCGTTCAGCCAGAGGAGGGGGAACATTGAGACCCGCGATGAGGTAACGGTTGGTGAGGATCTCAGGTAAGAAAAGCCTCCTTGCTTCCACGGCCTGGGCATATCTCCTCAGGGACCTCTCTCCCTGGGGAGGGAAAGGAAGCTTGCCCAACTTGCTGTCGGCGATGGCCGACTGCCACCACAATTCCTGGTCAGTCGACTGTCGAATAGCAGGAAAAGACATACAGTCCGCTGGGTTCTGTTTTGGCCGGTGCATTCTGTTATGATGATAGCAGAAGAACCCAAACGCAGACGGTAGACAATTACACAACGTTTATTATAACAGAAAAACAGGGGAAAATAAAGCCCACGAGGGGGCAAAACAGAGGCAATACAAACGAGGGATAACTAAACTAGATAACACTTGACAAACACTAGACTATTAAACAGCAAACACAAGATCAAGACATTCTTCAAAGACAAGGTACTCACAGGTAGACTCTCACAAAGTGTGACACAATGAACCGGCACAGGACAGCAAACACAAGGGGATGAAATAGGGGAACACTAATGACAAAGACAGGTGAAGCAGACTAGACAAGGACAGGTGAAACTGACTAGACAATAATGACGAGACGAGGATAACAAGGGGGCGGGGTAACGTAACGAGACAACACAAGCACATGGCTGAAAACACAAGACCATGTCCTTGCACACAAAACATGATTCTGTCATGATCCTGCCTCAAGACTAGAGAAAATCAAGGACACGAGGGCAGAATCATGACAGGCAGTCTCTACATGCGATTATGCTATATAATAATAATAATAAAAAATAAAAAAGACCTTGCACACCCATGATATATTTAGTCAGAATCTAGTGAGGATACAGAGTCGTAAAGATTTAAAATAGGGTTCCATATTTTATAAAACTTATCAGTTGAGCCCCGGGTCGAATTTTTCAATTTTTCAAGTGAAAGGAATGACATCAGATCTTTTAACCAAGAGGTAGTTGGAGGGGGGTTGGACACTTCCAATGCAACAAAAGAATAAGAGCAATAAGAGAAGCAAAAGCAATAACCTATGCTTTTTGTCTCGTGATGGATGACGAGTGAGACACACCAAAAATGGCGACTATAGGGCATGGAGATAGAGAAATGTGCAGAGCTCTAGACATGAAGTAAAAAAAAGAAGCCCAATATGAGGCCAGTTTTGGGCAGCTAAAAAATGTATGGGTGTGATCGGCAGGAGAAAAGGAGCATCTGTTACAGTAGTCCCCTGTTTCTGGAAACAATTTTATGAAGTTTAGCTTTGGTAAGATGAATTCAATGAAAGACTTTTAGCTCAATAAGACTCAGCCGAGCACATACAGAAGTAGAATTAACTCTAGCAAGGGCCTCAGACCATAGCTCTTCCGATAACTTGATTCGCAGCTCATTTTCCAAAGGCATCTTTAGGCAGGAGAGAGGACGTACTAGATGAAAGTAACATGGTGTAGACAGAGGATATACGACTACCACCTGTAGGGGCTGACAAAAAGTTCTCAACCAGAGATTTTTCTGGTAATTGAGGGAAACGTCTCGGTTACGGATGTAACCCTCGTTCCCTGAGTAGGGAACGGAGACGTTACGTCGGATGACGGAGAATGGGGATTTCGCCAGAAAGCCAATCCTCTTCGAGTTTTAAAAAACGAGCCAATGGCAAAGAAATGCCATGGGTCTGCGGAATTTGCATAATGTATCTCCGCCTCACCGCGTGAGTATTTAAGGAGAGACACCTGCAACAGCAGAACATGTCTTCGCTGAGGAGCCGAGACTGAACTCAGGCGTCTACCCAGCGGTACAGCGGAAGTGGCAGGGAGACGTAACGTCTCCGTTCCCTACTCAGGGAACGAGGGTTACATCCGTAACCGAGACGTTCCCTTTCGTAGTCACTCCGAGTTACGTCGGATGACAGAAAATGGGGGTCCCCGTGTAATCACGCCACCTTCACAGCTGTCTTCCAGTGCCCTGCGAAGTCTGACCTCCCTGTCGTGATATAGGCACGGACGAAGGAGTCCTACTTAACACAGGAATACCAAGGTACACTGGGAAGCATATCTCAGGGGAGATATGCCGCAGCATGCCTACCCGTAGGGAGGACTTAAGAATACACATATGGCCCGAGGGGGCTACATATGGAGGAACACTGGAGTGACCAGCCCGTGGGGTGGCATCTACTTTCAACTCCAGGAGTGGCAAGGTGGCTTGCCGAGGGAAAGACACATGCTCAAAAAGGCTTACAGTGGAAATACACATGTGGGGGTTGCTCGGAGGAGGAACCATGCACACGGAGGCACCTAGCCGACGCACAGGCAATAGACACTGGCGCCAGCGTCAACAGTGCTGGAGGAACTCAGGGCTTCAGAGAGGAAGGCTACCTGAGAAAATATCGCACGTATCCAGTCCGTGGAGTGGAGTGGCGAGCAAGCGAAGACACCTAACGGTTCCCGTGTTAGCTTGAAAAAGACAGTACACGGGAGGAGACTGGCTCCACTCGGAGATTGTAAAATCTGGCGAATGTGTTAGGTGTCGCCCAGCCTGCAGCTCTGCAGATGTCTGTCAGCGAGGCGCCACGCGCTAAAGCCCAAGAGGACGCCACACTCCGGGTGGAGTGGGCGGTCACACCAAGGGGGCATGGTCGACCTTGCTGCTGGTATGCCAAAGCAATGGCGTCCACTATCCAGTGAGACAACCTTTGTTTGGAGAGAGCCTTTCCCTTCAGCTTCCCACCATAACAGACAAAGAGCTGGTCTGAGGTCCTGAAACACTGCGTCCTGTCTACGTAAGCACGGAGTGCGCGTACTGGACAGAGCAGTGCCAAGGCTGGGTCTGCCTCCTCCCGGGGCAGCTTCATTGGCAGGTTCACCACCTGGTCCCGGAAGGGAGTGGTGGGAACCTTGGGCACATATCCAGGCCGGGGTCTCAGGATCACGTGAGAGTGACCGGGCCCGAACTCCAGGCACGCTTCGTCAACGGAGAATGCGTGCAGGTCCCCTACCCTCTTGATGGAGGCCAACGCAACCAGGAGCGCTGTCTTCATTGACAGGATCTTAAGCTCAGCTGATTGCAGAGGCTCAAAGGGAGCCCTCTGTAGGGCATTTAAGACCACTGAGAGGTCCCAAGAGGGAACGAGAGGAGGGCGAGGAGGATTCAATCTCCTCGCTCCTCTCAGGAACCTGATGATCAGGTCGTGCTTTCCAAGAGACTTACCTTCAACTGCTTCGTGATAAGCGGCGATAGCGGCCACATACACCTTCAGGGTGGAGGGAGACAGCCTTCGCTCCAACCCGTCTTGCAGGAAAGAAAGCACGACACTGATCGAGCAACTCCTGGGGTCTTCTCGGCGAGAAGAGCACCAGTTGACGAAGAGGTTCCACTTCAACGCATAGACATGTCTCGTGGACGATGCTCTAGCGGAAGTGATGGTAGCCGCCACCGCTGGTGGCAGGGTACTCAAACCTGCCTCGTCCCGTCCAGGAGCCACACGTGGAGTCTCCAAAGATCGGGACGAGGGTGCCATAGGGTGCCCCGTCTCTGAGAAAGGAGGTCCTTCCTCAGAGGAATTGGCCAAGGAGGTGCTGTCGCGAGGAGTATCAGTTCGGAGAACCAGGTCTTGGTGGGCCAGTATGGGGCGACCAAAATGACCTGCTCCTCGTCCTCCTTGATCTTGCACAGAGTACGTGCGAGAAGGCTCACTGGGGGAAACGCATACTTGCGTAGGCCCTGCGGCCAGCTGTGCGCCAGTGCATCCGTGCCGAGCGTGCCCTCGGTCAGGGAGTAATACAGGGCGCAATGGGATGAGTCGTGGGAGGCAAACAGATCTATCTGTGCGTCCCCGAACTGGTCCCATATCAGCTGGACCGACTGGGGATGGAGTCGCCATTCGCCAGAGGTTGGCCGGAGCCGTGACAGCTCGTCGGCTGCAAGGTTCCGCACTCCTGGAATGTAAATAGCACGAAGGGACCTCAGGTGCTTCTGACTCCATAAGAGGAGGTGGCGTGCGAGTTGCGACATACGGCGAGAGCGTAGACCACCCTGACGGTTGATGTACGCTACAGTCGCGGTATTGTCCGAGCGGACAAGTACGTGTTGACCCAGGAGCAACGCGTGGAAGCGATGCAGGGCAAGGCGTACTGCCAGCAACTCGAGGCAATTGACATGCATGAGGCGCTGGGGTTCTGTCCAGGAGCCCGCGGCTGCATGTCCATTGCACATGGCGCCCCAGCCCGTGGCAGAGGCATCTGTGGAGACGACAACATGCCTGGAAACTCATTCTAGGGGAACTCCGGCCCGTAGAAAGCTGAGGTTCCGCCACGGGGTGAAGGTCTGACGGCAGGTCGGAGTTATTGGAACTCTGAGCGTACCGCGATGCCATGCCCACCTCGGGACCCGATCGCGAAGCCACAGCTGAAGCGGTCTCATATGAAGCAATCCGAGTGGCATTGCCGCGGCTGCGGATGCCATATGCCCCAGGAGCCTCTGAAAAAGTTTCAGTGGGACCGCACTCTTGCCCTCGAACTGTCGAAGACAAGTCAGCAGTGAGTGTGCGCGCTCGCTCGTAAGCTGCGCGGACATGGAGACCGAGTCGATCTCCATACCGAGAAAAGAGATCCTCTGCACGGGATAGAGTTTGCTCTTCTCCCAGTTGACCCGAAGGCCCAGACGGGCTAGGTGCCGGAGCACAAGATCTCTGTGTTCGCAAACCTGATCTCGAGAGTGAGCTAATATTAGCCAGTCGTCGAGATAATTCAGGATGCGAACCCCGTGTTCGCGTAGGGGAACAAGGGCTGCCTCGACGACCTTCGTAAAGACGCGAGGAGACAGAGCCAACCCGAATGGCAGAACCGCGTACTGGTATGCCTGCCCCTCGAAAGCAAACCGAAGAAACGGTCTGTGTCGAGGTAAAATGGAGACATGAAAGTAGGCGTCCTTCAGGTCTATCGCTGCAAACCAATCCTGTGGCCGCACGCATTCGAAAATGCGTTTGGCCGTGAGCATCTTGAACGGCAGCCTGTGAAGGGAGCGGTTCAAGACGCGCAAATCCAGGATTGGCCGTAACCCACCGGTTTTCTTGGGGACAATGAAGTAGGGGCTGTAGAACCCTGACCTCATCTCGGCTGGAGGGACAGCCTCGATTGCACCCTTCGCCAGCAGGGTAGCAACCTCCGCACTCATGACCGGGGCATTGCCACCGACCATAGTAAAGCGGACTCCCCTGAAGCGGGGAGGAGACCGTGCGAACTGAATCGCATAGCCGAGCCTGATAGTTCGGGCGACCCAACGGGACAGATTGGGGAGCTCTAACCAAGCCCCCAAAAACTGATCCAGCGGAACCATCCGAGCCACAGGCGTCCCCCCGGAGGGGCAGCGAAGCGGAGTGACCGGCACAGGCGAGGGTGGCATAGCGGCCCTGAGCGTGTGCACAGCCAAGCTCCGCGCCCTGACAGAGGAGACCAGGGAAGGACCAGCGTTCCACGGGGGTCTGCTCTGCCAGGGGTCTGGCGATAGAGGGGGATGAGAGTGGTGTGGTCCGGGGACGGCATGCACTGTCATCCTCGCCCTCAGAGACAGAGGAGGACGAGAGTGGCGAGGCACGGGGGCGTCGCGCACTGTCATCCGGCTCTGTGTGCTCAGTGATGGACATTTCGGTTCTTTCTTTAACCACATTAGGGTGCTGCCCACCCGTGGGTGAGCAGCGGGGAGTGGAGAACAAAAGATTCTCCCCCGGCCCTCCACCGGGGGAAGGAGGGGGCCTGCAACCGCCTCCTGGGAAAAAACCGACACCATCACTGAGCAGCCCGTCTCAGGAGCGCCGCTTGGCCTGGCGTTTAGCGGGGCGCGGGGCCTGAGGGGGCTGGGGCGCCTTCCTGCGGCTTCCTCCACGACGCGGCCCGGGTGAAGGCTGCTGCTGGGGCCGTGCGGGAGGGGCGGGAGCCACAGGAGGGCGCCCTCGGCGGCGAGCGGGCTGAGGCGTCTGTGCCGACGGCTGGGTGGAGGCAGCAGCTGGCCGTCGGGGCAGAATATGTTTAATCGCCTCAGACTGCTTCTGTGCGGTTGAAAACTGCTGGGCGAAGTCTTCAACCGCTCCGCCGAAGAGGCCGGCCTGGGATATGGGGGCGTCGAGCAGACGAGTCCGCTCAACGTCCCGCATATCGGCCAGGTTCAGCCAAAGGTGATGCTCCTGGACCACGTTAGTGGCCATCACCTGACCCAGGGAGCGTGAGGCCACTTTCGTCACCCGGAGAGCGAGGTCAGTGGCGGCACGCAGTTCGTCGAACGTCCCTTGGTCAGTCCTGCCCTCGTGCATGTCTCTGAGCAGCTGGGCCTGGTAGACCTGCAAGGTGCTCATAGCATGCAGAGCAGCAGCCGCCTGTCCTGCAGCTCTGTGAGACCTCGCCACCATAGATGACGAGAATCTACAGGCCTTGGACGGGTGCTTAGGATTACCACGAGAGGAGGCGCTCTGAGGACACAGTTGCATCGCAACAGAGCGCTCCACCGGGGGAATCCCAGTGTACCCATGGACAGCTGCGCCATCGAGGGGAGGAAAGGCGGAGAAAGCTGACGAGCGTTCACGGGAGGTCAAAGGAGCCTTCCATGATCTCGACAGCTCCTCATGCAGCTCCGGGAAGAAAGGAATTGGGGTTGGCTGAGGCCGTGAGGCGGCAGCCGCACCCAAAAACCAATCGTCCAGCCGCGAGCGCTCGGGGCAGGGCGGAGGGTTCCACTCTAGCCCGATGCTCACGGCTGCCCGGGACAGCATGGCTGTCATCTCAGGATCCGACACGGGCAATGCTGGGACTCCCGAAGGAGGCAACGCAGCCGCATCCTCACTTCCCGAAGAATCGAGCCCACCTTGTGATGCCGCGATCGACATCGCGTCCTCCTCTGGAGCGCCGAATGAAACACGCGGGGCTTCCGAAGAAGGGCCCGCCTGAATCACCGCGGCACTCGCGGGTTGCAACACAGCGGAGGGGGGCGTGGTCCGAGGACGCATCGTCGGATTGCTCCACACCGTCACCCTCAGATCACCCTGTCCCCCAGCCGAACTACCACCTCTCGTGGAGGAAGCAGAACGGGTGGTGGACGCGGGGACTCTCACTGAAAGATCATTGAGTCTCAATCTAAGTATTGCGATGGCCATGTTCCCACAGAAGGAACATGAGTCATCCACGAGTGCTGCTTTAGCGTGCTCAAAGCCCAGACACACAAAGCAGCGCTCGTGCCCATCAGAAGATGACAGATATCGACCGCAACCAGAAGAACACGGGCGAGACATCTTTAAAAAGACGTGCCACGTGCAGCTCTTTTAGGAGAGGAAAAACTCTGCAATGCTGAGGCGACCAGGGAGAAAACACAAAGTCAGGCAGACCACTGCACAGATCGCAGGCAATGTGAAGACTCGCTGGGTACCGCCGTCACACCAACACTGGAGAGTTCGCTCGTCTCGAAGAGGTGAGTCACTTGTAAACTCAGGTCTTGTGGCTGTGGAGTGAAGAGGTTCTCTTGGCTCCGAAGCGAAAACATGATCTGCTGTTGCAGGTGTCTCTCCTTAAATACTCACGCGGTGAGGCGGAGATACATTATGCAAATTCCGCAGACCCATGGCATTTCTTTGCCATTGGCTCGTTTTTTAATACTCGAAGAGGATTGGCTTTCTGGCGAAACCCCCATTCTCCGTCATCCGACGTAACTCGGAGTGACTACGAAAGGGAACTAAGTTCGTCTTAACAAAACTGCGGAGTTGTAAATACCTGAATAAGCCTGTAGTATGCAGGTTAAATTTGGACATAATATTGGTGAATGAAGCAAAAGATTTATCAATAAAAAGATCTGAAAAACAGGCCATCCCCTTATCTTTCCATCTTTTAAAAGTGTGATCAATAGCTGGTGGTAAAAACAAGTGATTGTTGCAAATTGGACTTAAGAAAATGTTGTCGAAATTGTTTCCAGATTTTTAAAGTTGATAGCACAATAGGATTTCTAGTATAATTAGAGGGATGCAGAGACAAAGGAGCAAAGACAAGTGCAGGAAGAGAAGAAGAAAGACAAGTAGCAGCTTCTTGAGTACACCAGTTAACCTTCGGCGCATTACACCACAAGAAAATCTTAGAAATGTTGGCGGACCAGTAATAAAAAATAAAATTTAGCAGAGCTAGACCTCCATCACGTTTATGTCGTTGCAGGATATTTTATTCACTTTAGGAATTTTACCAGCCCAAATAAACGAGGAGATGGTTTTATCTAGACATTCAAAAAAAGATTTAGGTAGAAAAAGAGGGAGAGACTGGAAGAGAAATAAAAGCCGCGGCAAAACATTCATTTTAATGGTCTCCACTCTCCCAACAAGAGAAAGGGGTAGGCCGCCCCATCGTTTTAAGTCTAGTTTAATTTGATCAACCAGATTTGTAAAGTTATTCTTAAAGATAGAACTGAAAGAGTGTGAAATGTTTACACCTAAATATCGAAACCCTGAAGGAGAAAAATTAAAAGGTAGTGTACCTTTAGAAATCTTTTTAGCCACGTCATTTATGGGGAAACATTCACTTTTGGTAAAGTTTAATTTGTAACCTGAAAATGAGCCAAAGGTGTCGAGCAAGTGCATAATCTCGTTGGCGCAGCCAACTGGATCTTATAACAACAAGTCGTCGGCATAGAGAGAAACACGGTGTTCTGTGCCTCCCCTATGGATCCCGCATATAGACGAAGATGCCTTTAAGGCGATAGAAAGTGGCTCAATAGCTAAAGCAAAGAGCAAAGGAGACAGAGGGCAACCCTGCCGCGTCCCACGGGAGAGGGAAAAGAATGATGAACTATCAGCATTAGTTTTAACACTAGCAGAGGGAGCTGAATATAGAAGGCGAGTCCATGAGATAATATTGTGCCCAAAGCCAAACTTTTTTAATACAGTAAATAAATAATTCCATTTCACACGGTCAAATGTTTTTTCAGCATCAAGAGAAATTATCATTTCAAAGGTATTTAGCAATCGCCGGATATTAGATGACATCTGACGTCCCCTAATAAACCCGGTCTGATCGTCAGAAATAATATCAGGAAGACATGCATCGATGCGCTTTGCCATCACCTTTGCTAGAATTTTAATGTCAGCATTCAATAAACTAATAGGTCTATAGCTAGCTACTACATAAAGCTGAGTCTTTATTTTTTTTTAATAAAAGAGAGATAGATGCTTGATTTGATGAGGCCGGGAGAAAACCCTGCTCAAATGACTCCTTATACATATCAAACAATAAGGGGGCTAACTGTGCTGAAAATTTCGTATAAAAGTCTAAGGGGAAGCCGTCAGGCCCTGGAGCCTTGTTACACTGCATGAGACCAATGCAGGTGGTAATTTCATCTAGCCTGAGAGGTACATCTTAATGTATTAATAGTGGGTATACTTAAATTATGTAGAAAAGACTCCATTGAGGAAGCATCAGAAGGAGGTTGAGAAGTTTAAAGACTGGAGTAAAAGGAGGAAAAGACAGAGTTATTTTTTTGGGGGTCAGTAACGAGCTCATTAGAATGGTTATCATAAATCTGCGTGATGTAGCGTGATGCTGACTGATGTTTAAGCTGGGAGGCAAGAAGACGGCCTGCTCTATCCCCATGTTCATAATAGGTGGCTCTAGTTCTTTTAATCAAATATTCGGCTTTATTTGTTGAAAGCAAATCAAATTCAGTTAACCTCGAACGTTTTAACTTAAGATCAGGTTTGGGATCGCTTGGCTAAGTGAGCACTAAAGGAAATGATTCGACCACGAATAAACGCTTTAAATGTCTCCCACAGAAGAGAATCAGACACGGTTTCCGTTTTGTTAGTCTCAATGAAAAAGTCTATATTTTTGGTTAGAAATTCGCAGAAGTCAGTTCTGGCAAGAAGCCCTGCAGCGAATTTCCACTGAGGTTGGCTCTTAAAAGCCGGCATAAAGGAAATATCTAACATATGCGGGGCATCAGAAATAACAATGGCAGAGTAATCTGAAGAAATAACCGAAGAAAGAAGGGATTTATCAAGGAAGAAATAATCAATCCGAGAGTAAACATGGTGCACACCAGAGAAGAAAGAAAATACCTTGTCAGAGGGATGAAAAAAGCGCCAGGGATCTATGCAGCCTATTTGAGTTGGTAGCGAAATTAGAGACCTGGAATTTTTTTTAAATATAAAGAAAAAAATGACAGATTCACCATTTGTGATGTGGCAGGAAGCTATAACGCACATAGGCCTACTTGTTGTTTCTTAGAGGTTGAATTCATATCAAAATCACATATGGAAATGGAGGCGCCCTTATATGGGCAGTAATGGAGACTGGTTGTCATCTATGTGAAAAAGTTTGGTACTGTGCCCAAACAAAATCTTACTGAAAGCTCATTTTTTGAGATATCAACCTAAAATTTGAAACACAACTTGTTCAGATTTTTGGCTTTGATTTTTTTGCAGTTTTAGAGTCGCCCAGGTTTTTAAAATATATATTTTATATAAAATATGAATAATTACATTTTTTACATTGTACATTTTCATAAACTCAAACTTCTATAACTTTTTTTTCTCTTTCACTTTCTTAATTTATTTCACTTCTACAAAAATCTGCCAAATGTCTTCTTTAAAACGAGACCAATCTTACGTCTATATTCCAAATCATTCTTGAATTACAACCATTTAAAGGGATAGTTCGGCCAAAAATGATATTTAACACATGCATTACTCACCCTCAAGCCGTTCGAGATGCATATGTCAATCTTGTTTCAGACGAACACATTTTCAGTTATTTTAGAAAATGTCTTAGACCCTTCAGTGGATATAATGTGAAGCAATGGGGTCCACCTCCTTCAAGTCCCAAAATGTGCATACATCCTTCACAAAAGTAATCCATCCGGCTCCAGGGGGATAAACGAAGGCCTTCTGAGGGTAATCCGTGCGGTTTTGTCGTAAAAATATACATATTTAAAACTTTATAAATGAAAATATCTGACTTCCGGCAACGATCGACGCGCGTTCACGGGTGAACTGAGTGTAGTTTTGTTTTGCTCTGCTCTCTGGCTGCGCAGGCGCGTTCGTTCTACGTCACGACGGTTCCTACGCTACGTCATACCTCGTACGCCGACTTCCATCACCCGTGAACGCGCGTCGATCGTTGCCGGAAGTCAGATATTTTCATTTATAAAGTTTTAAATATGTATATTTTTACGACAAAACCGCACGGATTACCCTCAGAAGGCCTTCGTTTATCCCCCTGGAGCCGGATGGATTACTTTTGTGAAGGATGTATGCACATTTTGGGACTTGAAGGAGGTGGACCCCATTGCTTCACATTATATCCACTGAAGGGTCTAAGACATTTTCTAAAATAACTGAAAATATGTTCGTCTGAAACAAGATTGACATATGCATCTCGAACGGCTTGAGGGTGAGTAATGCATGTGTTAAATATCATTTTTGGCCGAACTATCCCTTTAAGTTCAAAATGTGCATTTTCATGTAAATATTCAAAAAAAAAAGGGGGGGGGGGGGGGGGGGGGTGACACTTAACAGGTTAATAAAACAATTTTTAATACTTAAAAATATTTTTTTATAAGCCTATAACTTTGTAATTCACCTTTTCACCTTTATATGCTTTATGTAACCCCTCAGGTCCTACTCGCCTCGAAAATGGGTCTCCGGCATGAGAGGGGGGCCCTCTAACAAGGAAACCAAAGACAGCAGTTTCCTCTTGAGATCAGGGGAGAAAGATTTTTTTTTCCTGCACAGCTCTTACTAGCTGGCCTTCGTTACATATACAATACAGATAGTTTTACAGCAGCTTCACAACAAATTTGATTCAGCTATAAAGCAGCTCTACAGAAGTGTCATCATCAATGTCAGTGCAGTCAAATGATTGACCTTGTTAAGATTGAACTCTTTTCATTTTGGACCCTAAAGCGTTCAGACTGGACAAACGGCTTAATGTCTCTGAGTCCTAGGAAGGGATACAATGGAGAGGAACAATACAGAGCAAAGAAGAATTAAGGCAGTTGGGTTTCAGAGAAGACCTACTGAGCCCAACAGATATGTTGACGATTCCCGTCAATGCCAATCCAGTCAGGAAGCGGAAGGCAGCAAACATGATGTAGGTGCTTGAGAAAGCACTAGCAACACTGAACACTATAGATAACACATAGGACACCAGCAACATGCTCCGACGGCCATACCTGAAAACAACACATACATGAGCAATGACCCTCCAGAGCATTAATACTGCATTCATAATATGAAATGTGTAATCAAACTATCTCTCTGTGTTACTATATCACACTGCTGAAAGATTCTTAAAGGAGGATATTGTTTTTTTTACTTATCACAGAGCACTCCAAAGAACACAGCTCCAGCCATGACGCCACAAAAAAATATGGTGACTGATGTTTTGGCCAGTCCCCTCTTGTCACAAACTAAATCAAACTGATTGAGAAATTAAAGAGAGAGAAACAGGAAAAAAAAACTGTGAGAGGGCAGAGAAAGATCTATCTATGGGATACACAATCATGAGACTTTACCTGTGTGGCGAGAGTGCTGATGAATGTGCTGTTGTCATACTCCCATCCATTCTGACACTCCACTACAGGACGTTCTGTGCTGCTGGAGGAGTTCATCAGCAGGTGGAACTGAGGATACGAGAATATGTGACAGGAAGCAGGAGTCCCATCCTCCTGTGCAGGAATACTGACAGTCAGTCTCTCTTCTCGACTCAGATTCCCAAGGATCCTGTCAGCATCCAGAGAGCTGATGTCACAGTGATGAGATGGGATGGCGGCTATAAAATTGTTCAGCAGGAAATGACATGGGATGGTGATGCGAGGTATGAACAGCAGCAAGGCCAGTGCAATCTGGTAACGGCCAAACCCATCTGCCTTGTCCAGAATGCTGTCAAACTTCATTGTCACCTGGAATATCAGACAATAAAACATCAATATGATATAACTGATATAAAGGTTCATGTTATTTGATGACATTTACACTACCATTAAAAAGTTTGGAATCAGTGAGATAAATAATAATAATAATAAAAAATTTATTCAGCAAGGATGCATTAAATTGATCAAAAGTGATCCACCATCAAGTGACAGTGACACTTATATTTGATTGCGTTCAGTACTTGCTCTGCAGTAAATCGCTGAGTCATTTTTCAAGTTTTGCAGATGATACTTCCTAGTCTTTTATTTTCTGCCTGCGGTAACTATGAGTGAAACGTCACTTCATCATTGTGTATCAGACATTGCCACCTTGTGGAATAAAAGTGAATTGAATATCCTTAAATGTGGAAAGGTTTAGCCTGGGAAAACCCAGACAACTTCCAGCAAATTTAGATTTGCTCTGAAAGTTAGTCTGGCAAAGAGCTCATTCAAGCCCATTTCCAATCCGTCGAAATCGCGGCACCAATCAGAAACGTTGGGGCGGGCTTTATACGATGACGACAGCGCTGGGATTTTGAAGCAGATTTTGTAGCCTACATTACAAAGATGGATGCCACCGTCGAACATCACTCGTTCGAATCAGCTATCGCGTCTGTTTTAAGCGATTTGAACGTTTCCTTTTTGTTAAAAACCGAGCAAAAAACAACACTCGGAGATTCTCCGCCGCTCTGCATACGTCATCTCCTTCATCGCTCTGATTGGTTTTAGGTCTATCCGCGATGTCCGTTGGTGACGCCCCTCTGGAAATGATTTGTCTATGACGCTTTGCCAGACCATAACTCAGTTACAACTGAGAATGGTCTGGTTTTAACCAGGCTAGGAAAGGGTACTAATTGACGATTCTTCTTTCCTTGTCTTGGAATCATCAGAATGGTTTTGAGTTAATATTGTTGATTGTATAGTCACTGGAAAAGTTCAACATAAATATGTGTCAATTGTCTTCTTGATTGTAGTAAATGTAACTACTGCTCAAATGTATAAAAGGGGGTAGGCGTCAATAAGCTTAAGCTTCTGCCTACTCCTTTTGAGCATCATTGTTACATGTGTGTCCTGTGTTTCCCCCTGCTTAGTGTTTTTGGTTCAGTCCTGTGTTCCAGTTTTCCCGCTCCTCGTTTGTGTTCAGTTTATTCACCTGTGTTTAGTTAATTATCTTCATCCATGTCACCTGTCTCCTATTCATTATTGTCATCAGTCTCTGTATTTAGTTTCCCTCAGTTCATTCAGTCTTTGTCCGTTCTCGTTAATGTGTAGCGTGTGTTGTAGTTCCTGAGTTTTGTTAATTAAATCCTGTTTTCCTGATCATCCTCGTCTTCTCATCCTTCCTACCACCACACATCAAAACAGAATAACGGACCAAAAGATGGACTTGGCTGGCCATGACCTGACTACCTCATCAGGATCCTGATTGAGAGAGGTCTCCGCATCACCATCACCCCAGTGATGGCTCCAGCCATCATCGCCACGCCATCCATCCATGATCTTGCGCCAAAGCCCGCTGATCCTGTGCCTGAGACCGTCCCGCCAGAGACCGACCGTCCCGCCAGAGACCGTCCAGCCAGAGACCGTCCGTTCTAAGCCCTCTTCACCGCTAGTTCCGTCCAGCACCAAGCCCACTTCGCCGCTGGTTCCGTCCAGCACCAAGCCCTTTTCGCCGCTGGTTCCGTCCAGCACCAAGCCCTTTTCGCCGCTGGTTCCGTCCAGCACCAAGCCCTCTTTGCCACTGGTTCCATCCAGTACAAAACCCTCTTCACCGCTGGTGTATATCAGGCACGCAGAGACTATGCATGTCACGCCTGCCGAGCCAGAGCTTCACGTCACGCCTGCCGAGCCAGAGCTTCTCTTCAGCCCTCCCGAGCCTTCTCAGCTGGTCCCGTCCAGCCCTCCCAAGCCTGTCCTTGAGCACGTCCCGGAGCCTGTCACTCTCCCCAAGAAAATTTGGGGGGGGGATATAGGACTCCGCCATGGCCTCCCGAAGGGGCGTCTCCGCCATGGCCACCCGAAGGGGCGTCTCCGCCATGGCCACCCGAAGGGGCGTCTCCGCCATGGCCACCCGAAGGGGCGTCTCCGCCCTGGCCACCCGAAGGGGCGTCTCCACCCTAGCCACCTGCACAACTTGCTCCGCCCTGGAGGCTTCCTGTTCCGGGAAAGCCACGCTCTCGTCAGCCTCCAGGGCGCCCACCCTCCCGCCCCTATTTGATGTTTATACGGCGTGGGGACATGCCTTTTTGGGAGGGGGCGTAATGTTACATGTGTTTCCCCCTGCTTAGTGTTTTTGGTTCAGTCCTGTGTTCCAGTTTTCCCGCTCCTCGTTTGTGTTCAGTTTATTCACCTGTGTTTAGTTAATTATCTTCATCCATGTCACCTGTCTCCTATTCATTATTAGGCTTGTTCGACTTCATGCAGCTCTGCGCAGACCAATCGGCGGCTGACTTGAAGCAGTGCATGCCGGTTAGAAATGTTGTCCGACTTGATACAGCGCCGACGCCACGTGACTGTGACCTATGCCATCAAAATACCGCGAGAGCGATTCGAGAGCAGCCGGAGAATCCACGATTGGCCGGATTCACCGCATGACAACGATCACGTGCGTTTCGTGTTTATTCTCACACCTTTAGTTCCGCTCACAAATCAGTTTTTTATAACAGTAAACACTCTTTTCATGTAGTCGTGATGTTAGGCTATATTGTGTTAGGCTATATTGTGTTATGTTTATCAAAATAAAAGTGATTAAAAAACGTCGACTGCACTTCATTGATAGTGGCTATTTTGAATTTTATTCTTGTTCAAACAGATGCAGTATGAAGCAGTACAAGTACATAAAGTATTGAATGAAAATGTGTCTGAAACATCTGTGCATTTGGCAAATATTGAATTTATTTCACTTCAGCTGTGGTAAAGTATAGGCTACAAACACCACGTGAGCGGTCACTACGGGAACCAGAAAGTGTCCGACTTCACGTCTCCGTTTGCAGCTCCTCCCTGCCTGCACGCGGCTACTCTCGCCGATCAGTTACATCCAGCCGCAGCCGATGTCGAACACACCTAAAGTCATCAGTCTCTGTATTTAGTTTCCCTCAGTTCATTCAGTCTTTGTCCGTTCTCGTTAATGTATAGCGTGTGTTGTGGTTCCTGAGTTTTGTTAATTAAATCCTGTTTTCCTGATCATCCTCGTCTTCTCATCCTTCCTACCACCACGTATCTTCCTACCAATCATATTCACATTTTATTTACTTACTTATTCATTGCGCATGTATCCTTCTTTAGTTTTGCCTACTGTGCTGAAACTTGTTACTATATAGAACTTTGTGGAACCCAGATGCTCAAATAAAGAAAGATAAAGAATTGCACATTCAGTCATCAAAGATTCAATTATTGTTTTGCAGAAAAAAATATACTTACACTGTTACACACCTCGGGTCATTAGAAAACAGGCATTCTTTTTTAATTATATATATTTTTTCTTGTTATATTGTTTATAATGTTTTCATTGAAGAATACTAAGAAGGCTGATGTCTATCTTTAAAAAGATGAATGAGGGGGAGGGCAGTGAATGACGTCCCGGGTCACTAAAGACCTGAGGTATGCATTTAAGGGTTAAAATAATATTTATTAATAGATACTTGTAAGAACAATTCAGAGCAAGGATCATTGCTAGATGCATTCCTAAAATATACCCCTCTAATCCCAAATATAGGTTGCATCATTGACTATATAGAGACAAATAATTTGATCCTAAATCAATTAGTAAATCGTTGAGACTGTTTGTGATACAACTTCATCACAGACCATTTCAATTATTCTGTAATAAACGTATGGGTTGTTGGACTCTGTGAAGCATGAACTCTTTTTAAGTCCATTCCTTCACCCTACATTAGCCTCATAGCAGGCAATGGGCCGCAGGGGGTACAGAACTCTGTTTGAATGCTGAGAACAGCTGTTGAGACACACACCAGCTGGACACATTTTATTAAAGTTTAGAATAGTAGTTGTTCGATATAAATGGTTTCATTCCATTATTTATAATGGCAGACACTGCAAATATGTATTCGTTTTTTAATGATTCGATTGTCCAGTTGCTTATCCTCTCAACAACAACAAAAAATCTTCACATTAATCAACACTTTCAGCTTCCAGTCAAGACTTAAAACGAAAAGAATATTTTCTGTAAAAATGGTCCATTGTGAAGATGTTGACTTTTATTCAATAAATGATCACACTGATTAAAAATGATATGGGTATTTTGTGTCAGTCTCTGTTTTTGTGCTTTTAAACACACTATGATACTATTCCATCAGTGTTAAAAAACAAACGAAAAAACATCCAAGATGGAAAAGACATTTACCTCTTATTCAGCTTGACTACGAAGTGGGTGGATGATCTTTGTAGAGTGCCGTGATGGTGAAGAGCTTCAACAAGCAGAGTCAAAACACAGACAGAAGGATATTGGAGGATAACAATGAAAAGTACTTCAAATAAAGGCTAAATGAAGTCCCTCCCCAAACTCCCTTCTTTTTTCCTCCCTCTCTGCCTACTTCAGTCATAGAGAGATATGCTGTTTTTGGCTGTTGCGTAACTTTTTTTTTTTTTTACATTTCTGCTCACTATCCATCCGTTTACCCTACAGTATAATGTACGGTACAATGTATCTACAATACTGCCATGATATACAACACCAAGCACAATCAGAATTTAGAATTAGAGCCTTTGCTGTAAAATCCTCAGAAGAAACCGAGAGAGACATTTGACCACAGGGATCCGCCCCTTCACACTGAAATCCCAATCAGAATAATCAGACAGGAGTATGATGATGAACAGTTAACGTGCAATCACTGCAATGACCACTGACAGGTATTATACAATCAGATTATTACACAAACCACTTCAGCAACATGAACTGACCAAGTAAAGAATCAATGATCCCATGTTTGACTATAGAAAAAGACCTATTAATCTCAGTTCTCAACTAGCAGATGGAACCCAAACCTGTAGAGGCAAGATTACAATGTTTAAAAGTTTCTTGCCCCAATCCCATCTTAACAACTGTTTGTGCTTGAAAAGGTTGTTCTGTCCAGAGATTAGACTTTAAAATGAAATTTTCAGTGAATGAATGTTTTAAGTGTTGGTTAAAAAAGGTTAACAGATCCAACAATTTCTGGCCGTAATCCTTGAACCAGTCTGAGGGACACAAAGATCAAATGCGATTACATAATGGTGTCACATATTTATGAGGTACACACACACACACACACACACTACAATCTTGGGGTCAGTAAGATTGTTTTAAGACATTTGTAGTTATCAAAAGAAACAGTAAAGGTGATTATAATGTTACACATTTTTTAAATAAATGCTGTTGTTTTGAACTTTCTCTTTATCAGAGCACTAAATCAGCATAGAACGCTCTTTGCAGGATCGTGTGACACAGAAGACTGGAGTAATGGCTGCTGGAAATTCAGCTTTACCGTCACAGGAATAAATTACAATTTAAAATACATTCAAATAGAAAACAGTTAAATTTTCAGTTAACAGTTAACATTTAAATTGCATTTATATTCCACAATATTACTGTTTTTATTGTATTTATGAACGGATAAATGCAGCCCAAACTTTTTAACCTTATAGCCTATTGTTTTCCCACCATTATTAATAATTGGTGGAATGCTTAACAGAAACATCTTGAACCAGTAATGCTTGAACTAGTCTGAAGGACACTAAAATCAAAGATGATGTGATTACATAGTGGTCTGGCTTCTCTGTTATTGCTCACTTCTTGTGCAGATGATACTCAATTCACTCTCACTTTCACAACAGCCAGGACATGCAGATTCCCCATGCAGAACATCCACTATTTTTTTCTGAAAAAAAAAAAGATACAAAACCATAAACCGAAACAGTGATGAAACTTGCGTTTATTGAATGGCATCATTGATAATTTGTAATAATTTTTAATTCTACAACTCAGAAAGGTTGCTCCTTAGTATAAGTTAGTCAGTCATGATTTATGAAACACATTCATGCAAATTCTCTTAAAGCGACACTCTGAAGAGAGATGACCAACCACGAGAAGATGTCTTTCCTCATATCTTGTCTGTATTAAGAGCAGAGAGAGTCTTCAAAGTTCTCTGCGGATGGAACATTCTGGAACATACAGCAGAAAGTATTTTCCTTTTATTTCATCCAAACAACAGCATGCAATGGTTTTGCAGTGGGGCATGGTTCAAATCAAGCACTCCCTTTAAGCTAACTCACAAATAACACTGGCTAGTGTGCACTAAGGACATTTTTCTCCTCTGTTGATTTGACAATCTTCACGGATATTCGGGTTTTATTCCAAGCACAGGATGGGGAAAAACACCAATGACTAGAGCAGGCATGAAGGAAAACTCTTATAGCACCTTAGTCATTTAAACTCCACGTCAGATTACCTGACTTTGAACACATGCTGTAGACACTCGGGAGTAGCAGTACTGCATAAAAAATAACATCCTAGAGTACATTTACACACCCCAGACATGCTGCTTTAACACACATTATTGGTTCCTGCTGCTTTATTCTCCTTGGTGTGTGTGGTTTTTGAGAAGCTTTGATGTTCTCTTTGACCTTCACTCAGCTTCCTCCAGTGTTCTTTGAACTGTAAAAGTTGCATACAGATCAGTCTGAGACTGAGAAAAATGCAACTAAGTTAATCCTATTTTTATCCATTAATCTTTTGTTGTTGTTTTTTTGGAACAAAAATATAAATTTGTTTTTCAAAAGTACTGCTTACATTATCTACAGTTTTGCAACAGACACTAAACAGAACGAGCATTTCCAAATGCATACCGCTGGTCCGGGATCCGGTTATAAATTTAGCAGACGAGTGTCACGGATGAATTGATCAGAGAGAGAGAAACACAGACAGTCGGCGGGCCCAAGATGATTATATGATTGACATCACACTGTAGCAGCAACGTTAGTCATCAAGATTAAATTTAGGTATTAATACCAGATTTATGTACCATATGACATTTTCCCCCCAGCATATTCTGCACAGAACTACCAAGTTTAGGTGCATATGATTATTATAATTATGTTTGAGATAAATACAAATTTTAGCACACAGTAATTGACTTGAGTTGATATAAAAGGCTGTCCCAAACACCAACTAGATAAGTAATCAGTACATTTGGGACATTTGATACATTTTAGGTTTTTGTAAGTTTAAATAAAGCTATCTTTTTTCCAGTTTCTGATATTGTGATGTTAGTCAAAAACAGTTTGGGAAGTGATAATCAAATAAAATAAATGGCATGTACAGTAATGCATTTAAAAGCTTTAAAGCTGCAGTAAAACCCGATTCTAACTTATACAATGTGATTGATTGTATTATTGAACATGATAGTGGCATTAGCGCCATGGACAGAAGGATAGAGCCTGTGGAAGCTTTGTTGTGATGGCAGCAATTATTTCCTTTGCAGGTTTAAGGCATATGAGGTGTGTTCATCAGTCCAACACACTTCATTAATGACAACTCGCTCTCCCCTCACACAGTTTTGTACACTCACTGTGTGAATAAATGTCAGAGGTTCTCCTCATCAGAGGTATTTCAGTAGCTGCTGCAGTCACTTGGCTGAATAACGAACATGGTTGGTTGAATCTGTTGTGTGTTATGAGAGGTGCAGTCCAACACTGATGATTGTGATTGTGATGATGATGCTGAGGATGAAGATCATCTAGCGGAATGAAGTCCTTCAATGCATTGTAATTATCTCGTTGTAGTCTTTGAGTCCGGTGGGTCTTTCTTCGCTTTTTGAGATGAGGTTGATGGGTGGGTTTTGCTCTTTTTGGGGGTGGAGTCCTGAGGTTTGGATTTGGACTGCGACGGGCAAGGAGGTCTGGGCTGCTGGGGCTGTCGTTGTGTTTCATTGGCTATAGGCTGTCGGCGAATGCGCTGAGGCGAGGGGCTGTCGGTGCGAGAGGTGGCGTGGCTCCGAGGGGAGGTGCTAAAGCTTCGAGTGGAATTAAGAGTTAAGGTACGAGTAATTGTACGTGTGACGGTCCGACTTCCCTGTGAGTGGGAGGGGCCTGAAGATGGAGGACGGGGTGGAAGTGTTTTAGAGGGGCGGAGCTGAGGTTTAGGTGGCTGCTGATGGATATTTGTGTGCAGACTTGCAGACTTTTGAATCCTGGGATTGACATAACTTTTGGTTCTGTTGGAGAGAGGAAAGAATGAGTCATATCACTCAGAGCTATTATAGGATAGTCTGTATCATTTTCCTTACATAGTTTGTCAGTAAAAGTCCCAAGCTAAATCTGAGGTTCAGTATTCACGATTTTACATTTCTCATTATGAGAGAGAAATTTCAAGTAGATTTTATAAACAGACATCCAAATGTGATGATGCCTCTGTCCTAAAATATAAAGGTAGCTATTTGTATTTTTTTTATATCCTGATTTTATTTTACTTTCTGTGCGTTATAACCCACAATTAGAGAGTACTGTTAAACCTGGAGAGAATCATAAAACTATTTTGTTATATATATTTATCATTCATTCAATTTTGTTATACTATTTTTTATACTCTTTTAAAAAAAAATATCCATGGAGGGAGTAAAGGAATTATGTATTAACAAAAAAAAAAGGTCCAGCTTAAAAAAAATAATACAATAATATATATATATAATTTTGTTACATATATATTTATTTAATTTATAAAATATTTATTTTTGCCATTTTTTTTATATAGTATAGTGGACCACGAGATGGGATTCAAATTCCACTGCCCACAAGTCTATCGGTTCTGGCAGGCACATTTTATATTTGACAGATATATAAATACATATATCACAAACACACATCCATAGGCCTTTAGATGGAAAGGTTTATAAGATCATAAAAAAATGTAAATTCAGTGAAATTCAGTGTGTTCAAACATTTAACTGGTAGTGTAGATTCAAATGAATGACTTCTAAATTGCAATTCTGTTCCACCAACCTGTATTGAATGAAAGACACAGATCTCTGGGTTTGCAGGAGGGTCGTGCCCCCCAGTTGGTCAGAAGACCCCCTGATGGGTGTGACTGGCCGAGGGATTCTGCTCCTAATTCTCCCATCTGCTCCTCTCTCTCCTCTCTTAGAGTCGTCTGATTGGTGGGTTTCATCCTCAGATGCAGTGGTTGAGAGTGTCGGGGAGGGCGAGGAGGCGGAGCGAGAACGAATCAGATGTGTTTGTTTACGCTCCAGAACGAGGCGAGCCAGCTGTTGTTGTCGGCTTTTGCGAGTTCGCTGCAACTGCTCCTGACTCTGCGATGACTTGTCTGAGCCCGTTTCCTCCTCCGACATAAGAACAGGAATACGGCTCCGCCTCTGTGGGAGTGGCTTTCTATTGGGTGACTCCCCCTCCGGTGGAGACATGTCCTTCTCATCCTCCACCTCTGTATCTCTTTTTTGTTCAGGGGTCGGAGATTGACACTCTTCCTGCTCCTGTTCCCTTTGCAGGTCTACTTCTGGCACGACACCTTCTGGTCCGACTTCCATTTTGGTTTCTCTGGAGACTTCCTCTTCAATGGCTGTAGTCTCTGGCTGGTCATGTGACTCAGCTAAAAACACAGTCTCTGCTTCCTCTCTGCCACTTTTATTTACCTTTTCTTCAGCCTGTCTGCCATTCTCAGCTTCACTTTCTTCTTTTTTCCTCTCATTCTCTTCCTGTTCTACTGTAATCCTCTCTCTATTGCTCTCCTTTTGCTTTCGTTCACTGACCCCTTCCCTCTCCTCTTTCTCTCCACCCGTCGCCTCACACTTAGGTATCAACTCATCCAGTCCAGGCGGGCGATGTCTGGCTGTCATGACATTGAGATGTGTTGTCTCAGCGATGTGGATGAAAGTGCGTTCCACCTTGGTGAAAGGCGGCGAGCAAGAACCGCTGGTGATTACAGCTGCAGATGTCATGATGATAGGTCTGGGCTCAGACCTAATAACAGAGGAAAGAGTACCGGGTTCGGATTCATCTGGTACGGGCCGCTCTCCCTGTGGTGTCAATGCGGCGAGTGTTCCCTGCCCGTCTCCAGGTGAGACTTGCCCGTTACCAGCAGACACAAGCACCAGCGTGCGTGAGCCCTCTTCCTGGTCGTGGTCCCGGTGGGCGGGGGCGAGTAGGGTAGACGCAGCGCCCTCAGGACTTCCCTCACTACTGCGCGGGCTTCCGTCACTGCCAGAACCTCCAATCTTTGCACCCTCCTCTCTGAGATCGTCAAACATCAACACACCGGACACAAAGTCAACTCGCTTCATACGCATCTGAGAGGACGACGGTGAAGGTTCAGCCACTGCGATCTCCTGTAACAATGCAAGAAAAAAGAAATGAGTCAAGTAATGTTAAAAGAGCTGGATAAGTTCAAATTAGTATTAGTATTAGAAAAATAAATATTTTGTAGCATTATAAATGTTTTGATCAATTTAATGCTTAATGCAATTTCATATACAACTTCTGTCAGGACCACTATCATCAAAGATGATTGAAAATTAGCATACAGTTTGGATTGGTGGTATGGTTCTGTTCTGGGCAAGAACTCCCTGCAGCCTAGCAAGGACAAGAGCAGGGACAGCAGCAATAACCCCCCTTAGGGTAAACAGAACAGAACCAACATAAATGTATTGCAGAAATCATTAATGTTCAATAATGTAATGTACAAAATGATTCAAGAAAAATGAGTCTGAATCGAAGAGGAATATCAGAAGGCCAAGTCCTGACTGGATGAGAGGAGGAGCAGGGGATGGAGGAGGGTAATTAATTAGGGTAAGCGAGCTTGACTGATGTGACCTGCCAGAACTAACGCTATGCTTGATTTTTGATAAATTTAATGCATTATTGGTGAATAAAAATATCATGAATGGTAGTATGTATTGAAAATTGATCAAAAATGTATCATTAAATTGATCAAAAGTTCAAAATTTCATAATTTTGAAAATTATAATAAAAAATGTACTTTTGATCAATTTAATGCATCCTTGCTGAATAAAAGTATTAATTTATTTACAAAATGTACAGACATTAAGCTGTTTGCAATGAACAAATCAAACAAAAGCAATTGAAATAGCTCAGCTATGTGGTTTCCCCAAATTCAACTAAAAATGCAACTTTTAAGACTTCTGCAGTCTCCAAATTATTCAACCCCCTGAATAGAATCCCTCACAACAGCACAAATCTGCAAAACAGGTGTTGTCTCTCAAGCACACGTGATGCAACTAATCAAGAGCTTCATTAGTTGCACCAGGTGTGCTTGAGCTAGAACACATGAAATATCTGAACTGGCTAGGTTTGTTGAGTGTCATGTTTGACTGCATGTTACAAATATGGCTAAGTCAAAAGAATGGTCCAAAAAGTTAAGAGAAGATATCATCGCCCTTCACAAACATGGAACAGGATACAAAAAGAGAATGCACTAAAATGTTCCTAGACACCGTTAGAAGCATAGTTTGCAAGTTCAAAGTTAAAGGAACAGTGGTTATATTTTCTGAGACCAGATTTCTTAGAAGGCAGGTTCAGAAAAACCCTCAAGTGACAGCAAAATACCTGCAGCAAGACTTGGCATGCAGTTTCCATGCCAGAACTCCAAGAAGTACACCACTACTGACCCAAAAGCACAAGAAAAGTCAGCTCCAATTTCTCAAAATCATATAAATAAGCCACAGAAGTTTTGGGATTCTGTTCTGTGAAGCGATGAAATAAAACTGGAATTTTTCGGCCCTATGGATCAGCGGCCTGTCTGGAGGAAGAAGAATGAAGCATACTGCATACATACAGTTACTTTAGTTTGATTTGTTCATTGCAAACACCTGAAAGTCTGTAAAATATAAAGTAATTAAAAAAAAAATTATATGCACAATAAGAATAATACAGAAATTAAAAAACAATTTTGGACCACATTGTGAGAGAAAAGACCACAATTTAGTCATTTTTCAGATTATTTACTCGTGATTTGGTTGTATACAAGCTTTGCAGGATTGTCTTTTTAGAATGACATACATAGTTAAAAAGGCACAAAAGTCCATTTTACAGTGTAATATTTTTTAAATGATTTAGCCCATTTGTGATTTCAAGTGTAGACTCAAAGACAGTGCTCAGCCAACAGTATGTACAGCGATGGACACACACAGAGCGAATGAGACAGAGGAATGTGTTAGTACAGCAGCATGTTCAGCTATCTGTCCAAAGACTTATACTTCTACAAAAGCCCAAAATACATGCTTGTACATAATACTATTAAGTCTACTAGTCCCTATGGTGTTTATTGCACTAGCTATTTTGTGAAAGACTCTTGCAGTTGAAGTTTGACCCTGATTCACACATGTAACACTTCTGTGAGCAGATCTGGGATTAGCTGATGATGACGAGTAACATTTATCAGCAATAAAAAGTCTGATATAAATTTTGACTCAGAAAATTTCTTCATAACAATACTGATGTGTGAGAAGCCATCTACATGGTTTTAGACTTGTCCCAGCACGTTATTAAATAGATAAAAGAATACATTTTGACGTTTTTCTATACAAATAGACGTTGCTAAACGCTGTTTCACGCTGCTCGGAGCTCAAGGTTTGTCTCTGGGGAGTTCAGACAAGCTCAACGATTGACCCAGTTAGAGACAGAGAATGTGAGAGGTTATGAATGTTGAATGACATGAAGCAGGACTGCAATGAAAAGCTGTTCGGCTTATAATGAATTTAGCATAAAACATGGTACTACATGTAACAACACTAAGATTCAGAAGTAATGGACATCATTATTTACAGTCTCTCAGTAAAGCAGAGAAGAAATTGTGAAACTTCCTCTAATCTTCCTAAAACTATCTGAATATGTTATCTCACACTTTAAATCTTTATCAGCGTGGAAACACTACATTTCCTGGGCAATTATTTTCTTTATAAGAAATTTACAGAATTTAAATATACTAATAAAAAGATATTTGTCTTGTCAAGATTAAATCTGATCAAATGTGTATAAGCACTACCTTTCAAAAGTTTGGGGTCAGTTTGGGATTTCTAAAAAAATTAATACTTTTATTCAGAATGGATGCATTAAATTAATCAAAAGGTAAAGTAAATACATTTATAATGTTACAAAATATTTATGTTTTAAATAAATGCTGTTCTTTTGAACTTTCTATTCATCAAAAATTCCTAAAAATGTATCATGGTTTCCACAAAAATATTAAGCAGCACAACTGTTTTCAACATTGATAATAATAAGAAATGTTTCTTGAGCACCAAATCAGAAAATTAGAATCATTTCTGATGAAAAAAAAGGAGAAGAAGATTTTCTGATGGATCCTGTGACATTTGGAAATGGCATTACAATATAATAAAAAAGAAAACAGTAAATCATTTCAAAATATTATTGTTTTTACTGTATTTTTGGTCAAATAAATGCAGCCTGTGTGTGAGACTTCTTTCAAAAACTTTAAAAATATCGTCAACCCCAAACTTTTAAACAGTAGTGTATTTGATGCCTCATCAATTAACAATCTTTGGGATGCAGAAATCATTACTATTACCGATACTATTATCCTGCATAACAAATAAAAACCCGGGTTCATTTACAGCTGAGCTTTTGTATACATATGTACAGTCATTCAGTCTGTGCTACTCTTCTCCATTAGGAAGACATTTGGATCAGCTGTTTCACACAATTCAGACTACAAACTCTTCTGAACATACACATTACAGTACATTGGTGAATCCAGATAAACAGTGGTTGGTGTAAATTGCATTAAAACACCCAAAGCAAAGCAGCACAGATGCCAGGAGCCAACTGCTATGAACGCTGAGTTCCAAACCAATATTACATAAATAATGAAATTTGTCTTTATTCGTGTGTTTTTTTACCACTCAGAGTTTGGTGCAGTTGGCCCAGCGAGGCAAATTATAGTTTAAGAAAAAATTCTACATCTTCAGCAAGATGGTTCGCATATGCATTGATATCCAGCATTGAGTCATATAGCATTTCTACAGTATGAATTTTAAGTGAAACATTAATACACTGACAAACAATCAATCTCCCAACAGATATGTATATATCTCAACTGAACTGAGGCTAGAGGATAAAGCGATAATTTCAATAATGTGTGAATGCTACTTAATTTTTCATAGGAAGTATCTAACACTGTGCACTAACCAGGCACAACCAACGTGTCTGTCTGTGAAAATGTGACACAATCAGCCAATCAGAACCAGTGTTTTATTGTTAACTAAAATTAAAACTATTAAAAATTAGAAATGTTACTGAAATAATAACTAACTGAAATAAAAGTTGAAGTACTAAAATAAAAATAAAATAAAAAAGTTCAATAAAAATGACAAAATCGCATAACAAAATTACTAAAACTTAAACTAAAATTAAAAAGAAGACAACAAATATAAAAATAAAAGCTAATTCAAAACATTAATAAACATTCGTATGTATTTATGTATGTAAAAAAAACGTAACACTTGTCAGTTTATTGCATCGTGCCTGATTACTACACAATATGTGATCTAAATTCTATGACACCGATTCTGCACTTCTGCATTCAAAAGCTTATTTATGCATTGCTTTATGTGACTATTGTGATTTTAAACACTAACGTAGCATGTCAAGTCTAGGCCCAGGAACAAAAATGGCAACATTCATTTGCTTAATGATTAATTATAGTCAAGTTCAAATGTCTCCATGTGTGCATCAAACCACTAATGCATGTGTGACAAAACCAAAGAAAGAGGCTCAGTCTTCCTTTTACGCTCCTATTGCCTTGACTTCTATTGCACTTTGATATATAATATATTTAATATATCTCTATTCCAGAACTTTATAAATTTCTCAACTCACTAACTATTAGTCAGATGTCTTGACATAGAGGATGTTGTTTATGTCTTTCTTGCCTTCAGATAAACACTGCTTAAGTTCACATAGAACCTAATATCCCTCTCTCTGAAAGCAAAATGCATATGTTTCTGTAATACTGACTTAAATAATTATGGCAGAGAAAATTATCTTTAAATATCTTTTTATAGCTAATATGGAAGACAAATGTGATATCACAATTAATCTACATGACCAAAAGTATGTAAACACACACCAAACCGAAATTCAATTGTTAAGCATATCATTTTTGAAACCATGGCCATTTACCTAAAAATGTTTAGAAGGAGGTTGAATGGCTGTAAACCTGGGCTGCGTTTAACTCCACTTTTAGACATATACTCGTGAACTTCCCTAAGCACTTCCCCTCTGGGGGATCCCCATAGCCATTGTGCGTTCAACTTTGTCAAGTGGGCGAGGGAAGTTTATTTGGACAGACAATCGTCTCCTTGATTTTGACCAAGGGAGTAAATCTACTCAATATGTATGCTTCAGGCAGATCCATAGACCATGTAGACGATTTTAAGCAAAATTGTTCAAAGCCCATAAATACAAAAACATAATTGCTTATTACTGTTGACCAATAGGTGGCACTGACACCAAATTGATCAGGTGTGGTCAGTCTTGAGTGACAATTACACACATAAAGTTTGGTGTCAATATGTCAAATCTTTTCCAGAGATACAGCCTCAGATACAGTTTTGAATTATGCCATCAAATTCATTGATGTGGTATACGAAAATGGTTTTGTCTATTGACACTAAATCCACAACTTTTTGCCGACATCGGACTCAAATTTGGTGAAAATCTGACGAACTAGGAGGAGTTCAAAAAAGAAAAGACAAGAAGTTCGGCCAAGTCTGACAAAATTGGTATCTATCTTCTCAGCATGACCCAGAGAATCTATTAAGAGCAGTATCATTACAATAGGCATGCTGCACTGAATCTTAAGAGACCAGTCTCTTGATTTTTGGTCAAACTGTTCAGTAGTTTTAAGCAAAAATATCCATTTTCATATCTCCTGACCACTAGGTGGCACAGTCACGAAACACCGCACATACCCTCAAGTTATGCTTGTGATTACACGTACCAAGTTTGGTCTGGATACGCAACAGCATTGCGGAGATACAGCCTCGTGTATATTTTGGTGTATTCTATGTCAAATCTGTTTGCACGTTATACGAGAACGGTTTGACAAATCAACTTGAATTCAGAATTGAAGACGAAAAAAACCCCAGAATTTTTGTTTGCATCGTCTAGAGATCATCTGGTTCGATTTTTGTAAAAATCGGACGAACGGTCTAGGAGGAGTTCGCAAAAGTAGGTTTTCCGGAAAATTCAAAATGGCGGATTTTTTGTTTTGTTTCTAGCCCTTAATGTTCAAACATTATTAGCATAAATGTGAGTGCAAATTTCGACAGTTGGTGGCGCTAGAGGGATTGAGTTAGAGACTCTAAAATTGCTGTCGTTATTGTTCAGACTGTCCTCTATCTGTGTGCAAAAGTAAGCGGAAGAAGAAGAAGAAGAAGAAAAAGGAGAACAAGAAGAAGTATTGCATTTAAACACATTGCAAGGGTTCCGCCAGTAGTGGGCAATCATGCAACGTAAGCAATGATGCACGATCCGTGTAAACGAGATGGGGAAAAGTTTGCAAGGGAAGGGCATAAAAAAGTAGACTTAAATGCAGCCTTGTTAGTAAAAGATGTAGCTGAAACAGCCAAATTCATTAAATAGAAATGTGTGTCCACATACTTTTATCCATGCAGAGCATTTAATTCAGGCCTATTACTCACACATTGGACATGTGTACACACAACTCATTCTCTCTGTCTTTCTTTACTCATTTTCTCTTCTATAAATTGAAAACACTCTGCTTGAAATGCCAGAGGATCCAAGCAACTGGATTATTTTATAGGTCCAAAGCCTTTGAACCCTGCACATGCTGTATATGATTAATGTCACACTTTCTCTCGGCTACGAAAGAACCCAATAAGAATCTATATAAAGTGATCCATCAGTTCAAATTCTGTCATGCTTGCTTAAGAAAGCCATTCATCCCGCCTGGAGGTGCATGTTGTGGCATTTGACAGGTTCTATATGTGCTGAGATCATATTGATGCGAACAGACTGTGCAAAAATAGCTTAGCAAGCACGCACTGTCCTTCTAGTGTCCTATACGAACACACAGCAGGTGAACGCACCCTTTTTAAGTAACTGCTTTTGGCCGACATTCAACATTGAAAACACAATCACACTATCAGCCTGCATCACATCTGTCCTCTTACACAGAACATGATGGTGTTATGAGATTCTAAGAGGCCAAAGCAACAACAACAACAACAACAAAAATTATATTCTCATCACTTTAGTCAATGTGCCCGTCCCAACTGACACCAGCAGCTCTGCAAACATCCTCCAAGGAGGTAAAAATGTTTTTTTTTTCTTTCTTTTTTTTTTTTTACAAAATATTTAGTGTACAGTGTCTTCATGAGTAAATACATCTTACAGCATTGTACAGAATTGCTTTGTTTTGGAGAATAATTTATCTTTCTCCAAGTGTCCCAAGTAAGGGGAAAATTCACCCAAAAATGACTATTCTGTCATCATGTCATTCCAAACCTGTATGAATTTACTACTTCTGTGGAACATTAAAACAGATATTTGGTTTCGTCCATGCAATGAAGAACAATATCGTCCAAAAACAGCACTGACTTTTGGACATTTTTCAAAATATCTTCTTTTGAGTTCCACAAAAGACATAGGGGTTGGAACAACATGAGGGTGAGTAAATGATAACACAATTGTAATTTTAGGGTGAACCTTTGAATTTAAAATATCCAATAACACATTTCAGTGTAGCTAGAGGGGATCTCATATCTCACTGACACACACACACAATCTCTCACACATGCACACGGATCTCACAATCACAGACCAAGTTTATTGCCCAAGCTTTCGTTCTGATTTTTTTTTCATCTATGGGCACAAAAGCGGGCACCATACTCCTCTTCTATTAAAACGGCACCACACGTGTGCATCTGTGTACGTTGATGGTGGGTGAATCATGTCTTGTTCATAAGTTTGGCCAGCATTTGCTGAATGTGTAGGCGTGGTATATTTAGTACAGAATGCCGGGCTCTGGGGTTGCCCTGCAACAGGGGCATGTGTCTGCGATGGGCGTGACGGTGGGCGGGGCTGCTTTCAGCTGAGCGGCTGCGCTGAATGGCCGCTGCCCCGAGGGCGGGGTCGTGGGGGAAGTGCTCCGTGTCCATGGTATTGGAGGAAAACACGTACGACGCCAGTCTTCTCAAATGGGCGGGCCTCGGGAATGAGTGATGTGGGTGTGGCCTGTCCTCCTCCAACTGAAAAAGACCAATAAGAGTGGAGGAAAAGAGGAATCAGGCTGAGAAAAAACTAAAACGCGAAGTATTGAAAAAAATTGTGTTTTTTGTCTTTTTTGTGTGTGGTGTGTGATGCACACACAAAAGCACACCAATAAAAAACAAGTGATATACGATACATTATATCAAATGGGTGGTACAAACACATAGATGTGCTGTAACTCGTTCAGAGGACAAGACCAGCCCACATCTGTCTAAACGCTAAAGACAGGCTTGATTAAGCTTAGCTGTGAGTGAATGTATGTTCTACATGTTGTGAAGGAGCCACCGTGTGCACACAGACCCCTGGACCACCAAGGTGAACGTGATTTCACCAAGTACAACATGTTCCTTGATCAACGTCTTTATTGATCCTGGAACAACATTCCGATCAACCAATCAGATTTTTGGGGACAAGATTAATTTCAAGTTTAGGCTTACAACCAGGGTTAGGTGCTTCTACATCAATGTTATTCACCTATCATTTCCCTCTGATTTTAAAGTAGGGTTAGGATTAGGAGTAAAGATAGGGATTAGGACAAAATTTTCAGACAGAAATGATGTTCCAGGATCAACAAAATATGTTGATCCAGGAACATGTCTTACTTGGCAAAATCACGGTGACAGTATGACCAATGAGCAAACTAAGCTTGGCTGTAAACTGTTGAGCATGACGTGCACACACACACATACACACACGCACACACACACACACACACAACCATAGAACCCTAAAATATGCAACTCAACACAAACCCATAGGATTACATAACACACTCACATTTACATAATGGGGACGTACAAACACTCATATACTAACAATGTATGCTAATTATCTTGCAATACAAGTGATCAGTAGCTATCTTAAAAGAGACTTTCTTGTACTGGTAATGTCATTATTAAAATATTCAGCAGCTAGGAGCAAATGCTAGTAGTATATCCTAACACACACACACACACACACACACACACTAGAGCACCCAGTAAGGGACATTTGTGGTTACAGCAAATGACTTTCAAGATGTCAGGAACTTCACATAATCTTGTTTAAGCAGGGTTTGTTTGTTATTTGTTAAGTAAGGGATAATGTATAGCGAGGCGGTTGTTATAGCGAATACAACCCTGACAGGTTGATTATGAATACACAATTATTATTATTTATTTATTGGAAAATGCTGCTTTGTATCACAGGAATACATTACATTTTAAAATATATTAAAATAGAAAACTTTTTTTAATTGTAATAATATATATTTTTTTATCAAATAAATGCAGCCTTATTGAGCTGAAGAGATTTTTTTCAAAAACATTATAAAACCTCATCGACCCCAAAAAGGTAATGTATTATAAATATAATATTAATAAGTGATGTACCAAATGCATGTACTAATGTCCACCCTTGTTGTAAGCTGTTACCATTTTATTTATTGTTTATTGTGTTTATTCACAAAGATGGAACAAAACCAAAAAACAATAATTCAGTCATGAACATTACATTTTCTCAACAATAATTAAATCTATGCCAGTGTACAGAGTACAGACATAAATTAGACAGGTGTTGGGTCCTTAGAAGCATGTAGTCTTTCTCTAAAAGGCTTTTAAAGACAACATGAAATCAAAAATGGCCATATTTACTTTTAATAAAGTAAACTATTAATTTGATCTATTCATCGTGTTATTCTAAAAAGCCTAAATAACAAATAAAAAGTAAAAAATAATAATTGCTCTTCCTCTGAAATGACAATCCTTTCATCCCATTTGCTATAGCAATTTTTGTTGTTGTTGAATATCCTATTTCACTCTGAGCTGTGTAGTAAAATTCATGTTGACTGTTGAAAACAAGCATGTACTAGCAGACCAATGGCATGTGATAAAACGATAACATGCAATAAATTATATTTCAAACTAGACTTAAAATGATAGGTCAACCAAAAAACACCTTCATGTTGTTTCAAACCCATAAGACTTTGGTTGATCTTCAAAAAACAAATTAAGATTTAATTAAACCTGAGAGATTTCTGTTCCTCCATTGAAAGGCCAGGTAAACAAAATTTAAAAGATCCAAAAATGGCTATAAAATGAATCCATATGAATCAAGTAGTTTCATCCATGAAGACATATGATCACTTTATATGATGAACAGATTTTATTTAGGCTTTTATTCACATAAATTCATGAGTCACAAGCTTGGTTCTCATGTGTGCGTGATGCATGAAAAAAAATACATTAAAATTAATTTAAATCTGTTCATCCTAAATTAAATCTGTAAAATCATATAAAGCGATCATATCTCCATATCTCTTCACAAGGCTTGGATGAAACCGCTTGATTAATATAGATTTGTTTTACGACGCCTTAACCTTTTTGGATCTTTTAAGTTATGGTTACCTGGCCTTTCAATGGAGTGACAGTAACATCTCGGGTTTCATTAAAACATCTTAATTTGTGTTGTGAAGATTAACCAAAGTCTTATGGGTTTGGAACAACACGAGCGTGAGTAAATGATGACAGAATTTTCATTTTTGGGTGAACTATCCCTTTAAGCTTTCAAAAAGCTGTTATCAGGGTGCTAAAGATCATCAAACATATAAAGTGATAAGGTTCATTCATACACACACTTGCCCACACAAAAACACTCAGGTGTGACTTACCGGGCCATCAGGTCCAAACGGCTCCGACTCGCTCCTTCTTGGGCAGGTTTGAGGCAACGAGTGACAAGGTGAATGGGCGGGGCTTGGTCCCAGCCCCTGCTCCTCTGCTACAATCATCATCCCACGTTGAGTTTTGGGTCGTACAACAGCCTCAGCTCCACCCATCCCATGCACCGCTCCTCTTCTTCTTCTCTCCTCATGGTCCTCAAGAGGGCGTAATTCCTCTGGTTCCTCATCTGTGGTGCCTGAGGTGGTGGGCTCTGCCCCAGGATGGAAGTCTTTCAACTCAGTTTCTTTATCAATCATCACCCACTCCCTGCTGTCAAAGTCCTCCTCTTCTGCCAGCGGGACTGAGCGGATGAAGGCATTGCTGTGGGCCTCCTGGTCACCGTCTGCAGAGACATCATGGCGGCCACCGGCCAGTCTTTCTCCCTGTCCTGCGTCTAAAGAGAACATCTGAGCAGGCTGGGAAGAATAGACGTGCCTGGATGGAGAACCCAGCATGTCCAAACGAGAGCTGCCACAAAACACACAAAGACTAAGACACAGAATCAACTGAACAGCAATATATTTAAAAGTATTTAACTTTTCTTTTTTTTTTTTTTTTATAAATTAATACTTGTATTCAGCAAGGATGCATTAAATTGTGTTTAATTTAAATTGCATAAATCAAAGGTCACAGTAAAGACAATTAAAATGCTACAAGAATACAACATTAATTTGATCTTTTAAGTTATGGTTACCTGGCCTCTCAATGGAGGTCAGGTAATCAAATGAATGTTGTTCTTTTGAACTTTCTATTCATCAAAGAATCCTGAAATAAATGTATAATGCTTTCCACAAAAGGACTGGTGTTTAATTTCTTGAGCACTAAATCAGTATATTATACTGATTTCTAAAGGATCATGTGACACTGAAGACTAGACTAATGACGCTGTAAATTCAGCTTTGCCATCACAGGAATAAATTACATAAAAAATGTATTTAAAATAGAAAACTGTTATATTAAAAATGTATTAATATTTCACAATGTTACATAAATTCAAAAAATTAATGTAGCTTAACTTGTGTAATGTAGCTATACTTTTTTCCAAAAATCTTACCTACCCCTAATTTTTTTAATTGTAGTGTATGTTTATCCACAAACTGCTATACAGCATAATACAATTACAGCAAAATAACTATAATACATTTATATTTGTGTTTCATCGAGTCAGACGCTTTAATCTCTATATCCCTAAAACAAATTTTCTGAACTGTGTTCAAATGTTGTTGTTTGGCATAATTATCTACAATCTGCGATTATTTCTGTAAACCTTTAATATTACATTTAATAATTTAGACACCAATAAATATGGTCAATGTTTACTACCGGTATATCAAATATTATAATATTTATTACTAATAATCATTAACAGTCCTATGAGATAATTTCATAATTATATAATTAATGATAGATTAGTCAGACATGTCAACAAAAAGGGTTGAAAAATATATATCTTAAGATTATACTTCATTATACCCATTAAAAATGCATTAGTCTTTAATTTAACTTTTCCTAAGAATTTTTTTTTGGCATGCCAACCCATTTTGATCTTAAAAATGCCATATGTTTCCATAATAAGACAAGCATGTACTTTCCTTTCAGTAAATTCCCAGACGCCACCCGAAATGTCAGAGAAGAATGTAATAGTACAAAACAAAAACCTTAAATGATTTCTTTTCAGAAAGCCACTTTTGAATGCTTTCATTACCAACTAGACACATGAGGTCGAGTGACCTTTAGAAAGCTAAATGTCAGCCAGAGGGATAGAGTGATAAATTTTACCGTTTATCTGCACCATCTCCTCTATCCTCTGCAGCAGACAGGCGGTCTGATTCTGGGCTGTTTACTCTCCGGTACCTTGGAGGGCGGGCCTGAGCGTCTGCTTCTCCGCCCCTCGCTGGGGAAACTGACCTCCCTCCTCCGGCAGGCTCTTCCCCATCCTCTGATGCTACTTGTGTCTAGGAGGAAAAGCCGTTTTAAACACTTAATTGATCTAAAAGCAAGTTTCAAACTAATTAGAATACAATTAATTTGAATAATTGGGTATTATACATCAAAAAAATAGTACCTTACTGATGCTGATCCTGAGTTTGTTACGATTGAAGTCAGTTTCATCCCATCCTTCACCAGCAGGTGGGGCTGGAGCAGGTTCGCTAGGCCTCCTGGGTATCAAAGCAGGTGGGGCGTTCTCTTGGTCATCTTCAATTAATTGTTCATCTTGCAGAACATCATCAGTGTTTTCCCTCGGTAATTCACCAGTTACAAGTGTCACATTCACCACCCTGAGAGAGACAATTCAAAGCCATATCAGAATGACATCCATATCATTCAAAGCCATATAAGAATCACAGTCATTTCAAAGTCAAAACAGAGTCAATCCAGTTTCATTTCAGAGTCCAGAATCCCATCCCATTGTGGAAATGGTCTGATACTGTTGTAAGCATAATCTTACCCCACGATGGCAGCAGTTTGCCGTGTGTTTTGTTGCGGTGGTGTGTGTGTGCTGGTGGGGAGGGCCGTATCTGTTCCAGATTTTTCCCAGTCATACGGCTCATTTTCTGTTATCACTCTCTCTTTCATGCTGTTTTCAAATACTGACATTAGCAACTAGACCAGGAAGAAGAAAAGAAAGAAAATTTACTTTTTCATTCAAAGTTACATGAAATAATACATTTGTATATACTGTGTGTTTTATGTATATATATATGCTGTGCAAAAGTTTAGGGTTGGTAATGTTTTTTCTAATGTAATTGTAATGTAGTCTCTAATGCTGACCAAGGCTGCAGTTACAGGTATTTGATTAAAAATACAGTACAATTGTTTTCTGTTTTAATATATTGTAAATTGTAATTTATTCCTGTTATGGCAAAGCTGAATTTTCAGCATCATTAGTCACATAATCCTTCAGAAATCATTCAATTACGCTGATTTGATGCTCAAGAAACATTTCTTACTATCAGTGTTCTTACAAAAGTTGTGCTGCTGAATATTTTTGTGGAAACGAATTATTTTTCTTTGATGAATAGAAAGTTTTAAAGAACAGCATTTATTTGAAGTAAAAATCTTTTTGTAACATTATAAATGTTTTTACTGTCACTTTTGATATATATATATATTCTCTGACGACCACAAAAAAATCTTTCCCAAATTGAATCAATATGCTCATTAAGCTATGTACAAACATCTAGCAGTTGGTATGACTAATTGTTACCACACACACACACAAAAATTCAATGAGGAGGTAAGAGCACAGGAAGTGGGTGATTAAAGGTGTGTGTGAAGGGTTTACCTGATAATCAGGTTTGGTGAAATAATCCAAATCCAGCACATGGTCATAGAAGACATGAAACTCAGCGGGCATGTGTTTCAACAGCATCCTGTGCTCATAGCGCTCTTTAATCTGTCCCACCTGCTCCTGTTCACCAGACACACATTACAGACACAATTAACAACTCTGAAGGCTTTAAATATTTTAAACAAAAGCTCTTAAGACTGAGTACAACAAGGGTTAATTCACTCAATTCAGTTCCATTTTCTTCATAGTCCCTTGCTAATGTCTTACCTTATCTTTTATCTTACGCCATGGTAACTGTCCAACAGTAAACTCTACCAGCATATAAAACAACGACCACAAATCATCATGACGACCCATTTCCTGTTAAGAAGGGGAAAAAATGGGTCTTCTTTAAAAAAACAAAATCTCATTGTATCTTATTCTGGCCAAGAATCATACCGTTAGATACAGTATTGCATAAAGCCAAATGAACATGTTTCATGAATATGTTTGGATTGTGTTCTCTCTGAAGCTGACACTACACTTACCTTGTTTTTATGAGCGTTAATGGAAGCGTAGCGTACTGTTCCTCTGAACCCAGCCACCGTCCTGGGCTAAAGCAGAACATTTAAAAGAGTCTCATAATAAGAATTCATATCACTTTCATTTTATACTTTAACACTTTGGTTGGAATAATTAAATACATAATCAAAACAAAGCAAACATGGAAAGGAAATATAAGAAAGGGTGGAGTGACAGGAATTATGTATAGCTACTTTTCATAACTTTTTGACCTTTTTTGGGATTCTTAGACTGATTGAGTCCAATTAATTGAAGACACAGGAAGTTTCTTACATAAGAAGTTCGGTAAAAAACCTCATGCGAATAAAGCTGGTGAAAGTGTGTTTCCATCAAATGGCTTTAAAGCGGATAAAAACCTGTGCGTAATGATGTCACATGCTGTTTTGCGATCAAATTGGTATATCGAATTGATTTGAGACATGTTAAGGTGTTTCCATTCATTTTCTCACCGAATTGCACAACATTCAATCCAACATTTGCGAACAAATTTTACTAGGCAAAATGTATTGCACCATAACGTTTCCATCCGCGTTTATCGCATAAGCCGTATATTGATCAAGATAAAATCCGATGAGACCGATTGTATTTCATTTGAGTCGATATTTATGAAATTCAATCGAATTTTACTGTTTCCATATGGCATTTTTCATTCGATATCACTTAATGCGGATAAAAACGTGTGGATGGAAACATAGCTATAGAGATAGTAAAGGTGTAGGATGCAGGTACAGTATGAGAAGGTATGGCAGTGGTGTGTGGATTTGTCCAAAGGGGTATGTTGCAGGATTTAGCATTTGAAATTTAAGGGCACAAACATTAGGGAGGATTGTGTAATTTCTAAAACCCTTCAGAGGGAAAGGAAGGAATCTTTCCAAAATTTGGAAAACTCACAATATGACTGTCGCTATGGTAACAGGGACAAACATCTTTGGCGGGGGAACATGCGATTCAACATGAGAGCCAAAACAGAACTGCAAAACAAAACTGAGAAAAGTGAAACATAAAAATGAATTCAAACATACAAATAATAACATTTATTAGTGAAAGGCAAATAAAATAAATAAATAAATAAATAGGGATGCATGATACATTAACCCACTGGAGCCATACGAATTACTTTTATGATGGATGGATGCAATTTTTTGGGCTTCAAAATCTCAGTAACTATTCACTCCCATTATAAAGCATGGATATTTTTTAATATAACTCCGATTGTGTTTGGCTAAAAGAAGAAAGTCATATACACCTAGGATGGCTTGAGGGTGAGTAAATTGTGTGATAATTTTCATTTTTGGGTGAACTAACCCTTTAATGGAATTGGCCAGAAATGTGATATCGGTGCATCCCTAGAAATAACTCCTGAAACATAAAGCATCACAACTAAATATAAAAACTGCACATGCAATAAACAAATGTGAAAAATGTTGCTTAATAGGTAATTTTTTAGCTGTTTCCATTGAAAAAAAAAAAAAACATTTAAAAACGTATCGGTTACCTAACGTAACCTCGGTTCTCTCTAGACGAGGGAACGAGTATTGCGTAAATTAGCTTACGCTACGGGAAAGATTTATCTTTTCGAGATATTGAAGCCAAAATTTATCCTTAATTGTCAACGCAGTGCAGCAGCTAGCAGACCTAGAGCAGGCTGTCTAGCGTGCTCATTGGCTGCCCTGCAGCAACTGCAGCAGCCTACCACTGAGCCCGGCGTGACGTCACGTCCAATGAAGGGTATCGCGTCTTAGCCCGCCAGAATGGGTGTGGCTTAGCGTATATAAGTGGGGCTCGGAGGCTGTCTCCTTGGTTTTTATCGACTGAAGCGAAAGTCGCTCGTGGCGCGAGCACGGCAGGTTACGCAATACTCGTTCCCTCGTCTAGAGAGAACTGAGGTTACGTTAGGTAACCAATACATTCTCTAACGAGAGGTTCTCTCGTATTTCGTAAGTTAGCTTACGCTACGGGAACCCTTTGTCAACGCCGTGCGCGCCAAGCATCCACTTCATGAGTCCCAGGGAATCCCGGGGATCCCAGATAAGCAGGGAATAAGGCGGCCAGCAACGCGGGCCGGCACATGTACATAAGCACTCATAGGGAATACAGAGCGGCGGCGCCGGTCCGTATAAGCATATAGCATATTAACCCAATATAGTGCAGCTCAACCAGGAGAGCTAAGTCACGTGAGAGTAGCCTGCGCACGATCAGATCTGGACAGAACGTACATCTCACTTATACTGACAGAGGTTTAGCCTGCAGGGCGGGAAGGATATAGAACCTAACAAAGGTGGATGGGGAGGCCCAGCCCGCGGCCACACATATGTCATGAATTGAAATTCCGCTGGACCATGCCCATGACGAGGCCATGCCTCTAGTGGAATGAGCCCTGATGCCCAGAGGGCATTGCAGACCTTTTGACGAATAAGCAGCTGCGATAGCATCCACTATCCATCTGGACAGGCTTTGTTTCGAGGCGGCGAGACCTTTGGTGCGCCCACCAAACGAAACGAAAAGCTGCTCCGAGCGTCTGAAAGGGGCGTAGCGCGTAATGTAAACCTTCAGTGCCCTGACCGGGCAGAGGAGATTAACATCGCTCTCGCTATCGGATGCTGGCAGAACCTGCGCTCTGAATGGAGTGCCAATCACTTTAGGGACATAGCCATGTCTAGGTTTGAGGATGACTTTAGAGTCATTCGGTCCGAACTCAAGACACGCAGCGCTGACAGTCCCCCACATGTTTGACTGATGACAGAGCAGTCAGAAAAACGGTTTTGAGTGATAGGTACTTTAGATCCACGAAATCTAACGGTTCAAAGGGATATGCTTTCAGGGCCTCGAGGACCAAAGAAAGATCCCACATAGGAACCGACGGGGCGCGGGGGATTCATTCTCCTGGCTCCTCTAAGGAAGCGGATGACAAGGTCGTTCCTTCCTAGTGATCGGCCGCGCGTCGACTCTGTGAACGCTGCAATGGCCGCCACATAGACTTTAAGCGTGGAGGGGGACCTTCCGTTATCCAACAGCTCTTGAAGGAAACTAAGCAACCGCGAGACCCCACACGTTCGTGGGTCCAGATTTTTGTCGGTGCACCATTTGGAGAACACAGACCATTTAAACGCGTAAAGCTTTCTAGTAGAGGGAGCTCTAGACTGCGTAATCGTGTTCATCACTCCTTCTGGCAGGACAATGGGTATCCGTTGATCAACCATGAGTGAAGAGACCAGTGCTCTGGATGGGGATGCCAGATCGAGCCGCGAGCTTGAGAGAGCAGATCTGTCCTCACCGGAATTGGCCACGGGGCTGTTTGTGACAGCCGCGTCAGCTCCGTGAACCAAGTTTGGTTCTCCCATCGCGGGGCTATAAGGAGCACCGAGTGGCGCGTTTCCCTGATTCTCTTGATTACCTGTGGCAACAGTGAGACCGGAAGGAAAGCATACAGTGGGCGGCTGAGCCAGATTTGGGCCAGCGCGTCCTCGTTCTTTGAAAAGAACATTGGGCAGTGAGCGTTGTCTTTTGACGCAAAGAGGTCGACTTCAGCTTTGCCGAAAAGGCGCCATAGCGACTAGACTGTTTGGGGGTGCAGGGACCATTCCCCCAGGGGAACATTGTCCCTGGACAGTTTGTCTGGGCCGTCGTTCAGGTGGCCTGGCACATGCGCAGCTCTCAGCGAGCGCAGATGGTGCGGAGACCAAACAAGGAGGCGTTCTATTAGATGGCAGAGGTTCCTGGATCTGACACCGCCTTGACGGTTCACGTTGGACACCACAGACATGTTGTCCGAACGGACTAGAACATGGTGGTCCTGTATGAACGGGAGGAAGCGCTTCAGCGCGTTCTCGACCGCTATCATTTCCAGACAGTTTATGTGAAGGAGCTTCTCTTGGTCTGACCACAGGCCAAAGACCGGTCTGCCCTCTAAGAGAGCGCCCCAACCTGAGTTGGACGCATCTGTCGAGATGACCTTTCGATACGAGACAGCTCCCGTCATCACTCCCCGCTGATACCAGTCGGCCGCTAACCAGGGCTGCAGAGCCGTAATGCAGCTCTGAGTCACTCTGATTCGTTCGCAGCCAGAGGCCCAAGCTCGGAGAGACGCTCGAGCGTTCAGCCAGCGTTGTAGTGGGCGCATGCGCAGTAAGCCAAGCTGGAGCACTGCAGCAGCTGAGGCCATACAGCCCAGCATCCTCTGAAATGTCTTCAGAGGAGCGATGCTGCCCTTCTGGAAAGACGCGGCCAGGCGTCGAACAAGGCGTGCGCGCTGTGTCGATAAACGAGCCGTCATAGCCACAGAGTCCAGTTCTATTCCTAGAAAGGAAATTGACTGGCTGGGCAGTAATGAGCTCTTGGTCCAGTAGACTGAGGAGCACTGCTCTGAGAGATAAAAGTTCTATCTCTGACTGTGCCAGAATCAGCCAATCGTCCAGATAGTTCATAATTCGCCAGCCCTGATTTCTCAAGGGGGCGAGAGCCGTGTCCATGCACTTCATGAATGTACGGGGTGCTAAAAACTGGTCGAACGGCAGGACGGTGTATTGATATGACCATCGAAGGCGAATCTCAAGAATGGCCTGTGACAGGGTATTATCTGAATCTGAAAATAGGCATCTTTCAGATCGAGAGAGATAAACCAGTCCCTCGGGCGAACGTGCGCGAGGATTTTTCTGGTCGTAAGCATTTTGAACGGTCTTTTCACAAAGGGGAGGTCTTTTCACACTCACGGAGGAGATCGTCTTGGAGGATCTGTAGTACAGCCATCGAGTGCAGGGCGGACGTGGCCTGTCTGGCGGCGACATACGCGTGGCCGACAAAGGCAGACGTGGTCCTGCAGGCTTTTCACGGGAGAGCAGACTTTGAGCGCCATCTCGCGGAGGGCGGACAAAGGTGCACTGCATCCGCTTCCTCCACAGGGGGGATAGAGGTGTATCCCTTCTCGGCGGCGCCGTCCACTTGGGAGAGCGACGCAGAGACGTGAGAGTGGAGCCGTGTGGAGTTCTGGCAGGAAAGGCGCAGACCTGGATGCGGGCGCTTGACGGCGGCGATGAAGAAAGAAGCCGTCGAGTCTGTTAGGCGCGGGCTCCTTCGGCGGTGACCACTCAAGGCCAAGTTGGTCAACAGCCTGGGAAAGGAGGCGCATTAGCTTAGCGTCCACTCCAGCAAGGGTCCGGCCGGATTCCTGGATCAAGGAGGAGGCGGAGTGATGAGAATCCGACCACTCCTCACTGTCCGACGCCAGAATGGAACAGCAGTCTCCTGTGGCGTGTCCTTCCGCCTCGTCATCTGAAGCGACGGCAGTGCGGGCCGTAGCCGGCAGCTGCGTGTCCGTGAGGGGGGGCCGAGAAGGCGAGAGCGAAGCTCGAGGGAGGAACTCCGGCGAGCGATTTGCAGTGACCACAGTGACCCGCAGGGTCGACATCGGAAGTTCTTCACAATGCTCACAGCCTCCCGACGAGAGAGCGAGAGCTGCGTGTTCCTGGCCCAGGCAGAGAGCGCAGATCACATGGCGGTCTACGACGCTGAGCGGGGCTCTGCACGAGCCACAGGAAGTGCGAGGCATCTTTAAAAAGACGTCTCGCTGCTCTTTTAGAAAAGGGTGGTGTCGCAGCGGCGAACACGCACAGAATAGAGCTCAGAAAAAAAGGATACGTCGCCGGATAGCATAGCTCGCACGGATGGCTGAAGGCAGCGAAGACGACCGGCTTCTTCAGGCACTGTCCTAAGCTGGCTTTGTCGCTTCCTCAACGGCGGCGGCGGCTTCTCTCAGAATCCAGTGATGCGAAGAGCTTAGCTGAAGAGATGAAAATCAGGGAGACAGCCTCCGAGCCCCGCTTATATACGCTAAGCCACGCCCATTCTGGCGGGCTAAGACGCGATGATTCATTGGACGTGACTTCACGCCGGGCTCAGTGGTAGGCTGCTGCAGTTGCCGCAGGGCAGCCAATGAGCACGCTAGACAGCCTGCTCTAGGTCTGCTAGCTGCTGCACTGCGTTGACAATGAATACAAAATTAAGGATAATTTTTGGCTTCAATATCTCGAGAAGATGGATCTTTCCCATAGCGTAAGCTAACTTACGCAATACGAGAGAACCTCTCGTAAGAGAACTAACACAAATAGTATTTGAGAGAATATAAAAAGGAAGAAGAAGAATGTACCACAAAATAAAGCAAAACCAATACTTACTGGCCGCACCTCCCCATTTGTATTAGTGTACTGTCGTGCCAAACCAAAGTCCAGCATGTAACACTTCCTACAGGTAGACGGCAATCGGCCCATGGCAAAATTAGACTAAGGATAAGAGAGAGACCAGGATCAGTTGACAGAAGCCAGGTAAATGGATTGGGAAAGAGAAGAGATGGAAACAATGAGATGTACAGGTTTAATGTCTCTGTGCAGGAAGCCCACAGAGTGAATGGCTTCAATGGACTCCAGGATCTGTTTCCCCAACCGTAGAGTCGTGCTCATACTGAACGTCCCTCTAGGCTGACTCCTCCTGAGATCAGCCAGATTCCTTCCCTACAGAAAGAGAGAATCAGCTGCAATTTCTTTCACACACACATATAAGAAAAAGAAGTTTAAAAAAATACTGTACCTGCAACTGCATGACAACGTAATTGAACTTGTCATTTCTTCCACATCCAATAAATTTGCAAACATGATTCTTTCCTGCACAAGAAATGAAAGCAGTAATGTCACAGATATTACACTGAAATCACGCATATTACAGCTTTTTCACTAATTCGCACATACGAAACACGTTCATCAAGCAGGTACAGACAGAGGCGGTGACATTTGGAATTCCAGCATGTCCTCCATGAAGGTTATAAAGACATATGGGAGCGGAGAAAAAGAGAGGGAGGGAGAAAAAGTGTGGTAATCCCACTTTCCTTCTGTTATTCACGCTCATTAGTCATACAGACTCCCAGTGGTATGCCTGAACTACAGCTGACGCTAACTGCCTTGACAGGCATGAAAGTCACAGTGTGTTCTGTGTGTGTTTCATCTGTGCACATCTGAAAACATTATGATGGGCATATTAACAACAGATGAACTGTCACATATTTGTACAGATCCTGCTTGCTGCCTTATTATCTAAATACAAAGATGTACTGTAGGAGAAAAGTTGGAGTCAGTAAGATTTATTTAACGTTTTTGAAAGAAGTCTCTTATGCTCACCAAGGCGGCATTTATTTGATTAAAACCACAGTAAAAATTGTTATATTGTGAAATATTATCACAAATTAAAATCACTTTTTCCATTTTAATATAATTTAAAATGTAATTTATTCCTGTGATGGCAAAGCTGAATTTTCAGCATCATTACTCCAGTCTTCAGTGTCACATGATCCTTCAGAAATCATTCTAATATGCTGATTTGCTGCTCAAGAAACATTCAATTTCTTCAATGTTAAAAACAGTTGTGTTGGTTAATATTTTTGTGAAACCGTGATAAAAAAGTTTCAGGATTCTTTATAAATAGAAAGTTTAAAGGAACAGCATTTAATAGAAATCTTTTGTAACATTATAAATGTTTACTGTCACTGTTGATCAATTTAATGCATCCTTCCTTGCTGAATAAAATATATTAATTTCTTTTAAAAAATTTTTACTGACCCCATCCTTTTAAAGGGTAGTTTATCAGAATAGATATAAATAGATACATATAAGTGACACATGCAAGTATAAAATGAGCTTTGGCAAGTACATAGAACAATCTCGCCAACTGGCCGGTAACTTGAGAAAGAACAACATTACTATAAAATACAGTTTAAATTGATTTGTAAGAATGATAGTGTGACCATTGCTGATATAACATGGAAAAAAAAGCCTACTAAAGAAAACACTGATTCAGTGAAAAAGTTTACTATCAGAGGTTTATCGAGGATACCTAAATGTTGTTTTATTACACATTTGTTGCATTACACATATTCCTTGCATTAAGCCACTAAAACAAAAATATGAGGAACAAAATCACTAAGGGACGGATTTGCTTAATTAGTGTGAGAGCGCAATCCCATAAAAGCGCGATGGGAGTGGAAAGTTCTGCACATGATCTACTGATGATGCGCAAATGAAAGAACACAGATGCAGCCGGATCATTTCCATAATGACCAACACAATCTAGCAAGCTTTTTTGGGGGGGGTTAAATAATGGCGCAAACACCAGTAAATTGACTAGCGCAAACCTTAGTAAATCACCTTGCGTAATTCATTTAAATACTCTCCTCCCATAAATGTATACATCTAAAAGGGAAACTAAATGTATCTAAAAGGGAAACTCTTACAAATGCATATGCAATAAGGTCAGCCGCAAAAATAACCCTGTCCCCGCCTTTTACGCACTGATTTTTCCCTGCGTGTCTTTAGTAAATCCTGACAGTAGTTTTTTAACGCCAAAAGAGGGTTTGCACTGGCGCAAGCTGTAAGTAAATCTGGCCCTAAGTGTCTTGGAGATGGATGAGATGGATGCTGGCTTAACACTCACATACAGTATGATGCTGCAAGTGACACAATGACCTGTGCTGTTTGTCAAAAGCTAACTGATTAGCTAACTTGAATATGACACTAAATGCATACACATCCTCTCAGTCTCCTCACCTTGTAGTTTCTTTAGCACAGCAACCTCCATCTTTAGCACTTGTTTGGGCTGTTGGGCGGATTCCACTTTAAGAGCCACATTCTCCCGTGACAACAGGTCGCAGGCCTCATATATCTCCCCGAACCCTCCACCCCCAATCTTCTTCAGCTGAATACACAAACAATAGCAAGGTCAGTCATAGCAGAGCATTGATTTAACCTGTGTGTCATCAATTCCACATGCTTTGAGTCAGAGCTGGTCTCGCACAATATACACTTTTAAAAAAAAAGGTTCCGAATATGGTTTTCAAAGTAATGCCATAGAAGAACCATTTTGGGTTCCCCAAAGAAATTTGTGTGAAGATTGAAGAACGTATTAATAATCTAAAGAACCTTTTTTCCACTAATAAAGACCCTTTTGTGCAATGAAAATGAATGTTAAAGCTCCCTCTTGGATTCAAAGATGCCAATAAAGAGCCTTTATTTTTAATGTACATCGTAAATAAACATGCCCTGAGAAAGTCCCTTAGCTAAACAGGACAAATTCAGATAAAACAGCTAAATTCACAGAAGATTCACAAAATTTGATTGCCTAAGTTATTTGAGCTGATCCGATCTCTGAGCATATTACTAAACCCAAGAAAGATTTAATTCAATTCCGTGCATTTCAATTCTAGTAGCATGCGCTAAACATATCGATTAATCTTGGCTTAAACATGCTTTATCACATGAGTTATGACAGGATTAAGTTTAAGCCAGTAACAAATGAGTCAGACTCTGTTTTACAGACCACCACTATCCCCATCAAAGATATTATTACAGTAAAACAGTAAAACATAAATCATTTCTGAGGAGATCTGCTTGAAGGAGAAGTGCTATGAACTGGCCCACAACCAAATGGTTTGGGAGAATTTTGGAGAGAAGCCAGACTGAGTTGATTTAAAAGCATCTGCTGTCATATGTGGAGCATTTTGTCCTGTGCGATTAGGCTACAAAGGCAACAGACACTTTAGGCATCTTTATTCCATGAACACACTCCCACCTAAATAGAGACAAACACACACTTACCACTTTCCAGCGCTCTTTCACCAAGCAGTTGGGGGGCAAGATGTCGACTTGCTCCCCCGCCCCGTTCATGTTTTCGTCGCCGTGGACAACGGGCCCTACGCACTGCATCGGCTGGCCAGAACTTTACCAAACCCTGCCATTTACCTGAAACACAGTGTGCACACAACTGCTAAACTAGCATGCCACAATATTGCATTTGAAAATATTGCACTGTGGAGTCCAAATACAACTATTTTTTATTATGAATTATAATTTGAGTAAATATTATGAGTGAAAAAAAAAAACCTGAAAAAATAACAAGGATTTGAGAATGTTTTAGTATTTGGTATATTCTCATTTTGCTTACATTTGATATGACCATGAAATCGTACAAAATCGTACATATTCCTCATTCATTCATAATATAACCTTTCTATTTTTTTTTTACTTAAACTTTCTGAGTATTTCCAGGTTTAAATCTTGACATGAAAGTATTCCCCTAAAATAATAATGAATTGACACATAGCTTAAGGAAAATCATCATCTTTAAGCTCTAAACGCAAAAGAGGTATCTACAAAACCAACCCAACACAAGACAAGTGACAACAAAAATAGCACTGTGTCTATCAGAATGAAGAATACAATACAGACACCAGAAGGAACAGACATATGTTTCTCTGGAGGTCATAATCTAGGCCTGGGCTTTTTTCCATAATCAATGAACCCCCTTTAAGGTCATACAAAGGCATCCAGTGCAAAAATTTGGCCAAAATAACATACATTTCATTCATTCCAACATTCTTAAACCATTGTTGAACATGCTGTTTACAAAAACAGAGAATTATGAAAACAATCACACATATTCAAAGACACGGGCGTCAGTTTGGTTTGAAATGTGGTGGGGACAGAGACGCATTCGGAAGTGCATTTTCAAAAGTGCTGGGTACAAATTCTGCAGCCTGTTTAACCCGTAAATAAATGCATCGATCCGCAAATTTTTGTTTGAGTTTTTAAATGGTCTGGTGGTAGATCTTTTACCAAGCGTGTCAGAGGTGACGGGTTCTAATCCGCCCTCGGTATAGTTTTTTTTTCTCTCAAAACTGAATAATGTTCATCAGTGGTTACAGTCTATATCAAGCAGCCAGGGACACGTTTGTGTGCATTTTATTTTGTAATTTCACCGGAATGAATATATACAGAGTCTGTCCGCAACGGCGATAGATTGAAGTGCGCGTCCGAGTGAAGACTGTGCGCGAGCCACAGAGAACACTGTATCCACGACACTGATAGCAGCGGACACGAGCGCTCAGCTTGAGTTAAAAAACAAAACATTTTAGCTAGATCTCTTATTTAAGAGCGAACTAAATGAATGCTCTGCTAGTAAACTGGAGATGTTTTATTTGTATTAGGTACATCCGACCGTGCCTCAATGTTTCCAAGAGTGGTGGGTACAAAATGACTCATGACGAAATCTGGTGGGGACGCGTACCCACCGTCCCCACCGAAATCGACGCCTATGTTCAAAGACCCTGAACAAGAAAAAAAACCTCTACCGCCTCTTCGAGATTTCTGTAATGTCTGCAGCAGAGTATCAGGTATCCACTAGAGCCGGTCAGACACAGAGGCCCTGTCTGTCAGAACTGGACTACACCCTTAAGCACGCTCTCATAATGTTACAGGCACTTATTAACCATATAAAAATGGAAACAGCGATCATTTTTCACATGATTCCAGTTTATATTCGCATACTGTGTATGCTTAAATCCTTAACATATTTCAGACATTTATTTCTGTTTACCGTTATAAAACACAATCACTCTCAACTTCTAAATTGAATTTTCTCTCTAAAGAATGCAATGGGTTATAAATAGATCTAATTAATAAAACTGAAAAGACTCTCACCTTAACACTTCTGACACCTTCATCTGAGAAAGTTAATGCATAGCCATGTAGGTATTTAAGGGAATACCTCGTCTTATTCTCCACCCTTAACATCCAGAACAGCAAATCAGGATGATATTTCAGTATACATAATTATTCATAATTATACCATCAGAAAAAAATAAATCGACTTGTTTTACAATGCAATGGATTGCTCAAAAACACATATAAGGTAAAAATACATATAAGGTAAATGCTTTAAATGTCAGATAAATGTATAATTTATACAAATAATGCATAGTAATGTTATGGCAATGTACAGTAAAAACTGGCAGCTGTGGTTACCAGAACATTTACAAACATAAAAAGTGATGTTACAAGCACTAAGGGATGTCATATTGTTCGCTGTATTTTACTCTCCCTAATTATATGTCATTACATAAAATAACTTTTATAGTAAGCATAGTAAACAACATTACGTAACAAATAAGCTTGCAACAAAAAGCATGATGATTAAAAAATAAGAAAACAAACTCTCTAAATAAAATCTAAACAACTTAGACAATCATGCAAAGAATTGTGGGAATGCCTATTTAATCCTAAATTATAAGTTAATTCATACTTTTTTACTAAAAACATAATTTTAACAATTTATTGCAAGAATATAAGTATAACAGTTATATATAATAACACTATATATTATAAAGTAATTCATACTTTTTATTTTAAAACATTTTTCAGTATTGTACAACAAAATTACTCATATTCTATAACACTTTTTTTACAATAGTCTATCTAATAGGCCTAACTTACATTAAATCCATTACTTTATATAATGCTTAGCAGATTATTTGATAATGTTCAGTCAAATGGTTTGAAATTTCTTTAAATGTGTTTTATGCTGAATATCTTATACACAGACAAAGACACCTGATTAAAAAACCTGACTTTATTATTAGATCAAAGGATAAACGTCAGTCTCATCATTCAGCAGGCTCTCCACCTGTTTGCCTGGAAAACTCGTAGCCTACACTTTAACAAAATGATAATTACATTCTGATTGCATAAAGCATTTGCTGAGAGCACTTCCTTATTCTGAGCTAACTAAATGTCAGGAGCACAGGACTGCGTGGGCTCAGTCTCTTGACATCTTCAGCTTCTTTCTCCGCAGTGCCAAAAGGATCCGTCTGCACGGACCCCACCCAAACACGGTCTCATCCAATGAGCAGCCCTGAAGGCTAAGCCCCGCCCCAAACCGTCGTTTGATCACCGTCCATTGGGGCAATGCCTAACAATCACAGCACATTCCCCAGCTCGAGCCTGAAGCGAAAAGCACTTTGGGATATGTCGTTCATCAATGAGACAATAGACATAAACGGAACTGGTCATTGTCACCTCTGAAAAACTACAACTCCCAATGACAGGCCACGTGAGCTGTTGACGTACAGCTGCATTATGTGGCATGTAATGTAAATTATTCATGATTTTTCTTAAGCATAAATAATATATAAATAATATGGGTTAGTTTCTATTTTTGACTCGGGCCCGCGTGCCTTAATAGTTTGTCAAGACCGTGACAGATTTTGTTTTCGCGTGCCCGGTTGGGCACCTGGGCCAGCGCACCATCACTATTGACAAGGTGCCAACATACACGGGACAAGCTGATTGCTACTGAGCAGCGCTTTGTTTAAAAAAAATCTTTTGGCAAACAAAAAACGATCTACTAACCTGTTCTTCTGTCGTCGGAGTAAAATCTCAAAGTGAGAGTTTAAGGAGAGCCGCATAATTCCGTTGGCGCGACCGCTGCGCCTCTTCCCCTAGTTGATGCTGCACCATTTTCAGCCTCCTCTGCTCCTCCGCTCCTGCACTGATTCAGCATCGCACGGATACTCCCACTATGCACCGCGCACATGCGTGACAGAAGACGGCTGTTGCGTAGCAACCCGCAAGGCGTGAATCCCCCTCATCTCCAGGCTTCAGCCATTGAGGAAATTCCTTCAGAAACGTCTTATTACTAAAAAAAAAAAAACTAATTGTAATGAAATCGAAGAAGAAATAATCACTGTTAAGGAAATAAATGTTCTGAAAATGGTTTTAAATTATGTTAGTTGATGTAGGCTACCGTCTTTAATGTGCTCTTGAAAGGTGATCCTGAAAAATGCCCTTCAGAAGAATACAGAAAATTATCAATAGGCGAGACAAATTAGTTTACCATTGAGACAAATGATTTTTGTGATTTATTGACTCTTGAATATGAAGAGAAAAAAAACAAAACAAATCTAGCAGTCTGTAATAATTGTCTGAAATCATCAGGTCATGCTTCAATATTTAACTGATCTCAGCAAACATAGAAAATCCACCGACAAATGTGAAATCAAATTAATTCATGAAACCTAACAATAAATAGGCCTATTGCTTATTATGGGTTACACTTGTGATGGTTACCTGGCTTGATTCTAGCTATGTTGGTCAATTTTAAGCTTGTCCAAACTGATCTATCAAGCTGACCAGTGCATTAAATTACATAAAAAATATATCATTGTTTTAATGCAGGTTGTGGCATTAAAAACACACAAGGCCTGACTGAATTAAAAGGTTAGTTCACCCAAAAATGAAAATGGACCCATCATTTACTCACCCTCTCAAGCTATCATATATGACGTTCTTCTTTCAGCCAAACACAATCGGAGTTATATTAAAAAATAGCCTGGCTCTTCCAAGCTTTATAATGGGAGCGAATGGTAGATTTTGAAGCCCAAAAAAGCGCATCTATCCATCATAAAAGTAATCCATATGGCTCCAGGGGGTTAATAAAGGCCTTCTGAAGTGAAGCAATGGATTTTTGTAAGCAAAATATCCATATTTATAACTTTATAAACTACGGTATAATAACTGGCTTCCAGTTACGACTGTACGCAAGTCTGGCAGAAGAGTGACCTCTGACCTGACGCATGACGTATTGATTAACGCGGAAGAGCAAAGGATATAGCAAAACAAAACACCGGTCATGAATTAGAAGTCTAAAATGAGAATTTTTAAAGAGAAGTGTCAGAGGAGCTTGAGTTTGTTGTCAAGCCCTATTTGTTTGAACCGCGAGAGGCGTCTACTCTCACATAAGCTTATGCTGCGGCTACGCCTACGTCATATGCAGGAACTACTTTCTCGTGAATGCGTGGACGACCGTTACCGGAAGCCAGTGATTACAGTTTATTAAGTTAGAATTATATTTTTTCTTTAAAAAAACAGATTGTTTCGCTTCAGAAGGTCTTTATAAACACCCTGGAGCCGTATGGATTACTTTTATGATGGATGGAAGCACTTTTTTGGGCTTAAAAAAATGGTGCCATTCACTCCCATTGTGTTTGGCTGAAAGACGAAAGTCATTATACACCTATAGGGTGGCTTGAGGGTGAGTAAATTATGGGATAATTTTCATTTTTTGGTGAACTATCCCTTTAAGCTTTTATCTGTCCTCCGTAACATATCTACCAAAAACTGCACTTTTCATAGTTCACACTATTGATGCAGCCATGTCTCTTATCTCTTTTCCTCAGACAACAGACATTACAAAAATAATGATAGAAAGATGCCCTTCCTAACTGAACATATTCAACTTTTAGTTGGTAGATACATTTTATTTCAAATTCAAAACCCAGAAGAAAATTAGGCCTAGCAATTTTATGCAATGGGTATACCCCCTGAAATTGTCAGTGGGTTTTTGGTTTATAAGGTCTTCAGTTAACATCTCTTGAAGAAACTTTCACGTCTTATTCTACAATATAAATCACAGTCATACCTGAAACGAGAATTTTGGAGCAGATGTGTTTTCTAAACAAGACTCCTTTTGCTTTGTGACAACATAATTACCAAACTAACTATCTAATTTTCACAAACAGATGTTTCTTTCCTGGAATTTAATCTATAAACACAATTTCTCTCAAACAGGTGTTTTATCTGGAATAATAAGATTCTGTATAAATCTAAATCTTTATTTCTTATGAATTGGTTTTGTAATGATAGAGGTTTTGTTAGCCAACTGCATAACCATGAAGGACTTATGTTGACCTATTCTGAATTTCTTTCTAAATATAATATTCCAGTTACTCCTAAAGATTTTGCTGTGGAATGCTGTTCCCTCTGGTCAAAAAAATGCTTCTTAAAAATACCTGTCCTTTGCTATCTCCATACTCGTTGGATCCTGCTGATACTGAAGTAGGCTGCAGGCCATCTGTTTTTCGTCGTTCCTATATTAAAAATAAAAATTGTTATGTACGGGCTTTGTTTCAAAGGGATAATTGTCTCCAGACCTGCTGTTATATCATTTTGGAATGGTTGTGCTGATAGTCTGGTATGAAATAAAATCTGGAAACTTCCTCATAAATATTTAATCACAAACAAAATCAAAGAAATTTCCCTTAAACTCATTTATAAATATTTATAATTATTATCTTGTGAACAGATTTTATTATGATATTGATACATTTTGTTCATTTTATGATCTACATTTTATCATTTATTTTGGAGTTGTCCTCATTCAGTTTGTTTTTGGTCAGATTTCTGTTCCTTTATTAAGTCTCATATCATGCCCAGCTTTCAACTGTGCTTTACAAATGTGTTATTTGTTTTTTCTTTTATGACAAATCTTATCATAAGGAATATTACTTAATTAATCTGCTTCCTCTGTTAGCTAAATTTAGAATTCATAAATGTAAATTTGGAGGAAAGCCTTTATATTTTATATATATTATATTTTAAGAGCAGAAATTCAACAATACCTAAAAACAATACTGGGTTTGAAAAATAAGAAAGCTGCAAAGTGCTTATCTATATGTAAACATTTTCACATTTTTGTTTAACTTTTAAGTTTGTCACTGCTTTGTTTGTCTTTTTATGTTTGTTTATTTTGTTTACTCATTGTACCCCCTGACTGTAATTGTAATTCTTAAAAATAATAATAATAAAAAACAAGACCTACTACTCTTATCGTTGTGGTAGATGTAGTCTTTATTTAGTCGGCATACAAATTTTCGTCACGGTCGCGCAGCAGGTTATGCCCATGTCACGTGATTGCATTCACACGCGGTTTCCGGCGGTTTCCTCCAGCAGCAGCAGCTGAGGTGAACATGGCCGATCTGTCGGAGAGGACGTTACAGGTCGCTATAGTCGTTTCTTTTGCGGCGGGTTTTGTCGCAGGCTGGCAGGCAAACAGAATGCGAAGAAAGTTCTTGGACTGGCGGAAAAAGCGGTTACAGGACAAACTCGCAGAAACACAGAAGAAGCTAGACCTGTCATGACAGATACAAAATATCACGCAACCGACCTGGTGAGATGAGACATATGCGCCTTTCATAATTTTAGGATAAATGCCTTTCGTTGGTAGCTTTAATCGGTTTTCTTTTTCGTTTTTTAGTGACTTTGGTCATCAAACCCCTGAATTCTCAAACAACACGAGTCTGTAACAGCACCTCTTTTGGAGCTCGTCTCAGCAGGAGCAAGCCTGGGATCAAAGACAGTCTCTACATTCTGGAGGAAAGCAATACAACCTTCAAGGACTTTAAACACTGAGAAACATTTTCCTTAATGTTTGTTAAAGCCATAAATCATAGTGTTTACATGTCTGTGCCTTTTCCTTTTCTGTGACCGTAAAATTAATTGAAATGTTTTAACTGTAACTGTTGACTCAATAAAAAAAGTAATATGCATATTATTATTGTGACATTCAATCACAATAATAATGTGAGACACTTTTGAGACATCAAGATCCAATAAAAGTTAACTATATTTCCTACTTTCATTTATTGAACTGACAGAACCTCAAATCAAGAAACGTGTTTCTGGGACATATTTGCTAATGTATATTGTCTATATATATTTCCATGTCTTCTCAACAAGCTTATACGATTTTATGACATAACTTTTCAGACCTGGAATTCTCACAGTTCAAATTCCCTGATATTTTAAAGTTTTCTTTAGGACTAGGGAAACAGTTCATGTAGAAACTGCATAGGTTCCCTGCTTTAGACATTTTCGGTAAGCATGTGTTTTTTTTAATTAAACAGAAGCACTTTCCAGAGAGCCAGAACCATGGGTTGAGTGTGAACTTGAAGTCCAGCTCCTCCTCTCTAGATGTAATTTGGGTGTGTCTAGATTAGAAGGCCCAACCACACATTCTCAGAGCTGGACTAGGTCAAGCTCAGCCCCATGACGTCCAGAGAGGTGGAGCTGGACACCATTTTGGCTCTGCAGTGAGTGAGCGCCACTTGCTTTTCCAGGAAACCTGTTTTACCAGATTATACCATCACACCCCAAAGCAGGAATTTCTGCATCGCAAAACAAGTTTATAATGAGTAAAAATGCAAAATACTACATTTCGATTTATTTTTCAAATAAATCTCTAAACTCCGCTTCGCGTACGTCGTGCCCATAGACTGTAAAAAATAGGTCGTGCCTAACAACAATGCCCCTCAGCCTTGACTTATTCACGATACAGCACGGCCTCTCGGACCTTATTGCTTACATATATTTAAAGGACTTAGTTATAAAAACATTAAAACGTGATTTAGACAAGTCATGTGAAATTTACCAGATAAAATAAGTTTCAAAATAAAATTCACAGATTCTCGCGCGCGCAGTGATGAGGTAGTAACAACGTCACCCAAAGTATCTTAGCAACTTATCCGGAGCGTCTGTGATGGCGTCGCCGTTGCGTTTTGTTTCAGTAAATCTGAGCACGAGTGGGACGTTTCTTTAAATCTCGCATTTAAAATACCGTTTGTGTCAAACCTGCTGTCGTATTGTGTTGGAAACGAATAGAAGATGCCTCCGAAAAAGAGAGGACCACTTCAAACGGTGCAAAGAGATACGGATGTCATCAAGAGAAAGGTTGAACTGAACTGATCGGAGCGAATGTTTGCTGTTGCGCATTCGATTTTTACATTATATCTCTATTCTATTCTGTCCTGCAGGTGGATGCTTTGGTACAGCAGGCTGCTCAACCAGATGCGTCAGATTGGACTGAGGCCTTTGAGAGGTACAGAAGACTTCTATCTGTTTTGTTTTTGAACGTCTACTACAGGCTGAATAATGCGTACTTGAGTTCTAACGTTATATTGTTTTGCATATATCCAAGGTGATTTATAATGTTGTTTGCATTCCAGGTGCAAAGAGTTAAAGCTCGCAGTGGAGGAAATTACGAAGTCTCTGAAGAAATTATCTAAAGTAAATCTTTATGTCTGTGTACTTGTGTTTTGTCAATACATCTTACATGAATTGTATATATATATATATATATATATATATATATATATATATATATATATATATATATATATATATTTTCATGTTACAGGCAGATGAGCCAGCTCCAGTGGGGAACTATGACCAGTGTAAGAGGGACGAGGAGAAGCGTTTGTTGAACTTGCATGAGCGTCTACAGTCTCTAGCTCTTCAGCTGCAACCTCAGGATGAGTAAGTAACCTCATAAATTCATTCTAACAGAGTTTACAGCCTTTTTTGCATTCTATTACGCAAAACATTGAACCATTTTTAGATATACCTTTATGCTTTGGAAAAGAAAATTATATTTAAGGAGTTTTTTCTAACAGTTCTGGTGTCTTTGTTTCCTGGCCGTAGGGTAGCCGGACCTAGTTCTTCCCAGACAGAACAGAAGAGCGATGAGGAAAATAGTGATGAAAAAGATGAGAGCTCTGAAGATGAAGATACAGAAGAGGAAGAAGCGCATGATGATTATAAAGATGATGATGATGCTGACAGTGATGACGAGGATACAGATATCGGTCAAACTGCCACAGGACAGGAAACTGTTTCCTATGTTGCTCTTAGTGCATTTACAGGAGAGGAGGAAGGGGACCTCAGCATCCAGGTAATCATCTATGCATCTTATTTTAGTTATTAAACGCTTACATTTAAATAGTTATTTTCTTGCATTGAGATATTTCTTTTTTTGTGTTGTGTCAGAAAGGAGAGGTTTTGAAAGTTCTCTCTAAGAATAAGGATGGATGGTGGCTGGCTCAGAACTTAAATGGCCAGAAGGGCCTGGTGCCTAAAACCTTCCTCAAGGTTTGTATAATATCACAGATACAACTCAAGTGTTTTTTAGTGTTGGGAAATCCCAAAAATGGTTTAACCCTGTAAAGCCTGTCAGAAAAATCTAATAATTTGAAAAGGATTAGTTTATTGAACTCACAGACAAAAGAAAATCTTTAAAAAAAAGTTTACATTTGTGTTTTTTGTTGAGTCATATTTGATACATCAGACATGTATGACTCGTATAGTATGATTCAGGAGAATGTGGAGCTCATTCCTCAAGGAGGAAAAAAACAACAATTTATTCAGAAGCAAAAATGTGCAATTTGGTGCAGTTGCTGACATTTGTATGGCCAAAAGGTAAGATTAAATTATGATGGATTGTAATGTAAGTACTTCCATAAAATGCATATAAATATCAGTTGTGACTATCTCCCAATAATATGTCTTAGTAAGATTGAATTTAAATGAAATCATCCATGCATTTAAATATAGATCATTTTATGATCAATGCAATGCAATGTGATGCGATGATGATTGAGAGATGTACAATTAAGCATTTTTCAAAAGCCTTATGAGGTATCATATTTGATCAGTTTTGCTTTTCAGATCAGCGTTTTGTCAGTTTATTTAGTGTAAATGTGGACATCAAGATTAGGTCTATACACTGATTTCTTGCAGTCAGTGTATGGTTTTTATAATGTTTTATTACTGATTTGATTGAGATGTTCACATTATGCATTTAAAGTATTTATATAATGTATATTATACTTTTACGTTGGCTGAATCATATTCCAGAACACTTAGGGATTGGTGCAGGTTGTGCACTTTTATAAAAATACAAAATAAACTTTTTTATATATTTTGCAATCACATAGGAAACCAGACCAGTATTTAGATAATTAACATGGATGAATTACATCTGCAGATGTATTTTATCTCTCAGTCTTCTCAGAAGGATAGTGAGAGAGAGAATGAAGATGAGGAGGAGAGTGAGGAGGAACAGGAGGAGTCTGACATAAAGTCCAGGTAATATCCCCTCTCTCTCCACTAGAGAGCAGCATTGTTTTTACAGTTTTGTTATTTTTTTGCAGGTCTGAGCTTTTTTTTTCTTTATTAAACTGTAGTGAATATAGTTCATAATTTATTCCAGTTGAAATGAATTAAACACAAGTTTAAGTTAAAATAAAGTCTTTATTAAAGAAAATGATTAAATACTGTGTCTTTTCCAACTAGCAAAACATCCAATTGGAACACAGTCCGGAAGGCTGTTACTGAGGTATATTCTATTTGGATAATTATATCCTTAAATTCACAATGAAATCAAAATGTACTAATCTTATTTTTTTATGGAATATTGCAGTATTATTTAGAAAGAATTTATCTATGCACATAATTTTTTCATTATTGTGCCTTGAACTGCCTTTGTAATCTTTAATCAAAATAACTTTCCCTCCTCTTACAATGACATCTCTTCTCTTTTTCTTTTTTTCTTTTATTTGTAGGACAGGACATAAGACAAAATATAGCAGGACAGCACCGTAAATACAAAACAAACCTGAAAACAAACAAAGGTTTTAGATGTGAAGTGTAGGTGCTAGGTTGTGTTGTGCATGTTTACCTCGATCTTGTATGTGCTGAAGTATATATGTAAAGCAGAGTGTTTGAAGAAGGAGAGAGAAAAAACGAGAAGAGGGGGGAGTGAGAGGAAAGAATGAAAAATATATAAATATACTGTTTATATACATACCTACATACAGATTTAAAAACATACATTTATTTCCCTCATTCCCCATCTTTTCCCTTCTTTGTTGACGTGGGTGGGACAACTTGTCATTCACATGAGATCCAATGATCCAATCAATTCCCAATGGACAAAAAAAAAAAATCAAGTACTGCCTAAATTTTTTCTTGTTCAAGAAGCCGTTTCACTCAGATATATACGTCACAATGGGGTAGAAAAACCGCAACCTCCGTTTTTATAACTCCGATTTAATAATCTAAATACTAATGCACCCATGTTTTATATATATTAACAGACACAAACTGAAGTGTGCTTGTATGTTGTGTCTGCAGATAGATGCTACTGATGTGCTGTCAGCCATGGGTGCCATCCCTCCAGGCTTCAGACCTTCCAATCTCTCCAGACACCTAGAAGAAGGTCACTATCTGTCTCTATATTTTGCAAAAACCTATAGATAGAAGGCCGTTTACAGTTTTTAGTTCACCAGAAGGCAGTTTGTGTGATTTATATATCACATTATAACATCTGGTAAGAATTCAGATTTTATAATAGTATATTATACATGTACTGTCTGTTTGTATGTGTGTTTGTGTTGAGCAGGGACGTCTTACAGAGCAAGTCACTTCATTCAGCCCAAGCTTAGCCAATCACAACTCTCCTTTCAAGATCTCCATATGGACCCAGACACAGGCAAGGTACCTAACTGCAAAGCAAACACTATCTACATTGACAAAAATGTTATAACAAAATATGTACATTTATTTAAGGCAAGACACTACAGGCACATGAACATTTTTTTATGTACTGGCCAATTTTGTGATTTTTTGGGCTATTTGGCTGTTTATAAAGTTTCAGAGTAGTGGAAGGAAAACATCTATAATACACTTTTATGTGTTTATTTTATTGCGCTTTGAGTCAGAAATCTCCACTTCATTAGCACTTACACCAAACTTTACAGTTTTATTCCTATCTATGTTCTGGGCGATTTTTACAGACCGATTTGATCATATATATAATTTGCCTGATTTCATACAATATTTCATTCCTAAAACATGGTTATTTTTATTTTCTGGCTGTTGACAGTATTTTCCTCTTAATTATGGAGTGATAAAATTAGATATCCAAATACCCTCTGTAAAAACTCATATGACAATAAAATGAAACACGAATTTTGATTAGATACTGCCTCATTTGCATATTTAAACAATATTTCAGCACAAAAATGTTTTCAATTCTTAATGTAATCAACCAACTGGGGAAGTATGATGATGATATGTGTTAGTTAAATTATTTACCCTATTCACTTGGGGTGTCTTGCCCTAAAAATATTTATTTAATTGTATGAAGGAAAAAAAAACATTATAATGTTTGGTTTTTTAAAATATGCATATATAAATAGTGATGGGCATTCAAGTGGATGGTTGAGGAGATTCCCCCTACCATATATAAAGCTCTTTTAGTGTTGAGAAAAGTGCTATATAAATTCAATGCATTATTATTATTAAAATGATTATACATTTATAAGGTGAGTGTGTGTTTGTCCAGGTTCACGGGCGCCCATCTAGAGTGAGTTTAACCCTGACCCTGTGGAGCTGTAGAATGATCCCTCCCCCTGGGGTCGGGTTACAGGTGCTTAGCAGGCATGTTCGGCTCTGTGCATTTAATGGAACCCAGGTAACACACACACACACACACATACTGGTGGATCTACAACCAAAATGATTGCCCTTTTTGACCTTAAAAGAGAGATATTTACATACAAATGTTTTGTGGAAAAGCTTGAGTAATGATTCTGACATCATGCGTTACTCATGTGGAACAGTAATCAGGGTGGACCATTTGTAACAAAAAACAAATAATAAAGAACCATGGCATTAACGGCTGGGATGCCTGAATTAAAACGGGTGCAATCCAAAAGCATGAGTGTAAAATACTAGACAGCATATTTGAGTCTTGAGTGTTAACAATTTAATCATTTTATTCCTGGTATCTCTACAATATCTGTCTTTCACAACTCTTTTTTTTTTTTCTGTGCATTGTGAATGTGAATTGTATTTGATTACTTATCGTCAAGAATTTAAAGTATTCAGTAGAGGACCAGGAAGTGTTTCTGTGCATGTTTATAGATAATAAGTGGAATATTATTGTGTAATGTCCTACGTTCATTGTGCACAGTTCATCTTTTCTTTACGTTTCTGAATGAGTCTCTTAGGTCATTGTAAACAGCAGAACAATTCTAACGCACATTCAAAACCCATAAATCCTGTATACCATTTTTGTCTTCTTTAATCACTAAAGTATTTCATTCTTCACTTGTTTCTGGCCTTGTTCCTTCATCTCTTAAATATGTTATTATTACTCAAAACTTAAGAAACCAGGGGCTGATCCATCCAATTTTGATAACTTGTATCCGATTTCTAATTTGCCATTTATTTCTAACATTTTGGAAAAGTGTGTTGTAGCTCAGGTCCATGATCATCTCTTGGACAAAAAAATCATACAATAAATTTCAATCTGGCTTCAATCAAGACTGCTCGTTAAAATCACCAATGACCTGTTGCTAGCACCTGGTTCTGGTTTATTAACCATACTTGTCCTTCTTGATCTGAGTGCGACCCTCGATACCATCTTGCATAATATTCTCCTTGACAGGTTAGCTTCCGTGAGGGTTACTGGCACCCCTATGTCTTGGTTTAAATCCATATCTCTCTGGTCATACACAGTTCGTTCAACTTTAAAATTTCCAATTAAAATCATCTAAAGACAAAATCAATTGGTATTCCTCAGGGTTCTGTCTTGGGCCCTTTTCTAATCTGTTTACTTCCTCTTGGTTATATTTTTAGGAAGTATGGTATCTATTTTCTAAACCTTCAAATTCCTTACCTCCACCTTCTCTGTCCAGCTGTTTGGCTGAAATTAAAGACTGGCTTTCAGCTAATTTTCTAAAACTGTATAGTGATAAAACTGAAGTCCTCCTTGTAGGCACAAAATCTATTCTAAAAAAATCTGAATGCTTTTCTGTGGCTATTGAAAACTCAAAAAAAAAATATTCCCCCGCAGGTTATAACAGTCTGGGTGCCATCCTCGATAGCACTCTATCCTTTGAAGCTCATGTTAATTACATCACACGTACTGCATACTTTCATCTACATAATATTAATAGTCTTCATCCCTCTCTCACAGTGAATAGCACTGCAATCCTTATTCATGCACTGGTTACTAAGTGTAATGATTACTGTAATGCTCTCCTCACTGGTCTCCCTTCCAAATTCCTTGATAAACTTCAACTTCAGAACTGGTTCTTTCTAGAACTCCTTCTATGAAGTACATTTCTCTAGTCCTACAGCAATTGCACTGGCTTCCAGTGAAGTATCGTATCGATTTTAAAATGATGCTTCTTGCATACAAGGCTCTTAATCCTGCTCCTCCGTACCTTACTGATCTTCACATCTTATACCTCTTTCGCGCTCTCTAAGATCTTCACTTTCAATTTCTTTTGACTTACCACGTATACGCCTGACCACAATGGGAGCTAGAACTTTTAGTTTTGCTGCCTCTTGTTTATAGAACTCTCTTTCCCTTGATATTCACAATAGTGATAGTCCTCATACTTTTAAATCTCATCTCAAGACTTTTCATTCAGGCCTTTTTATGACGTTCTTTATGGAGCTTGTATTTGTAACCTGCGTCTGTGGTGTTGTATTGTTTATTCTTATTAACTTTTGTATTATTTTTGCTTGTAATGTGACCTTGGGTGTCATGAAAGGTACCTTTAAAAAATATGCATTAAAACCCATTTGTCTTCCCCATGTTTATTGTAAACGGGTGTCGTTTGACATGCGGTGTACATGGAGCCATTGTTTGTCTCTCTCTCTCTCTCTCTCTCTCTCTCTCTCTCTCTCTCTCTCTCTCTCTCTCTCTCTCTCTCTCTCTCTCTCTCTCTCTCTCTCTCTCTCTCTCTCCTCTCTCTCTCTCTCTCTCTCTCTCTCTCTCTCTCTCTCTCTCTCTCTCTCTCTCTCTCTTTCCTGTCAGGTTTTGAGTAACATTCACACAGTCAGAGCCACTTACAACTTCAAGAGCCAAAAGACATGGAGTTTTTCTCCACGGGTAAGACTAAAGTACACTTAAACGCATGCAAACACATGCCCAAACGTCTGAGGCCACATTAAAAATCTTGGATTTGAAATATTACTTAAACTTGAAAATAAACAAGGTTGTAATATTGACATTTCGAAAAAAAGAAATGTTATAATTTAAAATTAACAAGACATGTTTAAGGTTTTGCAGTATATCTAGGTCAGTAAGAAAATAAGTAAATATTTGATATTGATAATGTGACTCTTTGTACTGACAGTCAGATATTCTTGCTTCCAATGAAGCACAGATGCCATCAGGTTTTACACACTTGTGAAGCTCATGCAAGCTTGAAGGCAGCAGGCACAAGAGGGGCAAACCAAATACTAAAACATTCTGAAATTCATGTTCATTTATCAATTCAACTTTACAATCAAATTGTTATAATGGTAATATAATCTGAAATACAGTTCTGGAATCTAACAGTTTATCATTTTTTAATCTGTATTTTTCCTGTATGTGTGTATTTTAGATGACTGGGATGCTTCCCTGTCTACTGGATGGAGACTGTTTCCTGCGTTGTGACTCTGAATCTCCTGATCTTGGAATTCTGTTTGAATTGGGTGTGACCTACATAAGAAATGTAAGCAATAGTTCCTTGGAAAAAAAATCTTATCATTTAAACAATTATATGGCAGTACCACCCAACTCTGATTACTGAGGACATGGCCTCAATCTAACCTCAGAAAGACAAAAGAACTGTTTTCTCCTACCCTCTCATATATTTACATAAACGCACACAATGATCTCTATTAAAAAGGCCTTACCCTTTTACAAAGTCTTGATTTTGATTTTCGGGTTCTACTGGAATAGGTTTTCATACTTTTTACATTTTGCAACATATTTTACATTCATTGCTGCACCTTTTCCTCTTCCCAGTTTGTCTGGGAATAATGCTCTGTTTAGTTTCTGTCTCAATGAATCCCCTCCTTCCAAAAACACAATGTGCTCTGATTGGTCAGCTGGACCTGTATGTTGTGATTGGTCAACCGCTTCAAGTGTGTTTTGGAAATGTCACGCCCCTTACCATAACTGCCCTGTCCCAAATTGCACCCTAAGCACTCGTGGTCTTCCTACGAGTCCACACTTTTGTGACGTAACGCCGCTTTAACTGTCGGGAAGAAGTCTGCTGCGGAGCTCGCTTCAGTGCGGGCTCGGGAGAAGTGCACATCGAGGGCGCATATCGACCGCAAATGGGGACCCTCAAGTCTCACGGACTTAACGGACTCCATTGTAAGTCCACAAGACCAAAAGTGCATATGAAGTGTGCCATTTGGGACAGGGCCAACAGTGAGTTTCAACACACCTCTAGTGCATCTCAGCCAGGCCTCGTCCCTTTTTTTTGTGTATGCCGTGGGAAGGAGTTATTTATAGGTACAATATGTACGAATTTTGTATCAAAATATCCAAAAACCAATTGCACAGTGTTATATATTTCTTTCAATTATGTAGATACATTATCCTAAATGTTTCCAAGAATTTTTAAATTCAGAGAAATTCACAATTTTAAATAGTGCCCGTCCCTTGTCACTTGTCGCCTGTCAATGATGTAATATCCGCGTTATCCCTGGTTTCCGCTTTGTTATATAGCTCAACATGATGAAATGTTAGAATATGATCAGTATGTTATTCTAATGTTGATCTAGCTTACTGCTAGTCTCATACAGTCAACAAACTAACACATATATAACATTATTACTTTCAACACACTCAAATGCTACTATGATAGTGTAACGTTAAACCATGTGAAACATGATGAAATGTTAGAATATGATCAGTATGTTATTCTAATGTTGATCTAGCTTACTGCTAGTCTCATATAGCCAACAAACTAACACATAGAATAACATTATAACTTTCAACACACTCAAATGCTGTTTACTACTCACAAGTTAAAAACCTGTATGAGTTGTAATCCAGCACTTGTGTGTAGTTTGGTAGAATGAAATGTCCTCATTCCTTATATCCGCGGGACTCGTTTGTGGAGCTGATATCGGTCTCTCATTTCTCAATCGCGACCTGCTTCATACCACAGTCATGTTAAAAACATCAATGTATTCACTCATCCATAAACATTGTTAGATCCGCATGACGGCAATTTCCACGATTCTGCTTATCACTGCGTCATCAATCTACGCCTTTGTTATTGTAAGAGGTTAACGACCCCTAGCCGTGAAAAAAAACAATTATATTGTAGCTTTAAATGAGAGATATTGTGATGTGTATGTTACCGGAAGAAAACTCAAGACTACAATTGAGGTTGTTCAAGGAGTTCAGAAACAGTGCTTACTGATATAGACAATATCCTCCTTTTGGATTGGACTTTGTGCTTTGTAACTTTGCAGACCTTTTACATGCCCAAACAGCAACATTATACATTAAAAAAAGTTGAAAAAGTAAAAAGCAGAATAGGTCCTTTTTTAAAGGGATAGTTCACCCCAAAATTTTCTTTTGCGGAACACAAAAGAAGATATTTTGAAGAACATTGGGAACCAAACAACATGGGAGCCCATTGACTTTCATTGTATGGACAAAAACTCGTTTATAAATAATATATTTTGGATGTGTGTGTGTGTTCCACAGAAGAAAGTGAGTCATACTGGTTTGGAGCGACAAGAGGATTCTGTTTCTCTCAATGGTTCTGGAGGTGTAAAAGTGTATGTGCTCTGTTTCAGTCCACAGGGGAGAGAGGAGACCTCAGCTGTGGCTGGGCGTTCCTTAAACTGTTTGATGAAAGTGGAGCACCCATTACTTTACGGTACGCACACATTCCCTTATTACAATTTGACTGATGCACATTAGTTCTATTGTTTCCTTACATACTTGCTCACAAACTACAGTATATGCATGTGTGCAGGACACAAGAGCTTACTATTCATGGTGGCACGCCATTTGAGAGAGACACCGATATGGATACCACATCTACCAAAAGAGGTAACGTTCTCTCACAAAAATACCCATACTCTCTCACATGCACGCCATTCTCTTCTGTTCTCTCCTCAGGTTATCCCACTGGTGTGTTTCAGCAGATGTTGCTGTCCAGGAAGATGCCAAAGCTTGTTGTTAAGTTCAAATCAGTAAACACACGCAGCAGAGTGCTTCTGAAGTAAGAATGCCTTCACACCAGAGTATACATTAATGTTCAGAATAGTTTTTGGTAACACTTTAGTTTAGGCTCAATTTGTCACTATTATGATGTTGCTTATTAGCAATTATATCATTTGGACATTGGCTGTTTATTAGTACTTATAAAGCACATATTAATGCCTTATTCTGCATGACCATGTTCTACGTCATTTAATCCTACCCAATACCTAAACTTAACAGCTACCTTACTAACTATTAATAAGCAGAAATTAGGAGTTTGAGGCAAAGGTCATAGTTAATAGTTGACAGTGAGAATTGGACCCTAATCTAAAGTGTGACCGAATTTTTTTTTAATGTTTTTGAAATAAGTCTCTTATGCTCACCAAGGCTGCATTTATTTGATTGAAAATACAGTAAAACAGTAATGTTGTGAAATATTAATTTAATAACTTTCTATTTTAATAAATAAAATAACAAAAATATTCCTGTGATGACAAAGCTGAATTATTACTCTTATCATCAGCATCATTACTCCAGTCTTCAGTGTCACATGATCCTTCAGAAATCATTCTAATATGCTGATTTGCTGCTCAAGAACCATTTATTATCATCAATGTTGAAAGCAATTGTGCTTCTTAATATTTTTGTGGAAACCATAATCAGAAAAGAACAGCATTTATTTGAAACAGACATCTTTTGTAACATTATAAATGTCTATCACTTTTAAACAATTGAATGCATAATTACTTTAAATTAATTTTCTTTTAATCGTGCTGATCCAAAACGTTTGGACAGTAGTATGTACACTCAAAAAAATGATATGTTGGCTTTACTTAACTTTTTTTTGTAAACAGGTTCCACCGGTTCCACATAACTATGTTTCGTTAAACAAACATAATATGTTCATGTAACTTCAACATCATGGAATTTGGTCATTTTAAGCGACCCAATTAAACTCTGAGCTAATGAGTTAATTAAGTGAATAATTGAGTGATGATTGAGCATTATTGAAGACACCTGATGTTAACAAGCAGAATCTCTGAAGGGGAAAACCGGAATGTTTAAGTCACCATTATGGAGATAAGTGTGTGTTTTAGTTGGGCTCTTGACCATTAACTTATTAACTTTAGATTTTGTTTGACTGCTGTACATGAGTTATAACAGCCGGATGAACAATAAACAAAGGTCATCTGATGGTGTTGATTGTGTTTTAACATAATAATTATTTCACAATCATTTGACCTGAGTCACTGAACTTATATTTAACCGAATTTCTGAGTTAAGTTTACCTTATGGATAATAACAGCACTGTCATTGAAGAGCATACTATTTTTAGATTTTTCAATGAAATTCAAATGACCAAATCAAGAAATAAAAAAGAAACTTCCTAAAAAATATTTAGAGTAGGCACACACAGACATCAAGAATCAGCATATGAATCTCAGCAATGGTGACAAACAGATCATAAGCTTATTATTTATTCATGCAGCAATGCATGATGGGAGCCATGAATGAGTTTTGATTGGTGGCACCCAGAATGCACTACAACATGCTTTATAATTGTCACCATTGGTGAGATTTACAGGCTGATTCTTGATGTCTGTGTGTGTCTACTAAAGATATTTTTTAGGAAGTTTCTTTTTTATTTATTGATTTGATCATTTGAATTTCATTGAAAAGTAAAAAAAAAATAGTATGCTCTACAATGACAGTGCTGTTATTATCCATAAGGTAAAGTTAACTCAGAAATTCGGTTTAATATAAGTTCAGTGACTCAGGTCAAATGATTGTGAAATAATGATTATGTTAAAACACAACCAATACCATCAGATGACCTTTGTTTATTGTTCATCTGGCTGTTATAACTCATGTACAGCAACCAAAAAAAATCTAAAGTTAATAAGTTAATGGTCAAGAGCCCAACTAAAACACACACTTATCTCCATAATGGTGACTTAAACATTCCGGTTTTCTCCTTCAGAGATTCTGCTTGTTAACATCAGATGTCTTCAATAATGCCCAATCATCACTCAATTATTCACTTAATTAACTCATTAGCTCAGAGTTTAATTGGGTCGCTTAAAATGACCAAATTCCATGATGTTGAAGTTACATGAACATATTATGTTTGTTTAACGAAACATAGTTATGTGGAACCGGTGGAACCTGTTTACAAAAAAAAGTTAAGTAAAGCCAACATATCATTTTTTTGAGTGTATACTTTAATTTGTATTCCCAGCTGTAGGATTCCACATTGTTTTTTGATAAATATTCATGAAAAGCAATTACTAAATATTTGTTTCCCTAAATGTTTTTTTTTTTTCATAAGTCTGCTGCCAGACACTATTGTAGGAAGTCTGTCCACAGTGCGCCTCCTGGCAACATACAGGCAAATACTCGCTGATGCTCTTTTACTTGACAGAGTCACCATGTGTAATGCAGGTAACACACACATAAACACATTTTGTCTTTGTGCTTGATGTGTATCTAAGGTTCCTGTCACATCACAACACTATATGCACTTTCTTTGGTAAGAAAGGGTCTGGCATGAAAATGTAAAACACACATGCGAATGTAAAAGTGAATGTAAATAACTTTAGATTGATTCTCTGTTCTCCATCTCAGATTTGATCTGCAGCTCAGTTCTAGCCTCCTTCCCTGATGTTCTAGATCAGCCAGACCTGATGGATGCGTTTAGGGTGAGACTGGTTACATAAACACGTTTACTTGGCATTTACTAAACTTTAGTTTCAACATAAACCTTTTATTTTCGTTTCTATATACGTATAGTTACTACAATCTAACCTGAACCCCACCCTTAAATAACTTTTTTTTTTTGCATTTTTAGAATTTATTAAAAGATTATATTATTATTAAATTAATGAATTATTAAATGTGTATTATCATTAAATATAATAATTATTTTAATTATTAAGAAATAAATATAAATTATTTAAAAACAATAATAGTAAGTAATTAACATACTAATAGTTTTAAATTATTTAAAAATTATTTTCCAGTTGAGAACCAAAGGGATTTTTATTTATTTATTTATTTATTCTTTAGATTAAATTAACTAAAACTATACCATCACGTACATGGGAGTATAATATGGGGTAGGTGTTATAAAAAGTATTAAACTTGAACCTGATTTTACAGAAATCATGGACCGAATCAGAGAGTAACCTGAGAAGATCTGATAAGGTAAAGGTGTATGTGATTTTGTGTGAGAATGTCACACAATTGTCACAGTACTAGGATTATAAAAAGTTTATTCATGCTGTTTGCATACAATGTGTTTCTGTGTATTGCAGAGGGATATCAATGTGTTAAAGCAGATGTTTGTGAGCGTTTATATGGGCAGTGTGTTTCCATTGTTGTACTCTGCGGAGATGCCCACTCCCTGCTGGGCGGATGAGGAAGTGGAGTCTCAACGTGCTCGTATCATCTACAGCCCTTCCCAAAAAATCTCAGTAGAAACTATGCTGTCCTCCCAATGTTCACATCAAGCCTTTGACATCACACAGGTCACCTATGACCTCATCAGCAGAGCCCAGCACTGACTCTAGAGACAGACCTATCACATGGTCCTCCAAAAGATAAGTGTCCAATAGCAAAAGAAAAATGTCATTTAAATATTACAAAGATAAATAAATCTTAATTAACCATTTAATTTTTACCATTTTTACCAAATTTTTACCAAATAAACCATTTAATTTTTCACTCTCTGGCCAGAAAGCTTATTCATATTTCTGTTGATGGGGAAATCGTGTGTGTGTGTGTTCCATACCTTAAATAATGACCTAATTTAAAGTACCACACCTCCTGAGTACAACTCCTCCCTCTTTCTTTTTTTCTTGTTGTTTCTCACACATACGCATAACTACATGGATTAAGTACACACCCCTCCATCTTCAATAGAAGATTCTTATTTAAACATGCCACTCCTTTAAAACATCTTGCACACTTAGAAAACGGTACCTATTCTCTCTGTGTCTGACACACCGCCTCACCCAGCCATCCCGAGTTGTGGTGTCAGATGCTTACAAAGATGGAGACATGAATCAGCATTATTGTTCTGAAAAAAATGACTGTATTATCCCTGATGGGAAGAGGTGTCATGCATGCCAACTGAATTTTTAGTCTTATACTGTATTATATAAGTCAGCTGCTGCTCACACGTAACATGTTTCTGTGCTGTAATAAGTATTTATATGTTCTGTACACCGTAGTCACAAATAGTTCTGCAACCAATATCCACGTAGAGACTGATCAATATGAGTTACAAACTACTTATAATTTACAATCGGTAGCTAAACTATAGGCAAGCTACTGTTTAACATTACAAGCTAGTAAAAAAAATAGCAAATTACATTGAAGCTCTTCGAATATCTTTTTAAACATGATATAGTTTCAATCAGAGCAGCTAAAGAATCAGATATGCTTATTAGCTAATGTAAATTTCAACTACATTAGCTTTTAGCTACATTAACTACTTTTAGTTAGTTACTCCTTGAGACTTTGATTCTGCAGTAAATTGTTCCAAGAACTAGTGTGCTGCCTACAAAGGGAGCATTTTAAGGTGTCATAGGCTGTTCAAAAAGGTAGATAACTTAATCATGCTGACCTTTAAGACACTTTTTTGGCATCAGAATCACATGATTCTGCCTGAAGAAGGCAATCTCAGAAAGCACTGCAACAAGTTCAGTGAAAAATCTTTCAAAATAGAAGAACTTATAAAAATAGTTCAGGTTTCCAAAATGTGATAATTTTACCCAAAATGTACGTGTGCTGTGTATTTTGTGCTGTTAGCTTAGCTTAGCAACATTGTTAACGTCAGAATCCACTATTTGCGCCTTAAGTAATAGTTCACCCAAAAATGAAAATGCTGTCATTTACTCACCATCATGTCATTCTAAACCTGTATGACTTACTTTTTTTCTGTTGAACATCTAAAACAAAGTTGAAACATTCTTCAAAATATTTTCTTTTTATCTTTTTGTGAGTAAATGATGATTTCTTTTTGACATTATGGTTCTGACATTCCAGGACAAAAATGAACACTTATCTGTTATATTTTCACAATATTTCATACATAATTTTAAATCTAAAAAGTTATGTACATAATTGAATATTACATTATATAATTAATTATGCTGTAACAGTCTGTCTGTGTGTGCTGAAAAATAGTATATGACCAGGGAATGTATTTTTCCCAGTTGGTTTCTGTCTCCACACTCCCAGTGTTTATAGAGAAATAATAGAGACTAGTCTGACCACATTCCATCTTTTAATATTAACCAGTTAGAATTCCACCCTACCCGTTAGCACAGAGTTCCTTTCCTAATAGTTCAGCGCTCATTCCGATCATGAGGAAGTTACCTGTAAAGGCAGAAGTTAAAATAATTCTTCCATCCTCAATTTGTAAGACAACATGAACAGAAAAGCCTTTAATAAGTTGTTGTATGATGATTAATTTCATCAGCACATTGTTGGGGAAGATTGAGTATTTCTGTGTGTGCGGGTGTGTCACTGTTTAAAGGGGAGGGATTCCAGAGTGTTCACATTTCACCACTGCACATGAAACCCGAGTTAGTAAGATGACACGCCCGGGTGACCTGCTGCTGTGGTGATAGAAAAGCATTAGAGCCCAAAGTCAACACACACACACACACACACACTGTCTGGACAGAGACGATAGATGCTGGAGATAATTAAAGAGAATACTGTCTGTATCTGTGTATATGTGTTTGTGTGTTGATAGTCACACAGCTGAAGTCAAAATTAACTTTTAATCAAAAAAGCAGAAGTGTGCTTTCAGAAGTGGCTGTGGCCCCAAAATCACATTTGATCTGTTATACCTATATCCCCAAACCCTGAACAAGAGACATGTGAAATCACTCCACTTTTAGTGATATATACATTACGGTGTACTATTTGCAGGCACAATTCCCATGGAGCAATGCTCAAGGTCACAAGGTTCGTAGGTCATCCATGCTTAGCACTGAATCGTTCACTTTAGTGTCATCTATGTTTCATTTTGTGAAATAATAGGCATTTTTGCACCTGTATTGTTTTTTATGGCTTAGCATAAATGATGCATAAAATGCTTTTTTTTTTAAATGGTTCTTTTTAATATAGAAGCCAATTTCAACATCAGAGTAAAAAAAATAGTAAATGTTTTTTGGACGTTGTTTTAATTCTTGTAATTGTGACTATATTTCACAATGTGATTATGCACTATGAAAAGTCCTTAAAAATACGTAAGGCATTTTCTGTATTTGCATCCCATATTTTGATTACGCATGTTCTGTTTTAGGGTTGAAGGATATGTAAAATTAAACATAAACATACAGTTAATTTTGAGCCAGGACATTATCCGTTTTTCTACAACAACAAAAATTCTTACAGTAACTGTATTTCTTGTTATTGAATCTTGCATTTGGGACTTTAATACTAACATTGTGACTTTATATCTTATTTTACATTTTATTTCACAACAGACATCCATATCTCAAAAACTGAAAAAAAAAACTGAAAAAATAAGCTTCAGTGGAATGCAGGAGTACAGCCTGTATTAATGGAGCCTGTATCTATTCAGTGTTTTCATGTGTCTTCAGTAATGTCTTAAAATATCTTCACAATATTAAGCATTATTCATTTCATTTCGTCAGCATATTGTAATTAATTTGATTCAGTGTTTTAATCGATTGAAAGTCCTATTAATATTTAAGTGATGGCTACCACAGGGAGCAAAAGAAAACCATTATCGTTCATAAAAATTTAATGTCATTGTTAGGTAACCAGATCAGAAGAGAAACAAACAAGTATTGTTTGGAGCTGTGCAATGCTACAAGTGTTCCCATGAGCAACCAGGTGTGTATGTGTGTCTTCATCAGACATACGATCCGCCAGACAAAAGTTTCTGTAAGATCCGATCTGTCCGACACACAGCCTCTCACCCTGGGGAAAGAGAGTGAGTGTTTGTAAGTGTGTGTGTGTGTATTTGCAGACATCTCTCTCTTGAGCCAGCTGATGTGTATCTCTATTAGTCTGGGATTGCAAAAGCTAGTGAAACCTAACATTTTATCAGTGTAACACATTTACCATGCACACACACACACACACCGCTCTTGTTAACTGAGCCGTCTGGATCTGAAGGTTAAACATTCACCTGAATTGTTTCCACATAGTAAATATTTTCTATCTGAAACAGAGGGCCCTGAAGGGAGTTAATTTTATTCTCTTTATTTGCTTTTAACTCCCTCAAGGGCTCACTCAAATGCATGGTGCTCCAAATGTGTTTTCCCTCTGAGCATGTAGTATACAATTCTGTCTGGAATTTCATTAATAGTTGCATAGAGTCAACATAATTTTAACAGTAGAAGACTAAAATGCTTTAGTAAAAACCTGTTAATTGGTTAATAGTAAGTTATTTTAACCAATCTTACTATGGTAAAAACTGTAATAAATCTAACAGGACATTTCATTAATTTTACAGTAAAATACTGTTAAATTTACCGTTTTCAGAAGTAAAAAAAAAAGAACAATTCATCTTATTAATTACAGCGAAAAGCTAAATTACTGCTGCTTAGTTCCCTTTCAAATGGGAACTCGCACTGCGTCTAAAAAGGCACTATGGGGAACTCCCCCAGTGTGACCAGTGTCTGAAGCATCTGTCTAAACACTGCGATGATGTTGGCCGGCGACAGTCCATGATGTATCTACCGGTGCAACCTCAGTATAAAAGTACACGTCATCCTCTTCTTTGTCTTCAGGTGCTGTTTGTTTGTGAATGTATTGAAGGGGATCATCATGAAGATTGTAGTGCAAAGCGTTTCAGGAAGTTTGTGCATCCGTGTCAGCATTAACCTACTCCTGATGACACACACTAGGCGAGGAGAATGCACGCTCAGTCTTCAAGGGGGCTGAATGCGAGCATTGTGAGAGCTCTGCTTTCGTTTGGGGATCACAGATGGAGCTGGTCGAGGAATTAGAGAAAGGTGTGGCTATTTCTCATTTTTCAGTGGCTGACAAGTGCGATCTGCTCAATGACGATTTGTTTTCACTTACATGCTCTGATCCATCAGGTTGCGCTCTGCTGGCTGAGAGCCAGGAAGAGCCGGATGTGGCTGTAGTGGGTGAAGAAGTAGTTGAGTCCTCTCAGCCTGCCTGCCCCGCATGAGAGTTGTTGGAGGTTATGCCCCGCGGCTCAGACAGATTAGTATCAGTTCATCCCTTTCAATCTTACCACACACAAGCAATGGCTTCTTCAGTGAGCGTAATGCCGTGGTACTAAGATTTTCACCACTATGCCTGATATTCTCTTCATTCCAGAGTTTGAAAGTATGCAACCAGTAAGATCAAATCCATTCTTTTACTAATGATCTACACAACCTAATTTATTTAATAAATCCTGGTGGTCTCAAAATTTGGATTAGCTGATGGACATACCCTCCATTTAACATTAAATGGTTTATGGGGAAACTGCTGCTTTTTTGAGATTCCAGTTAATTTTATGTGTCAGATGAGTCAAAGCAGTTATTTCCTATAAACATTTTGGATTAACTTGGCTAATCAAACTTTATTGTGTGTGACACACCTTGTGACCAATTATGTTTTATTTGTATTGTGTTTTTGACAGTTGCTGAAGCAGATAACATCAGTTTCTAAACATCAGTTTCATTAGTAGCACTAAACCCAGTTGCAATGTAAGACACAAAACAAGTTTTTAATACTGAGAAAGAAATGAGTTGTGAAATAAATTATGGTGATGGAACTTGTTTGTTTATAGAGCTCACTGTGCTTTATTACAGGGCTTCCCATGTCTATTGGTGAACAGCAGGGGGGAAAAAAACAATGTTAAATGCAAGTATTAAACTGCAGCTAACCTTAGTTATAACCGTGCCTAGTTAAGATAGCAAAATGAATAGGCATATCAACTTTTAAAAGGGAGGAGAAAAACCTTCCCATGTGTCAATAAAACGCTATTCTATGGTATTTTGGTGCAAATTATCCTCCATTTGGTTGAAACCAAATTAGATGGATGCCAATATGGACAGGTAATCTCTCATTCTTGAGAACCATGAAAACACAAGAGAAAGGCAATACAACTCATCAAAATTCAAGAAATATTTAGAAACCAATAATAGACTAGAATAAATGACTTTAAGAAAACAATTTGTCCCCACAACAGTCTGGTATTTGGTAACCACTTAATGAATTTTTGACATGAATATGGACCTGAATGAAAGAAATAAGATTATGCAAAACCACTAGTGTTTTACAAAAACAAAAACAAAACAAACATCAGCATTTTAATAAAACAAAATTCTATTTTGTAACAGATGTGAATCTCAAACAGTTTTACCAAGCAAACAGTAAACATTCTCAGAACTTTGTCTGGTCTTTAATAATGTTCTCAAAATCTTAGCACAAAAATTCATGAAACTTTTTTTAAACATTACTTGCTACTTGTTTCAGAACATACAGAGTTTTATTTAAAAGTTTCCATAATGTTTGCACAATGCTAAAATGGAAAGTTTCCTTAATGTTTTCTGATGTTGTTAAAAAAAATTACATTGTTAAATTGTTCAAATGTTATTAAAAATTGTATTAAAACATTGGAAAAACGGGATACTTTGAACCTTAAAAAAACATTCCAAAATTATGTTTTCATAACTTAATGGGAACATTAGCTAAATGCTTCTATGTTCTTAGAAAATATGAATTATAATCAAAATTATTCAACCCCCATTGCAAATTAGGTTTATTGGCAAAATTTACAGACTTTCAGCTGTTTGCAATGAACAAATCAAACACAATTAATTTAAATAGCTGAACACAACAAATGTTTCATGTAGTTTCCCCTGATTCAACTGAAAATGCAACTTTTAATGACTTCTGAAGTCTCAAAATTATTCAACCCCCTGAATAGAATCCTTCCCAACAGCAAAACTCTGCAAAACAGGTTTTGTCTCAAGCACACCTGATGCAACTAATCAAGGGCTTCATTAGTACTTTTGGGTGCGTTGCCATATGGCAACATTGTGCGACAATGGAACAGCCTGATGCGTTTTCTCCCAAAATGACATGAAATTCATAGATGATTACAGACCTGTCTTTTAGAAATGAAATTGTTTTTATTATTTAAAATGTTTTCAAGAGCTTTGTGTACAAAATATGAAACTAATTTTCAAAGTATTATTTCAACAACATTTACAAAACATCTGACGCAAACTCATAAGAACTGTTCAAGTGAAACTACTCGATGTGAAACGCCTTAAAGCAGTTGTTCTCTTCGTTAAAGGTGGGGTAAGTGATTTTCTTTTTTGACCATTTTTTCAAAATCACTAGAAATCCTATTCCTAACCCACTTACAGCCACTAAGTTAGAAGCACTGACATGAATATTAAAAAATTGAATCATCTTTGGAACGGGCAGGACTCGAAAAACTCCAGCCAATCATTTCCAAGACCACCTAGAATCATTGGACAGTAAGTGCGTCAATCAAACGGTCGTACCATAGCCCCCTCCCCCATGCCCCTCTTCGAATGGGTGGAGTGCAGGCACGTGCACACATAAACATCAAAGGGGGCTTGAGCACCTGCCCTTTTTATTCCTGGAGAGAAAGTGCCCTTTTTTCTGAGGTGCTTTTAATTTTTTTTTAAAAATAATATATATTATTGTTGGTCGTCGCTAGGCCCAACTTCTGCCTAGCCCCCCTAAAAATTTGTGATTAATGTAGGCTACACAAATTCGTGTTCGCTTCAGTCTTGTTATTATCAGATTCAGCGCGTTCTTCATCTTCATTCCGCAGCGGCGCAGAGCAGAGAGCACGTCAGAAACAGAGGACAGGGTGTGTGTGTTCATCTGAGCCTCATTGGTCTGTCACTGCTCGTCAATGTCAGAATATTTGAGATGACCAATCAAATCAAAGTAGGCGGGCTTTATGTTCACAGACGCTGCTGCGCGCGAATTTTAACCATTTTAACAGTGCAACTCGACGCGGACGGTCAAGTGCGAGATAAGTAAGTAGCTAAACTTAACATTTCATATTTGAGATTTTTTTAGGTCGTAAACATTAAACGAATGACTAAAAATAATCAGGCAAACTAATATAGTTTTGTCTAATTTCGCCATTTTGAACTGAAAATAGGCCTATGTAACGTGACTCATGTAATGTAATAATTAGTTTACTGTCATTGTGAGGGGACAAGACACATTAACAAAGCCGTTTTCATCATGTTAGGCACAAGATTAATAATGAATGTGTACATATTGAGAATATAATACAAATTGTAGCCTTTGGTAAATTAAAAAAAAGCTCAGCTTTGGGGGAAGAGAAAGTGATGAAGAGACTGAGAAAAAAAAGAAAGCGTGATGGAGATGAGAAGAGAGCAGGTATTGACAAATAATCTACTGCCCACTGACATGGTTTTAAAGCTATTTCTTATCCCTTTTTAGGGTCTTCAAACGTCTTGAAATGCACATATCAGACAAATAAAAAATTTGAACCCCCTACCAACCTCAAATTTAGGACCTCTGTGATTATAAAGCCCTGTCTACAGCCCTGTATTAGGCATAAGATCAATAATGAATGTGTAGCCTACATATTGTGAATGCATTTAATTAACTTAATTACCTTTAGTAGCTTTCAGTAAATAAACGCGTCTGAGAAAAGGATTCATAGGCAAAATCAACCTATCAGTTGACCCTCTGTTTACTTTCTTCACTGACAGACAAAAAATGAAAAGCCTATATCAGTCAAAGCTCAGCTTTAGGAGGGGAAGAGACAGGGCAAGATAAAAACAAAGAGAAAAAGAGTGTGATGATGATGAGGAGAGAAAAATAATCAGCTGCCCACTGACATGGTTTTAAAGCTGTTATCCAATTTTTTTGGCCTTCAAAACATCTTAAAATGCACATATGTAGATCAGAGAAATCAAAATTTTCTCGGGGAAACACCGAACCCTCTTCCGTACTTCACATTTGGGACCACAGTGATTATAAAACCCTGACTTTGCATGGTAATGAAACTGATTAATAGTGAGCATTAGATCCTAAACTAGTGTTACCTTTTTTTTATTTAAAAAAAAAAAATATATATATATATATATATATATACCCTCATTGGGGGCTTAGCCCCCCTAAAATGAAAATCCTGACACCCCTGCTACAGATGCAAACAGATGGAGGATAGTAGGTTTAAAACAAACTCCATCTAATTGTGAATTTTGAAGGTTTTATTTGATGATGATGATGATACAGTCATGCGTGAAACAATTGTGTGAGTTTGAGGAAGATAAAATTAATTAACTTTTTGAATTAATTTTTTTTTAAAGTCAGAGTTGAGTTAATATATATACTTTTTTGTTTAAAAAAAGTAAAAAAAAAAAAAAAATGTAATTATGAGAAGTGCCCTTTTTTTTCACTTGAGCCCCTGCCCCTCAAAATGTCTGTGCACGTCCCTGGTGGAGTGGGTGGAGTCAGGGCCATCGTCGGAGGAAAGAAGGTAGGACCTTTTGAGTTTTGTATTTTCAAAATCTGCCGGCCGTTTTGCAAATCACATACCCCACCTTTAAGGCAGAGGTGCACCTTGCACTTAGAGCAAACCACTCTGACGATGCCCTTGCAGCCAGGATTCTTGCACCTTCCTTTTGGTGCACCCATCTCTGGCCAGTGATCAAAGCGGTCAAGACGGATATATATTTTACTTTTATACTTTACTTTTACTTTACTTTATAAATATATACAAATATATATAAATATATGAGTAGAATACAACCATCCAACTATATCAGTGCATCCACACATTGTCATTCATACAAAGCTACTCTGCATTAGCATGGGCAAAATATTGTTCCATTGCCGCACAATGTTGCCATATGGCAACATACCTATTTTATTAAATAAAAAGGTAATATAAGTATCAAAACAATGTGACAATGATTGAAAAAACATTAGAACTTACCCCAGATGCTTGATGTATTTATTTTTCCTAAGAAATATGAAAAAAATAAGGAAAATCTTCACATATACACGAGCACTTTTTCAGCAGCTGGAGTCATCAAAAGTGTGTGAAAAGAATGACGTTGCAAGGGTGTGTGTAGTGTCGTGATGTCATCAAAGCATATCATTGGTTACCACCAGGTTCTACCATGAATTTAAGATTAATCAGAGCTCATATTTATTTTCAAATTTCAAGAAATGTCAAAGGAAAGGGTATGTTGCCATATAGCAACACCGTGCAGTAGAGGGTTAAGAGAAGATATCATCGCCCTTCACAAACAAGGAACAGGATACAAAAAGATAGCGAAGGCACTAAATGTTCCTATAGAGACACCTCTGGAAGCGTAGTTCATTTAAAAGTTAAAGGAACAGTGGTTACACTACCTGGAAAAGGAAGCTATCAACGGCTGCAACCAGAAAAATCCTTGAGTGACTGCAAAAGACCTGCAGCAAGACTTGGTGGTGCCAGGCACTGAGGTTTCAAGTCCCCGTGAACCGGAAGTTGCAAACGACTTTTCTCCAGTGTTGTGACGTATTTCCGAGAGAAACGGAATACTAAATGAGGCAAAATTGTGGGCGTGGCTTTTTTCCCAACTAGCACCTGATTGGATCTAGAAAAGTAGGTGTTTTCATTCAGCCTGTCTACTGTCAGTTGGAGGGGCGTGGTTTCGGATGTTAAGCAGACACCCAAACCGTCAAACCTACGTCATCAGGGAAGGTCCTCCAACGCAGAGGGGAGGGGAAATTTCAGATTTTGATTAAAGATTACGAAGCCAAAAAATTTTTTTGTGTGGATTGACTTGCATGGATGAATTGTTCACCACAAAACGATCAATTTAGCCAAACAAAGTAAGTATGGTCAATTTTGAATTCATGGGGACTTTCAGCTTGCACAGTAAGCCACTACTACTCTACTTAAAATCATATAAATAAGCCACAGAAGTTTTGGGATTATGTTCTGTGGAGCGATGAAATAAAACTGGAACATTTCGGCCCTATGGATCAGCGGTCTGTCTGGAGGAAGAATGAAGCATATGCTGAAAAGAACTCTCTGCATACAGTTAAGCATGGTGGTGCTCAGTGATGCTCTGGGGCTGCTTTGCATCATCTGGTACTGGAAACCTGTCAGGAAATTCTAGGAGAAAACGTCATGCCGACAGTGAGGAAGCTAAAGCTTGGGCGTCATTGGACCATCCAACAGGACAATGATCCCAAGCATACCTCATATTCCACCAAGGCTTGGTTGCAGAAGAAGTCCTGGAAGATTCTACAATGGCCATCAAAGTCGCCTGACTTGAACCCCATAGAAAATCTCTGGTGGGATTTGAAGGCGGCGGTTGCAGCATGCAAACCCAAGAATATTACGGAACTGGAGGCCATTGCTCATGAGGAATGGGGTAAGATTCCAGAAACTCTGCCAGAAGCTGGTGTCTGGTTACATATCTCGTTTGCAGCAGGTCATAACAGCAAAAGGGTGTTCTACTAAATACTAAAGATGCTTACCATGAAGGGGTTGAATAATTTTGAGACTGCAAAAGTCATTAAAAGTTGCATTTTCAGTTGAATATGGGGAAACCACTTGAAAAATTTGTTGAGTTAAGCTATTTCACATTTGTTCATTGCAAACAGCTGAAAATCTGTAAATTTTGCCAATAAACCTGATTTGCAATGGGGGTTGAATAATTTCAATTACAACTGTAGAATATATTTTTGTTAGCTGGGTAGACAGCTGTTTAATTATGTTAATATTATAGGTAGCGATGTCGCCTCATAGCAAGAAGGTCCCCAGTTTGAGCCCCGGCTAATCCAGGATTCCTTTCTGTTTAGAGTTTGCATGTTCTCCCTGTGTCAGCGTGGGTTTCCTCTGGTGCTCCAGTTTGCCCCACAATCCAAAAACATGAAGAGTGTAAATGCGTGTTTGGGTAACCATGTAATGTGGAGGGTCGGGGAAAGACCTGGTGACCTACCCCAGAAAAATCATCGGCAAGAAAATTCATGGACAGTCTTGCGTATGGCAAGAGATGGCCCATATTATCAGATACGACTGAAACGATTAATGAATGACTTTGTTTGCAGTCTTATATACATGTTTTTTTTATATGAGTGACTGTGTTTGGTTTTACTGTATATTTGTTTGTTCCAGGTGTATTGGTGTGGACCCTGGTGGCCTATAGTTTAATAAAGTCCTGGACATGACATTATGTTCTCACTTTTGTTCTGTATTCTGATATCTTTAGGATGTTGGATATCATGGCATTGACGTATTCTTTTATCTGAGTGCCGCAGGGCTTTTGGCTAATGTCACAATCTCAAAACAAGGACTGGGTAAAGTGTACAAGCTAGACATTGCTACTGTGGTAAGACTCATTCATAATGAAAGTAAAATCTTTATATCACTCATTGATGCTCAAGGCAACACCAGGGAGATGTAAACTTTTGAGCAGGATGATCAGTAAATTGTTCTTATTTTGGTCAAAATTATTTAGTACCGCTCTTTAGAACAAAATACCGTAATAACAATTTACACTGATTGTCCTGTTCAAAAGTTTACGTTGTGTAGCCTATAGCCCGCAGGGATGGGCAACTTCAGTCCTGGAGGGCCATTGTCCTACAGAGTTTAGCTTCAACCCTAATCAAACACACCTGAACAAGCTAATCAAGGTCTTCAGGATTACTAGAAAGTTACAGGCAGGTGATTTTTTCAGGGTTGGAGCTAAACTCTGTAGGACTGTGGCCCTCCAGGACCGACGTTGCCCATCCCTGCGTGTAGCCTGGAACTTTTTAATCAAATATTAGCGGACAGGTGACAGACTATTCAAGGCCTAAATGTAATTATAATGATTGATTTAAATAACTGGAGTGTAGCATAAGGTGTGTTTCATTCGTTTACAGGTGATGGCTTTCATTGTCACATTACTGTACTGGATTCATGTAATCCTCTCTGCTCTCCAATGGAAGTCCTCTTGAACTTGTGTAGTCCAATTTAAAGCCCTTTAAAACACTCATTAAACAGAACATCACTGCCAAACCCTCAATGAACCAAATAACAGACTACATATTGATTAGATTGTTTTTATGAAAGATATGCAGATGTACAGAACTGATTTTTACTTATTGTTCCATTTCTGGTGTTTGACACAATAACCAAGGTGAACAGTCTGGAGTTAGGACACTAATATTTTTGCTAATAATAATTTATGCAAATAGCAGATTATATTAAGTTACCTGTAAACAATGTTGTTTCCTGTTGAGTGCACAGTAGTGTAGACTTAGATGGCCAGATGGTGCCATTTTCGGTAAACCAGATATTTAAGAGCCGTCGCCCTATTTAGTGAAAAAGTATGAATTTCTGTAAAAAAAAATAAAAAATACCCAGGTAACCAAAAATATGTTCTATAAACATTTTGCTAACATTAAGTTACAAAAACCTTCTTTACATTCCATTTGATCATTTTGCAGACATTATGGGAACGTTACTTTTAAATGTTATCCATCTAAACATTCTGAAATAAGTAGCAACATTTAAAAAATATTATACGAACATCTAACAAAACAATTTCAGAAAAAAAAATCTTGCATGAACAGTGTATAAAAAAACATTTTTGTGCTAACATTTTGAGAATATTTTTAAAGGCCAGATAAATCTGAACGAACGTTCTATTAACGTTACTGGAAGAATGTTTGTTCATAAATTTGAGAGAACCTCGCTAGAACATTAGCAAAGTTCTGAGATCGTTCCTTGTTAGCTGGGTATCAGTCAAAACGATTATCTCTAAAGCAAACAAACCAACCTCAAACCAATCAAGTGAATATTGGGGATAGATCCTTACCTTAACCAGCCAACTAACCAGGTGAGCATCAGGAGCACACATCCTACTTTAACTAGCCATCCATCTTTAACCAACCAACCAACAATGGGATTTTTGAGGAGGTGCTCAGTATAAAACTGGGAGGAGAGACATGTTTGCACCGCTTCTGCATGGCCAAATACTTCCAGAGCATTCTGCAACAGATTTTAAACTGAGAATTAGATGATCTTTTCTGGTCTAAAGATTATGAAGTCTTTATAGTCCTTCAATGCCTCTGACATTCTGGTTATATCTGATGTCCATGAATGTATTTCAGCTTTGTTTGAGCTGTGAAAAACAAACAATTAATGTACTGAAAGTGTGTATCTAATCTGAAATAAGCCTTCTAAAAAAAATAAAACAGTTCCTGAGAAATCTTAGTCCATTATTTGATATCATAATGATAAGGAGGTACAAAAACTGTGAGAAAGTCAAAAGATGTATGTTCTAACAACTCTTTATGTAGAAATTTAAAAATTACTGGTCTACATAAAAAACATGTTTTACTTATCCAAACACCATCTTCAGTTGAAAACAAAGGAAGTAACTCTGGCAAATATACACACGTAACATGATCCGCACACGTCAAAGTCACATGACTACCAAGTTGTCCACATAATATTCTTGCCAGAGCTAATATTATTCCCTGTCGCTTACAGTGGTGAACCTCCTCTTGCTGTGGAGAACACTGATCTCTTCATACAGCCGGGTGGCACAGTTTCTAAAACAGGTGTTTGAGAATCTGGTCCTTTGGATGGACCGGACATTTGTCATTGGTTTAAAATACACAGGGATGCTATGCTTGGAGAAAACCCTTCTGTACTTCTCAGATACTCCAGTCACATAGGGAATGACCACACGGTTTATTACGGACAGTACGCACCCTCTGACTTGTTTTTTTTTCTCCCTCCTTTTTTCAAAACACTCAGAAATGACTATACTGAACCACAGGAACAAAACAACCAAACATAAGATGGAGAACAGACAACTGAACAAAGGAAACTGAGGACTTAAATACGCAGAGGGAACTAAATGAACAACAGGTGAACTTAATAAGGCTAACTGACTTAATTAGGCTAACTGGCACACACAAGGAAACTAGGGCCCCGTTTACACAAGAACGATTCCGGGTGAAAACGTAAAAACATTTTATCGGATGTGCCTTTTGTTTACACGGCAACTGCGTTTTGGGGGCTTAAAAACGCAAAAAAGTGAAACCACCCTCCAGAGTGGAAATCTTAAAAACGCTCCACCGTCGCGTTCCCGTCTAAACGGTAAAAACGCAAATCTGCTCACGGTGGCTCTCGTCGCGTCCGCATTTACGTCACATGCATGCGCCAGTACAGGAAAATAACAACCAACATGTCAGATTATTTCCATATGTCGGACCTTCAAGTTGCCCTAGCAGCTCTGAAAAAACATACAAGAGTCTTTTCAACAGTTGTACAAAATATTCTAAGATATTGGTGTTGTTGTGTGGCAGTGCTTCACATTGCCAACTAGCCGCCTGGAGTGCATACTACATCGAATTTCACACACTTTTGCGTCACCATATGCATGCGGATTTCCCAACCATAACGCTCGTCTAAACGCAGAATAGAAAGTGATAACGCAACGCCACTTTTGCGTTTTCTCTTCAGATCGTTTCCGAGTAAACATAGCCTCAGTCAACACAAGCATGGAACAGAAACAAACCAAAACAGAATATACACATTACATTACTATGAAACTATAGTCCAACTGTAGAGGGAGGGGGCTTAAGTGGCGGATGCAGAGCAGGGACATGGGACAAGCAGGGCCAGGATGGAGATGAAGGCAGAAGGAGCCAGGGTGGAACCCCCAGCAGAAGGGCCAGGACGAGGGACGGATGAGCCATAGGGGGAGCCTTGCCAGATGAAACTAGGGGAATGCCAGAACGAGACAAAGCCAGCTGGAGTGGAGACCCAGGTGGAGGCGAGGAACTGTAGGGACCGGGCAATGACGAAGGTCTTTGAGGGCAGGGAAGAGCAGCAGAAACGAGCAACCGAGGTGGAGCCAGGGGACCGGAGGACGGAGACGAAGCAACTAAGGACTAAGACAGAGCTGGATGGCAGGAGGAGCGTGCCGGAGCCAAAGGGTTGGAGGTAAGAATCGCAGCTGAAGTCCCAGAAGTCTATGGCGCAGGTAGAGTGGCGACTGACTAAAGCGGAGCCGGAGGGATGAGGAATCCCAGTGGAGACGAGGGGCAAAGATCCACGGTGGAGCCGACTTATCAACAGGTCAAGGTGCAGTGATCGGCATGGAGGGATGGAGCTAGTGGGTAGAGTCTCAAGGGCTGGACTGGTGAATACAAAGCCTAAGACAAATCCAGGCGGGGAGGTGGAGCCAGTGCGGGAGGAGCTGAAGGGCTGAGAGGAGACAGTGTAGGCAGGGCTGGAGTACTGGGCAGTACAGACAAGAATTTCAAAAATAACTCTATAGAATGAACCAGGACAGACAAATCTCTCAGGAATGACACTTTTGGCTAACACGGAACAGGCAGACATTTCTCATTAGGCAGAATCCAGCAGTATATTTAACCGTGGGCATGGGGTACTTTTTATTCCTGTTTGCACCATACCCATTGTTATGGAAATTTTAATATTTAGTTATTTGTAGTGAGATGCAATAAACCAGGTAGACCAAACCATGTCTTTCTTGAGTTTTATTCTCGCAAGAAGGCCATTCACATACAGACATCAGTTTTCTGCAGCGAAGGGCAAGCTTGCCTAGTGAGGACTGCCTTTTTATACATCACTAACCTCACTCTGCTGTTTTCCTGTTATGTTTATTGAGAAAGATCTATACCATTTAAGGAGACAAAAACATCTCTTATTCTCTAGACCACAAGACAGAGGGACCGTTTCTAAGAAATAGCAGGATGTCGAGTAACCAGGTGAGAGACAATTTCAGTTCATATGAGGTGACATTTGAAATAGCACACAGTAATTTACCACTTAGATCAGTTGTCTGTTGCATGCAAGCACATTGTTACATGTATATCCTGTGTTTCCCCCTTCATAGTGTTTTTGGTTCAGTCCTGTGTCCCAGTTTTCCCGCTCCTCGTTAGTGTTCAGTTAAAGCACCTGTGTCTTGTCATCATCAGTTCAGTTAATTACCTCATTATGTTCCTTTGTTTGCACATGCATTTATACCCTGTGTTCTCCTTCAGTCCTTGTCTGTTCTTGTTTACGTGGTTTCTGTGACTCCTGTGTACTGTTCATGATTATTAAATTCCTGTTTTCTGGCATTCCTTGTCTCCTCGTGCTTCCTACCACCACGTAACGTTACACATATACATGAAGTCAAATTATTTGCCACCACATTTCTCCCTTTTAAATATTATGAATTAACTTTAAATTATTTTACATTCTTTCATACGTGTGGTTGACATATTTGGCTGAAAAAGTTTTTTTTTTTTTAAATCTCAAATGCAAGTCACGGAACTCATTGGGTTATATTCTACCAACTCTTATATTTCCAAATATATATGTGGTCTTGTAGATTTTGTCCTGAAATGTACACTTATTCACTAGTTTATTGTCTTAGTGACTAAAATTGTCATGTGGTGTGACATGAATGTTATTGTGTATTCAATTAAAAAGGGGTATAATGTGATAATGTAAGTCAATTTATCCTGATTCTTTATCATTACTATATAAAAGTATAGCATTTCTTATGTGCAAATGTATTACATTTTGCATTATTTTACTTTATCAACACTCATAGAAAGACGTTTACTCGTAATCTTTCAATATACTTCAAATTAATTTGGGAATACCTGTTATAAAAGTACCAAAATGCTTGTAAACTTTGCTGGCACTATTCCCCATCTGTCACATTGATGATTTTATGATTAATATCCAAAATGCCTTCATTTTTTTCAAAAATTCTGAATGTCACACCAAATGACATGGTGTCATGCCATATAATGAATCACACCACACAACAATCTGTATGCAAAAATCTGTATTAGCTGGATTTAACAAACAACCAAACTTAGTTTGACAAGTGAATCATTGTTTCAGTTACAGCAAAATCACAAAATTGTTTAAAACAGTGAGTTCTACTCAAAGTAGCAAAGAATCATATGTTTATAACACATTAATTAAAGCTGCAGTCCGTAGCTTTTTTTGGGTTAAAAATGATCCAAAATACATATTTGAGAAAATACATAACCAGCCAGTGTTCAAAACTATCTGCTTGCCTTAGCTCGATTCAAAGCGGTAAGCTTGTAATAATGTTCTTAATTCCAGTGGTACTGGTGGATTTCCGCGGGAGATTCGAGCATGTCTTTGCGTCATTACGTCACATCTGTACACATAAAGAAGGAGTCTCGGCTAGTAGGATATATTGCGTGTGAGGATGTTGGAGGTGGAGATTTATAGCCTTTTCTCACAGCACTTGATATAATTAAACTTATTATGGCGGATCCAGAAAGGTTCAAACTACAATCACCAGTGACAACGGATTCACCCGCTGTAAAAATGCAAAAGACTTCGTTCGGACTTCGGAGTGGCTACAGAAAAAAAGAGACTGCAACCGGGCCCAAGCGAAAACAAGGATACATATCGGAAGGACATTACATGTAGTCACGCAATGCTGACGTTGTTAACATTAACAATTTGAGAACGAAGTATAATTTGCACAGTTTTGCGTGATATGATAACTTATAAGCGATTGTTAGATTTAATTAGCGCGATTTACTGCAATGTCAGAACCAGAACAAAAGTGGATGTTGCTTACTTGTTCAGATGACATTTTCCGGAGAAAATTCTTATGTTGGTCATACTTCCAAAAAGAATAATCTGTGATTCTGAATGCCAGTATTTTAATCTGCTGAATATTAACATGAATTAATAATCTTTAGTAAATCACTGAACATTTGTTTTGCTTGTCTTTCTGTATTTGCCATCTTTCACCATCTACTGAAATCTACCTCAAACTGAAAGATAAATTCAGAGAAGAAATTGTTGAATAAAGTCCTTATTTTGTTTGTTTTTTGGCGCACAAAAAGTATTCTCGTCGCTTCATAAAATTAAGGTTGAACCACTAGTCACATGGACTATTTTAATGTCTTTCCTACCTTTCTGGGCCATCAAAGTGTTAATTAAATAGCTGTCAATGTAGCCCCCGAGCCATAGGATTTCATCAAAAATATCTTAATTTGTGTTCCGAAGATGAACAAAGAACTTACAGATTTGGAACAACATGAAGGTGAGTAATTAATCACAGAATTTTCATTTTTGGGTGAACTAATGCTTTAATCCTTCCAGTTCAAAACATATCATCACTTCAAAGAAGAAATGCAATCTGCGTTTTTGTGAGACATAGACATCTCTGTTGGTTTATCAAGCGGTAACAAAATCAACCTTTGTAGTGGCAAAAAGAATGGGACTCATGCACTAACAAATTACAACATCAGATGTCGTTTAGGACATTCCATATTTTATTCAGCTGTATGTGTGTTCTGCATGATCTTACTCTTTTTCCTAATCAAATTTTGTTAGATTTTAAAGGGATAGTTCACTTTGAAATAAATGTTTGATATGTTTTAGCTTACCTCAAGGGCATCCAAGATGTAGGTGTCTTTGTGTCCACAGTATTTTCAATTTTGATATTTTTAGGTCAAACCGTTCTTGTCTGTCAGTCATATAATGCAGTCCTATGGGGTCCACCTCAAAGAGCATGCACAGAGAAGTCTAAATTAAACATGATTTAATGACTCGTAAATGTAAGTACACATTGATGGCCTAAGACACCAAACGAGCGGTTTGTGTGAGAAAACGAACAGTATTTATATCGTTTTTACTTCTTGTAAACACAGCCACGTCCAAGTGATCTGACGGCGCCGGCGGTTCGGTCTTTTCCGGAAAGCACCGGAAGTGATCTCTCGCGCGTGTACGTCACTCATACAATTGTTTTATTTTTTTGGAATTGTTTTCTTTTACGACGGTTTAAACATCCCGAATAAGCGCAAATTAGTACCCTTTTAATTAGCCGTCTTACCTTCAATCTCTGCTCTGTGTAAACAATGAGTGACGTACACGCGCGAGGTTTCACTTCCGGCGCTTTCCATAAAAGACCGAACCGCCGGCGCCGTCAGATCACTTGGACCTGGCTGTGTTTGCAAGAGGTAAAAACAATATAAATACTGTTCGTTTTCTCACACAAACCGCTCGTTTCGTGTCCATCGTGGCCATCAATGAGTACTTACATTTACGAGTCATGTGCATGTCTGTGCATGCTCTTTGAGGTGGACCCCATAGGACTGCATTATATGACCGACAGACAAGAACGATTTGACCTAAAAAAATCAAAATTGAAAATACTGTGGACACAAAGACACCTACATCTTGGATGCCCTTGAGGTAAGCTAAAACATATCAAAAATTTATTTCAAAGTGAACTATCCCTTTAATGACTTCACAGATTGTCATGATTAGCCAGATTTTCTTTTTGCCCTGTATTGAGAGCTTTAATCGGATTGCATGGGAATATTCGGACCTGGTCCGTCAAAGCTATCACACATTCTCTCTTATTTAGAGAACTGTTGCAACTATTATCAATTTGTAGCATCTAAGGTTGTCATTTCTGCATTAGGATTTTAAAACCCTCAAGTTTATTCAAGAATTATCCCTAGATTATTTATTATTTTTACAATAATGTAAGTAGTGAGAGTCCCTATAGTCTATATAAAGAGATTTATCTCTTTTCGATTTACATGTACCTGAAATATTTTTGAATAAATCAGCAACTAATCAAATCGTGAGATGTACAGTATATCATTATACTCAGCCCATAGTTTGATAGAATCAAACAAAATCATCACACAAACGGATTCTTACTCAACTTAAATTATTAGTTGGTCCACATCTTCTTCCAGGTGTGTTGATCATCTCGCATGGACATGACATCCCATCATCAGGGTGACTTTGCAAGCCGTTGCTTGCATGGATGAACACTTTCTTGTCGTTTCTTCTTATATTGTCCAGTGATTTTTAAATAAAGTGTTTTGTTTAAACACTTTACAACCTGGATGTTTTAGAAAACCATGAATCTTGTCAACATATGTCGCTATATTTCGTAAGGGCATCAAGAATCGTGGTGTTCCGCCCAGTAGGCCAACTGATTAATGCTGGACCTCACCCTATTTTTATACATGTTTATTTAAAGTTATGATGTCGACATAGTTGAAAACTATATGCCCTTGAAGAAAGCGGACACTCCTTGTCCTTATCTGTCCTTATAACTGTTTTTATACAGCAATAATTTTTCCACATTATTAACTGTTTTTGACTCTGTTTTTGGCTCTATTCACTAAGTAAACATCTTCCCTTCCACAGTCGAGTGTGTCTGTGTATTTGCGAACACCTGCGCAGCTGATTGACCTGAGTTCAGTATTACTCAACCCGTTGCCAAACTGCACCCACATACACGAAACCCGCGTTCCTCAACATCACAGCCCGCTCAGTGAAAGTGGAGAGGTCTGCGCTCTCCTAGGGTGTGTTCACACAGAGCAGGTTTTTCAGGTCTCCAGTGGACATTGAAAAGACGCGCCCGTGGCTTCGTTACTCCATTCATTCCTCTGAAGGATAGCGGGAGCGCGACGATGGCAGCGGTCACGCAACAGATGTCGAGCCTTCCCAGCGGACTCCGGATCTGCACCACCGCACCGGACATCCTCTACCTGCCCGAACTGGTGCGTGAACGGAACATTTAATGCTTTTTTTTTTTTATCCAGTTATTGTAAAATAGCATATCAGATGAATATGGGTAAATATTAAAATAATCTTTCAGAATATTTCTATCATTTTGTTAGCTAGGCTATTTATTTTTATATTTGACCTATTTATTTTTATGCTTATTTTTAAAGAAGCATTTTTTACTATTTTAACATTTGAGTGAAGGTAAGAGTAAAGCGAAACGTGTAAAAAAAATGCAATAGAAATAGGCCTACATATTTTTTAGGGCTTCAGTTAATTTAGTTTGTGGGGTAAAAATGTCTATATTTAGGCTATAGCCTACAGTTCCAGGTCAAATTTGATATGTTAAACTAAAGTAGCCTATTGGTGGTTCCACTTATTTATATTAAATAGGAGATAACGGTTGGAGAAGGGAAGTTCACATAAAAATTATTTTACGATTATTACATTTTAATTATTAGAATTTTATTCTATTCTATTTCTATAATTATTTTTTATTTGTATATATGTTTTACTACAAACTGTAATTGACTGCGGGTTTCTGGTGACATGAGGTCTCAGCCCAGCACCTCCACAACTGCAGCATTTGACACCGAGGTTAATGAGGGACACACAATAGGCTACACTTACGGAACCCATACACCTGAATTAACCTGTAACGATGGATCAGAGAATGGTGTTTAAAAAAGGGGCGTTTGTTTTGTGGTTGTGGTTCTTGTCTGAGGCTGAAGGGCATGAATGTGAGTTTAGGTCATGTAGGCCTATCAGATTCTAGCTCAAATGAAAGGCGAGATGAGTCTGTCTGTTTGGAGGATATGTGCAAGAGACAGAGATAACAGAGACGGTGAGTTTGCGTGCTTTTTCATATTTTCTTTGTGTTGAGTCTCTGTTACAGTTTACCACATTTTAGATATGGTAAACATAAATACGTGGACCAATGATGCACAGTCAGCCTGTCACTGTCAGACAACATAATGTAGGATAGCCTAATTATTATTTTATTTAGAGATTAAAAAATACCAAATAGTCTACATAATAAAATGCGTGGACATGAAATGATGATTTAAGCGCGGGGCAATAAATGAGAATACATTTAAGAGGAGCTGTCTGGCTTTAAGCCGAACATCACGTGAATAAACAGGAAAACAGAGGTGGACAGTAACAAAGTAGCCTACATTTACTTACTGTAGGCTACACTTTTTGAGTAGCTATCTGTAGCTACTTTACTTGAACTCGTATTATTTTTTCTGGAAACTTTTTACTTTAACTTCGAAGTTTCAAACTACATTTGAAAGACACATATCGCCACTTTTTACTCCACTACATTTCTGTCAATGTCCTTGAGTAAAAAGTAACGTCAGTCAGGGGCTGATTTTGGTTGCAGGGGTTGCATTTTGGTTGTAAATGAAAGTCGGGTTGACGTCAGAACCGATTTTCATTTTCAACCACAATGCAACGTCTGTCCAATGTTGGAGATTAACGTAAATTACGTTAATCTCCGTTGGATTCTGACATTCTGACGTTGGATTCTGACATCTTTCTGATTTTCCTTTTCAACGTTGGGTTTGGTCTTCTAAAATGCGAATTTTGTCATTGTTTTGGAGTACACTAGCTTATAGATGACAGTAAGGCTAACATATTCATACTAGCAAAAAAACTTTAAATAGGGCATTTGAGCCGATGGAACAGCCATTTGGGTGTCCGAAACCATTGTGGACGTTATTGAGAGCACTTATTCAATCTCACATTCAATCCCACTGGAACTGTGTTTTAGAAATACATTTGATATTGATATGAGGGTAGGTAGGCAGGCATATTCAGAGGCACTAGGTACTATGGCAAGCCGTTTTAGCTGAAATTGTTCCCATGCAGCGTTACTCGTCGTAATTGCATTTTTACTAGTAAGAAATCAATTAGAGAGCTCTACAATTCAATTCTTAACATAATTAAGATTAGAGAGCTCTCTAATTCAATTATTACTAGTTTGAATTACAATTACAGAGCTCTCTAATTCAATTCTTACTAACAATTCCAATTAGACAGCTTTACAAATTAATTTGTACTAGTCATATGTCTCCATTGACGTCCATTCATTTTTAATTACGGAGCTCTACAATTGAATTGTTACTAGTAAGAATTCCAATTAGAGAGCTCTCTAATTCAGTTGTTAGGCCTACTAGTAAGAATGCAATTGCAGAGCTCTTTAATTCAATTACAGAGCTCTGCAATTATACATATCTTTAAGTCTTTTTTTTGCTAGTAAAAATTCAATTAGAGAGCTCTGTAATTGCATTCTTACTAGTAACAATTCAATTGTAGAGCTCCGTAATTAAAAATGAATGGAAGTCAATGGAGACATATGACTAGTAAAAATTAATTTGTAGAGCTCTCTAATTGGAATTGTTACTAGTAAAAATATAATTAGAGAGCTCTGCAATTGTAGTTCTTACTAGTAATAACTGCTACTAGTAAGAATTGAATTGTAGAGCTCTCTAATTGAATTCTTACTAGTAAAAATGCAATTACGACGAGTATCACTAGGTACAATTTAAGCTAAAACAGCTTGCCATACTGTAGGCTATTACATACAACAATGCAACAATAATAAAACAATGCATTGACATTTACTTTTTTTTTTACTTAAGTACTTTTAAAAACGAGTACTTCTGTACTTTTACTTAAGTAAAAATCAGCCTTTACAACTTTTACTTGTAACGGAGTAATATTTGACCAGTAGTGTACTTTCACTTAAGTAAGGTTGTGTATTTTGTCCACCTCTGAAAACAGGTCTCAACGTCTCATTGCATCAGATTGAATGTCTGAGAAAATGTTAACAGCAATACGTACAGACGGCGATATGGACCTTAATAGTAGGCTCAATTCTTGCGCCACTCCTGTTCAACCTGTATATGCTCCCAATGAGCCAAATAATGAGAAAGAACAAAATTGCTTACCATGCAGACGACACACAGCTCTAGCCCTATAGCCTAACGACTACAGCCCCATTGACTACCTGTGCCAATGCATTGATGAAGTAAACAGTTGGATGTGCCAAAACTTTCTTCAGTTAAACAAAGACAAAACTGAAGTCACTGCGTTTGGAAACAAAGATGAAGTTCTCAAGGTGAATGCATACCTTGACGCTAGGGGTCTAACAACTAAAAATCAAGTCAGGAATCTTGGTGTGTCTCTAGAGTCAGACCTTAGTTTCAGTAGTCATGTCAAAGCAATAACTAAATCAGCATACTATCAACTGTAAAATATTGCAAGAATTAGATGCTTTGTTCCAGTCAAGACTTAGAGAGACTTGTGCATGCTTTTATCACCAGCAGGGTGGATTATTGTAATGGACTCCTCACTGGCCTTCCCAAAAAGACCATAAGACAGTTGCAGCTCATACAGAACGCTGCTGCCAGGATTCTGAGCAGGACCAGAAAATATGAACATATCACACCAGTCCTCGGGTCTTTACACTTGCTCCCAGTTACATTTAGGATTGATTTTAAAGTATTATTACTGGTATATAAATCATTCAATGGGTTAGGACCTCAATATATTGTAGATATGCTCACTGAATATAAACCTAATGATCACTCAGATCATTAGGATTACTGATGGAGACACACCCTCAGCTCCACTGACTATGGCTGCGTCCGAAAACTGGTAAATGCTGCCTTCAGAGGACGCATTCCAAGGTCGTGAGGCACGTCTGATTCATGGTCCGAATGCAATGTTTGTTTCACTTCCTGTTTCCTGAGATACCTTCATTTTGATTGATTTTTGAAGGCAGCATAGATCTATCCTTCGCTGCCTTTGATATCCCACAATCCTGTGCTTTCCATTCTGTGACAGTTGAGCTTTAAAAATAAAGATGGCGTCTGAATGTTGTGGCTGTCTTCATTTTGTGTGTAAATGTAAATTTTTGATCAACGTTTTCCACTTACGATGTAATTTCAAGTGAGAAATTACTATTGTAGTCATAAAGCTTGCTCTATTTTGCTGTATATCATTAAACCGTTACGCTGCCTCAGAAGTCTGTCCGAAGAGGTACCTTCGTGCGCAAACGCAAAAGCCTATGTGAGACTAGACAGTCTTTTACAGACTTTGTTTTACAGTCTATTCTAGAGACTCTCTGGGTTTGTGTTGTGTATAGACAAGTTATGTGGAGTGAGTTTATCATTAATGTGTGTTAATAAGAATAAGTGTGTTAAACGGCTAATCTAAATCAAAGGTCTAGTCTGGTTGGTTGCACTATGGGCATGCGCAAATTACTATACTGAATTTGCATGTGTGTGTGTTTGTCATACAGGTGTTTGGAGGGTTAGTATGGATCCTGGTGGCATCCACATATGTGACTCCGAATAACCCTCTGGGATGGGTGATGTTTGTATCAGTCTTCTGCTTTGTGATGACCTTCCTCTGGCTCGTCATCTTCGCATGTGGAGGGCACAAAAACAGCAGCGCCTGGGCTACGGCGGTGAGCAGAGAACAGATTATAGTGCGAGTTTGTGGGTGTGTGTATGTGTGTCATTTGGGCCTCTAGGACATTTTTATTGTGGTGTCCAGAGGGGGGCCTTAAAAATATACACATACCTACACAGTTACACAATAAAACATACACTGAAAAAAAAAGTGGTAATCTGCAATCATTTCAAGGATCTATTTCTATATCTAACCCACAAAAATGACTTATAATATATTACAATATATAATTGTATTAATAGTAGACTTTTTATTTAAACCGAAACAATTTTATTTTGGCGAACTGGCTTTGATGATGTATTCTGTGTGCAGGATTTTATTTATCACCTTATTGCTGTTACGTTCTATCTGAGCGCCTCAGTGAGCCTGGCTTATGTGACCATCAACATGAAATTTGCAGCAGCAGTCTCTCCCTATAATAAGTACTATCAAACCGACATTGCAGCTGTGGTAAGCACAAAATACACACACTTTGTTATATGTTGATGTATGTTGACGGTGAATAGTTTTTTTTTTTTTCATGCTCATTTCCCCCATTTTCATATAACGGGGGCAATAATGTTTTTTTTTTTTTTTATCAATCAGTCACAATGCAGACTGCACACAGATATGAAATGGTTAGATTTGAACACATTTACAATGCAGAACAAAACTTTACTAAAAATGATTTAATGTTTAAAAATACCGGTATACCTGAATTGCATACTGAAGAAACAACTGAAGCAAACTGACTTTAGGGGGAACAGTTTATGTGCTCTATATAGAGCTATAAGGCCATCTAGTGGCAAGAGTCATAAAATAATTGTAAAAAAAAAATCAGCAGAGACACCCAGTGTGAGACTTTTTGACAAGTCTCTTTGACAAGTTGTTATAAAAATTTTTTGCATAGTAAATTAACATAGTAAATAGTAAAATCTCCAAAAAAAAAGCATTAAAAAATAGAACAAATATCAAATTAAGTGATATAAGTGTTATAATAAGTGATATATATATATATATATAAAATAAAAAGAAAATCGGGCTTCGGGTCATTTTGACCCACGAGGGAAGGTTACAGGTAAGGGAGGAGAGGATGAGGGAACACTAATCATTTATAAACACCGTTAAAGGTGATCTTTAGCAAATCCAAAAATTAATGTTAATTTTTAAAATGATTTTTAAAGCCGTTTAAATGTTTGACTGAATTTTTCCCCTCTCTCCTTCAGGTGTTCTCTTATATTGCCACATTGCTTTACTTCATCCACTGCATCCTTTCTGCTTTGCGGTGGAAATCCTTCTAATCAAAGAATCTGATCAAAAGGAAATCATTATGACATAAATTGAAAAACATTGTAAAACTACTGGGGGCCGAGAGAGATGAATCTCAGGGGTCAGTCCTGACTCGGCACCCTCTACTCAAAAACCACAGCAATCATGATGGAATAATCCCATTTACACTTTTCATAGATTATTCTGACCTTATTGCTTCTGTAATGATGATGCTTTCTTATATTTGGTAGAAGGGAAACTTTTTAAAATGGTATCTGTACTAGTATGATGACTCCCTGTGTAGATGCAGATGAAGAAACAACATGAGGGTTTTTTTGTATACTTCTTGTATCTTTGTAACAGATAAATACATTTTTGTATATTTAGCTACTACACACTATGAACAACATAATATTTTAATAAAAGAATATGAACTAGACATAATTCCCAGTGTAATTAATTCCTGAGGCTGATAATGTTTGGCCTGTAAATATGACTATATAAATAATGCATTTTGATACAGGCACATTAAGTCAGTCACACGGTCTTAATATTTTCTTATGTTGAATGCATTTTGTAAAGTGTAATTTATTTAGTTTTTTTTTTAAAAAGCTTGCATGATGTGAGACCAGCTTTTGAGAGTAACATTCAAGTGTCTAAACTTTCTAGTAATGTAGGGAAAGTCCCACATCCAGCTGGTAAGCTTTTTATACAAGAGAAACAAAAGCTGACATGTAAAGGGGTTTTAATGTAGATTTATTGGTGCATTTACAGTTTTTAGCCATGTGTAGGTAAGTGAGAACAAAGTCTGCATTCACTTCCACGCTCCTCGTTCATGTGTATGGACACATCAACACATTTCTGGGGCTACTTCTGGACTTTTACTGTTTGGTGAAATGGTAGTTTAGCAGCATGGTTCCAATCCAAGCACATGTGACATGCCCCAACACTCTTCCCAGCAAACGGTTGTCAGTTCGGTACTAGAGAGTCGGCCTGCAGTGCGTTTTAGCTGGACATCCCTGTTCAGATCACCAGATGGTCCTTTTAACCCCTGCCCACACTGATCTCTTAACACCCTGTGCTGCCTTCACATCAGCCCAGTGCAGACGTGGGTTAGGCACATCGTCCTCGGCTTCAGGTTCCTTACGGGCGCCGAGCTGCGGTCGCGCCACCACGATGGGCAGAGGGCCCTGTTCGGCCCTGAACTCCACCACATTCAGCTGCTTTTTATCAGATAGATTCTGATGAGTCTCCTGTAGAGGGACAGAGTGTCCTTAGTTTCCTGTGATCATGCATACTTAAGGTCCTAGTGAACAATGGATTAGTCTGTACTAGTGATCTCTCTCTCTCTTGGCACAATTCCCACTTCTTCTGGGATCCAATGAGAGAGGACTCGGGATTGCAGTGATGACCGGAATTAAATGGATTTCGCCTGAACTCTTTCCGTTACTTTAAAAAAGGGTTATCAAACAGCACAAATGCTGCAGGTGAACATCATTTGAGTAAAAACAACAACAACTGGATCACTGGAGAGAAAGTATACTAGCCCTTTTTTGCTTTGCTTGCACATTTGAAGTAGCATTTCAGATTACACAATAAATCATCCACAATAAAATCTTGTTGTGACAGCTTACACACTATGAAATACATGACTGGCGCCACCACGTGTTCCTGGAACAACATTCCCATCAACCATCAATCTGATTTTAGTGTGAGAGTAAAGAATGGAGTAGGGGCTTAAACAACATTGTTAATGACCCATAATATCTTTATGACTTTAGGTAATTAATAGTTGGGTTAGGGGTAGGTTTATCACGATGCCAAAATTTCATTAGTCAATATTTACATATACCAGTTAAATCTCAGTAATCTTGATAATACTAGATACTTATTTAAACCAGTTAAATATTATCATCAAAATTACAACAATGGCAAGTATTTTTCAACAAGTAAACATTGCTATATTTTAAGCAAATAGTCAGTAAATAGTCTACCAAAAATGTTGATGCAGGGACACACCATACTTGGCAAAATCATGGTCACTATATTAAACAATCCACTGAGATGTGTACAAAGCCTGATCTTATAGGTTATGGTACTGTTAATATCTCTCACCTGATTGGCCAGGCCATGGAAGAGAGCCCTGGTGATGTTGAGGAGGTTGACCGAACCGTCTACTTTTGCGTACATATCCTCTATCCCAATCAGTTTACAGAGAGTGATCACTGCCCGATGACAATGCAGACCATAACCTGATAGAGAGAAAACAATAGCGGGAGAAGGTAAAGATCTTTTACATGCTTTTATTTAGTTAGTTTTTTACTTTTGAAAAGAAAATTTAGTCAAGAGTTTGTCAATACTGTCATGTTCATTAATATCAGGTAATTTTATTGAGACTTAAATGGCACAATTTAATCAACAAAAATAACATTTAAAGATAGAGTTCACCCAAAATGAACATTCTGTCATCATTTACTCATCCTCATGTCGCTCTATGCCTTTCGTTCTTTTGTGGAGCATAATAGAAGATCTTTTTAATAATGTGGGTAACAAAACAGTTTCAGGTTCTATTGACATCCGTTGTTTTTTCGTCCATACAGTGGAAGTCAACAGTAACCGAAACTGTTTGATTACCAACATTCTTCAAAAAAAAAATTCAAAAGGAAAAAAATTGTCAAACAGGTTTGGAATGACCTGATGGTAGAATTAAATTTTTTGGGAGTACTATCCCTTTAACTAAGACCATTATATGTGGTTAGGTAGTACATTAGAGACCATGTGCATTATTAATACCTTGCTATTTTTTATCTTGACATTTTCATTAAAATTGTTTATCATCACATTGCATATCTAGTTTCATCTTGAAATCAAAAAATCCTTAGTCAATTGACATTTTCATGGGTGAGATTAACACTGGAGGAGAGAAAGTAAAAGAACAGACATCCAGAGTAAGTGTGATCCCACGGCTGTGTTCAAGAACAATATTAAACACACATTACAAGACAGTCTACAGATGGGAAAGGTGGCAGATCAGGTTCCCTGCGAGTTCCAGGTCCAATCATAACAGTTCCCGCCAGGTTTCATTTCTTAAGTGTCAGAGGTAAGACGTGGACTTTCACATCAGAGCTGAACTCAGAACTCCATTTCAAATACGAACATCATAATTTCAGCTCTGATGTCTGAAATCATTAAATCCATTGTGGCTCAGACTAGACATGAAGGGAAATCTGATACATTTGCTTGACAGTTTGAAATGACATTTTTGCACCATTAACATGCAGTACTGACTGACATCACAAGTGATGCACACAGTCCACAAAATCAGAGATCGTTCCCCTCAAAATCTGATCCAAAGTGGGCACAGTAGCATCCTACTAGATCTTCATAGCAAGTAAAAGAGTCCTATTTAATCTACAGAAACATGAAACAAAGTTTTGGACTTGGAAATGTGATGTATGTATGTGGAAACAGATTCTCTTACATGAAAAGAATCATACTGCAAAAGATACAGGATGAGCTCTAACATACTGGGCACAAAGCTCTGTTTTTATGCAAACTGAATGATTGTGTTTGAGTTACCTTTGTTCTGTTTCTTCATTCTGAGTGTGGTCCTTTTAAACGTTGACTCCATGTCATGATATACTGCACATAAGGATGAAAAGATAAACAGTGACAACACATAGAAAGAGGATTCATATGACAAACTCAGTCATATGACACTTTGTCGCTCGAGTATAAACCTCTGTTAAAAAGTTTAGTTTTTTATGCTTTTGAAAAGTCTTATGCTCACCAAATTTGATTTAAAAAATACAGTAAAAACAGTAACATTGTTCAGAAATCATTCTAATATGCTGATTTGGTGCTTAACAAACATTTATTATTATTAATGCTGAAAAAAAGTTTTCGTGATATTTTTGTGATAAATAAAATTTCAGGATCTCAAAAGAACAGCATTTATTTGAAATAAAAATATAAATAAATGCATTGTAATTTTAGTAAATTACATAGAAAATAGAACTATTTCGAAAATAGTTTTCTTTTTTAAATGAGGTAACCATTTTTTGCGTTAATGTACAACTGATAAAAAAAACTAAATAAAAAAACAGTAAAAATTGAATATTAATGGCATTGCTTAATTTCATTTTGCCAGAAAAATCAATGTGAAAGTGTTATGAATTCAATATAAATCACCAACCCCCCAAAAAGAGTCTCTCAAAATACAAACATTAAAACATGGAAGCTACATATGTAAATGATTAATGCTGCGACAGTAGCATCCTTACTAGAATCGTCTTAAACTGCACATATACAGGAGTGATTTACAATGTCTGTTTGTTATATGATAGACAGTGACGCACGTGTGTAACACTAGCACGCGCACACAGAGTAGAGTGTGACTCACTGGTATGGTTGTTGTATCTCTCGATGTAGTAGAGATAATGCATGGCTCGGTTCTTTGCCTGTGAAACAAAGCAGCGTATTTAATGTTAAGATGATTTCACTGTAACCTGATTTGGTAACTCTAACACTGAAATGCTGAAGGTTCAAATCTGTTAAGTGTGCCATGGGAACTGAGGAGTTTTTGAGCTCACAGCCCAGTTCTGTCATTATTGTGCGCTTGAGCAAGTCATTTAACCTCAGGTTGTTTGAGAGGAGAATTGTGCCTGCAATGAGTGTCCGTTATGTGACTTTGGGTGGGCGTGAAATAATGTATGCATGTGACTTGTGGCTTACTTTTCTAAGTGCGGTGTTCTTGTCTGCTGCTTTTCCCAGTGCAAACCCTGCAGAGAACAAAACAGCTCATCGAGACTGATTATGGCCATTGTATTTTTCCCAGCCTCATATTAAACTACTGCATTGTTCCATATACTCCAGACTTAAGTGCAAAAGTGCATATTTTCAAAACCGACTAGTCAGTGAGTTGTCTGAACAACTAGTTGAGGCTACTTTAACAAAGAACACCTGCTGTGAACACACAAGGCTTTCTCACTTTATGAAGGACAGAAATTGCAGGGTGTAAATATTTATTGATAATATTATAACAATAGTTTATATTATTAATTAATAGTAAAGGACCTTTCCAAGTTCAAGCTTGCTATATAGACTAGCAGTAACAGAAAAAAACAATATGCAAAATACATAGTAAAAACAGATTATAAGCCATTTACTGTGTGATATAAATAATATTAATAATAACAATAATTATTATTAATAACATTTATTTAATAATAATAATAATAATGTTTTATTTATAAATTATTATTATATTATTAATCTTATATTTTGTTTATAATTTTTATGATATGGATTGCTGTGTTATTTTTTTATGAGTGAATTTATTGCTAAAAATGCGGAAACCAACAACAACAAATGTATACAGGACCTGAATCTAGATTAAGAAATTCAGCCTAGAGAATCATCATTAAAGGTGCACGTGTCCGGATTTACCTGCGACTCCATTTCCATTGCCCACAGCGACCAAAGCACTGATGGATCTCTTCCTGCTCTCTTTGGCTGTGACATTAAACACACTCTTCACCTGTCAATCAAATAACAAACATCACATATGATGGCCAATAGCTGCAGGGGCTCGATTTCAGTTAAGTGTACTTCCTTAAAGCAACCAGCAGGAGGCAGTACAAACCTATTGGAAAAGGCTAATATGCTCCATTCAAACATCTCAAATACTGCAAGTCAAGTCACCTTCCTTTATATAGTGCTTTTAACAATATGGACTGTTTCAAAGCAGCTTTACAGTGATAATAGGAAATTAAAGTAACAGAGATTGTTTTGGCTTTACAGCAGCTCTATAATAAAAGTTATTGTCCAGCTAAAGTTAGTTTTGATTGATTCACTTCCGTTGCAAAGATCATCAGTTATTAACTTAGGGGCCGCTAACATGACACCGTTCTAACAGAAAACCCTTAATGCGTTCCGGCCGCTCATCCGCACAACACCAGTGCCTGGTGGCTCGAGAACGCAAACCTTGAAATTTTTTTTTTTTTTATTATTATTATTTGCAGTCGTTGTCTCACACACACACTCTAGGCTGTAGATGTGTGAGTAATTGTATAGTATAAAGTAATACAGAATAAAAGCATTCTTGCTCCCGCTCCTTACTGAAATCGGTTATGTAAGGTTTGCTGTAGGAGTATTATTGATATGATGAGATCTTTGTGCTAAAAGAAAAAGCCACCCACTGGCAAGAACTAAACATGTTCAGAGGAAGTTATAGGGTGGATTTAAGACCGTTTAAAAAACTCAAACACAAAAGTTGTATAGCTGATTATGTCCTAAACCAGCAGTCAGCAATCTTTTGAAGTGCCATATCTGGTTTCATTATTATATGTGTCGATACATACTCGTCATATTCAGCAAGAAAACTTTGCTTTAAAACCTTAGTTGCAGTAGTCTCCTCTTTTTAATTATAAAGTATTATTCTGACAGCAAAAGAACTAGGCTACATCAAGTAGTACATCAACCCACTAGGCCAGTTTACATGGTTTATCCACACTGCATGGTTCATTTGGATTATTTGGCTTTCATACAGTTCATAATTAAATAGACAAGGTTGTGTGAGGATAAGGATTACTACAAGAGGTAGTTCCGCATGCAAACACAAGGGAGTTTAACATCTATATAGTAAACAGCTAAATAAAAAAAACAGTATTAATCTCTCTTGTGCCAATGGTTAAAGGTCCCCTGACATGAAATTATCTCTTTCTGAGGTTTTTTAACATTAATATGAGTTCCCCTAGCCTGTATATGGTCCCCCAGTGGCTAGAAATTTCAATCGGTGTAAACCGAGCTTTGGCTATCTTTCTCTGCCTTTGAGAAAATGAAAGCTCAGAAGGGCTGATCTTGAATCTCCTCCTTATGATGTCATAAGGAGGAAAGGTTACCTCCCCTTTCTCTGCTTTGCCCGCCCAGAGAATTTGGCTCGCCCATGAGAAAATGAGCTAGGAAGTACGAACGCGCGAGCGCGATTTGAGTTTTTCCTAGAGAAATAGCTTTGAGATTTGAGTTTTTCCTCGAGAGATATCATGGCTTGCAAACGAGCGAAGCATGGCAGTTGATCAGTGTTCGGATGTACAAATGAACACAACAGTATTTTTTAGTTCCTTCATCCGAGCCTCTGAAGAAACAATGGGTTAATTTTATTTTCTCTGGAAATGCGCCGACACAACTTCTCAAAGTTTTGTATGGTCCAAACATTTCACAGACAATTTCTGATGTGTAGCCTAATTGTTCAAGTTCAGACAGGTAATCTTTCTCTCAAAATCATCCAATACTGTTTATGCATCAGTAAGTCAAGCCAGTGACTAAAAGATCAACTTCACATCGTTTCTTTTAGTAGGATGAAAATAATCTTATTTAAATTGTGAACAAATTATGTACAGAAAGCAATCAAAGAACAATCTTTCTACACAGCGCAAGTTTATCTGGACAACTCGTTATGAAATCAATGACGCACGTTACACTGCACAACAAAGCTCTTACTGTACATCATCGTGTTTGCATTGGTGAAAGCATTAGAGAGAGTGCAGAAACTGCGTTGCAATGATAAGATCTTTATCTCGCGATCAACAGACTGTCATCTGCTTGCTCAAAGCTCATCACGGCAACATTTTATGTGATGGGAATAGATCTAAATACTTAAACTTCTCACGATTCGTTCATCTCGATAGCTATAATAGTAAAAACGTGTAATAGCTGTAGTAAAAGTATTCAAGAGAGTTTCACATGTAATACGTAGCTATTTCATATGCAAGCATGTCAGCCAATCACAGCAGTGGCCGGTTACACTGAATCCCACAGCAGACACGCCCCTTCAAACAGAGCGTTCAAATCAGAGGCTAAAATCAGGCTAGGAAAAATGCCTTTTATTTCTAAATTAAAGACTATTTTTGATCTAAAAAAAACATACTAACATTATAAGGGCAACCCAGGAAAAATTATAAAACAATAAAATAACCCCATGTCATGGGACCTTTAAAAAATGTTGTGCCAATGGTTACCAATTTTCAGCCAATGGTGGCACACATGCATAAGATTGCCAAGGGTGGTCCTAAATCTTCAGTATCATTCAATTTCACATGTTCAGCTGTTTTTCCTGTTTATCAGTGATTCTTCTTAACCCTTTTGGTCACTTTTTGAAATCCAACTTCTTACAATTAAAACCTACACTTTGGGATCTCATTACAAGTGCATAACTGAAAGAATACAACACTGTTCAAAAGCTTAGGGCTTAAGATCATACTGACCCCAAATGATCCATGGACACTGTTAAGATTAACTAATTTTACAACTTAGTCAGTATTTTTACCTCAATACAAGCCAGTAAAAGGTATATCGATAAATGGGTTATTTCTAGAATCCAAGCATGTAAACTATCACCCACAACCCCATCTGCATCTCTGGTACTCCCAGGTTGAGAACCACTGCATTTGTGCATCCAATGAAATACATGTGACTACTTCATTATCTCACACTTACTTAGATCGCTAGATATTATAATTGGTGACACTCTCTCTAAGATCCACTGTAGTCATTTGCTCGGTTTCTAGATCACCGAGGTCTCAGTAATGGCAAACCGTGCTATTCAAATGGAAGCACTAAACAAAAATGATGATATGGGACAAAAAGAAGAACAATGTTTACTTAAAAAGAGAGGGAGAGATGGGTGGGGGAGACTCCCACCTGCATTTGGTCAGTGTGATGCTGAAACACATACCATCTGTTCAGACTGCTTAGACAAACACATACACACCACCTTCAGTAAAAGCAAAACATTGAAGGAAAACCCGAACACAAACAGTTCCAAATAATGACAGAGGTTTGTATAGACACATAACTGTACACATCTGCTTATTAGCTGTACTTGGTCTAGGTCATGTTATTATGCAATCACTGCAACCGTTGTCCTAACCCGCAATTATAATTTTAATGAAATGCAACCACTCCATCTCTGTATGCTGCTCAGGGATAAATTTTTTTTTTTTTTGAGTGTGCTTATCTTTGCTAATCATCCATTATAAATTAAATGTACTACATCCTCACAACAAAGATATGTCAGACACTCTCTCTAAGCAAACCAAGATTATATAATCTAGCTCTTCTCAAATCCCATTTGTAATTAGAAATAGTTTCCAATTGTTTCCTATATTGTTGCAAATTTGGGTGTCACATTGCTCATTTTGTATCTTCTAATACATGCTAAAGAGAGCTGTCGTGGAAATGTTAAACTATATATATTAAACTAACCAGGTTAGACTAACATCTAACCTTATTTAGCATCTAACATTTGAACAGAATGTACTGTACGAAACCAATGGAAAACTTTGACTTTGAGTGTGTGCGTGTGTGTGTATAAATAACAAATATGGGAAATGAAACAATCTAGGTTTGAAACCTTGTGATTATGAAGTAATGAAGAACCAATGAAATTGTAGAGAAATGATATAATTCATCATGTAATTTTCGCCCATACTCCTTTTCTATAGAAACTGTTTTATTTGTATTTACGGTGGGATTCTCAATGGGATTTGTCTGAGATCCACCGGCCATGCTTATTGCTTCTTTTCGGGAGATTCTCTGAGAACTGCTCAAGACTCCCGGCTGTGATAAAGAACATTTAAAGGACAATTACTCAAGTCTGTCTGTCATTTAAGCTGCGCAGAAAAATAACAAGTAAGTTAGAATTATCGTCTCAGCAGTAGTCGTCTGGAGACACGCTGGAGTATAGGATTTAGATTCGGCAGTAGTCGTCTGGAGACACGCTGGAGTAAAGGATTTAGACTCGGCAGTAGTCGTCTGGAGACATGTCGGAGTATAGTTAAGAACAAAAAGCTGTAGTTGTCTGGAGACACGCTGAAGGGTTATCGTAGCTAAAGTCAAAATATATAGACGCGCTAGCGTATAAGTTATGCTAGTATAGTTAGTTTTAGGGAAACAAATCTAAAATAGTTAGGTTTGAGAGGAGAAAATCCATTACAGAGCATAGCACAATGTAAACCACATTGGTGAGAAATTGTCTGTTTGTGTAATGAAATGATGCATGTATGGAACTGGGCATATTGTGTAAAGTATGTCTAGAAAGTAATCTTGACCAGTGTAAAATATGTAGACAATGCAACCTTGGCTACAGCGTAAAGAAGTGTTTCAATCAGTGGGTCAACCCAAAAGTGGGTTTTGAGTGGCTCATGGAGTGTAGTCAAAGAAACAACAAATGTTTTTTTTTTCTGCAAGACTTATATTTTGAAAGAAGTGAAAGAAGTGAAAGCATGAAAGCTGTTGCCTCTTCTTAAAGGTGCTCTATGTAACTTTTAGCGGCCTCTAGTGGTGATGTTTCAGATTGCAACCAAATTTTACAAGAGCGCTCGTGCTCGAACTCATAGACAATACCGTCTATTACGCAAATATCTCGGCGAATACTAGACGGATTCGGCGAGCACCGAGCTCGTTGGGACCATCTAGTCGAGCTGAAAAGAACCATATAAGTTCCATAGTTTTTGGTGGTGTTTTCGCAGAGATATTAGCAGAAAACCATCGGGCGCGCTGCAAAATTGCGGACGCCAGTGACGTCACGATCTCAGAAGAAAATCGCTCGTATCTCTGGAACGCAAAGACCCAGATAGCTCAAATTCGGGGGAGGAGGTCCCAGGGGAACCCTTGCCTGAACGCTGGAGTGGCGGGCCTCGGGGATGCCCCCTACCGGATCGCCGTTCGCTGGGACCCCCGTTTTCGAACGGCTATAACTCGGGGAGCCGGGCGAGTTGGACCTCGGGGGTGGGCTCGTTCGAAGACCCCGTCCAGCACTACGAACGATTAGAGTCTTGGGAATATTGATCAAAGATTGACTGAGATATAAGCCGAAAAACGTGCGCCTTTAACCGGATGTAACTCCCTGACCGTCTACAATAGACTGTATATAAGGAGAGAGGCTCGGGAGCGCGCATCTATGTCACATCCGTTGGATTTCGCGGTAAATCCGACCCAGAGACTTCACATAGAAATAGGAATACTGGCCTTCAGAGGTAATAGCAAAACTCGACAAGTGGATAATTTTAATGTGTGATTACAACCCCTTCACACACAGGCAATAAAAAAAGGATTCATTTTAGTAGAAAAGTTACATAGAGCACCTTTAAAAGACTTTGCTCTTCTGTCAGACAGAACACACTTTTCCATTCCACTGCGCTAGTTTTACAGTGTATTTTTCTATGTAAACCTGCTAGAAGGACATCGGTTTTTGACCGATGCGCTAGAGTCTTTATTATGTTTTTATTATTATTTTAGAGTTATTATGGACAGTGTCATTATTCATTATAGGTGTAAAAACTGGTAGAAAGTGGTCAGCAAAGAAATCTGTAGTAGAGGCAAAGGGTGCCCTTCAAATTGGGGATATCGTGGGACAGGTACAGCATGGAAGAGGGGGTTTTGGGCTCAGTTTAGCTCCTCCTAAATGGCACAAGGCAGGCCCAGCTCAAAGGAGGAAGCTGGTAGTCAACGAGGTGCGTAAGCAGGAGGAGAGGATGAGGTGTATAAAGGCCATTTCCCAGGCCAAGCAGGGAGAGTGGATGAGATGGGAGAGTGTGGAACAACGTAAGATGGGCTGGCAAGACCTTTGGTCAATGGAAGAGAGTATGATCAGTTTCCTTATTAGGTCAACATATGATGTTCTCCCATCACCGCAGAACCTAAACCTCTGGGTAGGAGAGGATCCATCTTGTCCTTTGTGTTCATCACCTGCCACATTAAGGCACATTTTGACAGGATGTAAGGTGGCTCTTAGCCAAGGTCGGTTTACTTGGCGCCATGACCAAGTACTGCGATGTTTGGCTTTAGCATTAGAAGGCAAGCGTAACATGACCAATAAGTTGCCACCTGTTCTAGCAAAACATTACACGCAGAAGACAATATTCCTCCGCCCAGGCGAGCAACCACCAAGAAAAGGTGTTAACACCAATTCTCGCCCAGGACAACTGGAAGCTGCTAGGGACTGGAAGATGCTGGCTGATCTTGATCAACGGCTTATTTTTCCACCTGAGATTGCCACCACTAACCTACGACCAGATATTGTTTTGTGGTCTGGATCAGCACGCATTGTTCAACTGATAGAGTTAACAGTGCCATGGGAGGATGCGGTAGATGAGGCATTTGAGAGGAAGAAACTGCGGTATGCTCATCTGGCCACTGAAGCAGAACAGCGAGGATGGAGAGTCCAGGTTTATCCAGTGGAAGTGGGTTGCCGAGGTTTTGTGGCACACTCTACAACCCGGTTCCTCAGAGACATCGGATTCAGCGGCCAAGAGTTGCGTCACACAGTAAAGAACTTATCTGAAGCAGCAGAAAGGAGCATTAACTGGCTGTGGTTGAGACGGAAAGATTCTAGCTGGCTGTGTGCAGGCCGCCACGCTACGGTTTCGTAGAATTCTTGAAAACTTGAACAGTCTGTTGGTTTATTTGTATACGATCCTGTGGATATTGCGTGAATGACGGGTGGTTGGGCAGATATTGTGTTTTGCGGTAGGTGGTATGCCATACGGAACCGTTGTCCACTGAAAGTGCATATTAACGCACCAGTGGGGCTCGACAGCCTTAATCAAACGGGTTGGCGCGTATGGTCGGGTTGCGGAGAGATTGTGAGATTGTGGTTAGGTCTCAGCAGCAGGAGGGATGTAGAGGTCAGTAAGCTGGACTGAGTTGAGTGGGGGACGGAGGGGGGTGACTCTGGGACGCCAAAGTCACTGTCGAGCCCTCTTGAGGTGTCGTGGACTAGTCGACGAAACACTGAGGACGGAAGGTGCCCACTTGAAGACCCTAGAGATGTCCCCTACTCGGCTCAATCCAGACGGTTGTCGTGCTGGTCCTGTAGTTGCAGCCGTCGCATGTGCTGACGCGCCAAGTACACTGCAGCCGTTAACGCCGGACAGAAGGGGAGTCACACCACCATATGGAAAGAAGCGTAAATAGATGGAGAAGCATAGTTTACTGTAAAGCTACGTCTTAGTTTTGCTTATCTTGGCGAAAGCCGAGTACAAATCAGCATTAAGTTTAAACATCTACTCTCGTGTAATGGAAATCATTCTAACAATATTTTCTTAACTTGTATAGGGCCAGTTCACAATTAATGCTTTTTTTGCGGTTAAATTACGTGAATGCAACATTATAGTTACGTTGTCCATTAGAGAGTCATGAAATTATCAAAAAGTACCAATAAACTAGGATTTGCATGCAGGTATGATGTTTATTCTATTCATCAGGATCAGCGTCCATATGTTTTATTAACAGTTCTTGTTAGTATTGTGTATTTACAAAGACAACTGTAGTTTCCGTAACCTTCCCTCATGTTGTTCCAAACCTGTATGAGTTTTTTTTCTTCAATGGGTAGCCATTGACTCCCAAAGCATTTTTTTCCTACTATGGAAGTCAATGGCTACCATCAACTGTTTGATTACCAATATTCTTTAAAATATCTTCTTTTGTGTTCAACAGAAGAAAGAAACTCAAATTGCTATTTAATAGCTCATATAACTCATATAACTGCTATTTAATAGCCTTACCTTAAAACACTGTTTATTCATCAGTGTTAGTGATATTCTTACAATTTATGTGAATGTTAAAGGGGTCATATAATGGTACATGCACTTTTACAAGTTGATTGTACTGAAATGTGTGTTGGCAGTGTCTGTACACAACCATCATATAATGATAAAAATCCATCCAGTGTTTTAGTTTAAATCTCCTTATATGTTTTCCCCTGCCTCAAATTGAGCCGTTCGTTTTTGTGACGTCAATAAAACGGACGCCCCTCCCACGATTGTTGATTGACAGGAGTCAGCACAGGAGTTTCAACACAGACCCGCCCTCGCTCGTCCTGTCAATCATAGTCTGCGCGGATCGGCGCGGTCATTGTTGATATGCTGGAGCCAGGCCCGCATTAATGCACGGGCTTACTGGGGCTGAAGCCCCAGGGCCTATGAAGACAAGGGGCCTATCATAAGCCAAAAAAAATCACATTGTTTTGTAATTTGTCGAATTTTCTGTCAATCACTTGATATTCATGTTTTTGGCTGCTGATTGATCCAATTTACAAGTGACCCACGTGGGAAGCATGATATGACAGCCTATCAGAATGTAGAGAAACAGTTGCGTCATCTTATGCTAGTCACAGAGGCTGATGATAGCTATCAAAATGTTGAGGAAGAAAAAGTTTGAGAGTGGTGCTCATGAACAAAAAATATCGCAACAGAAAGAAAACAGTGAGAAGGAATTGTTAAAAAAGATTCCAAAGCTAACAGGATTTTTTAAACCTGCAAATGAAGGTGAGTCGAGCTCATTAAGCGGAGCACCGATCGATGAACAGTGGAGAGGACAAGCAAACAGGCGGACAGTGTTAATTTCGTTGACGAATAATTTGCGTAATTGTTTTCGTCAACCAAATTTTTTCACAGACGAAAACGAGACGATACGGTCCCGACCCGAAGCGTGCAGCCCTGGCCTGCACATAGCCTATAGACAGACAGACTGAATTGAGCTCTCTTTCGCATCTGAATGGACAAATACACACAACATTATGTCTAAATGTCCGTTTTAGAGAGTATTCACGTAAGCACAGTCGGTTATGTCTTTACAGAATGTACAGTTGTGAGAATATCGGATGTGCATCAGTGTAATTGGATCTGCGCACTCGGTCTTAAAGTGACAGTGCGTAATAAACCTAATGCCGTCTGTGCACTTAATATTAATCAAACAACAAAATAAAAAGAGAAAAGCATTCACTGCTCTTTAATAGCTTTAATATGGATTAATTATACTTAAATTATACAAATAAATATGTCCGCTTGAAAGAATAAAGAATGATGTATGTAAGTTAAAGACTGCATAATCATTAATTGAAGAAAAAAAAGACTGTTCTACTTTAGTGTTTTTATTTAATTTTAAGAAATGTTATGTCACCGTGCTAAATCTGTGTCTGTACAGTATTGCATGTTCAAACTTTAAAAATTATTCATATTAAGGTTAATAGATGTTTTCTACGGGAATATATAATGGGTTTGGAAATTGAGAAATTCTAAATTAATGCATTCGAATTTCACTAAACCCATTCGATTTTAGTCGACTAAATCTACTGTAAATTTAGTCGACTAAAATCTTATTGTATTTCGTCAACTAAAACTAGACTATTTACTGCTTTCCAGTATAGCCTGTGCTGTGGAGGTTTTACATTGCTGTTGTTGTGGATTTTTTTATGGAATACTGTTTTCGTTAGGCTATAGCTCCCCGAGAGAAACTTATTTCTGCTTTTGTTATATAGACAAACGTGATCATTAGACTTTTTTTTTTTATTGTGGGCCTACAAAACCTCTCAGCCCCAGGGCCTAACGGCAGGTTAATGCGGGCCTGGCTGGAGCACTGTCTATGAGCAGAATGGCGTCTAAGCGATTGTGGTGTTCTGTTCTTTGGTGCAATAACGAACACAGCAGTCATTTTAATGTTCCTAAATCCGAACCGCTGAAGACGCAGTGGCAGAGTTTGTTTTCGAAGGGAATATTCCCCACGATCAACGTCAATGCTCTCATGTTTGCGCGAATCATTTCTCAGTGGACTGCTTTATAAACGAGGATCAGTGTAAAGCTGGTTTTGCTGAGAAGCTGCACCTGAATAAAGGATCGGAACCTATTCGTCTTCCTGCTGAACCTTCAGAAGAACTAAAGTGAGTGTAACGTTTTATTAATCTTTATATTAATATTTATATAATCTTTGCAAATCGCCAGCTGCACGCTTCACGATGAATGCGTCGGTTTACACTCAGGGTACATTACGGCATGTTTTCTATGTACAACGTTCTCAATATAATTCATAATCCCACGTTTATAATGAACAACGCGTGGTTATTGTGTTATTGTGTTACAAACGGTGTATGCGCAGAACAGAGGGGCGGAGTCAGCAAAGCTCATTATCATTTAAAGTCATATACACTGAAACGGCATGCTGAAAACAGAGCTGTTTTCTTACAATACTAATGAGAATTTTTAATTAAAGTATATTACAAACTTTTAATTTAGACCCTAAAGAATCATATTAGCTTGTACAAAAATGGCATTATATGACCCCTTTAAGTAAAGTCGGACGGTACTTGTGTGTGAACCATTTTTTTAATAAATACATTTTCTTGGTTCAAAATCCTAAAAAACATGGCTTAATGACCATGGGAAAATGCGGGTCCCATGGCCAAACAAGTTATGAACCACAAGTGTAAAATATTCACAATACAAAATTGACTACAGTGTAAAGTAGGACTACATAATAAATTCCATATATCTACCAAAAATGAATAAAAGCCATATTGCAATGCATGTCTCAAATTGAAGTGTGACTGTGTTCTTTTACAGTACATCAGGTGTTCTCACTGTTGTAGAGTGTCTCAGTTCACAGTAAATGCTGCCCTACACAAACCCCATCTCTGCATGTTCTGAGTTTGGATCGCTTACAACCGCATTTGGGAATACAACATGCTCCAACCAAGTATTCTGCCTAAACAAGAGCTCTATGATTTAACATTTGAAAATAAAGAAGTGAAAACAGAAATAAATTAGTATTTTTATCTTACAGTTGTAAAATGTTACTTTACCGTTATATTACTTTTCTTTAAAAAAAAAAACATTTTACAGTGAGTAATATTTCTTATAGTAACATTTATTATATTGTTTAATGAATTAAAAAAGTACTTTATAACATTGTAATTAATTATATGTTTTCATAAATATAGTAACGAAAGTTAAAACGCATTGCATTATTTGCAGATTCCTTGGCCTTGCTACATCTAAAATTGGTTGTTTGTTAGGTTTTTTAATGCATTAGACAGTCAATTTTAAGGTGTAAAATGTATCTTAAGAGTAGTATGACAATAACAATGTAATTAACTTGACAATGTTAAGTGTGACTGTGAAATGGTGTGTAAGATGCGGTAAAGGGGAATGAGATGATGGACTGCATATGGGAGCCTAAAACTGTAAAATTCTTCCTCTTGCTTTAATTTATCTTCATAACCATTCTATCTTTTTATCACTATCCTTTAACTATCAGCCATTTCTCTTGCCCTCCTCTGTCTGTCTCGCTCTCTCAGTCTTGCCCATGTTTCATCCGCTCTAGAGCACTATGGCTCTCTTCCCTCTCTCTTGGCAGACATTGTGTGTCCTTGGGAGAGGTTCTTGGGTTTACAGGAAATATTTGGCTTAATTAATGTGGCTTTATAAGTACTTGGGCTCTTTCAGACTTTACTTGTGCCTTGTCTAGGACACCCAGGAGACTGCGAGATGGAAGAAAGGAAAAGCGCAGCACTTTAAATGCATGTCAGATAATGTCACCAAGCTTTTCAAAACCACTTCAAATTAATCTGCATCCACAGAGATGGAGGTCCTGGAGAACAGCAAAAACGCTTCATTTCTGTGCAAGCTCGCTTGTGTGCGTGTACTGGGTTCTCTCATAAGCTCTGGGGGTAATGTGAGGACAACATGCCACCATGTGCCCGGTCACATGCGATATGCTGTTCTCCAGACTCAGAGATAATGTGCTGGACACTGCAAAAGACTGAGGGGGTCTGACTCACAGTCTGTGGTGGTTCATTCTAGTCACTTTTGCCAGCGGCCCTAAAACGTCAATCAAAATGACTGTACGAGAGAGATGGGAAAAGACAGAGCAACAGAATAGTTCTGTTCTAAACCCCAGAGAGCTGCCTTTGTAGGCAGTATTTTAAGGCATCACAGCAACGTTCCTGACGTGAATTCCATTTCAAAAAGTAGGTAACTTAATTACGCAACCTCTAAAAACACATCCTTTTGGCAGCATTGCAAGCAACATTTATAGAGCAAGCAATCCTATAACGGTGACAAGCTCAGTGGAAAAAATGCAAGGTGGATTTGATTCAGTAATTATCGAATTAATTAATTTAACACCATGGAAGTACGTTTCCACCTTGCACAAAAAATGTAAAAGTTTGGGGTTCATTTTCTTTTTTGAAAGAAATTCTTTCATTTAGCCAGCATTAAACGCATTAAATTGATCAAAAAAGACACATAAATAGATTTATATTTCAAATAAATGCTGTTCTTTAGAACTTTCTATTCATCAAAGAATTCTGGAGAAAAAAATGCATCATTTTCCACAAAAATATTAATCAGCACAACGGTTTTCAATGTTGATAATAATAAGAAATGTTTCTTGAAGGCCAAATCAGCAAATTATAATGATTTTTGTAAGGATCATGAGACACTGAAGACTGGAGTAAGGAAGATTAAAATTCAGCTCTGCCAAAACAGGAATAAATTACATTTTAAAATATATTCAAATAGAAAACAGTTATTTTAAATTGTAATAATATTTCACAATATTACAGTTTTTACTGTATTTTGGATCAAATAAATACAGCCTTGGTAAGCAGAAGGGGACTGCTTTTAAAAACATTTTAAAAATCTTACTGATCCAAAACTTTTGAACGGCAGCATAAATATTTAACTTCATGACCCTAGCAACAAGCTGAAGTATCAAGGAATCCAAATTTGCTTTTACCAAGTAACAAAGAATTATATATAAGAACCAGTCATATTAGATAAAATAATGTAATGAATCATGTCACCTTTGCCATACACTTCTATAAAAACTGTTGTACTCTTTTGATCAGAGGGATTCTCTGTGATTGATATGAGATCCACTCGCTGTGATTAAAGCATATTCAAAGGCATTGTTTGGAGTTTGTTTGATTACTGCGGCATGGCCGACTAGACTATAGATCTTACTTCCATTCCCAAGTGACAGTGTTTACTGGAGCACTAAAGATCTTATTTCCATTCCGAAGTGATAGTGCTTAAGTGGAACACTAGAGACCTTATTCCCAAGTGTTCAAAAGGGGCAAGGCATTGTCTGACTTGAAGCAGGTATTGAAGAGGAGACGCCTAGTAGAGTATATAAAGTTGTAAGTGTCGATTAAGAGACGCTTGGGTGCCGATTAGGAGACGCCCCAGGTTAACTTAGGGCAGGTGCGTAAGGGAAATCTACCACAGCAACGAGGCAGATCACTAGGTTTTGAAACACAGCTAATGAGAGAAAGAGAAAAGACGACGATTCCCCTAAATCATCAGCCTTCATTTTGATTCCTTACAGTGTTCAGATAGGGAAGAAAAAGCTTTGGCTGTAGAGCTGTCCACTTCTTTGCAAACAAAGCTTTATGTAAATGAAAGAATCAGAGGACAAAAGAAAGACAGAGAATGCAGTAGAGCAAAAAGAGAGTGAAAGGGAGAAGAGGACCCGAGGTGAATTGTTGTACTGATTTCCTTTCTAAACTCAGGAACATTTCTCTGCCAAATGAGTCTTGTGGTGCCAGCCAGGGGCTCTATACAGAGATTTGTTTATCAGATGTTCATTGTTGTGTATAATTAGATAATTCTCCTGATACTACACACTACATGATAATTTTGTGCTGAGCAGATTTTGTGCCCCGACTGCCTCCCATTTAGGAGTTCAAGAGAGTGGTTCAGAAGCTCTGAAATACACACATGCAATCACATACACGAGGGAGATACACACACCAAACAATAAACACGATTCTCGTAAATTCAAAAAAGATGAAATGTTGCAAATCTCTCCAAAGAACATCTCTTTGACATCATCTCACTAGTTCTATTCCAAACCTATTTAGCTACCTTTCTAGGCAGCATTTTAAGGCCTTTTCTCGACATAAAGGCTGTTTCCAAATAGTAGGCAAAATTATGCTGCCTCCTGAAGCATTTTACTTCATTTTGGCAATTCTAAGGCAACACAGTGTGTATCCTTTGTGGATTAAGCAATCCAAAAATGCACTGTGACAACCTCAGTGAAAAGAAGCCAAGGAAAAATCTAAGTGTTAAATTTGTTTTAAAATGTAATTTATTCCTCTGATGGCAAAGCTGAATTTTCAGCATCATTACTCCAGTCTTCAGTGTCGCATAATCCTTCAGAAATCATTCTATGCTGATTTGGTGCTTAAGAAACATTTCTTACTTTTATCAAGTAATTGTGCTGCTTAATTATAAACAGACAGTTTGTGTGGAAACAGTGACTATATTTCTTCAGGATTCTTTGATAAATAAAAAGTTTAAAAGAACAGAATTTGACAAATCTTTATGGCGTTATTATCCTGTCAAATGTCGAGAGCGCATTATTGTAGCGCGAAAGTACATTAATATTATGCGCGAGCGTGAATCTCTCTGCTCGCGCGCGGAATATGATGTGCCGAGCGTGAATCCCTCTGCTCGCGCGCGGAATATGATGTGCCGAGCGTGAATCCCTCTGCTCGCGCGCGGAATATGATGTGCCGAGCGTGAATCTCTCTGCTCGCGCGCGGAATATGATATGCCGAGCGCGAATCTCTCTGCTCGCGCGCGCTCTCAGATACACTTCTCTTGTAAGAATTCTCTCTCTGGGCTGAGTGGGCTCGCTGCCTCGCTCAGAGAATATGCCTGCACTTAAAACGTGTTCAGTGCAATCGCGAATCGCTCCTCTTCCCCAGCTAACAATTTTAGGTTATAAGAACGTTTTCATAACGTTCCCATTAAGTTATAAAAACGTTATTTCTGAATGTTCTAGGGAATTTCAAAAAGTCCAGTTTTTTAGACGTTGTATTAACGTTATTTCTTGGTTATAAGAACGTTCAATTCTCCCTTTATATAAACGTTGTATTAACGTTATTTCTTGGTTATAAGAACATTCAATTCTCCCTTTATATAAACGTTGTATTAACGTTATTTCTTGGTTATAAGAACGTTCAATTCTCCCGTTATGTAAACGTTGTATTAATGTTATTTCCTGGTTATAATAACGTTAGAACGTTCAATTCTCCCTTTATATAAACGTTGTATTAACGTTATTTCTTGGTTATAAGAACGTTCAATTCTCCCGTTATGTAAACGTTGTATTAATGTTATTTCCTGGTTATAATAACGTTAGAATGTTCAATTCTCCCTTTATATAAACGTTGTATTAACGTTCTTGCTTGGTTATAAGAACGTTATTCAAACGTTCAATTCTCCCATTATATAAACGTTCTCTTAATGTTTTTCTAAGATAATGAAAAACGTTTCATTCATAACAAGGTAGCCTATATAATAGGCCTATATGAAGAACCTAAAACAAGAACTTTCAGATTTTAAAATTAAGACAAAAATAAATAAAAAAGACCCATGAATCATGTCTATAATATGTGTAATGTAGTCCACTGAAGTCGAGTTGAATTGAACCCAAGTAGGCCTATAGTTTATTCCAATAAACCGATTTGGGTTGAAGTGACCATATGAAATTAACATCTTAACCTGTTTATGATATCTTGATTATTTAATGTATGTTTAAAATAGTTGTCATGAAAATAACAGCAACTGTGTAAATTATTATATAACAATAACAAATTAGAGTAAAAACATGTTAATGCAAAAATTGCCTTATGTGCAGTTTACATGTTTTCATACAATTTGTTATTTGAGTGTTGATTATTATTATATCATTTAGGCTAAAAGTCTAGGCTCTATTGTTGCACATTACTATAACATTAAAGCTTAAGTAAGGGCTGTAGTTTACAGCAATAGCAGATAATTTTGTTATCCTTGAGAAACGTTTACTTGTAATTGAATTAATTTAAAGACAAGGACACAATTTGTTCATTAAAGCACTGTTTAATAAAAAATAAAAGCAATTTTAGCTTTCTAAACCCCCCCCCCACCCCACCACCCCACCGAACCGAAATGAACCGAACAGAGACCTCAAAACCGTGGGACGAACCGAACCGTCAGGTATCATAGTGTTTGTACAAAAGCTAATTTACAACATTCATCTGTAGAACGGCCTTTATAAACTACAAAAAATGTAAACAAATTAAAGGGGGGGGGGGGGGGGGGATAAACGAGTACATTTTAATGCAGTTTCATGTTTACAAAATACTTGGTTCTGTTCGTACTCACCTCTATGACGCGCGAGTCAAAATCTTCGTAAGTTTCTAAAAGAAAAAAAAAGGGACAAAGCACAGTCACAACTTTTTATAAATGACGGTAAACACCAAAGGTCATTAGCACAGGTTGAGATTGTGAAAAGGGCTCACACAGCCTATTTGTTTTTGATCAGGGACAGCAAACGTGTTAAATGAGATTAGGTGAGTGTTCTGTTATGACCTCTAACCCCAGGGCTCAGCGGTTGCTGCAGTAACTCATTAGAGGCGTTTCATTTTGCCTGTGAGAGACAAGCATATTTCCTCGATTTAAAGGAGGGGGTGTTGCTGTTGTGACTCAGGGGTGAGAAGTTGTTGGAACAGATCTAGACATGATTTAGACTCCAGGCCTCACCGTCGCTGGGCAATCCATCACCACGACTACTAGAGATTGCACCTACATCCCATCGGCCAATCAGACGGCAGGAAATACATTTGCGCGGCAAGATGCTGAGCGGCAGAACAGAGATGAACAGCTGTGTATATTACAAGGAGATTGCACTTTCTGCATCTCGTTTCGCCGTGTCTGAGTGTTAAAGCAACCGAAGCGTGTAGATGCAGGTGTTGCACCATATATCTTACTATATGGTCAAAGATTGTGTACACACCCTTTTTAATAAAAAAGTGTTTGCCTATTTCAAATACATTCATTATAAATCAAGTATACAGCTATACATCTCCTTGACCAAGAATTGTCAGTAGAATGGGACAAATCAAAAAAGTACACACACCTCCATTGGGCCCCGGATCCAGCGGGCCCAGGCTTATCCCACCCCAGGAGAAGCCGGTCCAGCCTCTCTCTTTCTTTATCTTGGTCTTCCTGCGTTTTTCCCATTCATCCCTCTGGCGTTGCAGGGCTGCTGCCACCTCCTTCTGCTCTGCCTCTCCCCGTTGCGAGGGTTTCTGGACGGACCCATCCTTATACACCGGAGTATTCAGACCGGGCCACAGGTATCCAGCACGACCTGAAGAGGACACAAGAAACCATTTAAGTGCATGCACTTAACATTAGTATAGGTTTCTACCTTCTTTCTAGAAAAGCCTCCGTGAGAAAGTGTGAGAGAGGGAGAAAAATAAATCGATAGATTCCCCTGAGGTCTTTTTAAGTGAAAGTAAATAATGCCACTCGATAACTGTGGCACTCAGTGAGTTATGTCAGCTTAGAAGATGGTTAGATTCCAACGGCAGATATAAACCTCTAAACTTGAAGCCGTGATTGATATTCATTAACTGGAATGGTGGGCGCAAACACCTCAAGAAATGGACAGCTAATAGTTATTGCTGTTTATAGCCATTTTAATCTAGTGTTGGCCTTAAATCTGTCCAGAGAAAACCAAATCTGGTGGGGGTAATAAAAGTAGTTCTATTATTAAACAGCATTTTCCTTAATGTTTGATGTACTATGCAGACCAGAGCTGCACGATTAATCGTTAAAAGATCACGATCTTGATTCAAACACCCACATGCTTTTATTCCTAATTGACGATGATTCGGCTATGACTTTTAAACTTTTGACAAGTATGATCACAGCGAACTTCGAAATTTGTGTTGGTGCTGCCACTGAGCCAGAGAACAGTTGTCATGTGTATAGGTATGAAACGTCTTCACAAACAGTCTTTTCAAAAACGTAATATCATTATTTATGTGTTAAAAACATTCAAATGTTCAAGTACTTAATAAAAGTTTATAGTCCAGACATAAACACTGATGTCTACGATAGCGATAGAGTAAATCACCTTTTGAAAGTAACTTGACACTTCAAATAAAGATTGTATCAATTACATTGTTACACCAGTAGGTAACAACAAGTGACTGTTTCCAAAATGCTTAATTATCCGGTAACGAAAATTAAATCATTTTCTTTTAAAGACAGCAGCAATTAACATTATGTCAGAACCTCTAGTAAATTTGTTTAGTTGTCTATTCAAAATAGTGATCTCTATTTTAAACAAAAACATTGCGATTCTCAATTTATCCAGAATAGCACAGCTCTAATGCAGACATACATTGCCTTAAAAGTTCACTACACCAGCTCACTCAGATCATTTGTATGCTGCAAAAACAGGCCATAAAATGGTGTATATCACCATTTACTTGTCCACACATATATATTAATGCTTATACAGTGTTTCTAATTAATGATAGTGTCAACTACAATGGTGAGGATTAGACAATCATACCAGAGATAATTTAGAAGTCTTAAAGTAGCAAACAGTAGCAAAAACCACCTGTTTAGAGTGGCAAAATGGCCATGTACACTACTGTTTAAACTGGCTAAGGCTCAATAAGATCTAATCTAGGAAGTGGTAAATTGATCAAAAGTGGGATGTACCTTCTCCAAGGTTTTGGCCTCTGTTGAGATCTTTCTTCATTTTACGTTTGGTTCTCTTTCCTCTTCCCTTTCTGGCACCAGCACCGGACTCGGCTAAGACACCCCGCCAAAGCTCATCCGCTGTCACTAAGGGAATAAATGGACGTGAATAAAAATCACACACACCTAGAGCCACATCACTAACAGTCTATTAGCACTCGAACATGCTCAAATAAGGTGAAGAATAAATAAAACCTTGGTATCGTTTTAACCTGTGTATTTAACAACAGCACACTAAAATGTAAATTTCAGCTGTTGGTTTTACAATGCAAAAATGAACTTTTATCCATATTGTGTGTGAGAGAGAGTGTGTGTGTGTTTGTGAGAGAGTGTGTGTGTGTGTGTGTGGAGGGGTTGGGTAATCTGGGACATTGGGAGTTATTTGATGTTGTTTTGATTTAATTAGGACTTAATTAGATGAGACCGAGAGGCCTGCCAGGCCTAATGAAGCATCCGATTCCAACAAAAGCAGTTCAAAAAATGTCATAATTCTATCTGACAACCAAACATCCCCAATACACACTGACGCACATAAAACCGAAGCATTCAAAAACACACTTATGCTGGTAGACTCAACCACACCATCTGCAAGAGAGATGCTGAAGGCACATCCCTATGCAGTTCTAAAAGTTTAAAACACAAAAAAAAGTTTTTGGATGCACAGATTTGTCTTTATAATTGTATCATTTTCTTAAAGGGGTCATATAATGGTGCATGCACTTTTACAAGTTGATTGTACTGAAATGTGTGTTGGCAGTGTCTGTACACAACCATCATATAATGATAAAAATCCATCCAGTGGTTATGTTTTAATCTCCTTATATGTTTTCCCCTGCCTCAAATCGAGCCGTTCGACCGTGTGACGTCACACGCTCGGAAGCCCCTCCCACGATTATTGATTGACAGGAGCGTCTCAACACAGACCCGCCCTCGCGGGTGAGATCAGCTCCATGAGAGAGCTGTCAATCATAGTCTGCGCGGACCGGCGCGGTCATTGTTGAAATGCTGGAGCACTGTCTATGAGCAGAATGGCGTCTAAGCGATTGTGGTGTTCTGTTCTTGGGTGTAATAACGAACACAGCAGTCATTTTAATGTTCCTAAATCCGAACCGCTGAAGACGCAGTGGCTGTGTTTGTTTTCGAAGGGAATATTCCCCACGAGCAACGTCAATGCGTTCATGTTTGCGCAAATCATTTCTCACCAGACTGCTTTATAGACGAGGATCAGTATAAAGCTGGTTTTGCTAAGCTGCTGCTCATGAAAAATGGATCGGTAGCTGCTACCAGATATTCGTGTTCCTGCTGAATCTCCAGAAGAACGGAAGTGAGTGTAACGTTTTATTAAACTTTACATTAATATATTAATCTTTGCAAATCGCTAGCTGCACGCTTCACAATGAATGCGTCTAAGGTTTACACTCAGGGTACATTACGGCATGTTTTCTATGTATGACGTTCTCAATATAATTCATAATCCCACGTTTATACTGAACAACGCGTTATGGTTATTGAGTTACAAATGGTGTACGCCAGAGCTCTGGTGTACGCATAGAACAGAGGGGCGGAGTCAGCAAAGCTCATGATCATTTAAAGTCATATGCACTGAAACGGCGTGCTGAAAACAGAGCTGTTTTTGACCAGGTAAAATAAGTGTTTTCTTACAATACTAATGAGAATTTTTAATTAAAGTATATTACAAACTTTTAATTTAGACCCTAAAGAATCATATTAGCTTGTACAAAAATGGCATTATATGACCCCTTTGTCTCAAGGAGCAGGTCCTTATGAAAGCAGACAAGCAAAAGAGATGCGGGAACAAACGATGTTGCATATATTAGAATAAAGGGGCTGTTAAGCAGATGTTTTTGTTTAATTCACTAAAATTAAGAGTCATATTTATATTCAGATTTTTATGGTCCAGCAAAGATGGTTTGTTGACTTTGCAAAACACTGTCTCTGCATCACTTCTACAATATTCTCCATACTAGCAAGATTCATGTAGAAGCAAACCGTGCCCCATGACCTAGAAGTAATTTTGCTACCATCGGAAAAATACGTTTAAAATAAAATCTAAAAATACATGGTCCATAAATGAAGTGCTGTGGACTGCAGACTAGAGGTCTTCTCGAGTCCTAAAATCTGTAGCCGACCCGAATCACTTCTTACCCGAACCCGACATGCATAAATTATTTTTTTTTTTAAAGAAAAACCCGACCCTGAGACAGACCCGATAAAATTAGACCCCAGCCGACCCAACGGCATTTATTATCGAACCAGACTGGACCAGAAAGTAAACGGCACTGACGTTTCCACAGCCTGCAGCCTCGCAGTCAGTCAGTCCTGCTGACTGATTTGGCTGCTGCTCCATTACTTACATTTATTTACTTATTTATAATTACTATATATTATTGCCTGCCCGATGGATACAAGTAATTTCTGAGTTCTGCTTTCAATTGTGACCAGTAGATTGGAAAAATAAACGTGATAGCTCGATAAAAATTAAAGGTGCTCTAAGCGATGTCATGTGTTTTTTAGGCCAAAACATTTTTTGTCACATACAGCAAACATCTCCTCACTATCCGCTGGCTGCCTGTCCCCTGAACACACTGTAAAGAAACGCGATCTCTGTAGACAGCCCATGCTTCACAAACAGCACCAAAAACAAACTGCAGCGACCCGCTCCCCAAAACATAACAAACTGTTCCAGCCAATGACCGACAAGAAGGGTTTGGGGGTGTGGTTTGGGGGGTTAGTGTGCGGATGAGGAGGAGGGAGGGTCTAGCTAGCCTCCGTTTTGTTTGACAATAGTTCGAACGTCAACAAGAAGTGACGTCACCCAGGATCGCTTAGAGAACCTTTAAATGAATAATTTATTTTCATTTCATTTAATTAGAGGCCCTTCATTTCATGCAATTAAACAACATATGATGTAATTAATTCCATTAAAAATGTATCATTTTACAGACCATTTCAAAATATCTAGGGGACATTATTTGTAAAGCTGGGCTGAGATGTTTTGCGCTATGAGGATTGGAAACTTGTCAATTGTCCTTTAGCAGATGCTTAAAGCAACTTATGGGACAGTACAGGCAGGGATCGTCTAAAATCATCTAAACAAAGCATATCATAGCATGCTTACATTTGTTGAAGAAGCTTGAATGTCTGTTCTGCTGCAGGGCGGCAGTGACTGGAGCATACTGGGTGGGACTGCGTCTTGCCAAGTGGGAGAGGTGAGCAGCGTCCCCTAGAGCTCTCAGTGCTCCGACACCTGTTGACAAGAGAGACAGAGGACAGGACATTTCTTAAAGTCGGTGTAAAACGGAAGTTGCAATAGTCTTTTCTTCCCTATTGTGACGTATATCAGAGTGAAGCAGCTTCTTAAACGAGAAAATGTAGGGCAGGAGTCTTGATGTAGTCCATCGGGAAACGATTGTGGTTTGCTATTGTGACATGTGAATGACAGGTTGCCCTGCCGTTGCAGCAGTAAACACATCAACAGAGAATGGCTCTGCAAGAGAAGTTATTTTGATTAAAAATGACAAAGGCACATCAGGACTTAAAAAATAATAATAATAATAATAATGTGCACAGATAATTCATTTATAAAAATACTGCCATCTTCCATAAAATATAAGAATCGTCCATTTTGATTTCATTGTGATGACATTTAAAGAGATACTCGACTTTTTTTGGAAACAGGCTGATTTTACAACTCCCCCAGAGTTAAACTGTTGAGTTTTACCGTTTTTGAATCCATTCAGCCGATCTCCGGTTCTGGCGGTACCACTTTTAGCATAGCTTAGCATACATCACTGAAGTGGACAAGACCATTAGCATTTCTAAAAAAAAATTACCAAAGAGTTTCGATATTTTTCCTATTTAAAACTTGACTCTTCTGTAGTTACATCGTGCGCTAAGACCGACGGAAAATGTAAAGTTGCGATTTTCTAGGCTGATATGGCTAGGAACTATACTCTCATTCCTGCGTAATAATCAAGAAACTTTACTGCCGTACCATGAGAGCAGCAGGCATAATGATATGACGCAGCGCCTGAAAATAGTTCCGTTGTGTTGACGGAAGGTAGCCTATTTTCAGGCGCTGCGTCATATCATTACGCCTGCTGCACTCATGGTACGGCAGTAAAGTTTCTTGATTATTACGATTATTACATAAATGCTAATGGTCTTGTCCACTTCAATGATGTATGCTAAGCTATGCTAAAAGTGGTACCGCCAGAACCGGAGATCGGCTGAATGGATTCAAAAACGGTAAAACTCAACAGTTTAACTCTAGGGGAGTTGTAAAATGAGCCTATTTCCAAAAAAAGTGGAGTATCCCTTTAAAAAAAAAAGAGCACAAAATAAGAGTTCACTATCTATTCCAAACACTTACAATTTTTAACCATCACTGCATCAGATCACCTAAGATACAAAGAAATTACTGAGTTCCAAAGACAATAAAAAACAGTGGTGAAAAGTATTTAAGTAAATGTAATTAGGTACTATACTCTATATATTTATAACTACTTTGTAGTTTGATTGAGTATCAAAGATATTAGCATTTTTTAATAAGTATGTACTCTTTGCTCCAGTACATTTGTGATGTACAATAAAAATAGTTATTTTTATTTCTTAGGCATTTTTTAGGCCATTTTTATTCCTATAAATAAACTTGCCTTCCCTTGAGTAAAGCGGGGTTCACTTCACTGTACAATTTTAGCCACGATTTGGCAGTCTGAGACAAATTATGAGAATCATAAAAGATTCTTTTGATCCTAGGCTAAAATATGTAGTCTTTGATCACTAGTTTGACATTTTCGCAGACAGCCAATTAATGACCATTGCGATAAAATTTTATCTCCAATGAAATTCTGGCAGTGTCACAAGATTTGACACACAGTCCTGCAGTGACTTCGACAGCAGCCATCAAATCAAAACACCAATAGGACCGCCGAACCTGATGACTCAATTAGTGAGACAACAACAAACCACCACTTGCTCCACACACGTCTTTGTTTTATTTTTCAGTTTTATTTTTTAAGAAAAGCCATCAAAATTAACACGAGATATTTTTTTGTAGCTAGCCACCATTTCTATTCGTTTGTCCGTTTTTAACGCACCTTAACTGACATTAATGACAACTGAGATCCTACAGTGTGACATGGGTGTCATGTTCGTACAGTCTGACAAGAAACACTCATTATGGACTATTATAAATCATACAGTGTACGTACCCAGTTTAATGCAATTACTCGTTACATTTTGCATGGCACCTAACTTTTTCTGCAGCAGTTTATTTTTGCTACAAAAGAAGCGATAGCGCCATCTACAGGGCATTGAAGGTACTATATTGTGTGTGTTTTGCCCCTACCCAAACTTGCCAACAAGGCTACTTTAAGCGAATGTAAGTGCATGAGCAGGTAGTTGTGAATTGCAGGTGTTTCATACATGAGAAGCATAGATACATGCCTCCAGCCGGTGATGAGGCCGAAACCAGCATGGCCAGTGCAAGTAGGCTTTGACTACTTAAAGGTGCATTGTGTAATATTTAGGAGGATCTGTTGACAGAAATGCAATATCATACATAACTATGTTTTCAGTGGTATATAAAGACCTTACATAATGAACCGTTATGTTTTTATTACCTTAGAATGAGCCATTTCTATCTACATACAGCGCAGGTCCCATGTTTCTACAGTAGCCCTAAATGGACAAACACATTTTGTCACTATGTTGTTCTTCATGCAAAGAAGTTAGCTAAAGTCAGCGAATAAAACACTGACACAATGATGAACAAGTAACAATAATATTAGCAATAACATATCGTTTTACTAAATAATTAAGTAAACATAATGTCTTAATTTATCTTTGTAAAGAAACCTCATTGCTTAACTGGCTACTCTCTGCTGTCTCAGCCGACGACATCTTTTCCTGTCGGCCACAGTAACTTTTGATGGTTGCAATTCGCAACCTCACCACTAGATGCCGCTAAAAAAAAAAAAACTAAAAAAAACACACACTGCACCTTTAATTTTGACTACTTAATTTTACTTAACATTCATTTTTTTATCAGTTATATTGAAGCAACCTTTTTGAAGAATATTGGTTTGCTTGTGCCCTTTTTGAGCACTTGAGCTTAAAGGGTCACTCCACCCATTTCAACATTAATCTTTATTGAAAGTGGGTTATATATGTAGTCGAAATGTAAAAGAAATTTTAAATTTGGTGCCCTCTTGACCGAGAAAAGACAGAAAATAACTTTGGGGCGCATTTGTATGTAAGACAACAACTCCCACAATGCACCATGTTGCACAGCTCCGCAAGCCACTCCCACTAATCCAGAACAGCGCAAACATCAGAGAAATCGCTCTTCCGTCTACAAGAAGGCTAGCTGCCAAATGAGTTTAAAATTCATTTCACAAAAAATGTCTAGTTAGTTGTGGCGAGCAGGACGAGGGCGAGGGACGTGAGAGGACGACGCGAGTGATAATGAATGGCACCTGTGCAGCGGTCTCATATCTCTCACGGAGGAGCGGAAGCACAAAAGGAACAGGCCTGATTTTATGTTTTGTTTCTGTTGTGTGTGGCCAGCTGGCTTATACTTTTGTTTTGTATTTGTTTATTTTACTATTAAAACGTTTAAATGTTCGCCGGTTCCAGCCTCCTTCTTCCCACAACAACGAACCCCGTTACATTGGCAAACTCATTAGTGAATTACTCGTTTGTATTTCTTTCTATATGGTGAATTATTGCATGATACCTGCATGTTCAGTCAGGCGAAACTAGGATGGTTCACATCACAACACAAACGTCCGTGTGGTCGTCTGATTCAGAGATTTCGTCCAGGAGAAACTGCCTTGTTGAAATTCTCTGCAGCAGACGGACTCTATCTGTGTCCGTAGCGCACAGCGAGAGCACACGCACCAGCAGTCCGCCCAGCTCGAGCCAGCCCGGGCTCCTCGTCCGCGACAGGCAGCCGCCTCCTGTTCCACCATCAGCCTCAGCTGCTCTTCACTATATTGGGGCTCGTAAAGATAGCCACGAACAGCGGATTCGAGCAGCAGAATTTCAAAATCCTCTTCTTCCATATCATGTTTAGTTTCTTCCGTCATTGTCGTAACTTCCTATATCCACAGCGCTTGTTAGCTTAGCTTATAAACAAGATGGCTGATATTGCTTTCAGTATCTGCAAGTGAAGTCCCACCCACTGATCTGTGATAGCTCTGTTAGCGCATTAGGTCCAACCCCCTATGGGCGGGTTTGAAAGGGTGGGAATTTGTGCTTGTAGTCTATACAGAAATCCCCCCTTTTTACACTTCCTCCTACAATGACGTCAAATGACGATTTTTGCGTCATTGTAGGAGGAAGTGAAAAAGGTAAATAGTAGATTTCTCTCGTCTCAGGGGAAAATGAAAGAATGTTGCACGACCATTCAATAGTATGACTGGTTGTCTAACAATGGACCTCTTAATGCAAATGGGTGGAGTGACCCTTTAAAGGTGCAGTATGTAATATTGAGTTGAAATATTAGGAATGAGCGCAAGTGACAATGTAAGGCGACGAGCTTTACACTCTAAGTTGATGAGTTGTTTTATCTGCGTTTTAACATGCCTCTGGACATAGATCTTTTTAAACGGATGCTGACGATTTTTAGGTCGGGTAGAATCTGCCATCTCTGATCTAGTGTTTGCTGGCTTCCATGGCTGCAATACGCTGCATTTTCCACCAACTGGAAACCTGGGTGTTGAAATACTATTGGGTAAATTGGCAAAGTGTGGTATGGCACAGACAAAAAACAAAAACAGACATTCCGACATCCGGCACGTGATTGCTTTCTTGTTTTTTACTGGCATGTCTCTTAGGTGTTGACTAGTGTATCTTTGAGCCTACATTCAGTACAAGTAAAATACTTAAGAACTGTTAATATCAGATGCTCTAAGGCCCTGTCCACACGGACACGGGTATTTTTATAACCGTGACTTTTTTTACGCGGTTCGGCCGTTCGTCCACACGAAAACGCACTGAAACCGAACATTTTTGAAAACCCCTGCCAGTGTGAGGATTTTCAGAGACGCCGGTTACAGTGTTGTCGTGTAGACAGTGAAACCGGGGTTTTTGCCTTGCGACGTCAGAGTGTGCGCCGTTATCCGCTGTGTTTGACGTCAGATTTGCGCTTCTGATTGGCCAACGTGGCTTTACGGTTAAGGTTTATATCGCCGCCTGCTGGCGTGGCATGCTCTTGACAGCGTGTTTTTGCGTTTCATGTAGACGGGATTTTTTTTTAAAGCGCTGTAGGAAAAACTCTGGTTATAAAAATACCCGTGTCCGTGTGGACAAGGCCTAAGGCAGTGGTTCCCAAACCTGTCCTGGCGACCCACCAACACTGCACGTTTTCTTTGTCTCCCTAATCAAACACACCTGATTCAACTCATTAGCTCATTAACCCATGTGATAATGAGCTGATAAGTTGAATCAGGTGTGTTTGATTAGGGAGACAAAGAAAACGTGCAGTGTTGGTGGGTCGCCAGGACAGGTTTGGGAACCACTGCTCTAAGGCCCGGTTTCACAGAAATTTTTTGTCACTAGAGGTCGTTTATTCAAAACAAAGGCGTAGCTTGATGAAGCCTTGATTTCGCTGAATCATGGTTGTCTTCACCTCTACAGCCGGTGGAGAATACGACAGGCCTCGGGCAGAAATCATATTTATGGATGACGACTGGTAATGTATTAAAGATATATTAACATTACGAAAGCCGCTGGAGTGATTGCGAATGAGAGACGAGCACGACACACAGCTCGAGAGCAGTGGAGCAGCTTTTATTATACCGCAGACGACCGCTTCCGCTTCTTCCGGCCATGTGTATGTGAGCTAACGCAGCGCTGTTTTATCATATTAGATACACTTGACTTTGATGAAAGTTGTTATAATGCTACTCTGTGTGTTCGCGCGGCGGCTACTATATGAGACACTTGTTGCAGTGAGCTAGATCGATATTAGGCATGGTAAATATGGTTCTCACAGTAAATCAAGAAAACGAGATTTAAACAAAAGGACTAACTGTGTTGAGCTGTACAATGATTAGCTTTCTGTCGATGAATGTATCCAAACAGTTGCTCACCTGTCTAATAAAACACATAATATATTAAAGCGTCTTTGGTGTTTCCATGGTTTCTACAAAAAACGGAAATCGAGGAAAAACGGAAATCAAGGGTAGCGGGTATGATGTAATTGATAGGCGACACACGGACACGGTCCGTGTCCTGGTTAAAACTGCTTATTTCTCTGGATTTAAACATTCTTAGAAACATTTCGGATAATGCAAGTACACAAATCAACAAAATATATAACATTGTTCTAGTTGTTTTTGGATATTTTGATCCAAATATCTTACACAGTGTGCCTTTAAGTCAGGATTAAGCTTTAGCTAAATTAGGACATTTAGCTTTTAAAAACATGGTTTAGAAAAAAAAACATTACTGATGTGCATATTGAGACAAAACTGTGGCACTGACACATTTTAAGATACAGTGCAAGGTTGCTTTCAAGTAAAGACAGCTCAAACATGTATTTTAGTCTGGGACTAGGCTTAAGCCTTGTCTGTGAATTTGGGAATAGGACTTACTCAAGTCGTATTAGAAATAAATTATGACTTCATTACAAGTTACTTAAAAGTCATTATAATGACTTTTAAGTAACTTGTAATGCAGTCATTTTCGCTGTAAGGTTAAGGTATCTGTAATTTTACTCAAGTATTCTTCTGATAAAAACAAAGAAGCCCAAAGATATGATATCAAAGTTTCTGAAACGGCTATATTGAATCCACTAGTCATGGTACATAATATCACATGAAAACTTCCCATACTAAGCAACCGTTTACATGAAGTTCTCCACATAATATCATCTCATACTTCATATTTAAAATAAAATAAATAAGACATAGTCTACACACAATATAACAATTGAACGATAACATGACACATCTACCGTAGTAACACATGCTTTAAATATCAGTGGTCCGACTGACAGCTCTGGCACGGATGTCTAGGGTGGTTTTTATTTAGGGCAGATATTTTGTGCTACCTATATGATTCTATGTCATTTTAGAGTTATGTATTTACTACAAGATTTTAATAAGGCAAATCATCATATTTCTTCTGCTCTTACAAGGACCGCTAGCAAGTTCACACTAGTTTTTCTTCAAACCTCTTATAATCTACACACTCTTTACATTATCTCTCACCAAACATAAAGATATACGCTCAATAGAGTTATAAAAAAAAAAGTTAATTCAACAAGAGTTCAAATCAAAACGCACCTTCAAATGACAACCGGAGGACACTGCACAGCCTTGTGACCGCCGCCATGTTCGGATGCTGAGGGGTCCTAATGCGTGAGCGGGCTGTTTAAACCTGTGCCTGCCCAGAAATACAGAAGAGATCGTTGATCTTTGATAAATTACGAAAAATACAATTATTATTTTCTTTGAAAGAGAATGGCGGTTTCAGTTTTTATAGGGAATTTTCAAAGACAATAAGGAATATATCCGAAATATATTATACCATTTATTGTAGCATCTGATTCAAAACATTTCACATTTTTAATAGAGCAGAGTAGGCCTAGTAGTTAAATGTACAATCCTGCCTTTATTAACACCTAGTGAGTATGACAACCACAGTTTAGTAGCCCATAAAACAACAGATTTTATAGATATTTTATATAACGTTAGCCTATAGCCTACTACTGGGTTTAGACATGTCGACAATAGCGCCCTATCAGGAAATAAAGTCATAGCCTATGGTTTTGGAACATGAAAGAAAGTATTTTTGGATAAGGTAGCCTAATCCTTTTTTATGGCTATTTTATCAAGCATATGTTATAAGTAGGCTATGGGCCTAATTTTGGATGTTTAAGCCCACGCATGAAATTACCCCATCAAAAGATAAAAATGTAACATTGGCAGTAAAGAGCTGCAGGGCTATGATCAAGCTGTGTCTTCTGGGACATTACACCCATCTGCGCTCAGCCTGTGGTACAGCGTTAGAGTGGAGGATTGACACCTGCATGCTCGAGCCTACTATCCTCTAATCAGCAGCTCCATTATCAGCTGTAGTCAGACTCTGTCCTGCTCAGGTTGCGTCTAGGGAACCAGCCGAAGAAAGGTGAATAGAGGATCTGAATCAGTGCAAAAGTGCTCATAAACAGGAATACAGAGAGTGGATATCAAGGGAAATGAAAAGGGTAAGAGGCCGCATTACACTGCGTTATGTAAACACAAATTTGGTAGCAAGCAGCATCTTTTGAAAATTGCATGGTACATTGGTGACTTGGTTAACTGTGGCATGATTATGAGGTTGCACATTAAAATGAATTCAGACATTACACAAATAAAATAAAGCAAGCCATAAAACAAATAGTACAAAATTGCTGAACATAAATTAACAAATAGAAATAAGATGAGGTCTTTCTAATCTTCAACTCTTATTCAGGGTTATTATTGTTTACTAAAACTAAAACCATAAAAACATTTTCGCTACTTGAAATAAAATAAACGTTAACTGAAATAAAATACGTTTTATTTTATAGGTATTTTATAAACATTCCTCATTTCTGTGTTTAACTTGAATTACTAAAATAAATTAAACTAATAAACAAACTAATAAATAAAAATTAATGTATAGCCATATTTAAAAAAAACTACAAAACAAAATTACTAAAACTTTTATCTAAAATCAAAGTGAAAACAGATCATATAAAAAATAATATCAAACTATAACTATTGACAAAACTACACTAAAATAACACTGCTCTAATTATTTTATGCTTTTGCAGGATTGTTTACCTATAATGCACATAAGGAAGGAAATATATAAAAATAGAAAAATACATAGGCTATGTAAAAAAAAAGAAAAAGAAAAAAAGGCTTTGTCTTCATTTCCACTTGTGATTGTCCTCTGGCAACTTGAGGGACATTTCAGTGTTTTAAAACATTATTTTTGGGACAGCCATGGAAATGGCTCACTATAGGCAGTGTACTCAACTAGGGAGCTGACTGAGACGTTTGATCTCTCACACTCTCCTGCATCTCATCATCTTCACAGCAGGTTTTGCAAAACCTCCGTCATTTGTTCCACAACTCAGAGAGAGAGAGAGAGAGAGAGAGAGAAGAGCAAGGGGGCAAGTACAGAGGGTGAAGAACCACTCATTCAATTCAGCAGGAGAGAGGGACGGCACAAGATAACAGCAAGGAGAGGCATGAATGGGGAGAGAACCCATACAGAACATGCAGACTTGCTTCAGTGGAAGTGACAGTGTGAACCAGGCTGTCAGAGAAAGGCAGCTGATGGGAAAAAGCAGTAGAAAGAAAAGGAGAGGACGAGAGTTTGCAGAGCTGTCGGGCTGATAAATGCTGTCTAAAATCTTAGCGTGGTGTTCCTGCATGCATCCAAACACAAGCTTTTCCAATTTCCTGTGTGACAGCCCGAGCTGTCGTCAGTGCGACAGGAAACAGATTAAGGAGCCTCTGGAAGGGCTCTGTCAGCATGCTGTGGATGTTTATTAATCATTATATCTGCAGAAGTGGAATAATCTTGATGGATTATACGGGAGGAAGGAAAGGTGATTGGTTGGGGTGGAGGCGAGTAGCCAATAATAAACTAACCTGTGGGTTTGATTGCTTTCATCTCTACGATCCAACAGACTATACAGCCACAAATCAGCACCCCAAAACATTTGTGTTTATATAAGTGTAAAATCCATTCAGAGTGTTGGTGCAACAATGCTTCAATGTTATGTCAAATCAGAGAACCGAAATGTCTTATTTATGGCCAATCACACTCTGTATGAGTTTTGGTCCTGACTCTTAGAAGCTTTAGCACATCTGAGGTTGGAGGTCAGGTTGGAGACAGTCTCTTTCAGGCGTACATAACTTGGTTTCTAAAAGAAAATATGAAATGTAGAATGAAGAAAAATTAAGTTTATGATGGAAGTCTAGTTTCAAGTGTAAAGTTTTGTTGAAATACAAATGATGAGATAAATTTGGTAAATAAATGTAAATAAATTCTTGCAAAGCACATGTTTACGTATACTTTTTAATGACTTTTCAGAGCCCTCTGCATAAACACAGTCCAATATTTTGTCTTATATTACATACTAATAATAATCAAACAAAAAATAAAAACATTTTAACCACAGCAAAACTCATAACGTCAAATGAACCACCAGTCACTACACTTATTTGCAGTTGAAGAAAGTAACTTTAAAAGTAAAGCGTTACAATATTGTATTACTCCTTAAAAAAGTAACAAATTGTGTTAGTTACTTTTTATAGATAGCAATGTGTTGTTACTTTTGTGTTACTTTTTATCATCTTGGCTGGACTTGTTTGTTTGTTTTTTAATAACAAAAAAAAGTTATATTTTTGGCAATTGGATTACAGGTCTTGTGGACTTACAATGGCTGCCGCGTGTGCATGTCCTTTAAGTCCATGAGACCTTAGGGTCCCATTTGTCATTTTAGGTTTCAGAAGGGTGCTTGAGTGCCCCCTTTGTGGTCGATGTGCCCTCAATGCGCAGTGCTTCCCCACAGTTACGTCACGAAAGTGCGGACTCGTAGGAAGACTGCAAGTGCTTAGGGTGCCATTTGGGACAGGGCCATGCTGTATGCATGCTTTTGATTCAAATGAAAGAACCGACTCATAACATTGTTCGGGAACCGGACTAAACCAGATGCGCTGTAATTTTAATTCAATATAAAACAAGAACAGATTCATAAGATTAATTTGTTTAGGAATTGGACTACACTTCTCATGCTTATTAAGTTAAGTAAAAAAAAAAAGTCTCATGAGAGTCATTCTTTTGGGAATCATGCTACACCAGTTGCACAGAATGTTTTTGATTCAATAAAAATAATAATTCCATTCAGGAATCAGACAGTGGCTATGCTGTATGTTTTTTTTTTTTTTTAAAATCCAAAGTAAAAAAAAAAAAAAAAGTTTCATGTATAGATTCAGCAGCAGCAAAGCAGTGATTTCATGTATTTTAGTTCAGTGTTCCATCTGTTATGGTGCTAGAATACATGTCCAAAGAGAAAGCGATCTTTTTTAATAGTTCCCAACCTTACTAGTAATACAATTAGAATAAAATAATCATAAAAATAATCATAAGAAATAAATACCCTATGCAATTTTTGACTTGTTTTAAAGGTGCAGTATGCTCTCTAACCCAAATTCGAAATATTGGAAAGGGTTGTTTCCCCTGCCCTCTTGCTCAGACTCGATGCTCACGCGGGTTTCCAGATTGAGGACAAGCAACAGGAGCGAGCGCAATTGACAATATGCTCCCGTTCATAGAGATGTTTAGATGGATGCCGAGGATTTTTAGGTCGGGTAGAATCTGCGATCCCTGTTCTAGTTTGTTTGCTGGCTTCCATGGCTGCAATTATGCTGCGTTTTCCACCAACTTGGCAACCCGGGTGTTGAAATACTATTGGGTAAATTGGCAGCAGGCGAAATCACACAGACTGAAAACAAAAACAGACATTCCGACACGGAACGCACATTTCAAAGTAAAATAACTGGCTGTAGCTTTATGTTTCAGAGAAACAAGTATGTGAACTTAGCATCCTAAATATGAAAACATATTATGGTGTTTTTATGCTTTTGTACAGTCAAAACGTTAAGCACCTTTAAGTAACCCTCTTTGTTTTTTGTTGGTATTTTCATTTACATATAACCCAGTGTGTCTTCAGGTATAGTGGCTCTTGTGGTGAAGCTTCTCTGCAGGGACCTGGGTCTGCAATCACACACTCACCAGTGCCACCTAACGTAATTGGCGGCCTCTAGGCTACATAATTATCTGAGATGGAGGCCAAAAGCGTGTTCTCACACCTGTGGGTCCATGCAATCTTTGAAATTATACTTTACCAGTGAGCAGCAATCAGATTCAGGGAGACAAACTACAGACCACAGATAGAGAGGATCAAAAGTATGTTATTTGATAAATCTATTCTAGAGAGATTTAGGCACATGGCAACACATCTTACAAACTCCCAAACATCCATAAATTATCAGTCTGATCTAATCACACTGATGAGACACATTACAACATCCTCATTTAGATGGTGGCATTTAATTAAAATTTGTTAAGTTAAACTCAATTGGAAATTGAGGAATTACAGGAATGGGTCTTTTACTGCTTAATGCATTTCGCCGTCTGCATTTATGATCATTTGAGGCTTTTTTCTGTCACTTGTAAAAGAAATATACAACCTGTGAATTTCCAGGTTGGCCTTCAGAGGAGAGGAGATATTTCTAGGCGAAAGTATCGTGGTGTTTGAGAATGTGTTCTAGCGTGATATTGATGGGCCTTTTGCAGAGCTGCTCTCATCAGCATAAATTCTACAAGGCTGCCATGGAAAAGAACATCCTTGAAAGAGCTAGGGCGTCTTGGTGTAAATAAAAACCGACATTTTCATTCTCAGTGAGTTTTTTGGCCTTTGGAGCTTTCCAATTTCCTACACACACAAATATAGATGCTTGAGTGCGAGTACGCTCATGTATTTATTTTATATTATTCTGAGTAATACAAATTGTGCTTACCACAAAGTGCATCTCAGACTTGTTTTGAGAATATCAATTTATGGAACAGCTGTAATTGTGTGCATAGAGAGAGGGACAAAGAAGGAGACGTTTGTCCTCTACTTAGTAGATAATAGACTGACTTATTTCCAGCTGCAGAGCAAAACAACCATAACAAACTCAATAGCCCATAAACATGCAGAAACAATGTTCAGTTGCTTCTAATGGAACAGGGGTATCGTAAAAACAAAGCACAAAACATTTGTTTCCCTCTATAAGTTTCCAAAAATGACTTCATTTATTCGTTGTTTTTATAGTTTAATTCTGTTCACTGTAACCCTAATAAGTTGGCATAACTCAAAAAAAGAGGTAATAGGTTACTTCAAATTTTTTAAGTTCAAGCATCAAGTTAGTAGAACTTTAAAAAAAAATTGTTTACTACACAAATATATTAATTACAATTTAAGTTATATACAGTGGGGAGAACAAGTATTTGATACATTGCCGATTTTGCAGGTTTTCCCACTTACAAAGCATGTAGAAGTCTGTCATTTTTATCATAGGTACTCTTTAACTGTGAGTGACGGAATCTAAAACAAAAATCCAAAAAATCACATTGCATGATTTTTAAGTAATTCATTTGCATTTTATTGCATGACATATTTGATCACCTACCAATCAGTAAGAATTCCGGCTCTCACAGACCTGTTAGTTTCTCTTTAAGAAGCCCTCCTGTTCTCCACTCATTACCTGTATTAACTGCACCTGTTTGAACCCGTTACCTGTATAAAAGACACCTGTCCACACACTCAATCAAACAGACTCCAACCTCTCCACAATGGCCAAGACCAGAGAGCTGTGTAAGGACATCAGGGATATAATTGTAGACCTGCACAAGGCTGGGATGCTACAGAACAATAGGCAAGCAGCTTGGTGAGAAGGCAACAACAGTTGGTGCAATCATTAGAAAATGGAAGAAGTTTAAGATGAAGGTCAATCTCCCTCGGCCTGGGGCTCCATGCAAGATCTCACCTTGTGGGGCATCAATGATCATGAGGAAGGTGAGGGATCAGCCCAGAACTACACGGCAGGACCTGGTCAATGACCTGAAGAGAGCTGGGACCACAGTCTTAAAGAAAACCATTAGTAACACACTACGCCGTCAAGGATTAAAATCCTGCAGCGCACGCAAGGTCCTCCGGCTCAAGCCAGCACATGTCCAGGCCTGTCTGAAGTTTGCCAATGACCATCTGGATGTTCCAGAGGAGGAATGGGAGAAGGTCATGTGGTCTGATGAGACAAAAATAGAGCTTTTTGGTCTAAACTCCACTCGCCGTGTTTGGAGGAAGAAGAAGGATGAGTACAACCCCAAGAACTCCATCCCAACCATGAAGCATGGAGGTGGAAACATCATTCTTTAGGGATGCTTTTCTGCAAAGGGGACAGGACGACTGCACCGTATTGAGGGGAGGATGGATAGGGCCATGTATCGTGAGATCTTGGCCAACAACCGCCTTCCCTCAGTAAGAGCATTGAAGATGGGTCGTGGCTGGGTCTTCCAGCATGACAACGACCCGAAACACACAGCCAGGCCAACTATGGTGTGTTCACACCAAACGCGAATTTAATTATTTGCGCGAGTAGATTACATACAAAGTCAATGCAAAGACGCGAATAGACGCATCATTCGCGCCGGGCGTTGCGAATGACGCGAATTGGGCGACGCGTTTGCCGCGAATGTCTTCTGCGTAAGTTGAAAAATTTGAACTCGAGCGAATGTTCAAGCGTCTAACTAGACGCGTATTTGACGCTCTATTCACGTTCGGTGTGAACACACCATGGAGTGGCTCCGTAAGAAGCATCTCAAGGTCCTGGAGTGGCCTAGCCAGTCTCCAGACCTGAACCCAATAGAAAATCTTTGGAGGGAGCTGAAAGTCCATATTGCCCAGCGACAGCCCCGAAACCTGAAGGATCTGGAGGTCTGTATGGAGGAGTGGGCCAAAATCCCTGCTTGCAGTGTGTGCAAACCTGGTCAAGAACTACAGGAAACGCATAAACTCTGTAATTGCAAACAAAGGTTTCTGTACCAAATATTAGGTCTGCTTTTCTGATGTATCAAATACTTATGTCATGCAATTACTTAAAAATCATACAATGCGATTTTCTGGATTTTTGTTTAGATTCTGTCACTCACAGTTGCAAAATCGGCAGTGTATCAAATACTTGTTCTCCCCACTGTAAATTGACTAAAATAACTTGTACAATTAAACATCATAAAGGTAGGGTAGGCAATGTTTTTCATAAACACTTTTTGTTATACTGGTTGAAACTCTCTGCATCCTGATAGCAATCAATAACAGAAGTGGTCTAAATAGTGAAAAATGTTGGCCAACATATATCTTCTGTGCAGGTCTCAGGACCAAAAAATGTTGGTCTAATCATTGCAATAGGAGTGTTTGACTTGTAGCGGCGCTGCGCAGGCCGATTGGTGTATGACGTCAAAGTACTGAGAGCGATTCAAAAGCTGATCTGTGTATGACATCAAAGTACTGAGAGCGATTTGAAAGCATGCTTAGCCGTCTTCTCTCTAATCGCTCTCATGGTGCATCACCGATCGGTCTGCACAGCACCACTTCAAGGCGAACACATCTATTGTAATGTTATGTGCTTTGAGACATGAGGTAATTTGCAGACTATGCTCTGGCTGTGCACGTTCATGTGTTTTGAAGGAGGCGTGGCTTTTGAGACGCTCTGAAGGGAGGGTGATCTTATGCTTTCAAAGCTAGCTTGCTATTGCTAGCCTCTCCGAAATTGCCTACCCTACCTTGAACTCAAAACTTTCCAATTAATTGCTAACTAGCAAAAGCACATTTGCATATGCCAAAGAGACTATCACTGTACACTTGCATAAGCAGTATGCAGCATATGCTAAAAAAAAATCCAGCCCATCCTCATCCTAACTAACCACATAACAGAACATTAAAACAATAACACGTCTCCAGCTATATTAATCTTGTGCAAAAACACTCAACGTATCACTTAAGTTCAACAGTTATTCTCCTCTTACATGCTGGTAACTAGAAATATGCTACAACTCATTCAGTTTAAGTTCAGCTTAATAAGTTATTAATACTTATTAATAACATTAACAACAATTAATACTTAAGTACAATGAACTTTGAGTAATATGTGAAATTAACTCATTTCATTATGTGTCATATTGGATATTAAAGGGGTCATGACATGAGAAACCAAATTTACCTTGATCTTTGAGGTCTTTGTAGGCTACTATTAAAACATCCTGCAAGTTAAACGCATTATAAAAATAAAAAAGCATTTATTTAATCAAGCTCGAAAAACAGCTATGATAGTGACCGTGACGTCACAAGGGCAAATACATTTCTATATGCCTGCCTCCAGACATCATAAGACAATAAAAGACACGAATAGCTAGGCTATTCATCACCCCATGGCATTCAGTCGCTTAATTCCTAAAATTTGCCTACACTAGATGTGAGCATCGCGTCATGTCAAAAGCATATAGAACCTTACTACGTTTAGGTACCTTTTTGTTTAATCGGAATGAAATCAATCCGATTGATGAATCCGAACATGGTGTTTACATGAACGATAGTAATCGGGTTGATGTGTGCGTTTATAGTCTGTCACAATAATCGAAATAGATTTATTGACATGCGCACACTGCACGAATATAGGCTACTGCCGCTGTTCGCGCATAACTATTCTCCTCTATTGGTTCTTTATTTGTTTTAAACAGCAGACTTAATATTTATCCGTCTCTGGTCATGATTTGGAGACAATGAGCATATGAACCGGTTTGCCGTGCTGCTTATATTTATCACGCACCCAAAACCAGTCGTCTGTGGGACTGGTGGGACGTTGTCCTGCTTCACTTCACGGACACTGAGTGAAATGAGAATTTTAGAATAACGGGACAATTAGTTCACCCAAAAATGAAAATTCTGTCAGTATTACCCTCATGTTGTTCCAACCCCGAAAGACTTTCGTTCATCTTCGGAACAATAAGATATATTTGATTAATTCTATCTCACAGCTGTCTCACTCCTCCATAGGCTTCTATTGTAATTGAAACCTGCCGGCCCAGAAAGTTAGTACAACATCGTTAAAATAGTCCAAGTGACTACAGTGGCTCAACCTTAAGTTTATCAAGCGACGAGAATACTTTTTGTGCGCAAAAACAAACCCAAAATAAAGACTTTATTCAACTTTTAGCACAACGCAATGACGAACGCAGTTGCCCAGCCCTGTTTGTTTGAACCGCAAGAGACGTCAATTGCTGTCATTACGTTGTGCGTCAAGTTCAAGGGTTACTCTTTTGACGTAAATCCATGCGTACGACCAAGGGGGTAATCCACTAGCCGGAAACTGAAGCTTCGCTTGGGGGCCGCTATTGTAGCAGACTATCACCTGCTGTTAGCATTCCATTGATTCCCATTCATTTTGGCGTCACTTTGACAGCGAATAACTTTACATCTGAGGCGTCCAAAGACCCCATTTGTCCATTATTTATTTCTTAAGAAACAGGACAATGTATAAAAGGCTCCATTACTTTGTATCTTACGTTATGGCCCCGTAGAAGCCGTTTTTGTAAAAATAGTCTAACGATTGCGTTATAACCACGGGACTCTCTGGCGCACAGTTAAGAAATTACTGTATAAGGAGACACTGTCACGGTTCATGAATTCGCTGTTTTCTTCATGTCTCGTGTAATTGTTGTTATGTGTGTGTGAGCGTGTGTGAGTGGGCGTTACCGCTCGTTCCGCTGATCAGCGTACCAGCTGATCTCATTCTCTGCACCAGCTGCTGCAAATCATCTCTCCTATTTATACTCATCACACTCTCCTCTCTTTGTCAGATCGTTGTTTGGTGTTCACAGTGTTTGTTCCTCGCGTGTCCTGTCTGCAGTCCTGGTCCGGTTCGAGTTCCTGTTCAGTGTCTTCTCGGTTTCGTCTCGTCTGGATGTTCACCTGCACTTGGATTCACGACCAGCACTCTTCACCTGCACACTGACCATCTAGTCCCTGCGCCACCAGCCCACCCGTGTTGCTTGGACATTTATATTTTCACCCTCTAAATAAAGAGTTACTTGCATCATTGCTCCCGCTTGTGATTGTGACAGACGCTCGTAGGCAATCTTTTACTGTCTATGAGGCAATCGGGTGGACATGGAGGCATAAACTCAAGGGAGAAGCCCATAGATAGAGAGTTCATTAAAGCAACGGGACTAAATATTTCAACAACAGATTTGTTTCAGATTTCAATTCAGATTTGTTTCGGCACAGCTACTAGAAGGTCAGAACGGTTGCTCAGGTCACATCTACGTCGTCAAGCTCAGTTTGAGCCTGCGCAATACGCTTGGCTGTCAGGAAGTGAGTGCTTCTATTGGGCTTCAATTCTCTCCGTTGAAATCAAGGGGGTCGCTGTGTCCATTTCTTTTACTGTCTATGCGTACGACCGCCTGCCAGAAGCTATTTTAGTCTATATAGTTTTAAATATAGATATTTTTCACAAACGCATCGCTTCACTACAGAAGACCTTTATTAACCCCCGCAGATCCGTGTCGAGCACGCTAATCATGAATAGATGCGCTTTAATGGACTTCCAAAGTCAAACAGCCATTCACTCTCATTATCAAGCTTGGAAGAGCCAGGACATTTTTTAATATAACTCCGATTGTATTTGTCTGAAAGAAGAATGTCATATACACCTAGGATGGCTTCAGGGTGAGTAAATCATGGGCTAATTTTAATTTTTGTGTGAACTATCCCTTTAAGGCTGCAAGTCACATCAAGTATGTCATCTGGGATAGAGCCTAAAAGAGATTGGTGCAAGGGCCAAAAAGCCAGGGCCAAAAAGGTGGTTGCAGAGCAAGTTATTAAATATTGATAAAAGATTAAGAAAACCCCCACCTTGGATTAACATGCACTGGCAAAATAGTTCCTGGTATGTGTATTATGAAAGTAAATAGTATAATTTTTGACTTCATGATGACTTAAATGCCTCAAACAAAAGTCAAACAAAAGTGAAATTAACAACTGTAACAATGCACTAAAATAGTACATATAGTTCTGAATAATTAAAAAAGAGCTTGAGAAAATTGCAGAAGGCACATGAATAATTAAATAGATTCAGTGTCCAATGAAATATTTATGAGGTCAGATGATGTAACTTTAATTGGTGGGAGTTTTAAGTGGAAAGCTTGACCTCCAAAAGAGGTTGGCCGAGGGAATATTGGAAGAAATAAGCTTTAAGCATTTTGAGTTTGAGAAGTTTAAGCATATAATTGATTATCAATGAAAGTGAACTAGATTTTACATACAGAGCTCTTTCTGTTATATTCTGTCAAAACAATTTAAAGTTCTATAGGTATGAATTAGGCCAACTAACAGACAACTCTTATTACAGAGGGAAAGAGAGAGCAAAGGAAAGAGAGAAAAGAGGAGGGAAATGGAAGCAGACATGCAGTTACAAGGCAGACATGTGGGAGAGAGGTGACCCTTGTAGAGAGCAAATGAGGGAGCAAAGAAAAGAGTGGAGGAAGGCAGACCATTACACTAACAGCAGATTCGAATTGACAGCGAGCAGAGCACAGATAAATGAAACAGGAGAGGAGGTGACCCTGTAGTGTGCGCACATTCAGGTGTATGTTTTTCTGTCGTGGTGGGGACTTTCCATTGACTTCTTTTGTGTTTGAAAAATAAAGGTTCCAAAAGGGGGTTTTCACAACGATGCCATATATAATAACCATTTTCGGTTTCCCAAAGAACCTTTCAGTGAACAGTTCTTAAAATAACCATTTGTCTTAGTGTTAAGAACATTTAAAAAAAAAATCTAAAGAACCTTGTTCCACTATAAAGAACCTGAAAAGGTTCCATGGATGTTAAAGGTTCCCTTTCGTAGTCACTCCGAGTTACGTCGGATGACGGAGAATGGGGGTTTCGCCAGAAAGCCTATGCTCTTCGAGTATTATAAAACGAGCCAATGGATGAAATGCCATGGGTCTGCGGAATTTGCATAGCGTATCTCCGCCCCACCGCGTGGATATATAAGGAGAGATGCCGGCAAAGGCAGATCATGTTTTCACTTCGGAGCCAAGAGCATCTCTTCACTCCACAAGCCAAAATCCTGAGTATTCAGTGACATTTCTCTTCGAGACGAGCAAACTCTCCAGGTGTTGGTGTGACGGCGGTATCCAGCGAGCTTCACATTGCCTGCGATCTGAGCAGTGGTCTCCGGTCTGTGTGTCTCTCCCTGGTCGCTTCAGCATCTGCAGAGATTTTCCTCTCACAAAAAGAGCTGCACGTGGCACGTCTTTTTAAAGATGTCTCGCCCGTGTTCTTCTGGGTGCGGTCGATATCTGTCTTCCTTTGATGGGCACAATCGCTGCTTTGTGTGTCTGGGCTTAGAGCACGCTAAAGCAGTGCTTGTGGATGACTCATGTTCCTTCTGTGGGAACATGACCATCGCAACACTGAGGTCGAGACTCAATGATCTCACTCGAGAGAGAGTCCCCTCATCCACACCCCGATCTACACCCTCCACGAGAGGTGGTACTTTGGCTGGTGGACAGGGTGACTTGAGGGTGACGGTGTGGAATAATCCGACGATGCGTCCTCGGACCACGCCCCCCTCTACAGTGTTGCAACCCGCGAGTGCCGCGGTGATTCAGGCGGGTCCATCTACGGATGCCCCGCGTGTTTCATTCGGTGCTCCAGAGAAGGACTCGATGTCGATCGCGGCATCACAAGGCGGGCAGGAGTCATCGGGAAGTGATGATGCGGCTGCGTTTCCTCCCTCGGGAGTGCCAGCGTTGCCCGTGTCAGATCCCGAGATGACGGCCATGCTTTCACGGGCCGCCGCGAGCATCGGACTAGAGTGGAACCCTCCGCCCTGCCCCGAGCGCTCGCTGTTGGATGATTGTTTTTTGGGTGCGGCTGCGGCTTCACGGCCGCAGCCAACCCCAATGCCATTCTTCCCGGAAGTGCATGAGGAGCTGTCGAAGTCATGGAAGGCTCCATTGACCTCCCGTGAACGTTCGACAGCTTTCTCCGCCTTTCCTCCCCTCGATGGGGCGGTCGCCCATGGGTACACTGGGATTCCCCCGGTTGAACGCTCTGTTGCGATGCAACTGTGTCCTCAGAGTGCTTCTTCTCACGGTTCTCCTAAGCACCCGTCCAAGGCCTGTAGATTTTCGTCTACCCTGGTGGCGAGATCTCACAGAGCTGCAGGACAGGCGGCCGCCGCTCTGCATGCGATGAGCACCTTGCAGGTCTACCAGGCCCAGCTGCTCAGAGATATGCACGAGGGCAGGACTGACCCCGGGCTCTTTGATGAGCTGCGTGCTGCCACTGACCTCGCTCTCCGGGCGACGAAAGTGGCCTCACACTCCCTGGGTCAGGTGATGGCCACCTCTGTGGTCCAGGAGCGTCACCTGTGGCTGAAACTGGCCGATATGCGGGACGTTAAGCGGACTCGTCTGCTCGACGCCCCCATATCCCAGGCCGGCCTCTTCGGCGGAGCGGTTGAGGACTTTGCCCAGCAGTTCTCGACCGCACAGAAGCAGTCTGAGGCGATTAAACATATTCTGCCCCGACGGCCCGCTGCTGCCTCCACCCAGCCGTCGGTACAGACGCCTGAGCCTGCTCGCCGCCGAGGGCGCCCTCCTGTGTCTTCCGCCCCTCCCGCACGGCCCCAGCAGCAGCCTTCACCCGGGCCGCGTCGTGGAGGAGGCCGCAGAAAGGCGCCACAGCCCTCTCCAGCCCCGCGCCTCGCTAAACGCCAGGCTAAGCGCCGCTCCTGAGACGGGCTGCTCAGTGATGGTGTCGGTTTTTTCCCATGAGGTGGTTGCAGGCCCCCTACTTCCCCCGGTGGAGGGCCGGGGGAGAATCTTTTGTTCTCCAATCCCCGCTGCTCACCCACGGTTGGGCAGCACCCTATTGTGGTTAAAGAAAGAACCGAAATGTCCATCACTGAGCAAACAGAGCCGGACGACAGTAAGCAACGCCCCCGGGCCTCGCCGCTCTCGTCCCCCTCTGTCTCTGAGGGCGCAGATGACAGTGTGTGCCGTCTCCGGACCTCACCACTCTCGTCCCCCTCTATCGCCAGACCCCTGGCAGAGCAGACCCCCGTGGAAAGCTGGTCCTTCCCTGGTGTCCTCTGTCAGGACGCGGAGCATGGCCGCGCCCCCGCACAGGGCCGCTATGCCACCCTTGCCTGGGCCGGTCACTCCACTTCGCTGCCCCTCCGGGGGGACGTCTGTGGTTCGGATGATTCCACTGGTTCAGTTTTTGGGAGCTTGGTTAGAGCTTTCCAACCTGTCCCGCTGGGTCGCCCGAACTATTAGGCTCGGCTATGCGATTCGGTTCGCATGGTCTCCTCCCCGCTTCAGGGGAGTCCGCTTTACTATGGTCGGTGGCAATGCCCCGATTATGAGAGCGGAGGTTGCCACCCTGCTGGCGAAGGGTGCAATCGAGACTGTCCCTCCAGCCGAGATGAAGTCAGGGTTTTACAGCCCGTACTTCATTGTCCCCAAGAAAACCGGTGGGTTACGGACAATCCTGGATCTGCGCGTCTTGAACCGCTCCCTTCACAGGCTGCCGTTCAAGATGCTCACGGCCAAACGCATTTTCGAATGCGTGCGGCCACAGGATTGGTTTGCAGCGATATACCTGAAGGACGCCTACTTTCATGTCTCCATTTTACCTCGACACAGACCGTTTCTTCGGTTTGCTTTCGAGGGGCAGGCACACCAGTACGCGGTTCTCCCATTCGGGCTGGCTCTGTCTCCTCGCGCCTCGACGACCTTCGTAAAGACAGCCCTTGTTCCTCTACGCGAACACGGGGTTCGCATCCTGAATTATCTTGACGACTGGCTAATATTAGATCAATCTTGAGATTAGGTTTGCGAACACAGAGACCTAGTGCTCCGGCACCTAGCCCGCCTGGGCCTTCGGGTCAACTGGGAGAAGAGCAAACTCTGCCCCGTGCAGAGGATCTCTTTTCTCGGTATGGAGATCGACCTGCACCGTTGTCGCACATTGCTCAAGGGTCAACACGTACTAGTCCGTTCAGAAAACACCGCAACAGTAGCGTACATCAACCGTCAGGGTGGTCTACACTCCCGCCGTATGTCGCAACTCGCACGCCACCTCCTCTTATGGAGTCAGAAGCCCCTGAGGTCCCTTCGTGCTATATACATTCCGGGAGATCGGAACTTTGCAGCGACTCATCCCATTGCGCCCTGTATTACTCCCTGACCGAGGGCACGCTCGGCACGGATGCACTGGCGCACAGCTGGCCGCGGGGCCTACGCAAATATGCGTTTCCCCCAGTGAGCCTTCTCGCACGGACCCTGTGCAAGATCAAGGAGGACGAGGAGCAGGTCATTCTGGTTGCGCCGTACTGGCCCACCCGGACCTGGTTCTCCGAACTGATACTCCTCGCGACAGCACCTCCTTGGCCAATTCCTCTGAGGAAGGATCTCCTTTCTCAGAGACGGGGCACCCTCTGGCACCCTCGTCCCGATCTTTGGAGGCTCCACGTGTGGCTCCTGGACGGGACGAGGCAGGTTTGAGTACCCTGCCACCAGCGGTGGCGGCTACCATCACTTCCGCTAGAGCATCGTCCATGAGACATGCCTATGCGTTGTAGTGGAACCTCTTCGTCAACTGGTGCTCTTCTCACCGAGAAGACCCCAGGAGATGCTCGATCAGTGTCATGCTTTCCTTCCTGCAAGATGGGTTGGAGCGAAGTCTGTCTCCCTCCACCCTGAAGGTGTATGTGGCCGCTATCACCGCATATCACGAAGCAGTTGAAGGTAAGTCTCTGGGGAAGCACGACCTGATCGTCAGGTTCCTGAGAGGAGCGAGGAGACTGAATCCTCCTCGCCCTCCTCTCGTTCCCTCTTGGGACCTCTCAGTGGTGTCAAATGCCCTGCAGAGGGCTCCATTTGAACCTCTGCAATCAGTTGAGCTTAAGTTCCTGTCAATGAAGACAGCGCTCCTGGTTGCATTGGCCTCCATCAAGAGGGTAGGGGACCTGCACGCATTCTCCGTTGACGAAGCGTGCCGGGAATTCGGGCCGGGTCTCTATCACGTGATCCTGAGACCCCGGCCTGGATATGTGCCCAAGGTTCCCACCACTCCCTTCTGGGACCAGGTGGTGAACCTGCAAGCGCTGCCCCTGGAGGAGGCAGACCCAGCCTTGGCACTGCTCTGTCCAGTACGCGCTCTCCGTGCTTACGTAGACAGGACGCAGTGTTTCAGGACCTCAGACCAGCTCTTTGTCTGTTATGGTGGGAGACTGAAGGGAAAGGCTCTCTCAAAGCAGAGGTTGTCTCACTGGATAGTGGACACCATTGCTTTGGCTTACCAACAGCAAGGCCGACCATGCCCCCTTGGTGTGGCAGCGCACTCCACCCGGAGTGTGGCTTCCTCTTGGGCTCTAGCGCATGGCGCCTCGCTGGCAGACATCTGCAGAGCTGCAGGCTGGGCGACACCCAACACATTCGCCAGATTTTATAATCTCCAAGTGGAGCCTGTGTCCTCTCGTGTACTCACTTCAGTCAGCTAGTACTGGACCCGCTCAGGTGTCTTCCCTTGCTCGCCATTCCAATCCACTGACTGGATACGTGCGATATTTCCTCAGGTGAGCCTTCCTCTCTGAAGCCCTGAGTTCCTCCAGCACTGTTGACGCTGGCGCCAGTGTTTATTGCCTGTGCGTCGGCTAGGTGCCTCCGTGTGCATGGTTCCTCCCCTGAGTAACCCCCACATGTGTATTTCCACTGTAAGCCTCTTTGAGCATGTATCTTTCCCTCGGCAAGCCACCTTGCCACTCCTGGAGTTAAAAGTTGCCACCCCACGGGCTGGTCACTCCAGTGTTCCTCCATATGAAGCCCCCTCGGGCCATATGTATATTCCTAAGTCCTCCCTACGGGTAGGCATGCTGCGGCATATTTCCTCTGAGATATGCTTCCCAGTGTACCTTGGTATTCCTGTGTTCAGTAGGACTCCTTCGTCCGTGCCAGTATCACGACAGGGAGATCAGACTTCCGCAGGGCACTGAAGACAGCTGTGAAGGTGGCGTGATTACACGGGGACCCCCATTCTCCGTCATCTGACGTAACTCGTAGTGACTACGAAAGGAAACGTCTCGGTTACGTATGTAACCCTCGTTCCCGGAGTAGGGAACGGAGACGTTACGTCTCCCTGCCACTTCCGCTGTACCGCTGGGTAGACGCCTGAGTTCAGTCTCGGCTCCTCAGCGAAGACATGATCTGCCTTTGCCGGCGTCTCTCCTTATATACCCATGCGGTGGGGCGGAGATACGCTATGCAAATTCCGCAGACCCATGGCATTTCATCGCCATTGGCTCGTTTTATAATACTCGAAGATGATAGGCTTTCTGGCGAAACCCCCATTCTCCGTCATCCGACGTAACGTCTCCGTTCCCTACTCAGGGAACGAGGGTTACATACGTAACCGAGACGTTCTTCATGGAAGCTATAGATTCCAATAAAGAACCTTTATTTTTAAGAGTATATCCTATTGCTATCATATTTTCAGGCTGAACTCTCGCAGAAACCATTTAGCATTTTTCATTAAGACATTTTTCAAGAAAATGTCTAAAATAGCTTTTTGACCTTTCCCCCCCAAATCATTGTATTGAATGAATTATTTTTTTTCTCGTTTTTTAAAATGAATTATTACTACATTTCATTAGCTTTAACTGTCGTTCTTGTGTATCATTTTTCTTTTTTCTAAACATTTTATACCCTGACCTTTGAAGCACTTGAGCTGCGTTTGTATGAAACTTGCTAAACAAATAAATAATATTAGGAGCCCTTTTTTATATTATCACCACGTACTGTAGGTGATTTAAGGTTTCACCTTCAGACGCTACACTGTGAATTATTCATTTGCATGACAAACATTGTTTTTGCTCCTCCCTGGTTCCTAAACATATGGAAAGAGATTACAACATCAGGGAGGAGAGGGGAGGAGAAAACATCAAGACTAAAGGAATGGCACACAGGATGGAGGTGTGAATGTCAGAGAGAGATGGATTTGTAGGATATATCGGCATATAAATCACTGTAATTCAGCATGTGGCATAAAGCCTGCAGCAGATGAGGAGTGTGTCCCTCATTTCTCTCTCCACACTGCTTATGTCATCCCACTTTCTCCAAGCTTCCATCAACTGCTCCCCCCAATTCTTCAATCCAATCACTCTCTTCCATTGTAAAACATCTCAAATAACAACATAGTGAATAAATTTAAAAGTTAACAACCAAGCAATATCCAGTGTTGACTGATATAATATATTGTGCACCTCTTTCTCTTTCTTTTCCTCTCTCTGTACTTGTCTATTTTAATACTGGGGCCCTACTTGTCTATTTTAATACTGGGGCCCAGACAAAGTTGTAGCTGGAAAAAAAATGTGCTTGAAACGATTCCCCCCTCCATTATTCAAGCTTGCATTCAGAGGTTATTACGTTTTATGAATTTTGAATGAACCTTAATAATTTAGCGTCACATAAAAATGGTTCAGCATTAACATTGAGCACAATTAGCTAAACGAGTGCTGCATCAGGCAGAGCAAAGATCCCACAACAACTCCTCTGAGATTACATGTGTGTATGTGTGCTTATGAGCACCTTTATGAATGAATCTCCAGAGAGAGAGAGAGAGAGAGAGAGAGAGAGAGAGAGAGAGAGAGAGAGAGAGAGAGAGAGAGAGAGAGAGAGAGAGAGAGAGAGAGAGAGAGAGAGAGAGAGAGAGAGAGAGAGAGAGAGAGAGAGAGAGAGAAAAAAAAGAGAGAGAGAGAGAGAGAGAGGGGGTAGAGAGAGAGGGAGTATGTGAGAGAAATAGCGTGTGCAAATCAGTTCGGATATGCATCTTCATGACTGTTTAATTGCATTAGGTGGAAAGTAATTTTCTTATTTCTGTTTCCAAATTCTATCGTTTTTCGCCTTAATCCCTGTGTGAAATATTTACTTGATTATTCAGCACATATGTCAACCAGCTGAATAAAATTCATACATTATTCAACACTGTCATTACAATGAATTTAAATACATTAAGCCAGATTGCCAGACATTATCCTGATGCAAATATCTACAGTACCTGTCAATTATTCAACTTGATGTACATTTTAATGCATTTTCTCCTCAGTCTTTAATTGTTGATGCACAAACAATGCTAATGAGAGTCCATATGTATATGTATGAGCAGATACAAAGAGGAAAATTATATTACTGTAGGTTACTGGGCGGCTAAAGCAAAGGTTATTGCATGGTGACCATGTCAACCCTGTGCATCCTGAAATATGAATTTGTTAGCTCAATTGACCCATTAGCTGTCGGTCTAATGTGAAGTCAAAATATTATGAAACTTTGTAATTTGCATAATATAATACACTTTATGAAACATAATTGCATAATGGACCATTTTTGTTAGTAAATGTGTTACTAATTTGCAAGCATCTTAAATATATTGTTAGGAAGCTAAGCAAGCTTTTTTTAGCCGAACCTCAAAACAGAAATAAGCTTACAATTAATTAAGTACAAGTGCAGTATAATTTATCTTGAATTAACTTTGATACATTTATGCTTTAAATAAATAAAAATAATTACAATTTGAAAACCAAGATATGGTCTCTGCAAATAAGTTTTTATATATATGATTTTGCTTCACAAGTAAATTCATCTAGAGAAAAAAAAATTATAATATAAAATATTTTCGAAGTGTACAGTTAGTCTGCCAAGAAACACCTGGTAACTGAAGTAAGTACAAAGTGTTTGTGGTCATCTCGATCACTTCGTTACCATGGAAATGAATTAGCAGACAAACATACTCTATTATATACTACACTCATACACACACTTTTCATTAGCATTCACCTTTCAACAGACAGAGGGAAGAAGGGATGTTTGAGTGGGAGAGATAAACGGAGATGGAAGGAAAAGTGCGAGCAGGGCGATATGTTTGTGTATATCTGAGAGAGAGATCGGAGAGTGGCGTGATCGTCCTCTAATAGATGTGTGCGTTTGCTCTAGTCTAGTCACTTCCATTTATCAATCAGAGCCACAAACAAGGTGCCAAATTTAAACCAACGGCCATCAAGCATGTCGCCACTGAGACGGACTTCAATCTAGATCACTGCGAGGACCTTCCACACAAACACACACGCACACACAAACACAATCTATAGACTCTAGATTCAGATTTTACTACCACACAGGAAGTCCCATAATGCATAAACACATGAGGAATTTGTTTTTTTTTATTTTAATATCACTGATACTATAGCATATTTTGAATCCATTATTATTTTTCTGTTTACATTGTAATTTTATTTAAAGTTTTAGTAATTTTAAAGTGTTTTTCCCCCATTATTTATAGCTTTTAAAAATATATATAATTTAATTTTTTTTAAATTCTTTTTTATTTTAGTTGTAGTTATTTTATTACATCAAGTTAAACTAAAATAAGAAATGTTCCCTTGGAAACTAGCAGAAAAAAAAATAAGTTTCAGGTTTTTTATATTTTATTTTTGTTAATGTAAAAAAAATAACATGAGGATTTTTTAAAAATGAAGTAATATACAACTAAATGTCAGATTCGGTGGTATTCACCTGGTGTTAAAGCCTTAAAGGTGCAGTAGGAGATTCTCTACAGAAATGTTTTTTGTTATGCTGATTGAAAGTCTCCTCATATCCTGATAGTAATCACTATATTAAGCGGTCTAAAAGTATTTTTATAAATATATATGGTCTGTGGGGTCTGTGGAGGGAGTAGGACCATAAAATGTTCGTTCATTAATTTCATTCGATCCTTGTCTGGATCGCAACCTTCCTTTTGAGAAGCACCCAATGAGTGAGTCGTTCAATCATTCACTCAAACGATTCCTTCAAAACACACAAAAAAAAAAAATCATTCAAGGTGTTGCTTTGAAATGCGCGAAACCAGAAAAGGAATGTTGAAAGTTACTCAAAATGAACTTTTGTAAATGTTGTAGAAAAGCGATATGACCCCCGCAATCTAATTATTAGAATATCGACAACATGACTCTTGTGTTGTGTGATATTTCTTGAATGTTACAAACTTTTAAGGGTTTTGTTTGCTGGTAAAGACGTACACAGCTTCACATAGTGAAATAGCATAACACATGCAGCTATTGTTCTTTTAAACATTTATAACTTTGTGATAGTCTTAGGCCATGTCCACACTGAAAACGCATCTTTTTCTGCGCAAAGATGACAGAAAATTCACTCGCATTTGCTATCTTGTGTCAAAACATGAGAGCAGTTGCGTTTTAGACCAAACATAGCCTATAATGGTGACTGAATGCAACCTGGACGTATCAGTGAATGGTGAGATATTTTGCTAAATAAAATGATCCTGCCAGAAGAATTGATAACTTTATTATGTCTGTTCCGTATCATCTCAGTGAGTTTTTGTGAAGGTTTACGTTTGCACAATAAAGTGAATTTTGCGTTTTCAGACGTTTCAGTGTGGATGAGAAACTTTTGGAAAACGCTTGAAACGCCATGTGTGGACGGAGAGCATTTTGAAACGAAAAAGCCGTTTTCAAAAATCTGAAATAATGTAGGCGTATCCCTAGCTGGCAAAGTTTAAAACCCTTGTTTAGGTCCATTGGTTACATGTCAGTAAGCGCTATATTAACAATGTGAAATTTACAGTAGGCCTACTTTTTGTGTGTATCCTACATTTTATATCTGGTAAGTTTTGTAGTTGTAAGCTTTATTACTGTGATTGTTTAATGACAGGAGTGTGAAATGGCAGATTTCTAAGTACAGTAAATGCTGTTGGTAACAGCCGTTGGTTACTCCTCAAATAGCTTTCTTACTGCTTTTATTTCAAATTCTATCCCCTTAAATAAATGTACACTATTTCATGGCAGATATCACATGACCAGCGAAATACTGCCTCCATCCAATCAACAACTGATGGATAGAACCAAGTTCCCGCCTATTTTATTCTTTTTGATTAACTGTTGCACTCAAATGTATTGTCACAATACAGAAGTAATGATTTGTCGCTACTTCAGGTACAAGGCGACAGATGCCCTTTCATATTGAACTCAGAGAGCGAAGCGTCAAGCTTATCACAAGCCTCAGAAAAGAGAGACGTGTATCTAGTTACATTGAGTTTTATGGCTCAAAGGCATTAAGAGATTTGTTAAAGCCTTGATGTGGTCATGTGAAAGGTCTTTAATGAATATTAAATGGAGATTGTTGACAAAGGATGTGAAACTGGTCTTCCTTCCTTCCTTATTCCATTCCTTTTTTTCTTTCCTGTTTTGAAGTTCACTGTAAAGACTCTAGGCCATGCAGCTCTGAACTGCTCATCTCTGAGATTGAGCTCCGCTTGAGGCAGTAGATTTCTGCTGTGCTGTTTTCCCAGAGATGAAGCTACCAGCTAGAGGCTGTTCAGTACCTAGGGACCACAACAAAGTAGCTGGGCATTTCAGCTATGTTTTGCACAGCCTTATATTTGCTATAAGCGCTTGCTAAAGACTATTACGAAGATTTTGACATATACTGTAGTAGCCCCTGATTGTGCGATGTACGCATTGTGTGGTTGATATATAGGCAGACAGCAATGAAAGCCACAGGGTTGTTTATGTCACACACTGAAAGCTTCAAACTAAAATTACAGACTGTGAAAAAGCTGAAGAGATTAATTTAAACAGCTTTATGCTACCTCACATATATTTGCTTGCAGGACATATTATTGCTTACAGGATAAGTTTAGGGTCATTGAGCGAGTTTTTAAATGAAAAGTCATGGCGAACATCGATATTTATGCGCTGAGAAACAAAATCAATAGAGTTTAGATGCAGTTTTACAATGGCACAACATCACTGAACCGAGACGAGGGAGAAAAAGATTTTCTGTCAAAAATGTATAGTAATCTAGTCATGTGTAACGGGACTTTAAGTCTCGCCTCGTAGGGGAAAATTAAAACGCTACCATGGAAGACTTAAGAGCGAAAGGATCCTAGTCCCCGCTCCAGTGCTTTGAGTCTCAGTATGCACTTACGTGTATATGTTTATCTTACACTATTCTATAATGCAGCAGGAATAAGTGGTGTAGGCTTCAGGTGAGTATGTCAATGCGGTGGCTCCTGAAGTGCATGAAGTGAAATGAAAATTTTAATTCACGTCCCCACCCACCTAATCCTAATAATGTAAGCGAGACGCCCCTACCCCAGGGTAAGTTCAGAAATGACTATCAACTGTCTTAATTTGAACAACAGATAATTTATTTTCCTTCCCTTGATAGGTTATATCTCTGCTGGAAGGATCTGTTTCAATAGAATAAAATAACAAAAAGTAACAAAAAATAAATAAATAAAACAGTTTGAGATTTCTTTAAAGACCTTCAAATGGTTAACATTCAAAAACAAGTCTCCTTAAACACCTCGAAAGTGTTTCCCCAATATTAGTTAAAGTATTAAGGCACAAGTTGATTTACAAACAACACTGGATGTTGATGACTCTTATAGTTCAATTCAAATAACTCATTCCATCCAAATGACTCACTTCAAATAACTCATTTCAAATGCGTAGATAACCTTAAATCACTTAAACGACTCTTATGAATCAATTTTATGATTCAGTTTCCAATCGACTCAGTTATCACAAACACAGTTCAAATTGACAGTTGAAACCCTCAGTTCATTCAAACACTCAGTTCGGTTCACTCTATATCAGTGAAGTGTTCGTGTGTGTGTGTGTGTGTATCGAACTGTTGTACCAGTCTGTGGCAACGAAACTTTGATGCGATGACTTGTGATGACTTGCGATGACTTGTGATGACTTGCGACGACTTAATGAACAGCTGAGACAAGGCAGTGAGATGTCGTAAGGATGGCAGGGCAATAAACAAAAACACAAGAAAAGTTTCAGCGCGGCCAGGGAAAAAACTCAGGAAAAACTTTCTGGAACAAAATGGCGCAGCTCAACTCAGCTCAGCTCGCACGCGGCACTCAGAGATCGAATGATCTGAATCACACAAAAAAATGTCTCTCAAAAGCAAATCTTGAACCTGGACGATTGTTAGTCTCTTAAAAACAAAAACTCAGCAAAAAAAAACGAATCACTCCTTCAAAGCCGATCATTCAGTTCACATACGCATTCTCGCGCACTAACAAGTGCACTTAAATGATTCGCAGAAAGAAATCAATGTCTCTCGCTCCGACACAGTTCGTGGATGACTTCAAGAAAACAGTAGGACTCTCAAAAATGCTTTCAGTCAGAAAAACGCCAAACTACAACAGTGTTCTGAACGAAACTCACGGCTCCAGCAACTCTCTCTCATGCTCTCAGCCAGTCTCCAACACCGTTCTCTGTCCGATGACGCAATCGACCGAACTCTTGCTTTAACTGCGTTTCTAGTTTCACACAACAATGTTGGTGTACACCAGCGGTTCCCAAACTTTTTTTCCTGCGCACCCCCTTCTATGTCCCAACCGGGTTGGCGCACCCCCAATCCCCACTTCAAAAAAAATGCAACAAAGCTTTGTTTTATCGCCCTATAAAGACAGACTGATCTCATGAAATGGCGTATGTATGACACGCCAATTCGTATTTCCATTTTTGGCGTGCTATTAACACGCATAATCGCTTTTCAGCGTGTTTATCAACGCCTTTGACTTAACGTTATATTACTGTATTATGTATATATAAATATATGACCTACCCCAACCCCGTCCCTAAACCTACCCGTCACTGGGGTTAATACCATTTATGAGTCTTCTCCTACCATCCTAGGAAAAGAAATATCGCTCCACAGATGTAGAATATAGATTTTGCTTCGTTTCGCTCGGACATTTAACGGCGTACACATACACGCGGAATCACTCGGACATTTAATGGCGTAGACATACACGCAAAAGATTTCGGCGTGGACATACACGCGGATAGCTCAAAATGCGTATAGATAGCACGCCACTTGAATTGAAAGTGGCGTGTATGTTTACGCAAAGTCATGATGTCATGTTGCATGTTTAATCATGCGCTAATAACCAGAACACGCATGACAATAACAACATCAACAAAGTTTCAATATAATGCAACAAAGCTACGCACAAGCTTCCACTTTTAACCCTTTCACACGTAAGTTTAAAATATTGTAACTGACCCCCCAGCGTGAGTTTTTCAAGGCGACCGTTATTTAGAACTTGTCACTTTAATGTTTCCATGGTGACGCGTCATTCCTTGTCACGTGACACAGCGCAACCACAACAGTGTTGTGACACAGCGCTGAATGAATGATGATCTGCTTTTATGTAATTTTTCCTTTTTTATCAAAAATATTCACAAATATATTAGCTATAGCATGAAACACTGATATTCCGATTGTCAAATATGTGCAAGTGGATGTGTTTTATTGTTCAAACACCTTCATAACGATCGTTAGTTTGTGCCACAGTTCAGAGAATCGGATCTGTTGGATTTACAACACGTGACGTCAATTCCTCCGCTTCTCACGAAATACATGAAAGTAAGAGGCCGGTGAACTGGGAGAAGAATAGGGTCAAATGTGAAGCTACGTACACAATGTGTATCTGATATGAATAAAACGTGTCTTATTATAATGAAAAGGATTAATATTGCCGCTTCCATAGAAATCAGCTAAATCAAAATCATTGTTTTTGCTAGTACTTACGTGTATTTAAATGTCTGAAACCTAAAATAAACATTATGTTGTTGAAAACACTCAATGGTTGTGAATGTGATATATGACAGCACTGGCTCAGCGCCAGCCAACGCGCGAAAGCACATTTGTCACGTTACTGACTGCAGTGCAGAGCAGCTGTTTTCAACGTTTCTATCAAAAACTAATAAATTATAGTTTTTTTATTTAAAATAAAAGCGATTACAAAGGAAATGTTTACTGTTCATGGTTTTTATTTTATTGTATGGAAAAATCCCACTTACAAAACAGACCGCCATTATATTTTTCCTCTCGCGCACCCCCTGGTGGCAGCTCGCGTACCCCTGGGGGTGCGCGTACCACACTTTGGGAATCCCTGGTGTACACTAAACTCACGAAACTTAATCTGTATTAATACAGCTTCAGCGAAAAAATTACGACTTCTCGTACAGCAATCATGGCGTGTCTGTCTCGTATCACTGCTCACTCTTCTCCTTCCCAGACGTCTTTTCATCTCCCGCGAGCGCGCCGGAGAAAGAAAAACCCGTCAAAATAAAAGTCCCCATGGAGAAAAATACCTCCGTTACATTCCCCCCTGCTAAACCCTGCCATACCATCGACATCTCCAGACAGCCTGCCCCTGGGACATAAACAGAACACAATTTAAAAGTGCAACATTATACAAAACACATTTTTTCAAACTCAAACAACTTCATACATATTTCTCATCACAACCTCAGTTAATATATATTTTTTAAACCTTATTTCATCAGATAATCATCTCTATACCTCACAGGTAATTTACCACGGTTTTGTCTTTGAGAGCGTCTGAGCTCTGGAACATTTTCACAATCAACATCTGAAATGTCAGTATCATCAGAAACTTCTTGAACTCCCCACTCTATTTCAGGGACCACATCTTCTACTACATTCTCCTGTTCCTGTAATACACTCTGCCTTTGTTCTACATCATTGGTTTCCGACTGTACCAGCCCGTTATCTCTACTCTGACTATGCGTCGTGGCGGGAAAGCACACAAGACCGGAAAATTCTGCTTCAGAGTCTGACGGATTTACGGGTCTACATGTGGTTGTGCGTCTCGGACTAAACGACAACAAAGGAAATGTGCAGTGACGGAGCTGATCCCTGTGTACTACTCTGGACTGACCCCCCTTTTCAGGTTTAATAGTAAATACAGGTGTGTCAGGGTGATTCTGTTTTACTACAATGTAGGGTGTGTGTTCCCACTTGTCTTGAATCTTATTTCTGCCCCTATGCTTGTGATTACGTAGCAACACACGGTCACCAGGCCTTACAAGCGCTCCAGAGGACTTGCGATCATACACTCTCTTTCGTCTCTTAGAGGCTTCCTGTGCGACCGTATTCGCGACTTCTACGGCAGTCTTTAGTCGGCTATGATGGCTCTTCACCCAATCATCCAAGTTTTCTGCATCACTTTCCTCCAAATCCTTTCCACCCAAGACATCTAATGGAAGGCGCGCATCCCTCCCAAACATCAAGTAAAAGGGAGAATAGCCCGTAGATGAGTGGACGTGATTGTTGTATGCCATCAATAGCTCTGGTAGGTGAGTTTTCCAGTCTTTCTTCTTCTCAGGTGTCAGCGTTCTCAGCATATCATGCATGGTGCGGTTGAACCGCTCGCACTGAGAGTTTCCTTGAGGATGGTAGGGACTCGTACGACTTTTTCCAATACAATAGACTTTACAGAGTTCCTTGATCACTTGCGCCTCGAAACATCTTCCCTGATCTGAATGCAGACGAGCTGGGCTACCGTAGTAGACAAACCAATGTTTGATGAGGGCCTTTGCAGTGGTACTCGCTGTTTGGTTCTTGGTTGGGACGGCAACTGTAAACCGGGTAAACATATCAGTAAGAACCAGTACATTTTCATACCCTCCTGAGGACATCTCCAGCTGGGTGTAGTCCATTGCCAGCACTTCTAAAGGAGCAGTGACATTGCTACAAGTCATCGGAGCTCGGATTCTTGGAAAGACATCTTTTGCAAGGGTACATCTTTTACACTGTGCTATCCATCCTTGAACATCCTTAGAAATGTTAGGCCAATAGTAGCTCCGTCTTATCAGTGTCAGAGTACTCTTTTCTCCAAAATGACCTCCATGCTCATGTTGACTGTCATAAACTGAACGCTGCAAGGGGACCGGAACAACCAGCTGCTTAATTTTCTCTCCATCCCTTGGATCAAGAATACATCTAAACATCACTCCATGATGCAGTTGAAAACGTTCAAACTCTCTGCAAAGCTTTTTCGACTCTGGTGGCATACTCTGTTGTTCTGCCCTACTTAGTTTTCTGCCTTTGGACACTGCATTGTATATGGGACCCATCAAGGCATCACTTCTTTGCAGCTCCCTTATTTCACTCCAGCTGTAACCATTCAGCACTTTCTTGATGGACGCTTGTACAGCCACTCGGTCATCAGTCTCGCCCTGCTTGGACTCTTGAGCTGGCCACAGGCATGCACGCACTTCCTCAGAGTTCAGTCTAATAAAATCCTTCTCTGTGTCTTCCTGTTCAGGAACTTCACTGGAGGGAATCCTCGACAGAGCATCCGCATTGGTGTTCACTCGTCCAGGCTTATACAGAACCTCGAAGTTAAGCTCCGCTAACTGGGCCACCCAGCGTTGCTCAACTGCACCGAGATTTGCGGTCTCCAGATAACGCAGTGGATTATGGTCAGTGATTACAGTGAACTTGGAGAACATCAGGTACTCTTTAAATTTTTCTGTTGCAGCCCACTTAAGGGCCAACAGCTCCAGTTTGAATGCACTGTAGTACTTGTCATTTCGCTCTGACCCTCTCAAGCCTCTGCTAGCGAATGCAATGACGCGCTCTGCTCCCATTTGCTTTTGGCTCAATACAGCTCCGAGGCCCTGTTGACTCCCATCTGTAGTGAGGATAAATGGAAGGCCAAAGTCGGGGTAAGCAAGGACTGGTGGTGACATCAAGCATCGCCTCAATTTGTCAAATGCAGTCTGGCATTCACTACTCCACGTAAACAGTTCAGAGGCTCTCCTTTTGTCTTTGCTGCCCATCAATGCATGCAACGGTTTTGCTATTTGAGCAAACTGTGGTACGAACCGCCGGTAATAACTCATGAATCCAATCAATTGTCTCACTTCCTTCACACTCTTAGGCACAGGCCAAGCATCCAAGGCACTAACCTTTTCGCTGTCAACTTTGATTCCTTCAGAGGAGATCACATGACCCAAGAATTTCACCTCGGATCTGAAGAGAAAGCATTTGCTTGGTTTTAACTTTAGGCCATGGCGCTTTAGTCGACCAAAGACCAGCTCTAGTCTCTCACAGTGACTCTTAAAGTCTTTGGAAAACACAATAATATCATCCAGATATATCAAGAGGACATCAAAGGTCAAATCCCCGAGCACTACTCCCATAAGGCGCTGGAAGGTGGCTGGCGCGTTGCACAGTCCGAATGGCATCCGCGTCCACTCAAACAGTCCAAACGGGGTAGTGACTGCTGTCTTTTCACGATCACGCTCACTCACAGCAACCTGGAAATAGCCGGCCGTAAGATCTAAGGTGGAGAACAGCTGAGCATTTCCCAGTGCGTCCAGAGATTCCTCCACTCTGGGAAGTGGATATGCATCTTTGCATGTGACTTGATTAAGCCTTCTGTAATCACAACAGAAGCGCACACTGCCGTCTTTCTTCACAACTATCACTGCTGGGGATGCCCAGGGACTCGCACTCTCCTTAAGGATGCCTTGTGACACTAGATCCTGCACGTGTTTCTTGAATTCTTGGAAAACATGTGGTGGTACTCTACGGTGCCTCTGTTTCACTGGTGGAGCATCACCGGTGTGAATGTCATGCGTTACCGACTGTGTGTACCCATAGTCACTGTCACTTTTGGAGAATATGCCTCTGTACTTTGCCAACAACTGGTTAAGTTCCTCTCTTTGTGCAGGGGTGAGCTTTTCATAATTCACCTGAACCGGTACTGGAGGGTTGTCAGAGATTTCAACTGCTTGAACATGCGTCACTCGTTTAACATGAAGCGTCCCTTCCTCCTCCTCAAACTCCAGCGTATTCTCAGTTAACACCTCCCGTGGTTTAGACACTACAGCCACTCTGCATCTTGGGTTAAGTCTGATTGTCCGCTCGCTCGAATTCATCACACGTACAGAAACTTTACCACCCTCAGTTTTTGTTAGCACATTGGCCACTAGGAGCCCCTTGGGTAGACTCACACCAGTGGTGGGCTCAATTAATACTTGGCACTTCACTTTAGGTGGTACTCTGCAACGACCTTCAAACACCTTTTCACTTAGTGGAGGGATGGTGATGGCCTGTTTTCCACCAACTTTGACGAACCCAATCCTGCCATCAGGACTCAGGGTTTCGGTTTTCTCAACACTGGCTAACACCCTTCTTATCTTTGCTTCTGCAGGTTGTCCATATCTGTTGGCTGACTTCACATTCTCTCCTGTGACGAACACTGACTTAAACTCGCTGATGACATTCATTCCAATGATCCCTGAAAGCCCCTTTATCTCCTCTGTTTGTTGGCTTGTGTCTGTCAGCACAAAGATACACTTCCCCGGGAGAACCTTCCCCATGCACTCCACATCAGCTTGCAAACACCCTAGAACAGGAATGTCGAGTCCATTAGCTGCGGTGAGTCTAACCCAGTGAGCAGATGACAGTTTCAGCTCTTGTTCTCCGAAGTGCTTCCTAAAATGTGACTCTGTAATAGTGGACACTTCTGAGCCTGTATCCAGTAAGCAGTTTGTCTTGACACCAGCTATTCTAACTTCAACAGTCAGGCAATCTCCAAATGCGCCACTTTTCAACGTCTCCGTCACTTCGTCAGTCCATTCAGCTGTATGACTTCTTATCATAGATGGGCCAGGGCTGGTTTGTGCTGTACTTGTTGGAACGTTTCCAGTGTTAGTTCCAGGCACCCCCGTAGAACGTCGGGCCCGATCAGTCACTGTAGCTGCTTCAGTGCCTTGTGGACATCGCCTGCTAGTGTGCCCCGGTTCACCACATGAATAACAGATGTATCTGCCATCACTGTCCTTCAGGGGTTGTCTTTTTGGACGGCTCTGTTGGAATTGCACCCTGCTATTACCGTGCACTGCTTGGTAAAGTTCATCTTGACGGGCGGCGATCTTTTGTATAGCTTCATGCAGTTTATCCAGTGTTAACGTAGAGGAAGCTTGTTCTGCATCAGCACTTACTACTCTGACCCACGGGCTGGGTTTTGGAATGTCCTGCATTTGAGTCTCTTCTTCTTCAGCCCAAGTGATTGCGGCTTGCATTACCTGAACAAAGTCTCAGTATGCACTTACGTGTATATGTTTATCTTACACTATTCTATAATGCAGCAGGAATAAGTGGTGTAGGCTTCAGGTGAGTATGTCAATGCGGTGGCTCCTGAAGTGCATGAAGTGAAATGAAAATTTTAATTCACGTCCCCACCCACCTAATCCTAATAATGTAAGCGAGACGCCCCTACCCCAGGGTAAGTTCAGAAATGACTATCAACTGTCTTAATTTGAACAACAGATAATTTATTTTCCTTCCCTTGATAGTAGGGCTGTGCTCAGAATATCGATACAACGATATATCGTCATGAACTCCTGGCGATACACGTATCGATACAGCAGCTGCCGTATCGATACTTTTGTGCTTTAGCCAATTCAGGGCTCCAATTTCGGCGCGGGATTGCGCATAATTTGAATAATTCCCGCAGTTTATAATGCGGGAAATTCCCGGAAACATTGATTCACTTTAGCATGTAGGTTGTAGTATTAGTAAATGAATCCACACAGATTATAAAATCAAATCAGTCATTTTAAAACTTTCTGTGAGACGCAATTTCACAAACAGCGTGAGTTCAATGCAGTGCTGCGTCTCTCTCTCTCTCGTCTCGGCTCGGGCAAGCGTCCAGCGCTGCAGCCGGTGAAACTACACGCTCACGGTTAGGAGTCGGGACATGACGGAATATTCACTTGCATAATCGGGCCATCGTGACTAAAGTTTACCATTTGCACGTCTTTAAGTCTTACCAGTTTAAACATTCAAACGATTTTAAACTATTCAGTACTTGCGCGCTCTCTGAGAGTTGGTTTTCTCTGCGTGCATACATAGACTAGAGTAAAGCCGCCTCACATACAGCTCGCGAGATTATATCGCTTTAACAGACTAAAACACGCAAAATGATGTCAAAAATGTCGTTCTTGGTAAGTATCCTCTAAACACAGTTGGTTATGTCTTAAATAAGCATAAAAGTTTTTAACAGAAACGGCAATTCCCCGGTTGTATGATGAAGTTAAGCGAGATATTCTGCTGTCACTCTCTTAACCCTGAGCATGTCAATCAATTGTTGTTTCTGCATAAAAATTTGAAAATGTAATCATTTAAAATGATTTCAACGTAGAAGAAATGACTTTGTTTGGTGCACATTCCAACACTTAAGACCTGTTAAATACTAGGTGTTTAAAAGAGTTTGAGAAAACTAAGTTAAATTTAAGTTGTTACCGTTTTTGCTTATATGGAATGTTTTAAGTTTTGTTTAGTCATTGAGCAGTGTAGACATGCTTCAGTGTCACTATAATTGTCATTTCAGTTATTGAGGCAGACTTTAAAAGCAGAAGGAAGAGCCATTCTAAGCTTTTTTATTCATTTAACTCATTGTTTTTCAGTTATCACAACTGTTATAATAACACTGGTTATTCAATAAGCAGATATTACTGTTACTAAACTCAGCTCAAAAGAAATTTAAATTCCAAATTGATCCATATCGTGATACATATCGTATCGTGGCTTTAGTATCGTGATACGTATCGTATCGTGACATTGTTGGTGATACACAGCCCTACTTGATAGGTTATATCTCTGCTGGAAGGATCTGTTTCAATAGAATAAAATAACAAAAAGTAACAAAAAATAAATAAAAAAAACAGTTCGAGACTTCTTTAAAGACCTTCAAATGGTTAACATTCAAAAACAAGTCTCCTTAAACACCTCGAAAGTGTTTCCCCAATATTAGTTAAAGTATTAAGGCACAAGTTGATTTACAAACAACACTGGATGTTGATGACTCTTATAGTTCAATTCAAATAACTCATTCCATCCAAATGACTCACTTCAAATAACTCATTTCAAATGCGTAGATAACCTTAAATCACTTAAACGACTCTTATGAATCAATTTTATGATTCAGTTTCCAATCGACTCAGTTATCACAAACACAGTTCAAATTGACAGTTGAAACCCTCAGTTCATTCAAACACTCAGTTCGGTTCACTCTATATCAGTGAAGAGTTCGTGTGTGTGTGTGTGTGTGTGTGTGTGTGTGTGTGTGTGTGTGTGTGTGTGTGTGTGTGTGTGTGTGTGTGTGTGTGTGTGTGTGTGTGTGTGTGTGTGTGTGTGTGTGTGTCGAACTGTTGTACCAGTCTGTGGCAACGAAACTTTGATGCGATGACTTGTGATGACTTGCGACGACTTAATGAACAGCTGAGACAGGGCAGTGAGATGTCGTAAGGATGGCAGGGCTATAAACAAAAACACAAGAAAAGTTTCAGCGCGGCCAGGGAAAAAACTCAGGAAAAACTTTCTGGAACAAAATGGCGCAGCTCAACTCAGCTCAGCTCGCATGCGGCACTCAGAGATCGAATGATCTGAATCACACAAAAAAATGTCTCTCAAAAGCAAATCTTGAACCTGGACGATTGTTAGTCTCTTAAAAACAAAAACTCAGCAAAAAAAACGAATCACTCCTTCAAAGCCGATCATTCAGTTCACATACGCATTCTCGCGCACTAACAAGTGCACTTAAATGATTCGCAGAAAGAAATCAATGTCTCTCGCTCCGACACAGTTCGTGGATGACTTCAAGAAAACAGTAGGACTCTAAAAAATGCTTTCAGTCAGAAAAACGCCAAACTACAACAGTGTTCTGAACGAAACTCACGGCTCCAGCAACTCTCTCTCGTGCTCTCAGCCAGTCTCCAGCAACACCGTTCTCTGTCCGATGACGCAATCGACCGAACTCTTGCTTTAACTGCGTTTCTAGTTTCACACAACAATGTTGGTGTACACTAAACTCACGAAACTTAAGCTGTATTAATACAGCTTCAGCGAAAAAATTACGACTTCTCGTACAGCAATCATGGCGTGTCTGTCTCGTGTCACTCTTCTCCTTCCCAGACGTCTTTTCATCTCCCGCGAGCGCGCCGGAGAAAGAAAAACCCGTCAAAATAAAAGTCCCCATGGAGAAAAATACCTCCGTTACACATGGAAATAATGTAACTGAATTCTCCATGGTCCATTGGTCACAGATACATCAATGGCTATATATGAATGGCTATTTTAATAACCTTACTGACCAATCCTTCTTTAGCTAATGTTGCCATATTATCAGACAAACTTTTTTATATATATATTCATCTATTGAAATCCTGTGTGTTTATGATTTTAAGTGGCATTTTACTGAAATCTTAAGATAAAATTTTTTTATCAATAAATAGCGTTCACATTATCACATTGAGTGTGTTGTAGAAATGTTAGGAGCAATTCTGTTCACTTACCAGTGTTATCAGTTGTAATCACTTTCAAATTAGTCCTCTATCTTTTCAGTTAACTGTGATAAGAATGTGCCTCGATTCTTTGCAGTGTTTAATCACATTACTGCGTAATTTAACAAAATGGAAGATAAAAGATGCTTTGTAGTTTCACACTCAATTCCAGTCCACAAAAGAATACTATCAATTATTTTGACAAAAAAAAAACATGCACAGAAATCTCTAGTTCTTTTCTGTGGGCCGTTCTGTGAAGATTTCTCTGAACAAGCAACACTGACAGGAGGGGTGGATCTCAGCAAATGGACAGTTTGTTACCATCCAATACTTGGTGACAGTGTGTTTATCTCAGTCGAATAATTTCTGACATCTGTATTCCTCTAAATATAAATGTCTCTACCTTTGACAGAAGTTTGTGAGTGTATTGGATTAAAACTGAGCATGTATCTCATTGAGCCAGCAGTCTGCTTGCTATTGAGTCCTGCATGATTGTTTCTCTTTTAAAGCCTTTTGCGTGTCTGTTTGTCCGAATGGTACTGTCACTGGAATAAAACTGTCTCAAACCACCTCCTAAGGATTTTTATCCATTTCAGATGTGTCTTGGAAGGCTTTTGCACTACCGTAAATGCAGTGAAAAGGTGAATACCTATGATGGCTCCCTAGGCACTAGGTTTTGGAACAGAACAAGTGTTGATTCTATAAACTCCTAAGTGACTGAAGTGTAGCAATGTGGGAGTAAAATTCTCCATCATTTTCACTCTCTTCAGTTCTCATTTTTCCTGTCGTCCTTGTTGCTGCTGAAAACTCTTGACCGCCCTTCTTATAAGAATCAGTCTTTGTTGAGATATCCTGCTGAGAGAAAAGATGAGTGTCTGGAGCGAATGTGCCCGAACAAGAGAGAGAGAATAGCAAAGACTCAAAGAGTGTGTGTGTCCTTTGGTCTAAGAGGGAACACTTAACATTTCTAGATGCTTCTTTCTTTAAAGCTGTGACTGACAGTTCATCCTTTTAAAATCAAACTCAGTCTGTATTTAGAGCTAACCTTTGCGTGTGGCAGTTTTAAAGTGTTAGCGGGCGCCTACTCGCACATTCTGAGGCGCTGATTAGCAGTGCGCTAACCAAAAGGGGATTAGACACACATTAAAGTCATCTCCAGGTGCAAAGAGCTTTGACTCATAAATCTGTACATCATATTTCAGCTACTGACACACTCACATTTGTACATATAATGTTGAAAGTTTGGGGTTGGGGAGACTTTCACCGATCAAAAATACAGTTAAACAGTAACATTGTGAAATATTATTAACATTTTAAAGAAATGTTTTCTATCTTAACATATTTGAGCATGTAATGTACTTCTGTGTTGACAAAGCAGAATTTTTTAGTAGCCATATTCCAGTCTTCAGTCACATGATCCTTCGGAAATAATTGGAATATGCTGATTTGCTGCTCAAGAAAAATGTCTTAAACACTTGTACTGCTTAATATTTTTGTGTAACCTTGATACATTTTTTTCAGGAATCTCTGATGAACAAGAAATTTCAAAAGAACAGCATTTATTTGGAATAGAAATATTTTGTAACATTATAACTGTCTTTACCGTCACTTTTGATCAATTGAATGCATCCTTGCTGAATAAAAGTATATTAATTTCTTTAAACTTATATATGATGGTGCAACATACAGAATGAAGTGATTATTATTTACTCATCATGTAGTCAGGCCCGTCGCCAAGGGGGGGCATTAGGGGGCCGTGCCCCCCCAGATGACACAACGTGCCCCCCTAATCATATGGTCAGGTCATTGAGCAAACTTACTATTGGGAGCAAAAAAACGTATCGTAGGCCTATTCCATAACGAAATGTCGTCAGCAGCATTTAGCACACAGGTGCACTAATCTCTGTAACTTTAAATAACACGACATTGTCTTCAGAAATATGAAAATTAGTCGGAGCGTGTAAGGCTCTGCGCAAGGCTTAGCCTACCTTCCCCTGGCCAAGTGGGCTTGTCGAATTTTCTGATTAATTTGCCTGCTAAAAACAGCCTACTGTTTCCACGTTAAAAAAAGGTAATTTTTCTCAGAATTGCGTGATATAAAATCAAAATGGCAAGTTATAAACTCAGAGTTTAGTGATATACAGTCACATTTGCGTGTCATAAAGTCAGAATTGTGAGAAAAACTCTGATTTGAGAGAAATCCATGTGAGAATTGTGAGATAAAAAGTCGCAATTATCTTTAAATTTTTTTTTATTCCGTGGCGAAAACAAGCTTCCATATACTTCTGATTGCTTTTAGAGGGAAAAGCTGTCCATAAATGCTGGTCTAGGATCAGTTTTCTCCGTAATAAAATAATATTGGCTAAACTCCGGTGTTTTGGGCGGTGAGTGGATTAGTTCTACGCGCGTGCAAATCCTCTCGTTATAATAAGCAGTTAGGCTATGCAAATAAGGCATTATTGTGTATCAGCTTTACTGATAGCCTAGGAACTTTGTGAGATCGCGATGAAGTTGTATAACCGCTTTTTAAAGATAATAAAATTGGCGCTCTTTGCGAGCTTTCTGCCATGCCAAATCCTGCATATAGCCTAGTAAATGTTTTTAAAGGGGAAGCGCGTGTTGGTTCACCCTCCTGATCCTCAGCAAGCGTGTGAATGATCGTGTGAATGTGCCAGCGTGTCTCTGAGCAAACCTTCATTTCTCTGCCCATGATTTTCTGATCATAGGCGGAGCCTCCGCCTATGATCAGAAACGTACTCGGTTACTAACGTAACCTCGGGAACGAGTACTGCGTAATAGCTTACGCTCGGGGAAAACCTCTTTTCCACGAGATATTGAAGCCAAAAATTATCCATAATTTTTTATTAATGTAAAACGCTTTGCAGCAGCAAGCAGACACAGGCGATACAGCTCGCGCGCCTATTGGCTGCTCTTGCGGCAAATGCAGCAGCCTATCAAGAGAGACTCTGCGTGACGTAATGACCAATGGGGGCAACTCGCGCCCATATCGTCACGTCCCGCCAGAAAGGGCGTGGTCTCACTCTATAAATATGCTCGTTAGGCTGGTACAAGCTGGTTTTCATCGCCGAAGCGAACCAGAGCGTATTCCAAGCACGGCAAGATACGCAGTACTCGTTCCCTCTCTAGAGAGAACCGAGGTTACGTTAGTAACCGAGTACGTTCTCTTACGAGAGTATCTCTCGTACTGCGTAATAGCTTACGCTAGGGGAACACAATGCAACACGCCGTGCGTACAGGGATCCAACACCAAAGTCCCAGGGGCCGAAGCCCAGGGCTCATATAGTGCATAATCACCATAAACTCACATAGAGTAGAGGAAGAGAGGCTGGAAGCGTCATTCCTTATAAAATAGCACCCAGCGGGGCTATCATATGACAATAAAACGCGCAGCCAGGGTGAAAGCTTTCAGCCTGATCTGGGTGGCCATACGTGTGTCAACACTCATGGGGCTGCAGTAAACTCAGCATCTGGGCCGCACAGCGGGGCAGATAGCTCTGAATTTTTTTGACCGCCAAAAGCTTAGCTTGTAAGGCGGGTACCTCCAGGTTATAGTATTTCATAAATGTAGACGGCGAGGCCCAGCCCGCGGCCGTACAGATATCTTGCAGGGAAACCCCGCTAGACCATGCCCACGAAGAGGCCACGCCTCTCGTGGAGTGCGCTCTGACACCCAAGGGGCACTGCAGGCCCTTTGCAGTGTAAGTGAGCGCAATGGCATCCACTATCCATCTGGATAGGCTCTGTTTTGAGGCGGCAAGTCCCTTGGAGCGCCCGCCAAACAAAACGAAAAGCTGCTCAGTCTGTCTGAAAACAGACGAGCGCGACACATAAGCTCTTAATGCCCTGACGGGGCAAAGGAGACTCGCGTCCTCCTCCTCATTGAGAACCGGAAGGGCGGACAGGGAAATTACCTGAGCCCTAAACGGTGTATTGAGGGATTTCGGCACATACCCGTGCTTAGGTTTGAGAATGACCTTCGAGTCATTAGGCCCAAACTCCATACATGACGCGCTTACTGAAAGCGCCTGTAAGTCCCCTATGCGCTTCACTGAAGCGAGAGCCATGAGAAACACTGTTTTGAACGTCAGGTGTTTCATGTCCACCAGCTGGATTGGCTCGAACGGGGCGCCTTTCATGGCCTCCAGGACCGTGGAAAGGTCCCACGTCGGGACTGAAGGGGGCCTGGGAGGGTTCAGCCTCCGAGCTCCCCTAAGGAAACGCACGACTAAGTCGTTCTTCCCCAGCGACTGGCCAGACACCGGTTTTGCAAACGTTGCTATGGCCGCCACATATACTTTGAGCGTGGATGGGGTCCTGCCCTTATCCAGTAGCTCTTGAAGGAAGGAAAGCACTTCCGAAACCCCGCATTCCACAGGTGAAAAACTCTGGGCTTGACACCATGCAGAGAAAACAGACCATTTCGAGGAGTAGAGCCGCCTGGTAGACGGAGCTCTAGCCTGCGCGATCGTGTTTAACACTCCTTCTGGGAGGCTAGCGGGTACCCATTGATGGCCCATGCGTGCAGGGACCACAGCTCCGGGCGAGGGTGCCAAATCGAGCCCTCCGCCTGAGAGAGGAGGTCTCTCCTCAATGGTACAGGCCATGGGGCAGTGCTGGTCAGCTGCATCAGGGTAGGGAACCACGTCTGGTTTGTCCAGAGCGGAGCTACGAGCAGCACTGGGCATCCGTTTTCCCTGATTCGTTCCAACACCTGAGGCAGGAGCGAGACAGGAGGAAAAGCATATAGGGGGCAGCGGGGCCAAACATGAGCCAGCGCGTCCTTGCTTTTCGAGAAAAACTTCGGGCAATGAGCGTTTTCGTGGGACGCGAATAGGTCCACCTGTGCTCTGCCGAACGTTTTCCACAGCAGCTGGACCGTCTGCGGGTGCAGCGACCATTCCCCTGCTGGAACATTGTTCCTGGACAGTCTGTCTGGTCCCACATTCAGGTGACCAGGCACGTGCGCTGCTCTCAGTGAGAGCAGGTTGTGCTGAGCCCAGACCAGGAGGCGTTCCGTCAGCCTGTGAAGGTTTCGTGACCAAGACGTGGTGGCCTGTTACCTGGGGACAAAAACGCCGTAGCGCTTTGTCGACTGCTATCATCTCCAAGCAGTTTATGTGAAGGAGCTTTTCCCGTTCTGACCACAGGCCAGCTAGCGGTCTGCCCTCGAGCAGCGCTCCCCACCCCGAGGTGGAGGCGTCCGTAGACACCACCTTCACACTCGAAGCGGTCCCCAGACTCCCACCTGACTGATACCAGTCGGTTATTTTCCAAGGTTCCAGAGCTGAAACACACTGTAGGTCGACCCTGAGGTGAAACAGACCCGCTGTCCATACCCTGGGTGGAACCCGCGCTTTCAGCCACATCTGCAGTGGGCGCATGCGAAGCAAGCCCAACTGGAGTACAGAGGCCGCTGAGGCCATCAGCCCCAGCATTTTCTGAAACCTTTTGAGTGGAACTATCGAGCCGTGGCGGAAGGATTTCGCGACGCACTGAATATTTAGTCCGCGCTCTGGTGACAGGCGTGCCGTCATGGATAGCGAGTCTAACACTGTTCCCAGAAAGGAAATTTTCTGACTGGGAGACAGTGAGCTCCTTGCCCAATTGACTGTGAGGCCCAGCTCCTCGAGGTGCTCGAGTAATGCGGCCCTGTGTTCTATGAGCTCCGATCGTGATCGAGCTAGAATCACCCAATCGTCCAAGTAGTTCAGGACTCGCATGCCCTGACGTCTCAGGGGTGCAAGCGCCGCGTCCATGCACTTCGTAAATGTACGAGGTGCTAGGGACAGGCCGAACGGCAGGACTGTGTATTGATATGCCTGGCCCTCGAAAGCGAATCTCAAGAATCGCCTGTGATGGGACGCTATTTGTATTTGGAAATAGGCGTCTTTCAGATCTATTGACATAAACCAGTCCCCGTGGCGCACTTGCGCGAGGATTTTCCTGGTCGTAAGCATTCTGAACTGGCGTTCACAAGCGCTCTGTTCAGCTGTCGCAGATCTAAAATGGGTCTGAGACCTCCATCTTTTTTCGGTACCAGAAAATATCTGCTGTGTAGGCCCCCTTTGCTCTGAGCTTGAGATAAAGGTTCTATAGCACCTTTGCTCAGTAGTTTCGCTATCTCGGCTCGAAGTAGATGAGATACTTCGTTTTTCACCGTCGTCTCGACGCGCGCCGTATAACGGCGGGGGCGTCGAGCGAACTGTAGCGAATAGGCTCTTTTTATAGTGTTCAGCACCCATTCTGATACCCCAGGAAGCTGTGCCCACACTTTCGCGTGAAAAGCTAGGGGTAGAATGAGATCTGGGCTCTGGCCGAGACATAGTGACGGCAAGGGAGCTCCGGCGTGCTGTAACGCAGACACTGTGTTTACAGTGTGTGAGGCGGGGGGCGCGCCGATCGCGGCGGGCAGCCTGGCCGCGCTCAAAACCCTTATAGCAGTTTGCTGAGGGAGAGAGAGCGGGGCGAGCCCTGTGGGGCTTAACATGTCTGTGAGTGAATGTGGGCGCAGGACAGCGGGCACATTTACTGCACTGAAAAACACCGTCGGCCTGAGCTGACTGAATGCTTGTTGGTTTAGTTTTTACAGAACCCGTGGGACATGTGGTGTGTAGTGTTTGTGGGCACTGAGACGTAGGCACATTCACTACATTTAGTGCACAATCGACATGAGGCAATTTTGTTTGTGCGAGCCCTGCATTTTTGCGGGCTGTGTTTGTGTGTAGAAATGAGCCCTGGGTTGTGGGCATTTTCAATACACTCATAACACCATCGGCTGTGGCCGGAATACCAGAAAATACACCGTTTATGTGATTTATCTGGGTCGCCGTGGGAACAGCATTTGTGTGCAGGCAAGCGGGCATGGTACTGGCTTGCTTACTGTAAAATACACTGGAACAGTCACATTTTCTGGAACTGAACGAGCGAAAATTTCAGTGGAAGTCTGGCCACGGCGAGACTGAAACACCGTCGATTTCCTAGGAGGCTAGGAAGACTTGTGTTGGTTTCGTTTTACAGAAACCGTGGTAGTGTTTGTGGGCATTGGGTTGTGGGCACATTCACTACATTTAATGCACAATTGACATGCGTCGATTTCATTTGTGCGAGCCCTGTACCGTGGCGGGCTGTGTTTGTGTGTAGAAATGAACACTGGGCTGTGAGCATTTTATTACACTTATAACACCATCGGCTGTGGCCGGAAAACCAGAAATACAATGATTACATGATTTTTCTGGGTCGCCGTGGAAACGGCCTTTATGTGCAGGCAAGCGGGCCGTGGTACCAGCTTGTTTACTGCAAAATACACTGGAACAGTCGCATTTTCTGGAACTGAACGAGCGAAAAGTTTCGGTGGAAGTCTGGCCGCGGCGAGACTAAATTTTTATCTGCTGCAAGAGCCGGGATCGAACACGGGTCTCTAGCGCGAAGGCTTCGGGTTCTGCCACTGGGCCACAGGAAGAACTACATTAGTGTGAGCAGATAAGAGAGTCTCATCACAGTTTTGTGTGTGTCGGCGTTTGTATGCAGGTGTGCGTGTTATACAACAGGCTCATTGCTGCAATAATGACATTTTCAGCCGCTCAAACTAGGAGCTGAGAAATGTTTGAGAAATAAAGATTAGTCCGGCCTCGGCGGGGACTAAAACACACTCTTTTCTCATTTGCCGGTGACGCACGCCGATGGGGGGCGGGGTAGATTTCTTATAACGTAAAGAAAGCTAGCCGTGGTTTTAGGGCTCGCGGTCTTGATGCTGGCCCGTTTCCCTGACGACTCGCGCGGCGGTTGCGCGGGCGCCTCCCAGTCGAGGCCGATGCTTTCCACGGCCTGAGAGAGCAGACGCATCAGCTCAGTCTCAATGCCGGCTCTCTTACCAGTGGTTTGGCGGGAAACGCTAGCGGAGGGGAGGTCCACGGAGCTCGCCCAATCCTCGCTATCAGATGCCAGAAGAGAACAAGCCTCGGTGGGTTCGTCGAACTTGTGGACGGACGCGGCGGCAGGCGGCGGCCGTTGTCCGTCAGTGAGCGACTCGAGCGAAGCCGGCGAAGCTGGCGGGCGAACCGGCGAGCTTTGGCGGGCTGGAGAGAGCTCGGGAGCGCGCTGGGCGCGGCACCACGGCGGGCTGTGGTGAAGGCTCGGAGAATGATGCCAGGCGAGTCCTCAGAGTCACCATAGGCAAAAAGCTCGCAATGAGGGCATCCGCCGTCAGCGAGCGCGATGGCCGCGTGATCCTCACCCAGGCAGGACACACAGATGACGTGACGGTCCCCGTCGCTGAGTGGGGCGCGGCACGAGCCACAGGATGGCATCTTTAAAAAGACGCAGCTCTTTTGTGATGAGAAGTGTGAGTCGCGTCAAGTAAGCGAGCAAACACTCTCAGCAGAGTAAGGATACAAAGTGATATAAAAGGATATAGAACGCCGGAAAGCGCAGCAGGTACGGCAGTTGAAAGCGGCGAGGCCAGCGACTCCAGAGCTCGTCCCGCTGAAAAGCTTGCTTCGACGGCGCGGCTTCTCACTCCGGATCCAGCGATGCGTATGCTTCGCTGAAGAGATGAAAATCAGCTTGTACCAGCCTAACGAGCATATTTATAGAGTGAGACCACGCCCTTTCTGGCGGGACGTGACGATATGGGCGCGAGTTGCCCCCATTGGTCATTACGTCACGCAGAGTCTCTCTTAAAAGGCTGCTGCATTTGCCGCAAGAGCAGCCAATAGGCGCGCGAGCTGTATCGCCTGTGTCTGCTTGCTGCTGCAAAGCGTTTTACATTAATAAAAAATTAAGGATAATTTTTGGCTTCAATATCTCGTGGAAAAGAGGTTTTCCCCGAGCGTAAGCTATTACGCAGTACGAGAGATACTCTCGTAAGAGAACTTAATATTTTGTGTTTTGGTGTTGTTTAAATATAGAATTTGGTCTATTTCAGTTATATTAGACTAAATAGGGGATGTTATTGTTTTTGAGACTGTCTGTTTTGTAGATCATAAAAAGTGTGCCCCCCCCCCCATGAAAATGAAATGCCCCCCCATTCTATATGTTCTGGCGACGGCCCTGCATGTAGTGATGTCACATTTTGAAACACTCAGCTATTCACTGTAGACATGAACAGTTTTATTCACAAAGAGCAAGACTAGTCTCTTGTATAAGCTTGCGTGTGTCAATGTATTAGCTAAAACTAAGACAGAGAGGAGGATGTTTATATTTCTCGTCTCCATTCTCAGCCTGACCTATTGAATAGGGTCAATGCCAATGGCCCATGTTAGTATTATTGCAGCTGTTCTGCTCTTCACAGTCTCCCTGTGCTGTCTGCACTGGTGTCGAGTTTCTTCTATTTTTGTTTGTCTGTTTTACTGCTGTATACTGTTATTTGATGTTGGTTATTGGATTTGGGATTTGGTCTCTGCAAAATACTGAGAGCTTGCCAAATACTGAGCATCTTTCTTTTAACATAAACAATCCCTGAAGTGAACCTGTGTAGATGCACTATGGAGATCTCAAATGCAAACAATCAGATTGTGATTTTCAAAGCTAAAAGAATGTAATGCTGTAATTTGTGAAATGAAGTTTAATATAAAAACACTCTCATTTATCGATAAGGATAGTCATTCATCTGCCATAACTTCAGTGTCTGTGTGAGTGAGTGGGGCGTTCAGAGCATGATTGATGGTTTTGTTTTGTGATAGTTCACATAGACACTCTTTCAATCTCTCTCTTTCTTGCTCATCCTCGCTCTCCTTCGCGCCACTGTTTACAGTGATTGGTAAACAGACCCATTCATCACTCACAAGTTGAAGAGTGAGACTAAGACAGAGTTGTATAGAAACCCACTGAACAGAGACTTCAGCTCGAATGCTTTCAGTGATAATTTCAGAGCATTTTCTGTTATAAGAAAACATGATTGTAGCAGGTTGATTAAATTATGATTTAATAAGAAAGACGTGCAAAGCAAATAGGGATGCACAATATAATACCACATTGGTTATTTTAACATTTTATTTTTTTAAATGCATGCAACGGCGACACGGTGTGTATATACAGTATATTGACCAATATTGGATATTGCATGCACATTTCCCATGTTTTTACATTTAAATTACATTTGCTGTCATCTAAGTTACTCTATTATTCTTAATATCTTCATTTAATTATTTTTAATTAATTACAATTAAAGCTAAAACATGAAAAAAATTATCCCTTTCTAAACCTTGAAAATAATATTTAACACCCCTATTTAAAGGTGTCTAATATATAAATAAATAAGCTATGCAGAAGTATGTAGTAATTTGTCATCCATTGATCACCATGCATTTTGTTGTAGTTTATTTATACAGTATCTGACAAAAGTGAGTACACCCCTCATTTTCAGCAAATATTTTAGTATATCTTCTCAAGGGACAATACTATAGAAATAAAATATGGATATATTTTAGAGTAGTCAATGTGCTGCTTCTAGCAGTATATATTTACTGTCCTCTGAAAATAACTCAACATACAGCCATTATTGTCAAAATAGCTGGCAACAAAAGTGAGTACACCCTAAGTGAACATGTCAAAACTGTGTCCAAAGTGTCAATATTTTGTGTGAGCACCATTGTTATCTAGCACTGCCTTAATCCTCCTGGGCATGGAGTTCACCAGAGCTGCACAGGTTGTTGCTGGGATCCTCTTCCACTCCTCCATAATGACATCATGGAGCTGCTGGCTGTTAGACACATGGCGCTTCACCTTCCGCTTGAGGACGCCCCACAGGTGCTCAATAGGTTTCAGGTCTGGAGACATACTCGGCCACTCCATCACCTTCACCTCCAGCTTCTTCAGCAAGGCAGTTGTCATCTTGGCGGTGTATTTGGGGTCGTTATCATGCCGTTCGGCCCAGTTTCTGAAAGGAGGGCATCGTGTTCTGCTTCAGAATGTCACAGTACATGTTGAAATACATGTTTCCCTCAATGAAGCACAGCTCCCCAGCACCAGCAGCACTCATGCAGACCCAGACCATGATGCAACCACCACCATGCTTGACTGTAGGCAAGACAATTTTCTTGGTACTCCTTACCAGGGCGTCTCCACACATGCTGGACACCATCTGAGCCACACAAGTTTATCTTAGTCTCATCAGGCCACAGGACATGGTTCCAGTAATTCATGCTCTTTGACAGGTTGCTTTCAGCAAACTGTTTGCGGGCTTTCTTGTGAGCCAGCTTCAGAAGAGGCTTCCTTCTGGGATGACGGCCATGCAAACCGACTTGTTGCAGTGTATGGCGTATGGTCTGAGCACTAACAAGCTGACCTTCTGCTTCTGCAACCTCTAAAGCAATGCTGGCATGATCATGCGTCTGTTTTTTGAAGCCAGCTTCTGCACCTTACGCACAGTACGAGGACTCAACCTCTTTGATTGACCCTTGCGAGGCCTGTTCCGAGTGAAACCCGTCTTGGAAAACCTCTGTATGACCCTGGCCTGTACTGTAACTCAGTTTTAGGGTGTTACCAATCTTCTTTTAGCCTAGCTCAACTTTGTGGAGAGCAGCAATTCTAATTCTCAAATCCTTAGAGAGTTCTTTGCAATGAGGTGCCATGTTGAACATCCAGTGGTCAGTATGAGAGAATTGTACTCAGAGCACAAATTTTAACTGCTCTAATACAAGATACACACATTTGTATGGTCCTGTCAAGCAGACAAAATTATGAACATGATGAATAGGACAGTGGCTTTGCATGGTTAAACGACGTACAGCTATTACCACTTGTGTACTCACTTTTGCTGCCAGCTATTTCGACAATAATTGTTGTATGTTGAGTTATTTTCAGAGGACAGTAAAAACAGTATATACTGCTACAAGCAGCACATTGACTACTCTAAAATCTATCCAAGTTTCATTTCTATAGTATTGTCCCTTGAGAAGATATACTAAAATGTTTGCTCTAATATGAGGGGTGTACTCACTTTTGTGAGATACATATATATTACTTTATATCATCACAGTTGACAGCCTTTGATTTAGTTCACACAGGACTCAAATGCATGGCTATTGAAGGAAGTGATGCATATTTAATAAATGTCATATTAAAAATGTCATGGTTAAGTAATGATTGGTCACACACACATTCTCATTTCAGAGACGGACAGAAGTTAGAGGAAAATTTAACTCCTCATTGCCTCTTTACTGTGTGTGTGTGTGTGTGTGTGTGTGTGTGTGTGTGTGTGTGTGTGTGTGTGTGTGTGTGTGTGTGTGTGTGTGTGTGTGTGTGTGTGTGTGTGTGTGTGTGTGTGTGTGTGTGTGTGTTGTGTGTGTGTGTGTGTGTGTGTGTGTGTGTGTGTGTGTGTCAGTGTGTGTCAGACAGCTTATGAAATCATATTAGATGACAGCACATGCAACAGGACAGACTCACATTGCTCGTCAACCGTAAACAGACACGCACACACACTCTACATGTCCTACGCTTCATCGTCAAGTGTTTTCCACATGAATGCGACTAGTGAGTGTTCTGAAAAGACACACATTTGTAATGCAAATAGACAAAACCTTGTGTGACACAGACAGCCATGGGCTGTCAAAATATTTCATTTTGCGAGATGTCGTGTTTGTGAAATAAATATCTCGGCTGCACCTCTTAATCAAGGCCAGATCTGATGTAGCAATGGACTATCAGTGTTTCCTTTGAACTTTAATGTGAAAAATTGTATAAATGAGGTCAATTACCTCTTTTAATATAGTTGGTTAAATTTAGTTGCCCAACTTTGCTTCCACGATTGCTCTCAAATGTTATACCGACATATTTAAACTTGGCACATCATGTTTGGTCACATGTCTCAGTTTGTACAAAGTGAATGTAAATGTGACATGGAAAGAGAGAGTGCTTTTGGCCAAGTTAGCATGTCTTGTTGCTCTGTGAAGATTATTTCAAGATGTCCGAAGTCATCTAAATTGGGATTCTGTCTGTTATATGAAGTAAAGGTGTGGTCTGTTAGGAGTGTTTGGTTGGTTCGTTGTGTTTTGGTTTGGTTCTGTTCTGTTCCCGTTTGCCTGTTCCCTTTGCTTGCTTGTTTCCATGGTTCCTGATTAGTACATACCTGTTTCTGTCCCAGTTAATTAGTTCCAGTTCATCCCTGTCCTTTCTCACATCTATGTTAAGTTGGTTTTGTTTATCCTATTCTCCTGAGTTTATCCTGTGCTGCGCACCTCCAGTTCTCATGCGTTTGTTATTGTGAAATAAAATGACTCCTGCATTAGATCCTACCTCTGTCTCCTTGCCACAACCAACCATGACACGGTCACATTTACCATTGTTCGCCAAATTTTCATTATTTCAGGAATCCGTGCGATCAGGAACTTTGCTTGAATATTTGCCTTCACATCAACATATTGGTCCATCCCTACATCAATTTCAGTCTTTTCCTCACGCAAAGCTCTATGGAATATAGAGTAATAGACATTTTATGATTCTTTTATGATGAATTGTTGTCCTTTTTTGAACTTGACAGCCTCTGGTCACTGCTGCTTTTAACTTGAATATTCTTCAAAACATCTTTTGATCCACACACTCCTTACCTCAGTTTTCAGTTTTGTTTTTTTCCCAGCGAGTATTCTGAACTCCTTATCTATTTTTTTCTATCATCTGATGTCAGACAGTATATCATGTTTTAATTCTGTCACTGCATATTTTTTTCTTCTGCATCTAAACTGTATTTGTGTGTATGATCAGTATCTTTCCTATTTTCATGGCTATGTAACCTCAATGCCTCACTGCTTTGAATGAAACTGACCCTCTATGCCTTACAGACACAAACGAATAACAACCTTCATATCTCAACCGTCACACCCCAAGAGTACTGGCATTCACTCCCTCTCCTTCTCACCCTCCATTTATTTTTCTTATGCTCCCTTCATTCCATTACCAACTTTATAGCGTTTTTAACACTCCCCTCACGAATGAGGCAAAGCGAGTCCCTCCCCGTCAGACCTTCATTTACAGAGTCCACGGCACAGCTATTGAGGAAAAATCTCATCCGGGCGAGCCATTTTCACACACAACTGCATAACCGTGTGTTCATTCATGGTGATTTTAATGCTTTTGATATAATGATGTGAAAAGATCAGTTGTAAAAATGCATTAAAGGCAGCGCCAGGGCAGATAATATCAGTGAATCTGTGTGTTTTTGTGGGTGGATGGAAAGCTCTGCTTCCTCATTTCATCCAATGAAAGATTTCAGTTGGTTTGGATCCGGTATTCTGTCATCATGTGTCCCACAAAAAAAGTGTCCACATGGAGTCACACTTGGTCAGAAAAAAATATAATTTGACTCAAAACAAGATATTAGAGATATTATGATTGCAATCTGAATTAAGGCATTTTACCCTTGCTTCTCAACATTATAACAGATTTATGCTTAAAACTAATTTATATGTAAACTGGTTTTATTTTTCAAGTACTATCTTGTTTTAAGGATGTTCAGTTTTTTTGTGTTTTTTTACTGCAAAACAAGACAAAAAACACAGAGAGCCCTGGATGATGAGGTCTGTTTGTATGCAGCACAAGTGCAGTCAGAAATCTATTTCCTGTGGTTCGCTTTTCCAGAGAGGAAATAATGTTAGTGGGAGTGCTGACTTGGCTTGCTTCATAGCCGCATTTATTTGTGCAAAAGCTTCTAATCTATATGACCAGGGTAAAGGAAGATCTCTTGACAATGACACTTCTTTCTTTCACACAAACTGGTGTCTAGGTTATTCAAGGCCCTTTTTCTCTGCGTATTTTGCTGTATTTTCATTTATTATAGATCTAAGACAGTGCTGTATTTGAATTCCTTTCACTACTTTTTCATCTACTTATCCACGTTTTTTGAAAAAAAGCAAACTTAAAGGTAGGGCATAGGCAATTTTTTAGACACTTTTTGTTATCCTGGTTGAAACTCTCTTCACATCTTGATAGCAATCAATAATAGGAATGGTCTAAATATAAAACTGACCTAAAACTGCTGTGGAATTCTCATAACCAAAAAATATTCATCCAATCATTGCTTTCGGTCTGAATCCATTAATAGGATGTCCAACCTGCCTGTCAACATGTATTTCCACACCTCCTTGTACCCTGCTAGCGTAAGGCTGCAGAGTTGTAAAGAAACAGACACTTTGCAGACTCTGTACGCATTCATGTGTTTTGAAGGAGGCGTGGCTTTGGAGACGCTCTGAAGGGAGGGTGGGATCTCATGCTTTTTGCATTGCATAGTGAATTATGATTGGTCTTTCCTTTCTAACAGGTATTAAATAACACTTAGCCACATTACATTGCAACATACATTATGTGTTGATTCTTATGCGCCCCCAACAGAAAAAAAGCGGAAAAAAAAATAAAACCCAGGAAACGCAAATAGTTGAATAATTAGTTCCATATTTCATTATGTACAACACTCAGTATGTTTGTAATATACATATATTTCTGTTAGTGTTCATGTCGTTTCTTGCCACAAAACCATATTTACACTCTCTGTATCATTTTTATGATTTTGACCAATTAATTTGCATTTTCTGTAATCTCTTATTTATTTTATACAGCAGTTCATATACTACCTGGGGTGTACAGTTTTGCCAATAAAACTTATTTTTTCCACTATGATTCACAAAAAGCAATAGTGAGAAAGTGTTTAGTTTTTGGCAGAAAAATATCTGTTTAATGTCTGGGAAAGTGGGAATGGTGACTGCTTGTGTCTGCAGGAAAAGGAAGTGTCTGAGAGAGGCTGTTATTTTGTGTGTGGGTTTACTTAGCTATACTTTTGGGCACATATTTATCTCCAGAATTTAACAATATTAATTTTTAAAAAACAATTTGAGGAAAAAAATACGACAACAAAATACATCCAGACATACTAAATAGTGTCTTAAAGGGTCACTCCACCCATTTCAACATTAATCTTTATTGAAAGTGGGTTATATATGTAGTCGAAATGTAAAAGAAATTTTAAATTTGGTGCCCTCTTGACCGAGAAAAGACAGAAAATAACTTTGGGGCGCATTTGTATGTAAGACAACAACTCCCACAATGCACCATGTTGCACAGCTCCGCAAGCCACTCCCACTAATCCAGAACAGCGCAAACATCAGAGAAATCGCTCTTCCGTCTACAAGAAGGCTAGCTGCCAAATGAGTTTAAAATTCATTTCACAAAAAATGTCTAGTTAGTTGTGGCGAGCAGGACGAGGGCGAGGGACGTGAGAGGACGACGCGAGTGATAATGAATGACACCTGTGCAGCGGTCTCATATCTCTCACGGAGGAGCGGAAGCACAAAAGGAACAGGCCTGATTTTATGTTTTGTTTCTGTTGTGTGTGGCCAGCTGGCTTATACTTTTGTTTTGTATTTGTTTATTTTACTATTAAAACGTTTAAATGTTCGCCGGTTCCAGCCTCCTTCTTCCCACAACAACGAACCCCGTTACATTGGCAAACTCATTAGTGAATTACTCGTTTGTATTTCTTTCTATATGGTGAATTATTGCATGATACCTGCATGTTCAGTCAGGCGAAACTAGGATGGTTCACATCACAACACAAACGTCCGTGTGGTCGTCTGATTCAGAGATTTCGTCCAGGAGAAACTGCCTTGTTGAAATTCTCTGCAGCAGACGGACTCTATCTGTGTCCGTAGCGCACAGCGAGAGCACAGGCACCAGCAGTCCGCCCAGCTCAAGCCAGCCCGGGCTCCTCGTCCGCGACAGGCAGCCGCCTCCTGTTCCACCATCAGCCTCAGCTGCTCTTCACTATATTGCGGCTCGTAAAGATAGCCACGAACAGCGGATTCGAGCAGCAGAATTTCAAAATCCTCTTCTTCCATATCATGTTTAGTTTCTTCCGTCATTGTCGTAACTTCCTATATCCACAGCGCTTGTTAGCTTAGCTTATAAACAAGATGGCTGATATTGCTTTCAGTATCTGCAAGTGAAGTCCCACCCACTGATCTGTGATAGCTCTGTTAGCGCATTAGGTCCAACCCCCTATGGGCGGGTTTGAAAGGGTGGGAATTTGTGCTTGTAGTCTATACAGAAATCCCCCCTTTTTACACTTCCTCCTACAATGACGTCAAATGACGATTTTTGCGTCATTGTAGGAGGAAGTGAAAAAGGTAAATAGTAGATTTCTCTCGTCTCAGGGGAAAATGAAAGAATGTTGCACGACCATTCAATAGTATGACTGGTTGTCTAACAATGGACCTCTTAATGCAAATGGGTGGAGTGTCCCGAAGAAATGCAGAACGTTTTCTGTCATGTTTAGAGTTTAAGAATAGAAAACATCATTAGCTCGAAATTAAAAGAATAGAAGTCAATAGAAAGTCCTCACCATGATAAAAATCAAACATATTTGTGTGGGTGTGTAAATGCATGGTTGCTCCGTTCAAAGTGACTCATACAGTTCTGCTCTCTGGCTTCAGGCCCTGGAAACTGACATAAGATGTCAGTCAAGCAGGAGGGAGAGAGAGAGAGAGAGAGAGAGAGAGAGAGAGAGAGAGATCTGAGGACTGAGTGGAAAAGAGATACAGAGAGATGGAGCGAGAGATAGACACATACTCTAATCTCACAGCAGATACTCGACTATCAACTGCTATTTAGAGTTGCACACACATACACACTTATTTGCGTGCAGTGTTGCTAATAAGCGAGTCATTATAGCTGGGAGGACATTATTACAGCAATGTCATTTATCAACAGCTAATGAATATTCTACACCAGTCGCTGTGAGACTTTGTACATCTGGAATACTGAATCACAGAAAGACATTAATATGAAATACTTGACCAGAAATGGCCCTTAAAATATTGGATCAGAACTGGAATACTGAACGAGACTGTCATTAAAATAGATCAGAAACTTGTATTTAACTTGAATATTTAGCCTGGTTTTCATTTTTTGTAATGTCAAGTTTTCTGGTTCAGAAGCTGGAATTAATCAGCAATTTGAGACCAGAAACTGTCAATTTTAGAAGAACAAATTTCAATTAAAAGAACAGAAGACATCGCAGAAGAGTTATCTAATATCAGATTCAGTGCAAATGGCTAACAATTTTTTTTTTTTATTCTTAGTTCTGCCCTGTAGAAGACTGCTGTTTCTCTGAATCTTGCATTCTAGACTGTTTTGCACAGCATGCTGCATTCCCCAGTGAGACGGATGTAAAACATCAGCTGATTTAATACCACAGTCAAATCTATAAAAGACCACCTTTATTTATCCCTATTCATACAGTGTCATCTCCCCAGAACCACGCCACACAAACCGGCTGTTAAAATTACTCCTGTGAAGAGGTGCACCCCTTCAGATTGATAGTGGGATATGATGGTGTGATAGAGTCTAAACGATTGGGCAGGAAGGGTTGAGCAGAAAGGGAGAACACCAGCAGGAGAGGAAATGAAATCAGGGAATCCATATATTGGCTCTGTCTTGTGCTTGTCTGTGATATTCCACCCACTTTGTTCGTCTCTCGAGTCTCCTGAAGATGTTATTGCACGTACTGTACTGCTCTTGTCCTGCTCAGGAAGAAAAAGAAACCGAAATGGAGAGATTGTGTGTTTGACCTTGATGAAAGGATGTAATTCTCTAAAAGGTCCAAAGCAGCATTATTGTGTTATTGTTTGTTTATAGTACAGTGTAAATTCATGTTCCAGTTTCCAGTGTTTCAATGGTATCTGGGATTAAGGCGTATGGAACCTCTTTAATTTACTCACCCTCAGGCCACCCTAGATATAGGTGACTTTTTTTCTTCAGTAGAACAGTATGCGTCATAATGTGACAGGAAGCTCACGCTCCAGACTGTCATGAACGCACTCAGGACTGTGGATTACAGGTAATTTTGTTGTAAATAATGTTCAGGTTCTTGAACAGAGCAATCATTTTGCTTTAGAAGACCTCAATGGATCTTCAGGAAGCCCGGGTATTAATTTTGTTTTGCCTGTGTATGTTTTTTTGCCTCTCAAAGTGACAGTAGCTATTGAATTGCATTATACGAATCACCTAGGACCACGGTTTCAGCTTCAAGTCTTCTTTACTGTTACTGAAGAAGAAGAAGAAGACATCTGCATCTTGGATGGCCTGAGGGTAAGTAAATTAACAGCCAAAGTTAAATTTTTTGGGTTAAACTATCCCTTTGACCATAGTATTATCAGTTATCATAGTATTATACAACAAATTATATGTATTTAAAATAGCTTTTATGAATTTTAAATATTTGTTTTCATTGCTACTGTTTAGCTATTAATAGTCACTAAGTAATATTCCAGATCATTAGTTAACTAATCCTCAATACACTGCTTTAATGAAGGTCGCAGCCCCAGGCGTCCACCTTTAATTGAACATGATAGATTGTATTTCAGTTTGATTTAGATGTGATATTTTGTAATATTTCAAAATCTTTGTTTTGTTTCAGGACTTTTATAATTATTAATCTTATGTTAATAATGATAGATAATATGCACAGACACACAAACGTTGAACAGATCCATTAAGATGATGGCCAAGAGTGTGTCTGTTGAGATGTTGTCTTGGGTCTGTTGAGGTGTGTGTGTTGGAAACTAAGTGTAATAATTAAATATTGATTTTTAGGAGCTCTTGACTTTTATGAAGTCTCAGGAGTTTCAAAGACTGGGCCTTCTCCAACTAAATCTTTGCAGATTTTTTTTTTCTTTACAAATACAATAAATTATAATTGATATACAGTAAACGTCAAAAAAAAAATCAACAGGGTGCACTCTGGTGCCATTTCAAATTACCAATTTAAAGATGGTATTATGTTATCAACATTCTTATTTTATCTGTAGAAACGGTTTAATCCGATTATCGAGAGCCTTCAATTTAGTCTGACAAGATGAGAACTGATATGTGAGCTGATATGTCAGCTGTGTAATATAAATATATATATATTTGCAAATAATGTCTGCAGACATAGACGTTCAATGATTTCACAGCTGACAAATCACTTTGAATATACAGTACCAGAATTTTACATATTAATTCTTAGACGCATACATACAAACACACATTCATACACTCAAAGACACTCACTGATGTCTCAAGTTAAAAAGAAAACAATAAAAGGTCTCCCGTGGGTTCATTGCCCTCGTGCTCTGGCATTCATTCATGTTGGCACTTGGCCACTCTGAAGTCTGGCAGAAAGTGCAGCCACCTGCTGTGATTTCACGCCTGAGGTGAGTGAGCACAGGACTGCACCACTGCAGCAGAGCAGCAGAGGGCCACACAGGGGCCATGCATCAATCTGCTCTGCTCACCTCGACACACTGGCCACCGGAAAGATACAAACACGCTTTGATAATTGACGTTATTGAGGAGCTGTCATGTTAGCCAAATTACAGTTGGAACCCAGGGTTACAGTGTCAAAACCTGCTGGTACAGTTTCTAAAATTAAATCAATATTTTATGAATTTTTAGGCTGGTTTATAGTTGGTGCTGGACCGGCTGGTAGACCCACAAAGACATGCTATTCCGCAGCAAAACCAGTGCTTTCTGGTGGACCAAGAAAGTCTCCAACGAAATTCCATTCTGGAGACCAGTATCTAAAACACAACATATACTAGTGCCCAGCTGTGCTTTTTTATTATTTTATTTATTTTAGGAACAGGTACTGGCTGGCAAAAGATTGCAGAATCAATCCCAGCAGGGGGGCATCCTGTGATTCGAAGTGCAACAGAAACAACTGTCTAAACATTGAGCTGTTTAGCAAGGCATTTAATTCCTGAAAGCTTGAGTCAAACTGTTCCTGCATGTGGCACACTGAGACACTAGGATGGGAGAAAAGTGTCCGCTAAATGCCAAATAGCCTATTGTTCACAGTAACCTGTACCCTAAGCTTCGTTCTAAGGTAATTGCGAAGCAAAAATATATGAGCATCGCCAAGATCAGTAAAGTGAGTCTCAGCTAACATTATTATTTTTCGCTTTGTAATGTTCTGCAGGTAATTTAAACTTTTTGGCAAGCGGTATCTGATTCCTCTCAACGGTGTTTATGATTCTCCCAGATTCTTTTCGTCACACACCCCTCCTCTTCCTGTCTCCAAGGTGACCTCAGCGTTAAACCGCGTGCTGTGGGATGTGAAGACTCACAGTTACTGCGGTGCTCTTTAAGGCTAGGGCAATTGCTCCCCGTCACCATCCACTAAGAGCCCTGCCATGGCCCAGCGGAGCACCGTCACCCAGATTCAGGATGATGGATGGAATCTATGTAGAGACTGTCAGATGAAAAGAGGAGAGAGGAAAGGAAGGATTAAACAGAGGAATGGAACTATGTAGGAATAGACATGAGGGAAGGAAACCCTTAGAGGATAGATTGAATGAGGAAAGAGAACTCGGGAAGCTAAAGACAGCGCAAGGAAGGAATGGAAAACAGAGGAGACATTTAATATCGGCTTTTTCCTTCTGCTCTGTGGACATCTCTTTCCCTCAAGTCTGAGATTCCAGCTGTCAGTCCTGTCTCTGCACTGCTTCCTTCGATACCTGTAATCCGGTAGGCATTTCAGACACCCGAAACCCTCCATTAATCACTCGCTGCTCAGAGGGGAAGACCTGTCTGTCCGTTTCCCGGCCCCTGAATCACGGCAGGACTGGGCAGACTTCGGAAAGCCAGTCAGGTGTTTCTCGCAGGGTTCAATTTGACCAGATAACAGGAGGATAGGCGGAGCACTCCATTGGTCCAAAATAGTTGACAGAGATAGAGAGAGACTGAAGAAAAGAGAGAGAGGCAGATGACAACTGTGAAGGCGTTATTGGAGGTTGCTAAAGCAGAGCTCAGATGGAGGCAACGGTTCTTTGATGTTGTAGCTTTAAGCTATACGAAAAATGGGGTTTAAAGATCAGGCCGGTCTAAAATGCTGGAATTAAACCAGAACACGTTTAATCTTTGATTCTGCTGCAGTCATCAGAAAGAACAGAGGAGCAGGGAGAGAGAATTCGACTCCCCACAAGAGAAGCACCTCAGTGCCCTACTTAAAAAGCAGATGAAGAGATTGGATAAGCAGCATCTCAGAGTGCTAATATAACTTGGAGGCACACACACGCATGCACAATCACACCTGCACAAGCACCTCCACAAATGGTTCTCACACACTCGCTGTGAACTGAGACCACCAGATCATAGAGTCTGTAAAGTTCGTGTTCTGGTTAAAGGCACACTATGCAATAATTGTACCTTAATATAACAGCTTCAAAGTCATTTCGGTGGTAAACAAACTAGTAGGGCGAATCATCAAGGTAGTAAAGCTTGGGGGGGACGCCGCTGGAAAAACCAGCAATGCAAGTTTGAGAGGAGCGCCCCCGACAAATCTCGCGAGAATCACTACATGCTTTACGGCAATGACGTCACACACATCAACAACAACAACATATGAAGCACGAAGACACTTGCGCGTATTTCAGACGTGATATTCGACGATGGAAAAAGCAAAGAAAACGCGGTCGGAATAGACTAGGAAAAGGAAAAGAGAATCTGACCGCGTGAGGAACCGGACAAGAGTCCCACTCGGTCGGGCTTTTCACTTGTTGGCGCGAGCTAAAAAGCACCACTGGATGCAACAGTGATGCTGACCTGGCGATCTTGTTGATGGACTAGTAAGTAAATCTTTCTAAGTTTGTGTGCATTTTATTTTGTGATTTAACCGGAATGAATAGAGAGTCTCCGAAATGGCGATAGATTGAAGAGCGCGTGCGAGTGAAGACTGCGCGCGTGCCGCCACAAGAGACACTATGTATCCATGACACTGATAGCAGCGGACACGAGCGCTCAGGTTGAGTTCAAAAACACATCTCTTATTTAAAGGCACACTATGCAAGATTTGTACCTTAATATAACAGCTCCGAAAGGGTATCAGGCCGTGAGTGCAGAGACGCTCTGCGTGAGTGGTATTTACGACAGTAACGTTAAATACAAGTATCCACAGCGACTCTAGGGGTCGCTGTTTGACAAAAACGGAATTCCTGCATAGTGCGCCTTTAAAATTAAAATATATAGATACTGGGCTATATATAGGTGTACACACTATCATTCTAAAGAAATTAATACTTTTATTCTGAAAGGATACAGTAAATTACATTATAAATGACAAAAGATTTCTATTTCAAAATTATAAATGCTGTTCTTTTGAACTTAATCAAAGAATCCTGAAAAAAGTTTATCACAACACAACTGTTTTCAACATTGATAAAAAATAAGAAATGTGTCTAAAACACCAAATCAGCATATTAGAATGATTTCTGAAGGATCGTGTGACACTGAAGCAGACCAGAATAATGGCTGCTGATGAATACAGGAATATATTACATTTTAAAATGAGTTTAGTTTTGAATTAGAAGCGGTGATTTTAAATAATAATATTTCATAGAATCACTATTTTTACTGTATTTTTGATCAAATAAATGCAACCTTGGTGAGCGTAAAAGACTTCTTTCAAAAACATTTAAAAAATCGTACAGACCCCCAAACTTTGAACTAAGTAACTTTTTTACCTTAACCGAACAGCTTTGGAGTCATTGTAATGTTTATATTACTGATTTCGTGTTGAATGGTGGTCGTCTCGCACCCCCCTGGTGCCTGTGAGCCGCAAAACCACCCTGGCAACTTTGGGCCTCAGTGTTAGGAAGTATCGTGTGATCTCAGGTCTCGCGAGGTAACGAATTGCTTTACGGCAAAAAACAGATCTGATAAATTTCTGATAAAATGAGCATCAAACAGAAATAACCCGGCACCGTATACATGTGGTGTTGGAGGCGCACATACAATACAGACTGCCGACAGTTAAACAGGGTGTGCGCAGCTCTTAAAGGGGCCATACCTTATTTCCACTCGTTACAGCGTCCATCCTACTGAACAGGTACCGGTGTATAGGGGGAGGGGATCCGGCCGTGAGTGCGAGCCATCTCTGCGTGAGTGCTATTCACGACAGTACAAGTACTCCACAGCGACTCTAGGGGTCGCTGTTTGACAAAAACGGAATTCCTACTTAGTGCTGCTTTAACAGTAGATATTTATATCCACTGTTGTTGTATGTTGTTGTTGTTGCTGTTGTTGTTTTTAGCTACCACACACCAGAAAAAAAAATTGGGTTTGTTTTGCTAAAAAAAAAAAAGATATCAAATATTATGTTTTTAGAATATCTAATCTCTTCTTTTTTGGAACTACATTTCATTTTATCCAATCTAATGAAATATGCACAAGATACTGTGTATGTGCCTTATGTATTTTTGAATCTGACTGTAAATCTCATTCACAGACTTTCAGCTGGATAACAATTTTACTCACATCAAAGTCAAATGGATAATTCTTTTCTCTAGCTGAGGTTTTAATTGAGCTATCAATTGGATCACTAACAGATTATTAAACTGCATGTACACATAGCTAGTAGTTTTAATGTGTTGGAGCTGCAAGCGTGCTCACTGTTGTGTCCAGTGGGACTGCAAAATGACAGAAGGCCTGTTAAATGAATCAATCACATTCTTCTTTGTAGGCCACAGATGCTGTGTGCTTATTAGGAAGTAGTTACCATGTGTTTGAAATCCACAGTGATTTCCAGAGGTTAAAGTGCTGTGCTCAAGGGCGCAATAGTGATAAGGTAGAATAGTGATCTCAATAACTCTCAATTTTTGTAGTCACACCTACTTGGGATAACCAACCATTCTTTGTCAGCAAACCAGTTATTTTAACCATTACGGGTATGTGTGTATACCCATTGTGGGAACAAATGTCCCCCACGATGATAGCAAAACCTGAAATCACCTATGGCTTTATAAACATATTAAAATAGTTTTTGTCAACATGTAAAAGTGCAGAAAGGTTCTGTAAGGGTTCTGTTTAGTGTAAGAGTATGCTAGTGGATTGAGCAGTTGTATTGGAGGAGAAAATATCATTAGCTTAGTACAAAAATAATAGGAAAAGTCAATGGAAATGCCATTCACACCAAAAGTGAAATAATCAGCCTCAGGCTTAGGGAAATGCAAATCCACATCTGTACAGTAGAGGGTGCAGCTCAAAGAAACCTTAACCTACCATTCTGGATTGTAGAAAAATAGGACACAGGAAAAGAAACTTTAACACTCTTACTTCAGCAATAAAATTAGCTTACTTTGCTGTAAATAGAAAAGCCTGACAATATCACTGCTAAATACCTTTAAGTATTGATTTTCCGCCATGTTTCTCCCTGACACGCGCCTTTCTCATAAAGATCAGGGCTTAAAGAAAATCCTGAGCTTCCCACTCGTAGCCTATTTACGACATTGTGGGGTCGTTCATTTGCGTTTAACTCGTAAACTTATGCTGCGTTCCAATTCGCCTACTTATACTACGCCCTAAAAGTATGTACTCTTTTTGTGAAGAAAAAGTACATACTTTTGAGTGTGTAGCAAAAGAGTAGGCAAGATTTGGGACATACTACTTTGTCATCTTTAATGGACAGATCTGTTGCGTGCATCCTGTCACCGTAAACTGCCCTGTCAATCATCTTGTCACAGTTAAAATCTTCCATTCAATCTAATTTAATTTCCTACCGTTTCGTAGAGAAATGTAGTAGCACGTTCATCTGCCAGTCGTGGGTCTTTCATGCGGAGACTCTCCTCATGTGTTTTGCAATTTGAATATAATGATGCGTTTAAAAGTAAATGGCTAAACGTATCTTTACAAAAGTTCACAATGCTGCTGCAGATGCAATATAATGTAGACAACATTGAATAAATAAATGAAATATACTGATAATTAATCACTCAAACGAACCCCTTTATCTAAACCTTTCTACATAACCGGCGGACTCGCGCGTCCTCCATGTCAGTAGTTTTTAACACTTAGTTTTCACTCGTGTTTGTAGTTCTAACCGAATGCTCATCCAATCTGTCTATGCATTCAACGCGCGATGGGTTGTGGGCAAGGGGGTAATCCACCAGCCAGAAACTGAAGTCTCCCTGGGGGCCGCCATTGGCAAGCAAGCCTTCACCTGCTGTTAGCATTCCATTGACTCCCATTCATTTTGGCGTCACTTTGACAGCGAATAACTTTACATCTGAGGCGTTTAAAGACTCCATTTGTCCATTGTTTATTTCTAAAGAAACACGACAATGTATAAAAGGCTCCATTACCTTGTATCTTACGTTAATGCCCCGTAGAAGCAGTTTTTGTAAAAATAGGCTAACTATTGTGTCACAGAAGTAGAAGCTCGCACGCAATCGGGGGGACGTGGAGGCATAAAGTCAAGGGAGAAGCCCATAGAGAGTTGTGTGAGACAGGTTGTGAGACAGGTTGCTCACGTCACATCTACGTCGTCAAGCTCAGTTTGAGCATGCGCAGTGTGCTTGGCAATCAGGAAGTGTGTGCTTCTAATGGACTTCACTTTTCTCTGTTGAAGTCTATGGGGTCGCTGTGTCCATTTCTTTTACTGTCTATGGTTGTGGGCCGTGTGCACTTTGGATTCTGACCGGAAATAGTAGACCATCCGGGTATCTTTGGAACACCCATTTCAACATAATACGATTTGGGATGTACTAATTCTATTTTCGAATACTATTTAGGACGGATAGTATGCGAATTGGGACGCACCCATGATCTTTACAAGTTGACTTGAACGCACCAATATGCTGATTTCACGCAGCGTTATTTTGAAATCTAAAGCGGGTCTCCGGTGCCTTTAATCACAGGAGAGTCGCAAATGCGTTGGCGTATTGTTGTGTTTAATGTAAAAATGAGTAATTCTAAAAATGTACATACATTTCTTTCATACTTTAGACTATATACAGTGAAAATCATTTATAAATATTTTTTTCTTTTTTTATATATATATATAATTCAGAAAGTAAAAAAAGAAGCGGGAACAAACTATATACATATCCTATATTGGAAATTAACATCCAAAAGTTTAAATCGCGGCAGCAGCTTCAGGTTGGTAGTCCAAGGCATTGTTGTTTATCTTTACTTCCGGGGTTCTTCCCACCGGAGCCTCGCTTTCGATTTCAAAATGGCGGCTGCGTGAAAACAGCGTATAGCCAGTACAGCCTACTGTTAGGGAACATCTGACGCCGCCCACACTGCTGAGAGTGAATTTTAGATGAATATGTAAATATGTGCTGCGCACTTTCCTCTCTCAATAATAAAATAAACACACAACTAAATTGAGAAAACAGCAAGTATTTTTTTATAAAGCATAAGAAAAGCATCTGATCATAATGTCATGCGGATATGTTTGCACAAACTCTGTGATTCGGCACTCTAGTCACGTGACATTTATTTATGCAGCACTTTATAGCTTAAAATCAAGCAGCTTTACTATATTAAACATAAAAAACAGTGTCAGCGTCTCGTTTCATCAGAAGTACAACTTCATTTTCTAATATAAAGCAGCTCTCTAATGTGTTCATGTTTTCACATCTGACCTCGATGGACTCATTAGGAACCTGAAAAGATTTCCACGTGAAAGAAGACGGAGCCTCAACGCACACCTATTACGTAATCGCCATGGACCAATGATAGTACAAAGGGGTTTACCAGCCGTAGCGAACATTTTCGGAATGTTCGCTTTGGCAAACTGTTGGAAATTCCCAAAACAAACTTCGTTTCGGCCTGATTTTAATGAAAATGACTTCAGTTAATTCTTCAATTTTGCTTGAAGTATATCGCGGCCTTAATATGGTGAGATTAAATGGGCTACATAAAGTACATTTGGATTATTTAACATATTTAATGATTGTAGGTTTGTGTAATATTCTGATAGTCTAGAACTGCAATGACTATCATGTTTACACAACACCTCTGCACCTCACTTCCGATTTCTCAACATAGGGACAGGAGAGGAGTCAGCCAATAAATGGGAAAACAAAATAATTTGCGTTACTTATTTGAAAAAGTAACTCAGATATTTTGTTGTAAATTTAAAAGTAATGCGTTTCTTAGTTACTTGACAAAAGTAATCTGATTACGTAACTCACATTACTTGTATTTCGTTACCCCAACACTTATAGGCTAACCATTTAGTACCGTTGTATAAATCAAAGTATTATGGTATCCAATCCATCACTATACGCTGCAACCCGATCACACTAAATGCGTCTCTATAGCACGCAGTGTGTTTATCGTGTAATTTATACGCGAAAATGGGTTTTTACGGGCATAGGATACGCATGGGTTGGTTAGGGTAGGTTTAGTAGTGGTGTGGGGTGCGTGTGTATTATACGTTTGGGTAGAATTAGTGGTGTGGGGTGCGTGTGTATTACACGCAAATGAACTGCGTATCAAATGCACGCGAAAACTGCGTATCATATGCACGTAAAAACTCATTTTCGCTTATAAATTGCACGATAATACACAATGCGTGCTATAGAGACGCATTTACTGCTATAGGCTACCAAGTAAGCCTACTTTTTTTTGTAAGGGTAGGATGAAGCATTACATGCTAGCTCCAAATTAGCACAGACTTCTATCTCAGTACTGTCCTATATTGTCTTTTTTCCCTCTTAATTCATTTTCTGTCCCTTCTTGTCTCAACCACCATGAACAAGGGAATACTTGGGCAAATACAGTTAGGGGCACATTGTGGATTTTGTAGTTTAATCATGTTCTGCTCTAATGGATTTAATGTAAAGCTGAAGAGAGCAGAGCTGGCGTCAGGCCAAGTAGCTAAAGCAGCTAATTACATCAGTCTAGTGCTTTCATGCTAATGTCACTGCAGCTCTCGGCTACCAAATGTTTTAGGTCAAAATGCTGATTTAGTTACTGTTGCATCTTCTGCTATCTTGAGTGGTTCCGCCATGAAATCAGATGTCTTCTATTAGTAGCAATGGCTGCATAGTCGGTTGCTAAACAAGTATTTTTTTATATGTCCTTGACCCTGTTGATTCAAATATTTCATCTCATTCATCATGATTTCCCATAGGTTGGCTGTGTTTACATGGCTAAAAAAATTATATGGCCTTGATCAAAACATTTGTATGCTAGGTACTAAAATTTCTGATATGTGTAGTTTAAGTCGTTTCTCTTTCGTTTTACTAGTTTTACACATTCTTGTTTAATGATAGAAATGAATGACTGCTGCTGAGTTTGTGGTATACTTTTTTAATAAATAGTTGGGTTTTTTCAATTATAATATTTTGCTTAAAAATTCCCAAGTTGACACTTTTTTAGCAAATATTAACTTTTTTTCACTCCTGTGAGTAAAATTTCCACAATTCATCATTCACCGCAGAAATATATTCATTTTGAGACGAGACGAGATCCATAAGCAACAATATGAGGCAGTAATGGTTTATTTTTCACGTATTATGGCAATTTGAGAAGGCAAAATGCATTATGCCCTCCTGATAAAATCCATTTAAAAATGGCTGATGCTTTTCTAAGGCAGTGTTTTTCTGTGTGTGTGTGTGTGTGTGTGTGTGTGTGTGTGTGTGTGTGTGTGTGTGTGTGTATAGGTTTATATTACATATTACATTTTACCACAAGGATGGTAAAACCCGTGATCACCTATATTGTGGGGACCAGCCAGCAGTCTCCACGAGGGAAATTGATTAATAAACATACTAACTGAAGCTTATTTGAAAATGTAAAAACGCACAAAGTTTTCTTTGTTGGGTAGGTTTAGGATTAGGGGATAGAATACAGTTTGTACAGTATAAAGATCATTACGCCTGGAGAGTAGCGAAACCGTGTGTGTGTGTGGACAGATTACCCTTGAGATTTGTTCCGATAAGAAAAACATGCAAAACTAAAAAAGAGCTGAATCTTGGCTTATGAATGATTTATGAAGCATTAAGCCTTTGACTCATTATGGATCAGTTCCATATTTTTTTCGTTGCTTCAGTTGCAATGGGCCAGAGGGTCAAGATTCTAGGCAGCGTAAATCAACTTAATACATAAACATGGTTGAGGAGATATTCAGCTCAGCAGGAGGGTAAAATATGTTTACATCATTTTATAAAATTTAATCCTAGAATGAGAATGTGAATTGTAATGATTCCAAAGATACTTTTAAAATCACCATGGAATGAATTTATGGTACGGCCCATCGCTTAACCACTGTGCCCTCAGAGATATAACTGCAAAGCCACAGATTGTTTTGTTCCTTTGCAATTCTTTGGGTTTACTGTGTTTTTTGAAAGGCTGTTCAATATTTAAACATCAGTTGTGACTGTTACAGTTTTGTTTGTATGTCCATGTATGTCAGCCCTACAATGGGCACCATAAAGGTGCGGTCACATTCACAAACTTTCCAACTTGAACCTGTTGTGAAATATATATATATATATATATATATATATATATATATATCATATACACCTGCAAAAAATTTGCTAAGAACGGTAAAAGTGACATAGAGAATTAATTGAAATGCCAGTGGACACTTATAGTTATCGGATCCAAAGCTAACTATTTTATAGGTTGTTTTTTTCTCACATCTTCACTCTTTTGCCTTTCTTTTTATCTCTGTCTTTTCTGATTACCATATAGGCATTATTTACATAAATTAGATGAGCAAATTAAAATAGAAAATCCATGCACAAAAATGAAAAAGATGTTTTCTGTTAGCTCTATATGTGCAGGTTGAAAGCACTCTTCGTAGCCTATTTGACATTATTTTATGCAGTTTATCTGTAAATTGTTGATGAAACTACTTTAATGTACAGCAGATAAATATGTGAAGATAATATTAATGGTTGAAGCACATGCCCGTCGCAAAAAAATCAATGAGTTATAGACGTTGAAACAAAATGTTGCATTTCCCTGGTTTCCCATAGCATGAGGGAAGATGCTACTGATCACAGTGCCAAGGCTGTGTCATTTCGATTGGCTTATCTGTGGTGTTGCATCTCATTTTCTAAATGGAATCTTTGACTTTGCACTTAACAGGATTGCCTGCATTATATCACCTGCAGCGCTGACATCAAACTCCCCTTTCACGCACACACACATTCAGTCGTCCAGCAGGCCATGTTTGAGACTCCTGAGTCATTTGTCTGACCACACACCCATAGAGCACAGAGACACACATCCATGGGGTATTCCTTTCTTTGTCCATCATCTCATGATAGAGATGGTGTAATGCTGTTCTTCTCCCGGCTGTTTAGAATAGCATGCTTGCTTACTGCATAGTGCAGTATATACTTTATGCAGTCTACTTTTCTTCTTTTTTTTTTTTTTAGAAATAGCATGCCAAACAGCATGCTCCGCTGAACCTTTCAAAAAGTATAGTATCAGTGTATAGCATGCTATTTCAAAATCTTTCTCTCGTCTTCTCTTTCTAAATGATTGCAACTCTAATCTAGCCCATCTTTAAGCAGATTGTGTATTATAGACTATGAGAGACTCTTAGCTTTTATTAATAACAGTTCAGCAACCCTGAAGACCCTAAGTACGCATTGTTTTTAAAGTGCTCTAGACTCATAAATTAACACTAAGTGAGTCTTTAAGAGCAACTTATAGTTAGTTAGAATAATTACGTAGCAGCACATAAATTAAAACCTTTCCCGTTGAATCAAAATAAAGGCAGTTTTGCAACAGAGGACATTTGAAATGAAATAATATGGTACTCTGTTGCAGTGCCAGTCATTTGCAGACATTTCATTTTGAATTTTAAACATTCAATGCAAGGGTAAAGTTCCACATGGTGGGTAAGAATCCCATCATGTAGCTGGATTACTTAGATTGGTTCTTATTCTCGAAGGATTCACCCTATAAACCTCACAATCCTCGGCACTGACCAATTCAACAGACATAGGCTACTGCATTGGCTTGACTGGGAAAAATTGAGTGTAGTGATGTGAGACACTGACTGTGCCTCTGTGTGACAGCATTATTGTCCCCAAGGGGTAAAAGGGCTCTGGAGATTTCAAAATGCACTTGGGTTTTCCTGCTATGTAAATAACAACTTTGATTTGTACCCCACTAGCCAGAGCAGGGTGTCCGATGGGTTAAATGAATAAAACATTAAAAAATAAAATTAATCGTGTGCAATAAGTGAATTTAGGCATCACATTATAATGTACAGTATGAAAATGAATATTCATTTTGAGATTTGTTAGTATTTAAAAAAAATGAAAATTAGGTGACTGATTTAAATTAAATTATTTAATTTAAACAAATCAAATTGAATTATTATTTATTAAATATTGAATCAACTGATATAGTACTGATTGATTGTATATCACACAAAATAAAAATTCTAAATAAAATGCAAGAAAAATGGAATATTACTGTTGTGCTCCTTCCTCCAGGTGGCGATAAAGAGAAATATCTTTTGGCAAAAGCTGCTCGATGTCTTGTAATCCAGCGGCTTCTTTGCATGAAGGTCCATGCTATGTCAATATATTTTTTACTTTACTTTAAACAGGCAGTGCACACAGGGTTCCCCACAGTGAAAGAAAAAAAGAGAGAGAGTGACTTTTCTCAGCTTTTAATGAGCCCAGACAGATGTTGAGACAGCTGTAGTTGTGCTTGAAAACATCTCACATCTCTCTGTCGCATGTTCACACATACAAGTAGCATACACTCTCTTACACCTGTGCTGCGCCACATCCTGATATAACATTCATTTTTGTGTGTGTGGTTCTGCATTTGCATGTCTGTAATGCTGCAGATCTTTGGGAAGGATTGTAATTAAATCAGCATTTGAGGTGATTTTTATGGTTCCCACAGCTATAAAATGTTAACTGAGGGCTGAAATAAAATGATTTAAGTTCTTCTAAATCTGCCCATCTGTGAGTACCATGACCTCATATGCATGACCTCATTACCTCCTGCACTGTCCTCTCTTCCTCTGAGTGGACTGGTTAATTTGGCCCGTTTCCACTTCACTAGGAAGGAAATAATGAATACCTCTTGTTATGTTCTGACCCAAAGACCATTTCATTAAAGTTCAAGTATGTCATTTTTGCAGCACTATAGCACCAATAAATGAACAATTATGTTTTCAAACAGGTTTCCTTGTGAGGGACTGGCCACCCGTCCAGTGCATTGACCTGAGATGCTGGGATGAGCTCCATGTGTTCCTGTGACCATAGGAGAAAGCTGTATAGAGAATGGATGGAAGCATGGATGAAAACTGATTTCCACTCACCCCATTTGCCATGGATTTTGCCAGCAGGTAGTTTTGGCTCAAACTCAATCGATTGGTTGAGTAAATGTTACTGTCGGGATGCTAAAAACATGTAGAAAATACCATAGAACTGCAGTGTTTTTTACACTTTTAGGCTTTATACTTTATGTATTGTATCGGTGTTTCATTGCAGCTTTTTTTTTTTTTTCAAGATTACTGTATTAATAGCCTACATATTGCATGTCAGATAAATAGACAGACAGATTTACACAATAAACATATATTTAAATTATAGCATATTATATTCCACCATGTCATCTTAAACTTTTTTTTAGTGGTTAAACAAAAACAGAAATTCTTTACTCGTGTGTGTGTGTGTGTGTGTGTGTGTGTGTGTGTGTGTGTGTGTGTGTGTGTGTGTGTGTGTGTGTGTGTGTGTGTGTGTGTGTGTGTGTGTGTGTGTGTGTGTGTGTGTGTGTGTGTGTGTGTGTGTGTGTGTGTGTCAGGGAGATGCTCTGATCTTGTGTTGCAGTTGTATTGACGAGTGTATTGATAGGTACAGGAAGAGTCATTTCTCCACCCTGTCATCTCATCCTTATCTTTCCACTGTGTGAGATCACAACAGAACAAGATTTATTTCACCTCAGTTAAGTACTTAAGAATTTAAAGTGAGTCCGCATGCCTACCCAAAGAAATGCTGCAATATGAGTGGGTGAAAATCCATTCTTTACCTTCAAAATACTGTAATTACATTCAATAATTAATGACAGGGCCATTTAATGAGAGAGGTACCTGGATGAATTTGGTGGTGATGAAAGCACAATCAAACATTCACCAGCCCAGCGTTAAGATGTCAGAACTATAAATTATAAATGCACTCAAATTGAAATATCAGTGTTGACCTAGTCACTGTTGACTTGCTTGTTTATGCAAGGAGGAGTGCAGCACAAAAGAGGTTAGGGCCGCTGCAATTGAAGGTGATTGAAACAAATTGAAATAAATAAATACAGTTCTGAGTTAGAGAGGCATGATGATATTGGAACCATATAGGTTTTTTTGTTTTTTTTGATGTATTTTAATTGTTTTTATTGGATTCCAGTCAGAAATATCTAATGGTTATTGTAATTACACTCAGTGTGCCTAAGTCCCCAAGGATGCCGGCCGTGCCAAATGGAGAAAGCTTTAAAGCGGACCTTGCAGACAAGCGGGAGTTGTAGAGTTGTAATTACAATCATGTAAAGTTAAAAAATCTTTAAAAACATGATATATCTGATATATGTTCACTTGCCAGTATTGAATATTTAATTTTTCATGCTCACCATTCCTTAGTAATCCAGTAATCCACCATTTTTAGATTTTATAAAACCTTTGCTATCATCTAATAAAAAGTTAATCTTAAAATATAATAATAACAACGTAATAACACCATTTAATGTCATCTAAATTAAAATGATTGGTTTTCATTTTTAGAGTATTTTTGAATTTATATACACAAAATGATATAGAATTTTGAAATCTGCCATTTATTGCCCATAACATAATATTTGTACATCCCTAGTTGCAGTAATGAGTAAAGGGTCCAAGGAAACGCAGCAGTTCTGTGAGGATTTTCTCCCCCACCAGGGATTCCAATCAGCAACACTGGTTCCCGCTCACCTTCAGCCTTCATCCATTAAGCTATAACAGTTTAAACCTCCTCTCGATTCAACACGACATCTACTGCTCCACCTTTCTAATGCTGTACTTACCCGCCTCCAAGCCTCTGCAGAGAAACCACCTCCTACTGTACGACTGCAGAAAGCCATCTCGCCCTGGATAAATGGCCAGACTCAATAAATAGCTCCTGCAGACAATTGGCCACACCCTCTGCAGGCTAACCTTATATTCTGCGGATGGGGGGATAGAGATTACTGTCTGACAGATACTGTGAAAGGATTTAGTGCAAGAAAGCTCTTCAAAAACACTTAATAACTCTCATTCCACACTTTCAAGTCCAGCAGAAAAAGATGGGGGAGGACAGTTGAGCAGCATAATTCATTTTTGATCTGCATGCCCTCAGAAATCAATCTCTGCTTTGAATATATTGATAGGTGTATACAACAGAATAACTACGGTTAAAAATTCTGTTTGAATCTTTTTTAAAATGTAATTTATTCTTGTGATGCAAAGCTGAATTTTCAGCATCATTACTCCAGTGTTGCAGTGTCACATGATCCTTCAGAAATTATTCTCATATTCTGATTTGCTGCTCAAGAACCATTTATTATTATTATTATCAATATTGAACACAGTTTTTTGTTGGTTAATATTTATCACATAACCATGATTCATTTTTCTTTGATGAATAGAAGATTGTTGTTGTTAAAAAAAAAAACATTTAGTTGAAATTTGAAACCTTTTGTAACATTGTCTTTACTGTCACTTTTTTAATCAATTTAATGCATGCTTACTGATTAAGAGTTTTAATTTCTAAAAAATAAATAAATACTGACCCCCAAACGAAAAAAAAGAGTATATTTTAAAAACCTGTTGAAACAACATCAGCTCAGTATAAAAACAACAGCAGTCAATGGAAAGTGCCTAGCATGATAGAAAAGTGTGTGTGTGTTTAATGGTATCATTCTCATCAGCTAATAGGCCACCCTGATTATTCATTGTTTACTGCGTCCATGCTTGAGTCCCATTTGCTCGTAGCTGTCAGCAGAATGAAACTAGTGATGGGTCCCGCTGGAGTCATCTCATGTATCATATGGGGGACGGAAACTGTGCAACCGTTCCATCAACCTCTGCATTATTACCAGCTCACATGAGTGAAATGTGAGCTGCAGGTGAAATCTTGCCATGCTGAAAGCAAAAACAGTATAGTCATCATCAGGCTGTGCAGGCCATCATAGTTTTAAGGGTTTATGCAATTTCTGGATTGATCCCTGAATTGCTGGATTGATCCCTGAAAGGAGCCATTAACCATTGTGCCCTTTGGGTCGCTTCAGGGGGATTTCAGGTTGCTCTAGGGATAACATGAGTCCCTTTGATAAGATAATGATGAGGTCCTAGAGCAACATTGCATGAAAGACATAGTAATGAATTCCACCGGCTCCTATAGCCTGGTTATAAATCAAGATTCTGTTCTACTCTATATTGGTGATGGATTATGGAAAATGAAGGAAGGTTCAGTGGTTCAATTTCATATTTACACCTCTTCAAGGTGTTCTTGACTCTTGCATGCTCCAGGATGTACTTTATAAAAGGAAAAAAAAATCTCCTTTCATAAAACATTGTTTGAACCAGTTTACCACCCTTAGAAAATAAAAGTTCCCAATAAGAACAATAATGTTCCATAAGAGAAGTTCCGCAATTAATGTTTTATTTCTTCAATGCTTTCAAAAACCTAGAGATCAATCTGAAGATAACATCAAGAACTTTTTAATCTTCAAAAAACTATATAGCCGATGCAAGAATCTCATATAGTCAAGTCACAATTATTTGTATAGCACTTTATACAATACAGAAAGCAGCTTTACAGTGATAACAGGACAATTATGCATTTTGGCTGTTGTTCAGCTGAAGTCAGTTCACAATACACTTGTCACATCCACCAGCTGGAGTGCTTCCATCTGCTTTATCTCATCATAAACTACATTTCCCATAACCCATTGCCTGGACTAATCATGTTCGGATTACGTCTGTGTGTTATTATCTCGTTTACTCTATAAGCCATGTGTATGCACTCTTACGTTTACACGACAAAGATGTGCTAAAAACGGAAAGTTTTTTCTTTGTACAGATGACAACGTTATCAAAACGATCCCCGTCCACACGGATCTGTGAAAACGACTAATAATGCTTTATTATGCATGTCAGACAAGTAGTTGGCGGTCACTTTGTAAAGAAAGACTATGCGCCTGCGCACATACGCATTATTTCACAGTGCACTCGAGCCGAACGCACATGCATAGACACAAATTACATAATTTTGTCAAATTTTCATTCTAAGGATGTTAACCTTGATAATACTGTATTATTACTTTGTCTTCTGGGTAAATGTCATCTTCACAAAGCCAGAAACATTCACTGTAATCCCAATTTTATAATGTTCTCCTTTGATATAAAGTCCCTTTTTAATTCCTTTAAGAAAATGTCAAAACCTTACAAGTCTGTTGTAAGGAACCTTTAATTTTTCATGATGACAAAATGTTATATTGTGTTGATTTGTGTAATTCTTATAACCACTTGTGATGATGTCCATATCCCCCCCATTTCTTACTGTTAATATCTGTATCATTTCATTTGCAAAAAAAAGCCTATAGATTAAACGCTTAATAGCTTACGCATGTGCATGATGGTGCCGTTTTCACAGATTCACGTTTTTGTAGTTTACACTGAGATGATAAGGGTGTCGTTTTAAAAAACGTGCACTTTGAAACCCGTTTTCAAAAGTTTGCATTCTCAGGCCACCAAAATGCCGTTGTCGTGTAAATGAACGGCTAAAGTCTTCCGTTTTTAGTTGGAAACAGTGTTATGTAAACGCCCCCTTTGCAAAGTCTTGTATGTTGAACTTGTTACACTGCATTTCTGAACATTATCCTGGTTTCCTGTGTCTTGGTTTTTTTATTCTTTCCCCGTTTTCTGGATTACACTTTTTGCCTGTTTTCTGCCCTGTTGTTTATTTGGATTGTTTGACCCATTGCCTGTTTCATGGATTATGATTCTGGATGTACCTTATTTTTTTTTAAAGAATTTAATGTTTTTATACAGCAAGGATGCATTAAAAACTGATCAAAAGTGACTGCAAAGACATTTATAATATTAAAAACGATTTCCATTTCAAATACATGCTGTTCTTTTGAAGTCAACAGGTATTTTAAATTGTAGTAATATTTCGCAACATCACTGTTTTTACTGTAATTTTGATTAAATAAATGCAGCCTTAGAGAGGATAACACACTTCAATTACTGTCCCAACCCCCGACTTTTGAAAGATAGTGTAAGCCTTATGATAATGCAATGAAATTGATTAGTAAGCATACCCAGTGCAATAATAAAACTTTGATTTGGGGTCTCAAGATTGGTTATATATCTCTAGGTGGGACCTAGTGTGAAATGAACCACTGAAGAAGCTTTTTTAATAGTGAGAATTATTTGGAAATGACTCTTTAGATTGGGTCGACTTGATAAGCAGATTCATTGAGTGGTCACTGATTTTCTTATTTTGACTGCAGATTGAACATAACTCTGGATATGCAGTGAATGATGTGACCTTCCCTAGCACCTAACTGCTGTGACTATTCAGACGTCTCTGTGTCATGGCGATAAGAATGCATGTGTGTGCACATTTCTGCAAGAGTGACAGATGGTGGCATCATGCACTGCAGAGCGTGTTTCATCACTGGAGGGAAGATCAGATGTGAGGCATAAGTGAAGAGGAAGTCAATGAAAATAGATCTATCTTAATACTTACAGAACAGAGTGTACTACTACTTACTTCAGCTGACTTTAGAATACTTTCCCCTATACATTCCAAAACCATGGATATGTTCTAAATGGAATACCAGTGCACTGTTTACTGCATACTGAACAGTAGGGTACAATGGAGGAAGATGCCTCCCTCAAAAAGAATGTGCATTTTATTTTAAATTGTAAATTTAGATACAATTTTACAAACAAAAACTTTTGATTTTCAGTGTAATACAATGTGACAGATCACAGTTTTCCATGGACAGAAAATTAGTTTTGACTAACTAAATCTCACAAATGTTAATATTCGGATGAAATTACAAAATTAAGAAAAGCATACAGTAGCAATCCATTAAATGTGTTGAGATGAGATTTTATGCCATAAGTTAAAAACTGAAGGTGGTGGGGTCATCTCTTTGTGTATTTTGTAAAAAAAAAAACAAAAAAAAAAAACATATGAAACAGTATGAATTATGCAATGACAAATTGTTTACCCAATACCCACCCTCATGTTGTTCAAAATCTATAAGATTTTCTTTCTGCAGAACACAAAAGAAGATATTTTGAAGAATGTTCCTCCACACAGTGAAAGTCAATGGGGTCCAAAACAACACTAAAACTTTTGTGTTGTTTGTGTTCCACTGAAGAAAGAAATGCATACAGGTTTCCAACGACATGAGGGCGAGTCATTTTTTAGTGAAGTATCTTTTTAAGTTCAGTGCATTGGATTATGGGATACTGATTTTTCAGTGCCATGTGCTCTGTTGTGTCCAGGTGTCCCATGCATACAGAAATTTGCATGTGTACAGTATAGGCTATACTAATGTAATTGTGAAAATACTATTAGTATGTCAGGAACCAAAATATTTGCTGCGTGATTGTGCTTTAAAAATCCATCAGACCAGATGAACAGAATTTCTCTAAATCAAATAAATACTAATTCTCTGGAGGCGAACTGGAGAGAGAGTGTAAGTTTTACAGAGTAGGCTACTCTAAGAAAACAGCAGTATATCAGATGATAAAGCCTGACAATGATTGGTTTAACCTTCTAAAGCCATGGCTCATCCTGACGTTATGCACTGTTGAGTACTAGAGAGCAAAGAGAGCTGATTTATCTGAAGGTTAGTGGCCAGTATGAACCTTTTAAGACTAATTTAAAGCTATTGTGTGCAGGGTCTTGATATTAATGTATATTATATTTAAGTGTATTTATTTTTCCTGTGTTCTGTCTTCCATCAAGTCATCTCTGCTTCCTCAGGGGGTGCAGGTTTATGGCCATTTATTAGTGTGCCAAAGAGAAAATGTGTTTTTCCAGCTCTGCGGTGAGACGGTCAGCATTATTAGAGTTGGGGAAACGCTTGGCTTTTGTGCAAGCAAAAGATACATCTGCAAAGTCATAGCATACACATTTCCAGCTGCATGTGTGTCCTCTCACCCTGTGGGTCTCAGGCCTGCATGATTGTTTGTGTCACAAACAAAGAACCTACTAAGAGAGTGCCTGTATGTGGAGTGTAGAGTGCAAGAGAATGTGAGTGTTTACACTGAAAACAGCTTTCCACTGTTCTGTGTATTCTGTGTTGTGACTTGAATGCCTTGAATTTGTCTTTAAACAAGATTCTTATCTATGATCTTATGATCCATCCACCTGAAAAATAGAGAGAAAGTTCTGAAAATGTTTCTGATGCCACTGTATTTATGTATGTATGTTATTATACAACAGTCACAGTCCTCAAATGTTTATTATTATATTTATATTTTATAAATATAAATATTTATATTGTAAATAATATTATAATATAATATCAATATTTTCTATACATATATAAAAAATATGTTCCCACCCAGCCTCCCTCTCTTTATATTTTAACACATATAAATAATTTAGTGCCACGGGTAATCACAGATGATTTCACCCATGTTTTTATTCATACTGCTGTGAATTCAATCCATCTATGAGGAAAATAAAGATATGTTATGTTAATTGTTTTTATTTTCACAATATTCTTAAATATATGGTTAATATTTTCATCAAATATTTAATTGTAAAAAAATACAAATAAAATTAACTATAAAACAGATAACTGAATTAAGGACAAAAATAAAACAGATTTCATATGGCCCTGCATGTGTCTACTTATTGAGGGACATTAAATAATAAATGAGGGACATTTATATAATGAATTTTTGGTGATGCAAATTCACAACCAGCTTGCGTTTGCTGATCTTGTTCCCTCCCCTCCATCATGTCATTTCCTCTTTCTAATGTCCTCTGAATAAAAGTGTCAAACTCTCTAGAACAAGTCTGCAATATGTTACTACTTTAAACAAACTTTGTAATTAAGTTTTGAATATCCACCACAGACTGCAGCCACATCCAACCTGAGGGCGGTGCAGTCATGGATCTCTGACATCAGGGTGATTCTGAGCAGAAGAGTCCCGGCAGCTTCTCACTAGACCTGGGCCAACAGAGCGTCCTGCTGCTGGACAATCCACACGCACTCATGCAGGACACACGGGACCGCAGTCTATAAGAGCTGACGTCACTCACTCGGAGACACCCCCAGCCTCCATTCTAGGTCTGCAGCTTTCAAACTAGTCTGCTGAATCTGATATGAGGTGACAGCAGAGCGACAACATGTCGGATGATGACATTTGCTGTGGAAGACGTCCAACGATGTGCAAGTGTGGCTGCATGACTAATTATCATGAGAAATATCTCCATGCAGACGCAGACAGAATGCAGGGAACCGAGATGGATGGTGGCGCAGCTTTCGGCTCTGCAGGAAGTAACGAAGAGCTCTCCAACACAATCTCACACCATACATCTATCCAGCACATTGCAAAAAAACAACAAAAAAATCATCTTGTTCAATAAAAATATGGAAATATCCTTAAATCAAGATAAATTCACTGGCTGCATGATATTAAGAATTAATTTCAGACTAGAAAACCAAGAAAAAACTAATTTGGCAAATGGGCTAAGAAAGCCTTTTCTACTCGTCAAGTGAATATTTTCTAAGGATGTTCAGATATTTTGCCTGGGAAAACAAGACAATAATACTGATTAGGGTTTTTTTTTTTTTTTTTTTTTACAGCACATGTGCTGACTCTACACCTGCTGCGCCGCAGTGCCGTCAGATGTGGTCTGATGGTGGGTGGGGTTTTCCCTGCGGGCAATTTGTGTTTAATGACCCCGAACAGCTAAAGAGCAGGTAGATAAAGGTGATATATCAGCTTGATGACAATCTTCACTACAGCCACCTGTGCCCAGGTATATGTGTGTGTGTGCAAATCTAATGCATTATGTTGCTTTTAAGGATGTTTATATTTCTGGAAAACAATGGAAAATTACTGAGTAAGAAAATGTTCCACGGAAAATGTGTGTTTCTGAGTGTGTGAGAATAGCTTGTTTTTTCCTGTCATTGCTTCTGGCTATGTAGGTTGCACAGTCTTCCTTCTGGGTGGTTTATTGATTGACGGTGTTGAGTACTGATGTTGGAAAATCGTAAATCTGTCATTTCATTTCCTTGCCTTTCTTCTGCAGTTCCCTTCTTTTCTCTTTGTCTCCGGCAGCAGCACTGCAATGGCCATAAGGTAGACGAGCACACAGTCTCTCCAAGGACCGCCTCAAGATTCATCATTCCCCATGATCAGTTAAAGAGATCGATTAATCCCTCCTTCTCTCTCTCTCTCTCTCTCTCTCTCTCTCTCTCTCTCTCTCTCTCTCTCTCTCTCTCTCTCTCTCTCTCTCTCTCTCTCTCTCTCTCTCTCTCTCTCTCTCTCTCTCTCTCTCTCTCTCTCTCTCTCTCTCCTTCTCTCTTTTCTGGAGCATCAAGCCTCTTTATCACTCCTGACTTCTGCAGGAATGCACATTACAGTGTGAAGGTTTCTAAAATTTCCATTAGTGGTCAGCGTGTGTGTGTGTGTGTGTGTGTGTGTGTGTGTGTATGTGTGTTTGTGTGTGCGTGTGTGAGAGAGTGAGTGAGAGACACTAAGGAAGATTGGGCCAAAATGTGTGGAACTGCACAAGTAGTCCAGCTATCAGAAGCTAAAGTGGTACCTACCAAGAGAGTTTACGAGGTGAGGCCAGACACTTCTATTTATGATAATTTTTATCTTTCTCCTACACACACACACACACACACACACACACTTTCTTTAAAAAACATGATCACAAACCATTACAGGTAATCACCACTTGATCAGCCGCACCCTTCGACAGCTGCATGCACTCTTTACGAAAATGTGTGCATGTCCATTATCACCCTCATTGCCTTTCCCAAATCGAATTTTCCTTGTGTCTTTAGTTTTCCTCGGACCAGAAGTCAGAGGGGATTCTGCTATTCAACCACTGAATGAATAACAACAGTTGAGACTCAAACGAATTAGAAGCTCAATCAACTACAAAGCAATTACCAAGAGTAGCATAATCTTCCGTTATGGTTAAAAGTCTAATAGAATGAAATGCATTAGCGATGAATTGAGGGGCATGAACTGATAAAATCAGGAGCTTGAAGACCTCATCAGGGTGGAAATGGCTTGTTTACCCCTGCGACAATGGACTCAGATCCCTGAATCAAAATCGAAAGCACAAATTTCCATAAATATGCCATTGCACTCTGCAATGACAGTATTTTTGATATTGCATTCTCTCTCTCTCTCAAAGGCGCTGGGGCTCAAGGAATCATTTGTTTTTTTATCCCTTTGGACCTGTGCAGCAAAATGGGTTTTGTTCACTGCTCAAAATGCAGCAAAGCACTGCAATTGCAGCAGGGTCCCAAGACAAAGTTCTCATGGACGTAGCCTACGTAGGTGAAAATATCAAGCTCTAATGAAGGAGAATCGCTCGCACCCACGCAAAATAATCACAGCATTCTTTCTCAGAGCTATTTGCACCAGACATTAACAGAAATGGTTAAAAAACGAGAGGATGGATAAAGGGTTGAATGCTTTGATTAGACACAGTTCCACACCTGCATGAGCACTTAAGGGAATCAATACCTCCACTCTCTGGGGGAAACAGCGAGACTGTAGAACTAATATTTGCCCTAGCGCTATCTAACTTTATTAAATTATAGCTTCAAAATCTGTCATGCAGTCTCTCGCCGGGCTGCACAGATCAAAAAAGTAGTGTTTTTATGAAAAGCACTTTATTTCTGTTTTGTTCTCTTGGCACTTCTTTTGCCTCTCTTATTCTTTCTTGAACATTTTATTTAAAAATGAAATGAAATATATGCTACGAAGGGACTCTAAGGGACATACTAAAACTGATTTTAGGATCTTTTTTCATACTGTCTTCAAAATGGAAATTGTAAAAATAATTAAAAAAAAAAAGGAAAAAATCTATAATAATAAAATAAAAATAAAACAGTTTTTATTTTATCATATTTTTTTAAATACAGTTTGTGATGTCCAGTTATCATGTCAGAAATAAATACTCTTATTTCATGTTTTTTATTTATTTATCTAATTTTATGCATAAATGTTTAAAGTCTTGGCAGTTCAATCAGTCATTTGCTATTGGAAATGTCAAGTCAAGTCAAGTCATCTTCATTTATATAGCGCTTTTAACAATGGAGATTGTTTCAAAGCAGCTTTACAGAGATAAACATACAATATGTATACAATATAAACATACAAATGTGGGATCCAGTGTTCCATGCTGAGTGTGTTACTTTAAACGCAGGCTTGTCAATTACCTCAAGACTGAACACATTTCATCATGACGGCTCACATCACGTATTGTACAACGATGTCTAACAGGAATCATTTCAGAGACTTAATCCTAATGTAACTGAATGGTTGTCTAAACAGGCGTGGGTCTAAAGATTTGAAGGTCATCAAACATTACATGATATCCATAACAATGATTACATTTATAAATAATGAGACTTTCGTGAGTTATGAAATCATCAAGCCTCTCTGGTTTTCAATGTTGGTTTCTGGCAGAGGCTGTATTACATGGAACTGTGGATCTGTGAGTCTGTTCTCCAGCAGCAGGGCATGTTCATCAGCTGTGCTTCAGCTCCTCTATCAGATCTGTGTGGTCCAGTGGTCCCTCTGATGAGCAGAACAGATGAGAAGAAAAACAGACCCAGGATTATTTAGACTGACTAACCTCTAATGAATGGATGATGCTTAAACAGACTTTGATTTGTTAATCTTGCCATCTACAGCAATAGCCCCAACACACTCAATTCATTTTAATTTTAGTGTTTAGTATTTTTTGATTTTGTATCAGGCCTATTTTATGATTGTTTTTTATTAATTTAGTATTGTAGTATTAATCAGTATTTGTATCTTGTTTTCTATTTCTCTAAAGACTAATGTGTAGGCTATACATTTTGTATTTGAATATTTAGTCAATATTGCTTTCTGTTTAAAGCTCGACTCTAACAAATCATCTAACAAAATTTAGTAAGATTGCAGCTTAAAAAATATGGTGTAAGAAAAATGAAATTATGTATAACTGTATAAACGTATTCACTAGATCCTTCTATTTTAAACAGTTTTCGGCCTATTTCTGTGTTACCTTTCATTTCTAAGCTATTGGAGAAAATTGTGCTGGATCAACTCCAACACTTTTTGTCAAGTAATTGGTATCTATGAGGTTTTTCAATCTGGTTTTAGGTCTGCTCACAGCACTGAGTCCGCCCTCCTGAAAGTGTTAAACCATATTTATCTCTCTACTGATTCCGGAGATACTGTGGTTCTGATTCTTTTAGATCTTTCGGCTGCTTTTGATACTATTGACCCCCCTACTCTAGAGTCTTGGGTGGGTCTGAAATGGTTTCATTCATAGCTGTCTGACAGAAAGTTTTTAGTAAAGATGGGTAATTTCTCCTCCTCCATGGCACCTCTGACCTGTGACCTTCCACAGGGCTCTATTTTGGCTCCCTGTCTATGTTCTCTCTGCTACCTCTAGGCTCTATTCTTAGGAAACATGTTGTGTCCTTTTATTTGAATGCGGATGACACTCAAATGTATACCAATCAAAAGAAACAACCCTGTAGCGATTACATCCCTTCTGCGATGCTTAGAGGAGGTTAAATCATGGCTAGCCCAAAATTTCCTCTTCCTAAATGAAGACAAGACTGCAATTCTTTATATTGCGGTATATCCAAGTCTCAAATTGCTTGTCTTCAGCTAGTACAAAACGCTGCGGCCAGACTTCTCTCGTACGTGTCATAAATATGATCACATCTCTCCTATTCTCAGATCTCTACACTGGCTGCCAGTTCACCAAAGAATTAAAAAATTCCACTCTTTGTTTTTAAATACATAACTTAGCGCCTGCCTATCTCTCTGAACTTATTCATCCTACACTCCGTCCAGAAGCCTAAGATCCTGTGACCAAGCTCTGCTGTAGTTCCTCGCTCTAGACTCAAGCGGGGAGCGTGCATTTGCGGTGGCAGGGCACGACTCAGGGACACCCTGCCTCTAGCACACAAACAAGTGGCACATATGATTGTATGAGAGCATATGATTGTCTTAAAATTTGGGATGCACCGAAATTTAGGCGGAACAAATTAAATTTCATTTTCGGTTTTTAAATTTTCCCCTCCGTGTTCGGCGATCTGGTTTCACTCTGGCTAGCGGCTCTGCTTCCGAAGATGCAGAGAGCACAACTTCGAAGCGTGTTCCGCTCTTTTAGTCTATGGTTCCGCTGTGAGTGTGAGTGTGTGTGGCCCTGTCCCAAATGGCACACTCCGGACTTGTGGACTTCCTCAGAGTCCACACTTCGGTGACGTCATGTAGTGCAGACCTATAGGGCCCTTAGCGCGAGTCCGCGAGGGCGCATTGAGAGGTATTTTTGGGACAGACTCGATCGTCACGCCGGAAACAGGAAGATGGTCTGATTGTTGTTATGGACAGCTACAGGTTCGGGGAAATATGCTGCCTTTTGTTGTTGTGTTTACATATGATTCAGTAAAGCCCTGGCATTCTGTTCTATTTATTTAATGAATCATAATGCGATCATATTATTCAGCTCGCTATTATTAGCCTATGTTTGAGACGTCACATCAACCACTGGTCTATGATCATAATGTTTGTATTTGTCATAAAAACTGTAATGTACGGAGACCCCCTAGTCCCACTTTGTCAATAAAATGTATTATAACTATCTCGTGGCCTCAAGATAAGTAACTCGTGGCCTCAAGATAGTATCTCGTGGCCTAAAGATACTATCTCGTGGCCTCAAGATAGTATCTCGTGGCCTCAAGATACTACGAGATAGTATCTTGAGGCCACGAGTTACTCATCTTGAGGCCACGAGATAGTTGTAATTTTTTTTTTTGACAAAGTGGGACTAGGGGGGCTCCGTAGTAATGATAATTACACTTAAATATTTTCTTCTCAGCCATGTTAACAATTGTCCGTGAGCGAAATCTCCTCCCATCCGTTGTCTGATTGGCCTTTCGCAAGGATTCCTGGGTAGTTAAAGTGCATGGAGCCTGCATCTATGCGGGCTTCGCGGAAGACCGCTTCAAGGGTACAAAGGGGGCGCTGCTGAGCACACTTCAGAGCGTTAAAATGCTAAATGGGACGGCCTACGGACTCGTAGACTGACTCGGCGAGCACGCGCAATTTAAGTCCACGAGACCGAAAGTCCGCATGAAGTGCACCATTTGGGACAGGGCCTTAGTGTTTGTGTGTGCGCACGCTGTGCTCTCCGCTCCGTGTTCGCAGCGCGTTCTGCTCAATGTTCCGCTGCAACCTCCGTGTATGTGTTGCGCGCTCTGCTCAGTCGCTCACGCTCACCGGAAAGGCAAAGTCCGCTAAAAAACGACAGGAAATTTCTCTAGACTTGTTTCTGTTTTCAATAGCACTACAGTGCTGTAACATGGTGTGTAGCCGTGCATGGCAACGCTGGTAAAATGACGCTATAGCCTACTCTCGTTCACTTAAACTCTCCCTGCAATCTGCTCACATGCTCTGATAAAAATAGCTTTGTAGGACTATACTTTATTTTGACAATTGGTCAAAAAATAAATCTGATTCTGCTGCATTGAACTGAATGAAGAATAATACATTGATATTTAATATTATTTTAATATAGGAAGGTAACCAGTATAAGCTTTCCACCATTTGTATCATTCCGCTTCTCTGTGTTTGCGCGACTTGCATTAAGCCAGTAGGTGGCGACAAGTGACTGTCTTTATTAGTGAACAATTGAACTTTAATTGAACTGATTAGTGCCAAAAACATTGATTATCTCAAGAAAGAAACAAGTTGCTGAAACCAATCTTTAATGCTAATATAAATTGCTGATTTGCCTACACAAAAAGATTGCACTGGTGTTTGATTGAAATGTAACATCTATATGCAAAATAATCCTTGAAAGATTTCTCATTTAAGGCCATTCCTGTTTGGAATATGTGATTGTGTATTGTCAACAATTAGCAGAAACATTCTGCATTTCCATTTTGTAGTGTGGATCATTCAATAAGACATTTAAACTGATTCTCGTGTTTAAGAATCTGTTATCTGCTTGACAAATAATTGATGCTACTGCCCACTGACATGCTTTTAAAGCTATTGTTATCCAATTTAAAAAAAATGCAGATATGTAGGTCAGAGAAATCCAAATTTACCCACCCTTGATGTGCAGGCTCAGCCCCTGATGTTTTTAAAACCTAGAAACGCCCCTGCAAATGCATATATAATATTTGTAACTTAAATAAGTAATAATCAAATGAAGAGACAGTTATTTAACAATATGTTAAGGAGTAGTAACATTTTACAGTCTTATAGTTACAACCGGCCCTTTGAGGACAGCCATAATGCTGAAGTGGCCCTCAGCGAAAATGAGTTTGACACCCCTGCTCTAGAGATTAGAACATTCCCCTTCCCTGTCTGCTTTCAAGTCTCTTTTAAAAACCTACCTGTTTTCTTTAGTATATTGATTCTTTTCTTCGGTTGGTTTTACTATTTATATATGAGTCTGATACTGTTTTGCTACTCCTGTTTTATAACATAAGTTGCTCTTATTTTTTGTTTTATTTGTTGTTATGCATGTTATATCTTCTTTTAATCTTGTTGTTCTGTAAAGCACTTTGGTCAGCCTAGTGGCTGCTGTAAGTGTGCTATATAAATCAAATTAAACTTGAACTATAAATATAGATTCGCGTTAATTTACTCAAATTATAAAGTAAGTTTATCTTGTTTTAAGGATAAAAAAAAAAAAAAAAAAATCCCCAAGCAACTTTTACTGTCTGGACTGTGTGCATACAGTATATGTGTGTGTGTGTGTTTGATTAGTCATCCTGTCAGTATGGATTTGTGCAGCATGTGATCAGCGGGGCATAAACAGACAGGTTTGCTTGTATTTTCCTGTCATCTTAACACTGACTAATGTCTTTGTCTGTGAGGTCATGAAATCCTGATCCAACAGTGGTCCTGTCACCTTTAGTAAAACTCATGTGCTCTTTATGAGGCCTGTAACGCAAGAGCTGACCTCCAGGCCCTGAAAGCAGTTGGTGCTATCAAGATTGTCGTTGTGTTATTCCAGGACACTCCGGATCTTTCTACAGGGCATCCGATTTGAGTCACATAAGAGTGTCATAAGACTAAGATACAGTGCTGTAGGATGAAAGTATAAAATCTTGCTCTCTCAGACACAAATATAGTTAGATGCATGGATGTGTGCGTGTGAAGTAATTTAGGCCTCAAGCGGCCCCTATCCATGCATCTTCTGATAATTCTTCAGGAGGCGACAAAAGCTCTCCCGTTTTTTCTCCTGCGTCATGTCTCACGTCTGAGTGTCTCCCAAGTGGACAGCAGGCCCCTTGGCCCCTTAGTTCCCTTAGTCAAAAACTGCTGTGTGTGCACACGTGCTTTTGAGTGTGAGTACATGAGGGTGTGCATGTTTTTGCAGGTTATCCTTATGACTATATGGGACACACACATCTGGCAAAATCTATTAGCTCCATTTTCTGCATATTTGTTGTCCTGCTGTATCATCAGAGGAAGATCAGGACTTACTGGTTCAGTGATATTTCTTAGGTGTGGCATTTTGCTAACCTATGAATTTGTACAATTATGCTGTTTTAACCTAAATGGAATTTTAATTTAATGGTAATGATACTATAATAAAAAGGTGGACTATGATAATCCTGCATAGTTTTCATTGCTATGTAATGTACTGAATGGTGTTTGCAGAAGAAATGGAGATTGGTCACCGTTGGTCACCTACCAATTTAATTACATTGCACAATAAAATTAAGCTCTGACAAGAAGCTTTGTTCAAGAATTGTGTTATTCGATCATTTCAATTAAGTAAATAAGTAAACAAGCAGGAAAATATTTTTTTTTAATGTTTCAGACTATTGTAACTTACTCCAGAAGGCCTATCTAGCCTACATTTTGTGATTTTGTTTTACTTAGGCCTATAATTTTTTACTTTACTTAGGCCAACTTAGCTAACTGTGATTTATATGCGCATTTCTGAAATACATAACTTAGTTACCTGATAACAGAACACTCTAAATTGTGGACTCGTGCACTTTCTGTAAAACTGCTTTGTGTGTATTCTGAAAAGCGCTATACAAATAAACGTGAATTGAATTATAATAAACATTTTTAAGCTATAGGCCTACATTTCAGTCATCTCACTCACTACATCATTACAAGTAAAAAAAATTAAATAAGTAAAAAAACAACAACAAAGCAAATGACTGGTAGTTGTGCGATGTGTTAACAAATGATTTGGCTTTTCAGGGCTTGCATATTTTCAATGAACCGATTCCCCAAACACTCGATTTGTTCGGAAATCGGATTGATTCGCTCCAGGCAGTACCGCGAGAACGATCAGAGAGCAGACTGTTCCGTATGCTTTCGATTCGCTCTCGCGGTACTTTGACCATTTCAGGATACACCGATCGGTCTGCCCAGCGCCCGTTTCAAGTCGAACACACCACCTACTCAATGAATCAAAGATTCGGTTGGCACGTCATGAGTTTTGAGAAAGCCTCTCTGAACAGGTTCGTTGGTCTTAGAAATGAGCGAAGAATCTGGAGTAAAACGATCGAATGTGCGTAGGATTTGACTGACGAAGCGAGAAGTAAGTTGACTAAATTACTATTCAAATCCATCCATGTTTGTAAAAGACACAACTCACATAGCCTACCGGTAGGCCTACCTTTTCGTATTATTTACCGTCTGTGTGGTGGAGTATGCTAGTATCCTAAGTTGTGCACAACAGTTGTTTAGTCGGTGAATGTTTTGTTTATGTTGGTGGTTGTTGTCTTGGTTGTTGTTGATCAAAGTCGTGGATGTGGGTGTCATACATAGCCTAAACTATAGTTTAAGCTACCGGTGTGCCATTAGCAGTCAGACCTGATTATTTATTCGGCGAGTCAGTGTCTAATAAAGTAACATGGCGGCCGAGTCCCCCATGTAAACAAAACAGCTTTATTAGTTATTCTTTTTAGGCTATATCCTTAAGTTTACTAAAGTAGGCTACACGATTTATTTTTTTTACTTCATCCATCCACCCCTATTAGTATTACCATCCGCTGATGAGAACAGGTTATTATCTTACTATACTGAATACTGTGCTACACTGTAATGTGCTAATATATATTTTTAATTGTATGTGAGTGAATCCATAAGCATTAAATTAAATGATTATTTTTTCAGTACAATTCTGAATTATCTCATAGGCCTACTACATGTTGCAATTTTAATTCAAAGTATCATCTTGCAAATACAAATTTTGCATCGTTAATTTATTTTTGTGTGAAAATGTTTTAACATTTGCCAGTCCGATCAAACAATGAGTCAAAAAACAGATGTTGGAGGCTCATCATTTCTCACATGTCATCCATGTTACTTTCCTCAAGGATTTAAGTGTCAGCTTTACCTGATTGATTCTGCACTTTTGTCTTTTTACACCACATAACTTAGCTGCTACATTACCACCATAATTAGTCAATTATGCTGTATGTAAGGATAATCGTTGTGCTTACATTTGTCATTATCATTAACAACCATGAGCTCAACACCCATTAGGTAGGCTATCTGATGCCTTGTTGACTAATCAACATGCTGCAATTCTAATCAACGCGCTGACTTGTCGACCCAGCCTTGTAATTGTACTGCTTACAGTAATGATGAAAAAATTCATTATCCATTTTCAAGCTTGTACACTGTCACACTGTGGGTTTTACAACTTAAAAATAGGAAAGAGTGTCAGTTTGCATGAAACGGGGTCCTGAGCACGCCTTTATGTAATTGGTTGGGTGTTTGTGTGGATGCAGAAGTGCGCTATACTCATCTCATTTGCACACAAAAAAACAACAGATTCTGTATTTTTCAAGCATGTAACTTAAAGATAATTTTCAATATTTCAATACTAAAACAACTAAATGTATAATATCAATGTGTTAATAGCGAAAAAATCTGTTAACACACTATCTTTGACAGCCTTAGTTTATTCATGTGTGCATTTCCCGCGTAATTTGCGTGATCATCTCACATCATATTTGTATGACATTATTATACACTTGCATCTAGGCAAAGACGGAGTTGAAAACAGCTTGAGTTTTAGGTTCTACTTCAGAATGGGTTCTGTTGCACTACTCCAAATAATAATTAGGAAATTCTGACTTTACTAGTTGAATTACAAACTTGTTTGGTTAGTACGCTTTTAGCTCTTGTATGACATTGTTTTGTGGTGAATCTTCTGACAATGGTGGTATTTTGAAAATGTGTTCTTGTTTGTGGAATCCTTGATGTTCTTTGTTTTGAAATAAATCTCTGAGTCTGCACGCAGTCACCCACATAGAGGATTGAGCTTGCAACCTTTGTGCTTGCACCACAGAGTCATCACACCATGCACAACCTCATTTTCTTTTCTTTACTTATTACAAGGACAGTTCTCCAGAGGTTAAAAGGATTTGCTCAAGGACATTTGCGATAAAAGAGCATTTTTTTCCCTGTGTCATCCATGACTGGGATTGGACTTGCAACCTTTCCATTGTGTTGAGGTATTCTCAGGAGGACAGGTGTTTAGGTGGAGCGGTGTGTTAAAGACATCTCAGTGAACATGAGATGTGTGTGTGTTGAAGTATTGTAAGGGCTTGTGTCAAAAGGATAAGGTGAATAAGGAACAGCTATGTACAGGGCTCCAGACTAACTTTTTGCCTTGGTTGCACTGGTGCGCCTAACTTTTTTATTTAGGTGCACCAGCACAAAATTTAGGTGCACTCAAATTGTTCCTCGTCTCGCGTCGCCTTTAACGCCACAATTTCAAGGTCACCTTTTTATCACGCTTCATATATATTATGTAAATGCTTTGCCTTTTAAACAAGAATAAGGTGTAGTTTTTTATTTTATTTGAAGCACAATTATACTGTATATAAAAATATAAATCTTAAAAAAAAAAATTAAAGTGCTGTTCTTACATTGTTCAAGTTAGGGCAGGGTATTGACACAAATTTCACAATTCGATTCAAAATAATTCATATTGATTATTTTGGATATCAGGTACAATACATGGCAAATTTTCTCAAGAAAAACAAATCTCAACTAATGCTGTAAACTGGGAGTCAGTTGTAGCCTATAGGCTTCATTAGCCTACTATAATATTCAAGGTAAAAATTACCTGATTTGTACACAAACACCTAAATTACACTTTTTTTTATATAATAATAAAGTTACATAAAATATAAACATTTAAATGGTGGCTGCAAAAAAACTTGCCACTTGATTTTTTTCAAACAACATGCATTAAATATTGAAAAACATAAAAAATTATAATGAATAGGCCTATGTAATATGGTGCATATATTAGGCACAATGCTCCTCTAGAGTTAATTTTTCTAGCTAGCTAACGAGTTTATGGGCACTGGATATGTTTTTTCTGAGGTAAATGATTACATTGTTTACAAGCGTTTTACTGACGTCTTTCCACGGTTGAAACACTGATTGAGCGATTCCATGTGAAAGATACGGATTTCGATAAGATGTACTCTATCTTTTAACACACTTTCAGATGCTCGTTCATGTTTATTTCGCGCTGTAACTGGTATTATTAAGGCGGAAGAGAAGATCATGTGCGCTCCGCGCTGCTGCTTCTCTTGAGCAGAGCGATCTCACTGCCACAGCGTCAATACACTATTTATGTTTTTGAATTTCGTAAGAAAATGGACCTAATTTGAAATCTGAGACTTGGTTTCAGATCAATAGTAACAAAGCACAAAGATTATTGCGATTTATTGGATGGGATGCTCGCTACAATGTTCCATTCATTCATCAACTGAAAACAGCATAGCCCAACCGGTTCGTAAAAATCAATGAGAATCGATTAAAATCGAGAAATCAATATTTTTTACCTAGTTCAAGTAGCCTACAGTTTTAAAAAGTTTCTTCGTCGTCTGTTTTCCTGCGTTTATTTAGCTGATGCTGCTGATTGCCGTAACTGATTCTCTGGTGCTCAGGTGACAGGTCGCAATTTATTTCAATCACACAGTCAGCACGGAGCATTTTAATCCTACAGGAATATCTGAACCACAACCAATCAGAGGCAAAGACCCGCCCAAACTCTATCTCTGATTGGTTTAGACCACGATATGATCCAACCATGCGTGCAAGGAGAACAAAAGACTCGTTTGTGGAGAGGCAGCGGATGCGATCATTCGAGAACGTTAGGTGCACTGGTGCGACCTAGGAAAAATTCTTGTCGCACCCTTACAAATTTTGGTCGCATGTGCGACCAAATTGGTCGCACTCTAGAGCCCTGTATGTAGAATGACCTGCTCTTTTCCATACAATTAAATTGATTCACACTGTTAACTAGGGGTGCTCCGATCAGGATTTTTGGGACCGATCGCCGATTACTGGAAGCTGTATCACCCGATACCGATACCGATCACCGATTACAGGGTCTATTTGAAGACTTCTTTTTATCATGTAGCATTACTTATTAAACTATATTTAACAACAATGTACATTAAGTATTACATTTAAGAGAAGACAATGCATAATGAATTGACACCTGTGTATTTATTTGCAAGCAACATGTATTAACATAGCAGCTTGGTTATTGGGAGCAGCTTAGGGCTTGACATACAACTTTCCTGTAGAATATAAAATAAAATTAATAAAAGACAGAACATCTGAGTCTTTAAATTTAGCTTTAGACTACTTTAAACTAAAAACAGCAACAAAAAAGGCTATAGCCAAAATAATGTTTTGAGTCAGTCAGCCATCAGTTTTTCTAATACACTTAAAGGACCACAGGCAGTAAAGTGCACAACAACAAAAAACAAAACAAAACAAAAACTAACAACTTTCATATCCGTATCTATAACTTGGCTTTTTTCTGGGATGCTTAGTCAGATTTTGTAGGCATTTAGAGAGGAAGAGAGAGGTAGAGAAACATTTTGTGTGTGTGTGTGTGTGTGTGTGTGTGAAGAACCCTTGCAAAATTATTTTAAACAGATTAAGAAAGCCACCACTGGTCACATCTATGGTTAGATTGATTTTTTTTTAGATCCAGTGAAGTCTGTCCCACCATGTACCTAATATAAATAAATAAAACATCTTCAGTTAACTAGCAGATCATTCATTTAGTTCGCTATTAAATAAGAAATCTAGCGCTATGTGTTTTTGAACTCAAGGTGCGCGCTCGTTGCCGCGGCGATCAGTGTCATGGATACAGTGCTCTGTGTCTCGCGCAGTCTTCACTCGGACGCGCGCTTCAATCTATCGCCGTTGCGGACTCTATTCATTCCGGTGTAATCACAAAATAAAACACTAAAGTATCCTTGCTTGATATAACTGTAACCGCTGATGAACATATTCAGTTTTGATGAGAGAAAAAAATATGTATGAGTGATTTGACGGACGCACGGGGGTTGGATACATTTTTGTCATTGGTTGTTGCGTTAAATCTTACCCAGATACAATAGTGCTATTTTCTGATTGGCTATTGTGTAGCTCGACTAACAACTAGAGATGGGATTTATGGCTCTTTGAGGAGATCCGGATCTTTGCGATCCGTTCCTTTCAAAGAGCCGTTCAAAAGAACGGCTCTTTTGGCTCTTTTTAAATATTTAGTCAGTTTAAAGAAGCCAGCTTGGGGGAATCTCAGTTTATCCTGGAAATAATCACTGGGAGGAATGATGAGGTGAGATTTGTAGTCAATTAATTAAAACTCAGATATCACACACCAATATCTGAGTTTGAATTATTCTGAAATATTGATTATTACCTCATTTGTCATGTGTGGACTATATTCCATAGGGTTGCACAACATCTCTCTGCTTAGAAAGTGATATCACTATTTTGGATTTACCTTTAGTACAAAGTATGTGTATGTGTAAAGCTATGTTGACTTATGTTATTCATACAATACCACAAGAACATTTTGACAAAAAACAAAAACTATTTAAAGTTGTAAATATATACTGTAGATACAATAACATGAACACAAAATGCAATGTAAATAAATACAAAGCAGTTCCTTTGTATTTATTTACAAAGGAACTTAGTGTTACTTTAGTGGGTTTTTTTTTTTTTTTTTTTTACTGGAGTAACCATGTGACGGCATAAGTCATTGGCTCCCCAGATAGCACAAGTCTATTTGATGTTATATTTACATCTGGAAGACGTATTTTTAAGAGTGTTTGCTCATCTGCAAGACGTCTATAGGACGTTTCCTGTCAGATGTCAAATAGACGTTTAGAAGATGTCTTTAAGATGTAATGATTTAGAATGCATGTTAAACTGACATCTTCTAAACGTCTATTTGACATCTGACAGGAAACGTCCTATAGACGTCTTGCAGATGAGCAAACACACTTAAAAATACGTCTTCCAGATGTAAATATAACATCAAATAGACTTGTGCTATCTGGGTCTGCTCCTACCCAATGACAGCACGTAGGGTTTTTTCCCACTGGAGTACTCACGTAAAGGATGCGCGCGCGTGCACAACTATCATCATGCTGTTAGGCAGTAGCACCCCTGCGCTGGGTGCGCCCCTTCCCCTATAACTGAGGAGCTAATTTGTGTGCATCTGTGTGAAACACGCATGAAAAAAGAACGACAGAAAGAACGGCTCCCCTCCAGCCGCGACTCGGCTCCCATCGTTCATGTTTATGAGCCGTTCAAAAGAATCGGTTCGTTCGCGAACGTCACAACTCTACTAACAACACCAGAGGAAACGCGCTTGATTCATGCCGGTTCCACAGTGAGAGCGGCGCGGCCAGAGTTTTGGCCGCTGCGGGATATTAAATATATTACAAATAGTTTTTCAGCGTGAGAAATACAATGTGTCGCGGGAGAGCGTGACAAAAGACCGAAATGAGTGACTGTCAAGCTCAATGCTTGACACTTGAGAGCCCTGTTGTAGAATTGCCAGACCGGTGAAGCCATTTTTACCAGGCGTAAAAAAAATTGTCTCGCGAGTTTTGCGTCATCTGATCGGCTTTTCTGGATCGGCCTTTATAGAGACCGCCGATCACACATCCCAAAGCAATTATCGGCCGATTATGATCGGCGACCGATCAATCGGAGCACCCTTACTGTTTAGCTTCAAAAAAGGCACTGAAAAAAGTACCATAGCGGTAGTCCATATTAGAGCCCGACGGATATGGATTTTTGGGGGCCGATACCGATATTAGGGAGTAAAAAAAGCCCGATACCGATATATCGGCCGATATTATTTATGTGTATACTATAATACAGTAGCAATATTATTTATGTGTATTATAGTACAGTATACCAGTCAAAAGTTTGGACACTTTCCTATTGGTGTGTACAAACTTTTGATGGGTACTTTACACAGTAGCTACCGTATAAACAGAATAAATATATTTTATAAACACGTTTTGCAATGATCACTCAAATGTGGTAATCAAACACTTGTGTGACACAGATATGTAATGGAGGCAGGGGGAATGATATAATGAGAATTATACAGTTGAGCTGTAACCAAACTAGTTTGCATTGTATGTTATATTATATTATATTATATTCTAAATACTGTTGCATAATCTTCACTAACGACTTTGTCTTTTAATTTAGTCATAACTTGTATCAATAAATATATAAAAAGTGTCACTGACAAAATCTTATTATCTCCTATTTTTACTCTTAATTCCTCTAATCTCTACCAGTGGAGCAAGAACTCAGATCTTTTTACTAAAGTAAAATTAATAATATCCTAATGAAAACGTTTTTAATTACATATGTACAGTACTTTTATACTATTTTAAATAATTAGTAAGCAAAATGTACTAAACGTGAAACTAGGCTACTCTTAATGCAAAATGGCCCTATAAAAAGTGTTATAATTATATACATTTTTGGAATATTGCTTGATGTTGTAACGTAGCGTTATCAGGCAGAATGAGCTTTAACACTGTGTCTACACCGGACGCGGCCGTTATTGCTCGCGTCGCAACAGCTGTTTACCCGAGACAAAGCAGAATCAGTTTACTGTCGGAGATCGCTCGCGCCACGCATTGTAATCAATGTTTCATCAACCAATTGCCTTAATAAATAAGAAGTAGGCCTAAATATAGCAGACAATATAATCAGGACTTCTCAGCTGCGCGCTTGCAATAGTCACAACTCACAAGCTCACAGAATACGTGACAGAGGCTTGTAGCAGAGAAATCAATTCTGTGAATTACACTGCGCAAATCACAAGTAGGCTACTACCCACCGGATGAAGAAGGGTTGGCTCTCAGTCTCCACAGGCTACATAAAATATTCATTTTATTTTATTTTATTTTTCGTGTTCGCATTTATGAGGAAAAAACAATGTTACAGACGCGACAGTTCAGCACTACGGACGTGAGCGCTCTGAAAGCGGCACTAAAATATGCTTTGAAACTTTCACATAGACATCAAACAGAAAGCACAAAACCTTTCGTTTCAAAGTGAATTTCGTTTTGTATTAATTGTATCTTAATTTTAATCAATGTTTCATCAGCCATTTGCCTGGATTTAATTTATAAGAAGTAAATTAGCAGACGATAGATAATCTCGACACGGAGGCGCCTGCGGGTGAACTGAGCTCGTCTCATGAACCGAAACTCAGCGTATAGACCTGAGAATTGAAATATATCTATATTGAAATGTCTACTTTTAAGGAGAACAATTCAAAACGAAAGACAGACAGACCCATGTAATCGTATGAAATGTGCATTTCTCTCTGGCGCGCGCTCACTGAAGATCGCGAGTCAGCATCGTCAACTTCATCTTTGGCTGACACTGACTGAAAACACTTGTTTATTAATAAACAATTAAAATGTCTCCTTGCTATTTGTTGTATTCATAATCATTACTTTTGCCAGTTCTTGTGACAGCTTTTAGGTGATTTATTGGCAGCGCCACCCTTACATGAATCACCGCACCCGCATTTTTTAAAATATTCATTTATCGGCCATTATAAATGCCGATACCGATAGTTAGGAAAATGCCTAAAATCGGCCGATAATATCGGCCCGCCGATATATCGGTCGGGCTCTAGTCCATATGTTTGATGTGCTATTTCAAGTAATCTGTATCTATGCAAGTTTGTGTGAGAAATAGACAGAAATGTAAGATTTGTACAGTCAGTTGATTGAAAGATGTTCTTTTGAAATGAAAACATTGAGTTAAACCTAAACGTAATCTTTTCAAGTCAGTTTAGCACAGGGGTCTCAAACTCAACTTAACTGGGGGCCGCTGGAGGTAGAGTCGGGGTCAGGCTGGGCCGCATCAAGTATTCCACAAAAAAATAGTATTCAAGTATTCCAAAAAAGGAGCACAACTGATCCAATCTTCTCAATATTTATTATTAACGTTTCTTCTGAACTGTTCCTCTGAATTTGAACATTCCTTTCTGTACATGATTGGTTCTTTATGAGCTGTCCTTCTGACAGTTGAAGTTCATTTTACAAACTTTCTTTGTCTATAACACATATTTGTGATATTTATATTTGCTTATGTCCTTTTTATTTTCTTTATACAACACATTAATGATATTGAATGTTTTTTTGTTTTTTTGAAGGCACATTTCCTTTTATTATACTTAGAAAAACAATTATTGCTTTTGAAATACAAATATTTGCAGTCATGTCTGCCCGTCTTATTGAATTCTTTCACATGTATAGTGTCTCAAATTACTGACTGCACAAATCAAAGCAAACCTTCTTATGAACCTGTTGGACACATATTACAAGCTCAAAATGATTATTCTCACATTGTTTTAGGGCAGGGTCTCTCTCCAACACGTCGCTCGCGAGCTGCCAGTAGCTCGTGGTCTGATTGGTGGTAGCTCGCCAAGGGGCCTGTTCACATATCGCGCTCACATATTTTGCGCGCTCAAGTTCGTTATTTCAAATGTAGGCGCGCGGCAAGCGCGCTCATAATTTAAGCGACGCGCTCATTTTTTCCAGGCGCAATATGTTTGTACTTCGCGGTTGTCTATGACAACTATTGACAACAAACCCACCGTGTCACGAGACTATCTATGGTAGCCCTTTAAGGGATAAAAAAAATATATATTTTTTTTAAAACGCGGCACACGCAACGACGGGCCGCACTAACATTAAACTTTAATGTCAAGTAGGGGGCCACAAAATATCACCCTGCGGGCCGCAAATGGCCCGCGGGCCGCGAGTTTGAGACCACTGGTTTAGCACCAAACAATCGTGTTTGAATAAGAAACCTAATACAATTGTGTTAAATCAAAATGAATTGTTAAAAAAAGTAAAGGGTATAAAAAAGTCTTGAAGCTCCATGTTTGAAAAAGGATTTTTTTTTTCCATAACAATGCTAATATCAGTCTTTTCATGCAGAGCAATTGTATGACTTCAGAAGGCCTGGAAAATAGGAACCTAATTGTAATAATGACTTTTGGAGGGTTTTTTGGGGTACTTTTTGGAGCTTGATAGTGTCAATCAAATGGAGAATAAGAAAAAGGCATTTTGCAAAATATGTTCTTTTGTTTTCCGTTGAAGAAAGAACGATTGGAAGGACTTGAAGGAATATTTGGATGAAGTATTTTATTATTTTCGGTCTTTATTATTTTCAGATACTCAAATGAACATACTCAAACAAATATTGTGTAAAACAATCCATTTTTATTACTCTAAAGTTGCAATGACAGAAAAGGGCATTTATTTTCATTCGTCTAGTCTGTCATATTTAGCGATTGAGTTTTTAAGTTCAATGCAATGCATTCTGGGATGGCCTTCCCCCCAGAATTGGACTAAAACAAGGTATCTTGAAGCCCCATAATTATTTTTGGGACAGCTTTTTTTGTTGGGAGCATGCCTAAGTTGTCTTAACATGCTGTCTTCATAGGTTTTGGAATAGAACAAGTGCAAATATTATCTAAGCTAAATGTTGATGTGCAGATTTGCCTGAAGTCCCTCTTAACCATCTTTTAATGTTGAATTAAAATTGTGGATTAAACCGCATAGATGGAACTCTATTGAACAACACATTGACTACGTTTACATGCAGCCAATAACCCGTTCAAAACCGGAATATTAACCCGAATTTTTGGTCATGTAAACTTGCATCGGCATATCCCCATAGTGATTTGTGTTCTGCGCATGTTCTATTCGCAAGGAATCTTGGTCTTTTGAGTAGAGGAACTTCTCAGCGCATACAAAAACCCGCGTGCAGTATACCGGAAGTAAACATGGCGAGACGCAGCACAGCATACATTTGGAGCGAGGTCAGTACCAGCACTAAAGCGCAAACAAAGGCTATCGCTATCTGCCCCGAACTATTCATTATCCGCGTGCTGCTGCTGTTGTTGTTGTCTTTGGATACAGGAAGAAGAATCGGAAATGACGCATAGTGCGTCTTAAGGTTGTCTGTACGTCTTGACAGTAACCGTCACCTGACCTCCTGACCAACTGTGTGTGTTTAAATAGAAGAATCAGCGCTCGCTTGTCCTCTTGTTTAAACTCTCTCACTCCTTCACTCGCTCTGTTTTCAATGGACGTGTTAACACTGTTGTGGGAGGTTGTTGTAATTAGCACTCACAAAGCATTGGAGCATGTTTGCAAACACACACATAAGCACATTCATAAATATCCCGCAGTCTCTGATGAACAGGGGAGTGACAGTGACTGGACTGTGAGCACCTGGTTCACAGGAACATTTTCCAGTGAATCTCACATTTGTGCTACAGTGATGCATCAAATCATGAGGCTTGTTGAAGAGAGGTGTGCTGTCCCTGTTCTAGTAATCATATTTTTGTCTGGTATATGATTAATTGTGGGGATTTAAATTAATTTCAGTGATTCTTTTAGTGAATCTGTTTACTATGTTCAACAAAAAGATTGTCCAGATTTGTTCATCAATTAGTTAAATAACCCTTCTGTAAGAAGCTGACGACAAATCAATCTTTTAAACCTTTTTTTATGTGGCTGTCTATTTTGATTAATCCAACTTGACCAGTATGCAACTACCTAGCAACACCCCAGAATACCCTAGCAACCATAAAAATGTGCTAAAAACCACTCTGAATATAGCAACACACTAGCATTTCTGAAGTAAGTTTGGTAAAGCCACTCACATTTTCTTAAATCTAATTCCTTTGTTAAACATTCAACAGGAGATTCTGACAGTGAACATACTTAATCTGCTTTTGTGTGGTGACAAGCTAAAAGCAAGATCAAGATTGTGTTGTTGCCTTGGAGACCCGTGTGTAAACTCCACAGTCTTTAATCTGTAGCTTTCATAGTTCTAAAAGACAAACCCTCAAAGAACCCAAAGATGTTTAAAGGCTTTATTCTCCCGTTCAAGGTGCACGGCTCTCAGCTCTTTCACTACATCCCAGCTGTTCATGACATGGAAAGAGAGAGAAGAGACACAAATGAAAAAGAGTGCTCTGCTTTTTAAGGGTGACCAGATCAATATGGCAGACAAACCCATTTCTCTTTGAAGATACTAGTGTAGCGATGGACCTGGAGGAAGGTTAGGGTTGTATTAATGAAAGTGTAACGTTCTGTCTGGAGTGAGCAGGTAGAGAGGGAGAGAGAGGTGACAGATTGGACCGCTGTCCCAGCTGATGACCGATTTCTGGATCCATTGCCCATCTGAAATTCAAATCAGGTTACTTCTGAGAACCTACCCGTCTCCTTGAGCAGAGTAAATCCTTTTCAGCCAATCAGATGTGAGGGGAGGGGCTAGGACACCAATTAAGCAGTAGTGTTTGCTACGGCCATCAATTTCTGTTGCTCATACTTAGGGCCGTTACATAGTCAACGCGAGCAAGCAACGCGAGCGACGCGAGCTACACGCTACTTTTCATAGTACGCAAGCAGACGCAAGCGTCACGGGCGATGCGTGAAATGCAATACACCGATCACGCAACAGGTATTAGAGTCTAGAGTCGGGTCACGTGATATTCAGATCAAAATGGCAACTGAAGAGGAGTGCATATTGCTGATTTTACATCGGCGGCAACAAAGGCAGCGCAGAGATAGGCGGTGGTACTTTTCCTCTTCGTCCGCCATTGTATTCAAATCTTCTTCTTCTGTAAACATTTAATAATATGCCTTTTTATGTACATTACTTGCAATGTCGCCCCCACCGACAACGCATAGTATTGCGTGCATCGGTGCGTCGCGTATCAAAAACTAGGATGACACATTTGGCTACGCATCGACGCATAATGGCGGCCGAAGCGTAGCGCTGTGTAGCCTTGCGCACGCGTATGCGTACCGATGCGTTGACTATGTAAGGGCCCTTAGGGTTGAGGATTTGCAAGTAATTATTTTATTGTTATGGACTATGAACGATAAATGGAAATATAATACTATTTTGTCTAAATACATTAAAAATGAAACAATAAAAGCTAAAATCAATAATTTTAAATGCTTAAATTTTACCATCACAACCTTATTACTTATAAAAAAATTAGACGAAATGATTAGAGAAGTTTGGCAGAAAAATCTGTTATTTCGCCAGAAGATGAAAGAAAAGTTTAGAAGAAGAATCTGTTATTTCGCCAGAAGATGAAAAAAATGTTTAAAAAAAGAAACGTATGGACGAATCATTCACATGCATTTAGAAAATGTCCATGCCGACTTTATCTTTAAATCAGTGTTAGATGACAGCAAAGATAATCAGTAAATGTTAAAATATATATTAAATGCAAAAATATGGGAAATGAGCATGAACAATTCAATATCTGATATTTGCGAAATTGTGATATATCTATTATCCAAAATCAATAAAATAACCTATCGGCTGCTTATAACCAATATTTTTCCTTTTACTCTGTATTAATGACACTTATGTGAACAAACTATGTGTCTGAAAATGTCCTAATATCGAAGGGGTGACCTGTCTTGCCATATCTAATATCATAGAGACTTTGAGGTGACCACTATACCTTGCAACCACACACAACACACTGACAACTTCATTAAACACTCAGAACACTTTGGGAACTGCATAGCAAAGCCTTAAAAGAGGAGAATATTTCATGAGCTTAAAGGAATAGTTGACCCAAAAAATGAAAATTCTGCCATTTTCTCACCATCAAGTTGTTCCAAACCCATACGAGTTTCTTTCTTCTGCTGAACGCAAAAGAAGATATTTTGAAGAATGTCAGTAGCCTAACAGTTTCTGGTTCCCATTGACTTCCATATGTTTTCCCATAGTATTGTAAGTCAATGGGGTCCCTCAACCGTTTGATTACTCATTCTTCAAAATATCATCTTTTGTGTTCAGCAGAAGAAAGAAGACAACTTGAGGGTGAGTAAATGACAGAATTTTCATTTTTGGGTGAACTATCCCTTTAAGCAGTATCTCATTACATGTTTCTGAAGAGGGATGGAAACCGGGAAACACCCATTGCATCCTGTTGATGGTAAATGAGATCACACCCAGCTCACTGAAGACATGAGCACATACAGTATAGCCTGTTTAGTGCTGTCTGTTTAAATCAACTTGGTATTTGTGATTGATTAAAAAATATTGAGCTGTGTTCTGTAATGCACCGCATCCAGGTACTAATAGATCCTCGCGACTGAAAATATCAAGACTGTTTAACTTTGAAATGTCAGGTTTTGTAAAAACCTACCAGACGTCTGGGTAATGAAATGCATTCCTAAATGATCTTTACCAGGGCAACATTTGTAAAATAATGAGTTTGGGAACCACAGAGCACTTTCAAATGACTTTTTTACCTTTAGCCAGGTTTCTAAAATCAGTTCTTATTCTTACTGCGCATTGTGGCAAACTTTTCTTTGAAGCTGTTCTGTGCACAGCAAGACTATGACTGTGATTTGTTCAGATAACAGATGCCAAAAAGGCGATAATAAGCACCCAAGGCCCGTTATTACCCAGAATGCCAGAGCCCAGGGCTTAGGAGAAGAAACATAACGTCTGCCTTATTGTCAATGTTTCCAGAGAAACTCTGTGCAGCATAAAATACCAACTTTCCAACTTTTTTGGGTTTGTGCATTTCCCTTTTCGGGAAATTATTAAAGTGCCTATGGGCCATTTGGAGAAGACTAATACGGTAAGAAGTGTAATGAAGTATGCTGTCTCTGAAGTATGTCATTTATTTTCCATTTCCACAGCTGAGGAGTTGGGTGGCATTTTCACTAGAATAAAAGACATCATCGGATTTGCCCTTGCGCTTTTTGGAATGTTACACTTAGTCTAGGTGGAAAGAATGCTCGAAAAAAATGATTGGTCAGGGAGACTTTTTGCAATTACTTTTGGGAAAGCACAAGACTGTTTAAATGATATCCTCTCGATGAGGGACTAGTCAAACCTAATAGTGAAAAGGATGGATGATAGGTTGACATAGGTGTTGTCATAAAAAATTATAAATAAATGTATTGGTATTTATTAATATTTTGCTTATTTTTATTAATATAACATTATTACTGTGAATAAAATATTATCTAAACTATTTAATATAAATGATTATTCTAAAATAATATCTCCGTGTCTTTAAGACAACTTAAATGTCCATGTGCTTTTGTAGTGACGTTACAGTTTTTCTCACATGAAAGCTGTTCTTGGCATTTGCATGCTGCCGTTTCTGCAGTGACAGATTATGTAAGTTGAATTAATTCACTGTAATTTGCTCACAGCTGCTCAACCCAATTTAACTTGTATCTGTTTTCATACCCACTGAATTTGACATGGTACAGTTGCACCTTATGTGTCCTATATTTTCTCTTTTTACATTTTTGACACATCCCAGTCCAAATCTGTGTGTTCTTCCTGTCTCAAACACGAGTCTAGCTTTCATTGCCATGCTGAGTGCACATCAGTCGGCATATACTGCAACTATGGCCTCTTGCTCCAGTGGTTACTTTTTGTTAATGGACTCTGTGTAAGTGGGAGTTCCAGTAAACATTCTTCAGCTTCACTGCCAGGCTCTTCGACAGAATTGGTGCAGTGAGTTGGAAATAAAAATATTGTTTTGGTCTTTAATATGCTTTTGTCTTGCTGATTTAATCACTGCCGTCTCTGTTCGTTGGAAAGTACAATTTTCCCAAATGCAATTACATTCATGTAAAATAACCATTGGTATATTCGCTCTATGTAATATGTGTTGCATCAAATCAGTTTAGTAAATCATGTGTTCAATCGGTGTGCATGTGTAAGTGAGGGGGTGAGAGAGATGAGGGAATACAGGGAAAAGGAGAGTTGTTAAAGACAGTGAGGAAGAGATAACCATAAAAACAAATGGGAAAATGGGCTTTTGGTCAGAAAATCAGAAAGATTTGTGTGACATTTTTAAGTCATGTTCTTCTCACAGTCTAAAGTCTAAACAGACTAAAGCTGTTTTGAAGTGGAGCTGGCAGATCTGGAGACGGAACCAGGAGGAAAGGACACACACACACACACACACACACACTTTGCAGAGCCTCACAGTGGAATGGAACTGCTCGCTGCAAACAGAAACACTGTTAAATAATTTTCATAAATATTTTTGATTGCCGACACGATAAATGTACTTGTGAAAAAGATTGACTTGTTTTCAAGGAACACAGTAGTAAAAAAGCTTTTCTTTTGTTTAAAAGTTTGAGGTTGGTAAGATTTTTTTTGAAAGAAGATAATTTATTCCTGTGATGCAAAGCTGAATTTTCAGCGGGATTACTCCAGTCTTCAGCGTCACATGATTCTTCAGAAATCATTCTAATATGCTGATTTGGTGCTTAAGAAACATTTCTTATTTTAATCAATGTTGAAAACGATATGTTTGTAAAATTTTATATTTTTTTCATTCTCTGATGAATGAATAGTTCAAATGGAACTTTTACTATGTAAAAGTCTTTACTGTCACTTTTGATCAATTTAATGCATCCTTGCTGAACAAAGAATTGTATGAATGTCTGACAAAAAAGTATTGAATAATATTAACAGTAGTAGAATAAAATTAAAATAAAAGGATTAGAAAGTAAAATGCATGAAACATACAGTGACAACCATTAGGAAAATAATTAAATTAAGGCAAGTTTGTGAACGATATCGTGACCATTCTTTGTTATATAATGAAAGTGAACGACAAAGGAAAATCAGCCTGTTTGTTACACAAAGCGTCGTATGACTGAAATGACAATATTTTAATCTTTGTGTGAACTATCCCTATATCCCTGTGAACTATCCCTGTGAACTAAGCACAGTTTTGCTTCTGGAGTAAATTTATCTTGTTTAGATTATTATTTCTGGAAAATGAAATACTTTTGCCGTGAATAGAACAGATATGAGAAAATTAACAGATAGACAGTTACAGATAGAGTTAGAAAGGAAGAAAGAGAGAAAACAAGAGTGAGATTAGATAGCAAGAGTGAGTCACGGGGAGAGAAAAAGAGAGAGAGAGAGAGAGAGAGAGAGAGAGGAAGTCATAGGAGTGATGGAGAGAGTTGAGTGATTATGATGCCTGTTGCTGGGATACTGAATCCTGTGTAGTTGGATTGCATGTGAAATGATGGAGAGGCGCACTGAGTGATGTGGGCTGACAGCTGTGTGTGTGTGTGTGTGTGTGTGTGTGTGTGTGTGTGTGTGTGTGTGTGTCAACTTGTGCCTACATATTTGCTGCCGTTTCTGTTTCTCTCCCTGCCCAAGCTGAGTGTGTAGATCTACACTATGATAAAGATCACTGATGACAACCCCCATGGAACAAACGTCACAGAGGTCTGCCAGCTTGATAAGGAAACCCCACCCTCAGCACCTGAATCCAGGATAAACTCTGCTGTTCACCTTTTTTTTAAACGGGAACACAACGGAAAGTGTTTGAGTCCTATGAGGGCAACAGTAATACAGGTTTACAAATAGCTGAGCGCTCAACATCTCTCTGCTATCTGATCTACAGCACATCTGAGGCAGAAATTAGTCCCTGTAAGAACACAACAGCTGTCAGATATAGCTAGTGTGTCTGTAGATGAAAATGGATTAGAAATGTATAGAAATTGATTGAATTGAACTGTGTTTATCAGCCTTTTTTGTCTTCGGTACCCTATACAGGCCCATCAAGGGTTTCTTCATTCATCATTCATTACCTCATTTGGCTCTGTAAAAATCAGCCGACTAAAGATCAAAACAAGTTAAAGCAAGTTCAATTAAATAAATAATCAATTACATATCATATTGTGAACAAAGATGCTATAAAATTATATAATAAAAAAATTTATATAATATATATATATACACTACCGTTCAAAAGTTTGGGGTCAGTGAGAATTTTATTTTTATTTTTTGGAGGAAAGAAACCAATACTTAATTTGATCGAAAGTGACAGTAAAGACATTTATAATGTTACAAAAGATTCTATTCAAACAAATGCTGTTCTTTTGAACTTCCTATTCATCAAAGAATCCTAAAAAACAACCAAAAAAACTGTACAACTGACAGACCAACAACTGTTTCAACATTGATAATAATAATAAATGTTTCTTGAGCATCAAATCCTCATATTATACTGATTTGTGAAGGATCATTCGACACTGAAGACACTGACACTGGCGATGCTGAAAATTCAGCTTTGATCACAGGAATAAATTACACTTTACTATATATTCACACAGAAAACAGCTGATTTACACTGGAATAATAATACTATAACTGATTTTTGTTGTATTTTTAATCAAATAAGCGCAGCCATGGTTAGCAGAAGAGAATTCTTTTAAAAGTATTTAAAATCGTACCGACCCCAAACTTTTGAACGGTAGTGTATGTATATATACACTCCTGAACGAAATCTTAAGACCAGGGGAAACATTACCAGTATTTGCATTTCACGCTAGTGGATCGTTACCGGGTTGTACTGCTTCAAAATGCCAAAAGAAGAAACAGGAGCAAGAGACAAAAAATAGAGAGTAGGCAATTTATTGAAAACTGTATTTAATCTCAAACAGGCTGTTCATCAGCTGATCAAAAGTTTAAGACCATAGCCCAAAAATAAACCCACAACAGAACTAGAAGTGTCAAAAAAGGACTCAGTAGTGAGTAGCCCCACCGTTCTTGTTGATCACTCAAACACTCGTTTCAGCATGCTTGATGGGACTGTTTCCAGGAGGTTGGTGGGAACGTTGCTCCATGTGGTGAAGATGGCTTCACGAAGGGCGTCCACGGTCTGGAACTGACGTCCATTTTTGTAAACTTCCCTTGCCATCCCCAAATGTTCTCAGTGGGATTTAGATCAGGGGAACACGCAGGATTGTCCAAAAGAGCGACGTTATTCTCCTGGAAGAACTCCTTCGTCAGGCAGGCATTGTGAACTGCAGCGTTGTCCTGTTGAAAGACCCAGTCATTACTGCACAGATGAGGGCCCTCAGTCAAGAGGGATGCCCACTGCAACATGTCTATAGCCAGCCGCCGTTTGACGCCCCTGCACAACCTGAAGCTCCATTTTCCCATTGAAGGATAAAGCACCCCAGATCATGATGGAGCCTCCTCCACTGTGCCACGTAGAAAACATCTACGGTGGGATTGTTGCCAGTAACATTGGAAGCCATCAGGACTGTCCTGGTTATTTTTTTTTCTCATCAGAAAATAAAACTTTCTTCCACCTTTCAATATCCCATGTTTGGTGCTCCCTTACAAATTCCATATGGGCAAGTTTGTGGCGTGTGAGGAGATGTGGCCTTTGAAGACATTTTTTGTTCTTTAAGCCCTTCTCTCACAGATGACGTCTTATGGTTATTGGGCTGCAGTCAGCATCAGTAAGGGCCTTAATTTGGGTTGAGGATCGACCTGTGTCTTCACGGACAACCGTGAACAACGCTCAGTGCAGGTGAATTTTTTTTGGGTCTAGCACTTGACTTCTTTGGCCCATAACTCTCAGGATCTTTTAAGAAATGTAAAATGACTGTCTTACTGCGTCCAACCTCGGCAGCGATGGCGCGTTGCAAAAGGCCTTGCTTATGCAGCTCAACAATCCTGCCACGTTCAAAGAGAGAAAGCCTTTTTACGTTTGCCAACATCAGGAGATCATGACAGTGTGACTGCCTGAAGGACAATGACATGAAAGCCATATTTTTGTGCAGATTTGACCTTTTTAAGGCTATGGTCTTAAACTTTTAATCAGCTGATGAAAAGCCTATTTTGGTTTAAATTCAGTTTTCAATAAATTGCCTACTCTATATTTTTTGTCTCTTGCTCCTGTTTCTTCTTTTAGCATTTTGAAGCTGTACTTACAACCCGGTAATGATCCTCCAGCGCGAAATGCAAATACTGGTAATGTTTCCCCCGGTCTTAAGATTTTGTTCAGGAGTGTATATACACAATTTTTGTTTGTTATTTTGATTTTTTACAGTGTATCTGTTGCCATGAAAAATTACATTTTCCCCCACCAAAATCAAAATCCAATCTTGTCGGAACCTGCTTAATCAGGCTGTCTGTTTGAAAATGAGTAGAGTAGAGAAAACTGGAGTAAAATGGACTGGATAGACAGACAGAAAGTATACAGTTTGTATGTGATAGATAGAACGACACACAGATTGATTGGTTGGTTGATAGACTGAGTGATTTGATTGGTTGAACTTGATTGACTTATTGATTGATTAGGTTTGTGAGTACACATCTTTTTTTCTTCGTGCGTGCATGTATATGGATGGTGATTGCAGAGATCGTCGTTAAATTTGCTGTATTAAAAATCTGTCTGTGCTTCCAGGCGGACAGTTGCGTAATTTATATGCCCGTGTGTATGTATTTGAGTGTGACGGGCATGATGTCTGTATAATGTACTTTTAATGTAGTCGAGTGATCCTGTCGGTCACAGCTCTTTGTCTGGCTGTGATATTGTGACGTTCTGAGAAAGCGCACGGCTCATAAATCCTTTAAATATAGCCGCACTGTTTCCGCTGAGCATACGTATGAAAAACGCTTCTGTTCACTTTCCCGGTTTAAATCGAGCCAGAGGCCTGGCGAGAGAAGCAGCATGAAACAACCGCAAAAAAAAAAGGAGAAAAAAAGAGGAAGCAGGAAAGGAGAGTGGGAAGAGCTGAAGGGAGAGTGAAAGATAAACGGTATAGTTATGAAACCAATCATTATACTTCTGAAGTTCTGTTTTTCAGGCCTAGTGACAATTGTAGGGTCCTCTGTGTATTCACAGAATGCTGTTTACATTTGGTGACAGGCCATAAGATCTTCCAGAAAGCACGTCATTTCAAGTCGTCTTGTTTTGCCGGCTTGCTGTTGTTCTTTGCCTTTAAAAGCACAAATGCAAGCCTTTTAATGTCATAAGCAACAGAGAGAAGCACCAGGTCCCTACGATTACTGTCTTTCGATCTGTTTTTATGTTCAAACAGTTATTGTAGCAGGCATTTTTGTAAAGTGGCTTCTGACAGCCTGCAATCTTTATTTGCCACAATTTTTTTAAAATAGGTTTTTTCCCCAATGTTTTTGTCTGAAATGATTTCATGAGGCCTTTTAAAACCAATAATCTTTGATCGTTTTGAGAAAATATTTTAATATTCTGAATAATTCATATGATCGTCTTTATTGCAAGCTGATTTTGGTAATGGTCAGAAATATATTACTTTAACAATAATAAATATGATTAATTATTAATTAAAATATAATAATTATTTATATTGTTAATAGGGATGCATGATATATCGGCCATCATATCAATCTATATGTATATGTTCATTTTTAATGCTATTATATTGACCCGATAAGAAAATGTGGCCGTTACCGATAAAATTAAAGCCGATAAATAATGGAATATTTGAGACACTTCAGATGCGCACTGTTCGCAATGATGGTTTTGAATAGCTTGAAATATGATTGGAATCCCTTCAAAAAGGAAAATGGAGTTAATTGTCTGTCATATAGGCTACATAAAATTAAAATGAGAAGAACATTATAATTGTGTGATTGGGGCATTGTCAATGGTGAGACTTTTGTTTTTGTTATCAGGCTTTTAAAAATTACATAAAAATGTGGATTTAGATTTATCAGGCAATATATCGGTTATGGCTTTCAAATCTAAAGAATTATTGGTATTGACCAAAATGTTCATATCGGTGCATCCCTAATTCACTCTTCGCAGGGAGTTTGATTGACAGCCGAATACGCCAAATCCTCCATTTTGTCCGACAAAGCAGTCAGGAGAGTTAGTAGATTGACGTCGGTGGACTTGATCTTGAAAAACGGTATGTACTGACGTCTTTACGTGGTTGAAACAACATTCCTTCTGATGTTCATTCATGTTTATTTGATGCTATAAATTAACTAGAAGGAAGAGTTGATCAGTTCACGATAGGGGTGTCACGATTCTCCAAATCCTCGATTCGATTAAATTTTCGATTCTAAGGTCACGGTTCGATTCGATTCTCGATTTTTAGAAATCTCCCACTACTCACTATATAGTGGACTATATAGTGAGCTCGCCATTTTGTAGTGCTGTCCGAATGTATAGTGATGATTATTATACCCTATATAGTCCACTCAATGTATCCCAGAATACATTTTGAAAAGTAGTGTACAACCGATGGTCACTAACCCAAGCCCTACATACCATCATGCATTGCGCTGATCGTAAAAGACCTATCAGCATCATCTTCATCTTTAACTTACAATTTGACGACGTCTCGCTAGCGTAGCAAGAACAGCACGTTGTTTTCTGTGTCTGTTTCTTTTGCTAATCCGCAAAATCTTCTGAATCACGAGAACAAACAAACAAAAAAGATAAATATTGAGTGGCATCTCCACAGAGTCTAAAAGCTGTTTTATTAAAGCAGAACTAAGTAAGAATTCCGTTTTTGTCAAACAGCGACTCCTAGAGTTGCTGTGGAGTACTTGTACTGTCGTGAATAGCACATACATGCAGAGATGGCTCGCACTCACGGCCGGATCCCCTCCCCCTGTACACCGGTACCTGTTCAGTAGGATGGACGCTGTAACGAGTGGAAATAAGGTATGGCCCCTTTAAGAGCTGCGCGCGCCCTGCGTCTCGAACACCACATGTATACGGCGCCGGGTTATTTCTGTTTGATGCTCATTTTATCAGAATTTTATCAGATCTGTTTTTTGTCGTAAAGCAATTCGTTACCTCGCGAGACCTGATATCACACGATACTTCCTAACACTGAGGCCGGCGGCTCGCCGGCCCAAAGTTGCAAGTGTGATTTTGCGGCTCACAGGCACCAGGGGGGTGCGAGGCGACCACCATTCAACACGAAATCAGTAATATAAACATTACAATGACTCCAAAGCTGTTCGGTTAAGGTAAAAAAGTTACTTAGTTCACCTTTAAGAGTATTATGAGCAAGATATTTGATAACGTAGATCTTTTTTCTTTTTCTAATGTCGACAGGCAAGAGAAAACGGTGTGGCGCAAAAATGAAAATATATGAAATATGTGTATTAATTTTATTTATGTTTATAAGTTATAATCATGTGTGGAGTAACGCATTATAACAGAAACGGCCAGAAATGACTTTTAATTTTACAATTTTGGAGAAATAAGCTCAATATAATGTAATGTATTTATATAAAAAAAAAATCTATTTAGCCCAGAGCTGGCTCGGCACCAGCTGACAGATGATGGCGCGTTTAAATAGTGCAACAGTAATGACGTAATCAACGCCGCCGAGAGACGATCGAGTAGTGTCCGAAAGTGGTGTTTCTATTATGCTGGTGAGCTCACTATATAGTGCTCTACTCCCTACCCCCTACATAGGGGTTAGGGAGTAGTGGTTTGAGTGGAGATTTCGGACACAGCCATAGTTTACATTTCTTTAAAAAATGACAAAATTTGAAAGTTGAGACTGTTTCATTTCCAAAGTAACCTGATGTGTCCTGTCTGTCGGTGCGTTGTCAGTGTCCTCTTTGCTCCGCAATGTATTTTTTACTGCGATGTGTGGCGTGAGAGTGCCATGGCTTGTCAGACGTAGCAACATTAACTAAAGTGAGCGGGTCTTGCGAATGGTCAATTGTCATGTCATAATGAGCTATAAACCTTTGATTGAGTTTGCATGTTATAAAAGGACTGGAAGCAGGGTTTACGATTTTGACTTGAAGGTTAGTAGCAAGAACCAGTATAAAATGCGGATCCAGGAACATGTCCTACATACAGACACCATCACTAGTGGTTATAAGAATTGCACAAAACAACACAATATAACATTTTGTCATCATGAAAATGTAAAGGTTCCTTACAACAGACTCAAGGATGATATATGTTTTCAAAGCCTTTGTGTTCAAAGGTTTTGACATGTTCTTAAAGGAAGAAAAAAGGGACTTTATATCAGAGGAGAACATTCTAAAATTTGAATTACTGTGAATGTTTCTGGCTTTGTGAAGATGACATTTACCCAGAAGACAAAGTAATAATACAGTATTATCAAGATTAATATCTTAGAATGAAAATCTGACAAAATGATAAGATGATCAATGATGTAATTTCTGGAAGTTGATAGATTATGTAATTTGTGTCTATGCATCTGCGTTCTTTTCGGCTCAAGTGCACTGGTAAAATAATGCGTATGTGCGCAGGCGCGTAGTCTTTACAAAGTGACATCGCCAACTACTTGTCTGGCATGCATAATACAGCGTTATTAGTCTTTTTTTTGCGGATCCGTGTGAACTGATCGTTTGGATAACGTTGTCATCTGTACAAAAAAAAACGTCTCAGTTTTAAGCACATCGTTGTCGTGTAAACGTTGTTATGATGTGGTGAGGAACGAACCCAAGTGCAGACAGCGAGTAACTCAAACAAGGTTTAATGACGATAAAACAGAAAGCAAAAACCCACGATGGGGCAAAAACAAGACAGGATAAACTGATACTACTTCAAACACGACTTACAACAGGAACTCACAACTCAAACGATAAACATGGAACTCAAGACAGGTATCACAGGTTTCACAAGGCTTTGAAAAGGTTAGACAGTCAACATTGATTAGACAATGAACCGACAAAAGACAGCGAGAACACGGGGATTACATAGGGAACACTAATGACCAAGACAGGTGATACTAATTATACAATGATGACAAGACAGGGATAACAAGGGGGGCGGAGACTGGAAACGAGACAACACAAGCACATGACCAAAACACAAGGCCATGTGCTTGCACACAGAACATGGGTCTGTCATGATCCTGCCGCAATACTAGAAAATGACGGACATGATGGCAGAATCATGACAGAACCCCCTCCTTAAGGAGCGGCTACCAGACGGTCCCCAAAGAGACATCAAACACGGGACAAGACTGACTGAGACATAGACAAGACCCAACAAAACATGACAAATAACAGCAATGGCATACAAGAATACACAATCATGGGGTCTGGGTGAAACATCAGAAACAATAAACTCGTAAGGGGAGGCGGAGGAAACACAAAGTCCTTAGAGGGTAGTCCAGGGGGAACAGGTCTACAGTTCTTGGGGGGCAGTCCAGGGTGAACATGTGCATGGGGGTTCTTAGGTCCGCGGGGCGAGGACGGGGAACGAGGAATCCGAGCAGACTTGGAAGGGGGCACACGAGGAGGTGACTTAGGGGATACAGTTCGTGGCTGAACAGGGACAGGAGGTACAGTGGGCGACGGAGCGGGGATAGTGACAGGGAAAACTGAGGGTGACGAAACAAGTCTCTCCATCGGGGAAACAGCAGGTAAGGGAACAGAACACATAACCGGGGGTGTAGCGGGTGACTGAGGAGTGGAAGCCAAACTCACTGAATCAGACTCGGTGATCAAGAAGTCAGACTCTGGATCTGCGCTCTCCGAAGCGGACTCGGAAACCAAACTCCTTGAGTCGGACACGGAAACAAAGTTCTTTGTGGCAGCATGAAGCGCAGCGCTCACCGGGACAGGATCGGGTCCAGCGCTCACTGGGACAGGATCAGGTGCAGCGCTCACCGGGGCAGGATCGGGTGCAGCGCTCACCGGGGCAGGATCGGGTGCAGCGCTCACCGGGAAAGGATCGGGTGCAGCGAACACCGGGACAGGATAGACAGGGGGTTCAAGGATCTTGAGAAGACGGGACAGGTATTCAGACAGGGACTTGGCCGCAATGTTTATGGGCATCTCCTGATGCGCCGAAACTGCCTGCACAATCTTCTCTACGGCAAGATCGGCCGCAACTCTCGGAGAAGAGGGCTCTGAGGCAGCGCTTGCTGAGGCGGGTTCTGGAACAGCGCTCTCAGTCACTGAATCGGACATTGTGCCTCCTGCAGCAGCTCCAGGAACAGCTCTCACAGAAGCCGTAACAGGTTGAGAACTCACTGCGGGCACATGGGAAGGTTGAGGCGGAGAGCGAGAAGATCCCTTCCTTCTCTTCTTCTTCCTGGGACGAGAAGCAGAGGCCATGAGTGAGTCAGTGCTCGGTTGAGGAACCATTGCCGGGTCCGTGACAGGCGGCAGAGGAACGGTCCTCTCAGGCTGGATCAGACGAGGATTCCCATGAGATCCGCCTCCCTCGTTTTCCACGGAGATCAAAAGGGGCGGACGGAGCTTTAGGAGTCGTGGAAGAGTCAACCGGGCTTCCAAACATCGCGACCCCTATCCGGAGACCTTCAGGGATAACCGACAGTCGAGCTGCAAGTGAAGTTCCTGTAACACTCTGCATCTCCCGCTGTGACAGAGCGTCCACCATGCTGTGGAACGGGCGGCTGACCAGTTTCTCTCGCTCAGCGAGAGGGGGAGGAGCGTTGAGACCCGCGATAAGGTAGCATTTCACCAGGCTGTCCGGCAGGAAGAACCCTCTTTCCTCCACAAGCCGGACATACTCTCTCAGGGTTAAGCTACCCTGAGGAGGGAAAGGAAGCTTGCCCTCCCGGCTGTCGGCGACGACCGACTGCCACCACCGCTCGGGGTCTGAAGACTGCGGGGTTGTATAGATCGACGCGCTGTCCGCTGGGTTCCCTTTTGGTCGGTTCATTCTGTTATGATGTGGTGAGGAACGAACCCAAGTGCAGACAGCGAGTAACTCAAACAAGGTTTAATGACGATAAAACAGAAAGCAAAAACCCACGATGGGGCAAAAACAAGACAGGATAAACTGATACTACTTCAAACACGACTTACAACAGGAACTCACAACTCGAACGATAAACATGGAACTCAAGACAGGTATCACAGGTTTCACAAGTCTTTGAAAAGGTTAGACAGTCAACATTGATTAGACAATGAACCGACAAAAGACAGCGAGAACACGGGGATTACATAGGGAACACTAATGACCAAGACAGGTGATACTAATTATACAATGATGACAAGACAGGGATAACAAGGGGGGCGGAGACTGGAAACGAGACAACACAAGCACATGACCAAAACACAAGGCCATGTGCTTGCACACAGAACATGGGTCTGTCATGATCCTGCCGCAATACTAGAAAATGACGGACATGATGGCAGAATCATGACAAACGTACCATTAGAAGTAAAGGTTCTATGTAAGCAATAAGGTACGAGAGGCTGTGCTGTATCGTGAATAAGTCATGGCTGAAGGACGTTGTTCGCGGAGTGCCTTAATCCCTTATTCACAATACAGCACTAGCCTCGAGTACTTAATTGCTTTTATAAAACGGTTACCACACACAATACAAATATTAAAGCCGAAAAATATGTATAAATGCAACTTTCATGGAGTAAAATGACTAAAAGCCTCCCTTCTGCTGGAAAAAATAGTCCCTGACCGCAAACACCAACAGAAGTTACATACATTATTTCGCCAATAGATGGAATTGAGTGAGTGAGTCAGTCAGTAGAGAAGACTTTTACATTGAAAGGACTCAAACTTGTGATCACGGAGAAGGAAGACGCAAATGACTAGGGCACAGGAAACCCCTTAACTGTTAAAAAGACAAGATATCGCAGCGGACATTCAAACAGATTTTTTTATTATGAATATAGGACTGACCTGAAGGAAAATGCCATGTCTACTGTAAATGCAGGTACACTCGCTTACTCGATCTCTCACAATACTCTACTCTAGCTTTAATGAACAATATCAATGAGATCAATCAAACATGTGTTTAAGTTGCTAAGAGTGGTTGCTAGGGGTGTTTTGTAGTGATACATAGAACAGAAGCGGTCATAGCCGTGTTTTATCGTGAATAAAACACAGCTATTGACCAATCAGAATCAAGGATTGGAACTAACTGTTTTATAGAACCTTAAAGGGTTCTGTCAGGCTCTTCATAGAACATTTTAGGGGTTCTCATTATAGTATTATTGTAAGGATTTAGTTTTAATTAATTGATTTAGGTTTAATCCATTTTTTATTTTGATTAAATGATGAATTAATCTGCTCGTAAACCTACTTTATCAGTAGAATTTTTATTTTATTTTAAGTAACCCATTAAACGTGAACATCAAGAGTATTCAGACATTTCTCCCTATATAGAAGATTTTTGCCATACAGCGTTCTTTTAAATTAAGTCAAGAACCCTTGGGTTTTATTTTGAATCCAATTGAACCTTTTTTTCTAAGAGTGTGGAGAAGACCCACTTCAGTCTGGGTAACTCGGTGAAAGGTGAACGGGTAGAAGTTGAAGATTTTCTGTCGCACAAATAAGGAACCAGAATGTCTGATTGCTTGAACCACTGAATCTAATTAAATATTGTGAGGACCAAAGAAGAGGGTCAATAAAAAGGATTAATGTCCTTCACTTCAGAAGAGAAGGATGGACATATTAAATCAGTTTGGGCAGCCCCTGGAGCAGAGACGGGACACAAACTCACTCATTTGGAGAAGAAAAGAGATCATCCAATGTTGGAAACTCTGTCTCTATTCATCCTTGTCCATTGTCACCTTTTTGTGTTGAATCTCACCGGGGCCGATGCTTGAAGTGTCCAAGTAAAACTGATCTATGAGTGCTTTGTTAGAGGCCATTGGGGCAGACAGCAGAAGACAGTTATTCAGAAAACAAGCTGGAATAATGTACATGACAGGAGCTTTTCAGCTGCTTGGAAACCTTAATGTCTTTGGCTTCATCTCTCTTTCTCTCTCAGTTGGAGCCTTTCACTCCCTAAAGGTGTTACATTTTAGTGAGTGATATGGATTACTCACTGTGTCACATGGTAACAGTAACCGTGGAGAGGAGTGGGAGGAGTCAGGGTTCTCTGAGAAACAGGGTCTTACCATACAGCTATGTTTATGGGAACCAGGAGCAACCTTAGTCAAGGTCACAAACTGGCTAACCAATCAAACTGGATATTTGAATGCCTCAGGCATTTACCAGTCACACCTCCAAGTGTTACGAAACACACTCTTTGCGTTTCTTGCATGTAACTTACCAGTGTGTTAATACACTCTCAAAGATAGCCAATGTGAAACCTGCCCTCGTTATTACTGCTTAACTTTTTACCTCATTAAATATCCACTTAAATAAAAAATCGTACGTTTGTCACATTGTGCACATGTTTAGAGGAAACTGCAGATTTAAAAGTGTATGTTTTGGATCTGACTTCTAAAATACTGTTTGATTCAGACGAGCTTCGGATACAATAACAAAACACGTGAATTTCTATGAAGGTAAAAGAGTAGCAATACTCGAGAGCACGTAGATGTGAATTTGAGAACTTGTACAATAAATATTCGTACTTGTATGTGAACATTTACACTCACAGCTCCAATATGAAAACCTGTCAAATAAAAATCTGAAGTTGAATGTTGAAATTTGCACTCGCAGATAAAAGTCACAAACCTGTATTCTGAATTTGAAGACAAGCAGTTACAAATGTGTAAAATGCCATTCACAAAAATACAATGACAGTCACAAACATGTAATATATATTTGCATTTATTCGTACATTCACATTCGCAATACAACCTCAATTTGGCACTTGCAACTTCTCAAATCTGCAACTGCAAATTCAAATTTCGCGCCTTGACTTTTGCTACTCTTTTCGCGATATATGATCGCCGAGCTTCGTTTACAGTCTGAGGGAGACGCACGCTGTAAACAAAACAAAATCTTCGCAAACATGTCTAAGGATTTCGACACAAAGGAAGACTTGCATTTTTTTGCCCAGCCATATTTATTTGAACCCAAATACACGGACACACCAGATACACGTCAGCAGCGTCTTACGTCATCAGCATTAGAGTTCTCAACGGGTCGGGTCGGCCCGACAAACCCGACGGGACCCGCGGGTTCGGGTCGAAAATATTTGCAAATGACTCGGGTCGGACCGGACCTCGGGGTTAATCTTTTGAATTGTACAGGGAAAAAAAAACATTTATTATTCATCGCTGCTGTTCACTGTAAAGAAAGTCTGGCTGCTGCTACGCCTCATTCGCGCCGCAGGAATTTTTTACACGCGTAACGCGTCTTTGCATTGACTTAACATTGAAATCACTCGCGCCTGACGCGCTATTCGCGTCCGGTGTGAACGCACCATTACGGAGAGACTCAGGAAAAGGTTGCAACCTTTAGACTGGACCTGGATGTTTTTGATTGGTTAGTGGATACATTTATGTAGTTGTTGGGGAGTTACATTGATTCATCTCATCGACTTGCATGTACCACCATGTTTAACTTTTACACAAGTTTACACAGTTCCCTGAGGTCTTTATAAGACAGCTGTGACATTTTTTTGGTCAAAATACCACAAGGATGAAGCCTGAGTGAGAAATGGCATGCTTTGCTCGAACTTTTGCCATTGCGTCAGAACTGGTTACACTGTTGTTGCTTGCAAAAAAACAAATGGCGGCGCCGTGGGTTGAAACATGCAGCTCAAGGGGTGGTAATATTATAATAAGATCCCCTTCCTACGTCAGAAGGGGAGCGAAATCTGATCGGCTTATTTGTTTACATGCTTGCAGAGAAAGGCTTATCAAAACAAAGTTACTGGGTTGTAACTTCATGTTTTCTGGGTTGGTAAATGCACAGAGGACCCGATTATAGCACTTAAACACAGAAAATGTCAGATTTTCATGATATGTCCCCTTTAATTTCCCATTTTTAGTCCTGTTGCCTTTTTTGTCCCATATCTCAAGAATTTGTGGTGCTTGTATGTTTAAATATGTAAATGTATACATCAGTTAAAATAATTGTTTTATTAGTGCCCCAAGTAATTCTCCTAGGCTACACACACTCACACACTTACACTGGGCCTGTCTCTCTCACTTAAGTGCTTAACACTACAGTATTCCGTTGTGTGGCTTCATAAACACGCATATTTAAAGAGCACAGCCTGGGCATTTAAACCCCCCTGAAGGCTTAAGAACCAAATCAATGAATTCCCATAGATAGAGCTTGTCGTCTTCTGCCCTACACACAGCCGGTTAATGGCGGCCAAACAGCCGTCAGGAGTCTAAGAGAAGTCAAGGTGAACCCCATCAGACACAGGCTGTGAGTTTAATGCTCTGCGCCTGACACACACACACACACACACACACACTGCGCACAGCTGCACACAGAGATTATAGTTAATGCTCACGCTACTCTGTGGTCATGCCCGGAGGAGGCTGACAGTTGTTTTGATCAGAGGGAGACTTGGAAGAAAGCGATGGAAGGATGGGGGAATGGAAAAGAATGAATGAGCTAGAAAAATTGGATGAGCTCAGAGATGATGTGTAAGATGTGATATGTGGGTATTTCAACTACATTGCATAACACCAGTGTAATGAGGTGTCCAAACTCCAAATATTACACCAATGTGTCTTTAAAAGACATGCAGGAAACTGCGAAATATATTATTATAATTTTGTATAATGCCATATTTTTATCTTGTCCCTTAAATTATTTCCTCTCATCTCTTTATTTACTTAATCAGATTCTTCATTTTCTTCTTATGTTTATACAAAAATATGCGTGTGTGTGTATTTATTCATTCATTATATGCTTTAATGTTGTTGCGTTAACATTCATGGCAATTGTTAATTCTGACTCTAAAATAGGCAGGGACAAAGTACAGTGAGATTTCTGACTAGCTGATACTCCACAGATGGCTTTCATTTGCTTGTGCATCAGGGTGTGTTATTAAGGCTGTTCTCAGAAAAGGCCTGACCTCCACTTTGTCATCAGTCATTAGAGATAAACCAAAGCAGAAGAACTCCAAAATACTCCAGATCTCTTTTCTTCCTCTTTTTGTGGCCACCGTAAATGTGCACTTTGCCGTATGTTTGTGGTGGAACAACTCTCTGAAAGCAGTTGTATTATTGCTGCGGTAATTATAAAGCGCGTAAAAATGTAATTATGGGAAGTGTGACGTGTTTGCCGTGGTAATAGTTTGAAGTTTGATTGTTTAATTTTATCTTCTTTGTACGGGCACACAACACAACCTAGTATTTATTCAGTTAGTTCCTTTATTATTCATGAGTACTGTATAAAATTCTCTATATACCTATATCTATATAGAAAAATGGATGTACGGATAGATAGATCACCATTTGCTAGCGTTATTAACTCAACTTCAAGATTAACTAATGCATTTAATGCCCAAGTCATTCACAAATGGATAAGAACATCGATAAGTATTACCTGAAGGACAACATGCATTACACTTCAGACAATGCTTGACTATGCTGCTTTTCTGAGCTGCTCAATGAATGTGTTTCACTCAATAAAACCATTACAGACACTGGAAGGGAGAAATATAGTGGCCTCAAAAGATTGAGCTCACAATGAATTCTGCAAGGCTTCGAGAGCAAAGGAGAACGCTTTACAGCAGCTCCCTGTGATACATCCATCATGTTTTAAACCTTAAAGGTCACCAAGTTTGGACTCTATGGCTAGATGGAAACTGTTGACCGTGACACATTACAAACGTACACACACACACACACACACACACACACACACACACACACACACACACACACACACACACACACACACACACACACACACACACACACACACACACACACACACACACACACACACACACACACACACAGGTGATGTATGAACCCATATTATTTTTTAAATACAATACAGCCCACCTTAGAGTGCCCTGTGAGACATTAAGGCCTACATGATTTCATCACCACATGCACACACACTTCCCCCTTCTAGACACACTCCATTCGTGAAATATTACCTAAGCAGGTGATTCAGTATTTTCCAGTGACTAACCGGTACTCACATCTGATCAGGCATTTTCCAGTGTGAGTAGGGAACCTGCAGAGCTCTCCTGAACATGGCAGGTGAGAACACACTCATTTCACACACATTGTACACTCAAAACGTGTCATTTTCCATTAATACAGCAATATTTGCACTTTGAGTGACATTGTGTCTGTCCAGTCAGCTGCTGCCCGTCAGGTTGTTTCAAGGCCTGAAGAGAACATTATTGTTTGTTATATTGTACAGTATTTAGTGCATTCTCCATTCGCGTCACTGTTCCTGTAAAAAAGAAAGAAAGAAAGAAAGAAAAGCACCGTGTTGCTGCAGGAATCTTTATTCGTGTTTTTCACTGGCTTCATTAAAATGAGCTCGGCTCTGTGTCTCAATGCAGCAGCTGAGCGCTGACTGTGTAACTTCTGTTCACTGCTTCTTTAAAATGTCCTTCTCCTTGGCTACTTTCTTAGTGTGAAAAAAATCTAAGTTAAAGAGGAACTCCAAATCTGTGGACTCGACCGCATAGTAGAAACTGGCATGTCTTGTTTAAATATGTATATGTGCATGTGTCCGCTATTTTGGTAATTCTGAAAGTGGCATGTAAAGCTAAATATTAGTTTAGATACTAGTTGGCTTTAAAGTAATAGTTTTATCATTTACAAACCCTCATGTCGTTACAAACCTGTGTAACTTTCTCTCTTCTTTAGAATGCCAAAGGAAATGTGTCTGAGCTGTTCTTTCTCATGAAGTGAAAGTGAATGGTGACCAATGACTGTCAACCTCCAAAAAGGATATAAAAAAAGCACATGAATCATAAAAGTGGCCCATATGACTCATGCACTCAATTCTAAAGTCACACAATGGCTTTGTTTAAGAAAAGGAATGAATTTTCATTATTTCATTTTGAATTCATTTCATTAATGAATTCATTCACTGAAAATCTCCAATGTAAAAAAAAAAAGTCATTTTTTCAATACTTTCACAACTCCTTAAAATAATTTAACCAATTTCAGCTTTATTTTTTAAGTTATACGAGATTCAACTCGTACATATTTGATTATACGTGAAAAATTATGGCAGCAACTAAAATATATTTTTTTTAATTTTAAGTTGGTAGACATTTTTTTAGTGTGTTGCCTTAAATCGATCTCGACAGCTGTGGTGACCGTTCACTTTAATTGAATGGAAAAGAGCAGCTTGGAAATTCAGGTATAATTTTCTCCTTTTGTGTTCCACAGAAGAATACAGGTTTTTGAAAAACATGCGGATGAGTAAATGATGACACAATGAACTCTTTCTGTGTGTTTATCATTATCACACAACCCCTTCTTGTATTGGATGTCCGTGTGAGCTGTGTGTATGTTGTTTTTTTGCTACAGAAGGAATATAAAGTGTGTAAAGTAGAAAGGAACTCGACACGCTTGATTCATTTTGACTCACTGAAAATCTTTCCATTAACTACATCAGCATAACCTCTCAATCATGTCCATTTTGGGCCCAGTAACAAAAGCACCGGCCTTAGCAGGTTCTCGGGTGTCCCAATATTAATGTGAATTACTTTGGTTTCTGTGCAACCAAGTGAGTGTTACATAAATAGCGTCTTTTATTCAACTCCAAAGGGAAGCAATATTTTGTATTTTATAATATTTCCCCTCCTCATGCCCATTATTGCCACAGAAAGCTAATTTCCACATTTGCTGTATTTCTTGCTGTAGTTTATTTTACTGAAGCTGAAAGCAGTCAAGACAGGACATGATTAGCACTTTAAAGTGGGGGCAAGCCCTGTGTGAATATATTAAAGTGTTGCCTGAGATGAGAAGACAGACATTTTCAGTAAGTGAAGAAACAGCCTCATTCACATTAACTCTTAAAAACTTTCCAGTGAGACATTGACAAAAGTTCGATTTTACAGTTGCTTATCAAAACCAGATAAAGTTGAACATTAGGGATGTATTGTTGTAATGTATTCAAAATTGATCCTATAGATTGAGATTGGATATTTAATTGCACATGCTCATTTCCACTATTTTTACACTTAGGGGACGTTTACACGACAACGATATGCTTAAAACGGAGAAGTTTTTCCTTTGAGTTTTCCGCGTACAGACGACATCGTCAAAATGATCCCCATTCACACGGATCCGTGAAAACGACTAAAAATGCTGTATTTTGCTGCCAGGCCATTAGATGCCGATGAAACACTGTAGACTGAACACGTAATACGCATGTGCATGACGTCAGCGATTTGCGTTTTTGTTGTTTACACAGAGACCGTTTTCAAAAACTTGTACTTTGAAACCCGTTTTCAAAAGTTTGCGTTTTCAGGCACCGAAAACGGCGTTGTCGTGTAAATGAAGAGCCAAAACACAAAAAAAGTTCTCAATTTTAGTTGAAAACGGTGTCGTGTAAACAGCCCCTTAGATTGTTTGCCGTCATCTAAATCTCGCTTCAAGTTAATCTTTATAAGCACTAATAATTTAATAATGCTTTTAAATAGTATCTTCAGCGGTAACAAACTAAGAATGAACAATACTTCTACTTCTATCTATTCATTTGAATTAATCTCAACATTTACTACTGCAATATCAAAAGTTGTATCTGTTAACATTAGTTAATGCTCTGAACTAAAATGATAATTTTTATAAAACTAACATTAGGGGTTCATAAATGCGGTAAAAATACATTGCTCATTGTTAGTTGATGCATTAACTAATGTTAACAAATAAGACACTATTATAAAGTGTTACCTCTTTAGCAAATTTTACTATATTTTGACTATAAATATAGAATTCTAATATCCCATTTATTAGTAGTGAGCCATAACATACCAGAAGACTGATCTGTTTATTGATATCAGCCAGAATGTTAATGTCGATGCATCCCTACGGAGTATCTTCATGAAGAGTGTCATTTTGCCCTGCTTTCTCCTGTCTCCTGATGTGAAAGGTGTTGTCTTGATGCCCTGATCAGCATGGTGCTGTTTCTTCTGAAATCACAGCTGCAGACACAAGCTGTGACCCCCTTACTCGCAATCACAGGGAGGCAAATGTCCATGAGGAAACTTTGATGTGTTAGCCCTTTAAAAAGACCGTTTGTGTCAACAAAGAGATACTCGCTGAAGAAGACAAAAAACACCATTGTGTAAGATACCAGAGGTAACTGTAGTTTCTGTTTTTCTTACGGGATCCTAACTCAGGGAAACTAGGGAAAAGGTAACGGAAGAAACCTGTTTCTAGGGAAAAGGTTAGCTGTCGGCCTCCACTGAATTGTGACAGGGCAGAGCTGTAGAGATGGTGATGAGCTGTGAGCATTGTCATTTCTGCTTCCTTAACTTCTCATTCTGCATAGTTTACAGCTGAGAGTGTGCATGGATATGCATGAGAATATGTGCCTGTGTGATTTGTAAAATCAGAAGAGCTGCTAGCCTAATTTTCCATTCCTTTGAACTGATTGGAAGACACTTAGAACTGGTGAGGACCATCTGGAAAGTACCTGTATTTATGAGTGAATAACAAGAGCTGAAATGTCCATGTGGCATGCTTTGAACATCTGTTACACACATTTTTTAGATTTCTCAGTTTGTTTTTTAATTGGTTAATGAATTCTTATTGTGAGGGGTGGTATTGATCAAGTTTGGGCAGAGAATGGTTTGTATTGGAGAGCACAATGGTGACATTACTGGTGTGCATCTTGAGACAATAACAGCTCTGACGTATGTTAACATGCCAGTGCAACTTGCTTTCAGTTTAAACAGCTCAAACATGCATTTTAGTCTGGGACTAGGCTTAAGCCTTTGTTTTTCGTTTATCTTTTTTTCAGTTTTAGGTATAAATGAGAAAAAACGTCCAAAGTACCCAATTAAATAAATAAAAAAAGGATACGTTTTAGATATTGATGCTAATGGACAGGGTTTGAGCAGCGGACTGTACTGTTGCTATAGTAACCACAGACAAACGCGATTTCTGTTAGCGGGTGTCTAGTAGTGCATTCTGGCGCAGACTTTAGTGCTTACTCACGTACTGTTGAAATGCACGTACTGGTAAGCAAAACGAATAAGGCTTCCTTAAATCTTTTGTTTTGAGGGTATCAAAGACTTAATTAGGGGTCAGACCCCACCATAACTAAAATACTGAATGTCTGTATTTTTAAACAACTCACTTTTCATACAAAATGTCGTCTTGCACCTGTAGAATCTCAGATTTACAATAAGAGTTTATTTGATTGACAGCTAAAGAAAGTCTACCAGAGCTCATGCTCATAATCGCTATGCTAATGACAGCATGTTATTCACAAGGAGGTGAAAGCGTAGGCTACAGTTTCTCTGTAAGAGAGGCCGACGCAGGTTAAGAACAAAAACGTCAGACGCAATTATAACACTCCTGATAAGAGATCTATTCAGTGTCTGCCTTCATTTGAATAACCACAGAATGTAGACTATATGTTAAATAGCAGTCTTTGATTTCTGTTGAATATCAGCATTAGGCCCACACTGTGTCTAGGCAATAGAAGTTACCTGACTGCTCCATGCTGGGCTAAGCTTTACTTAAAAGTCACCATGAAATCAAATTGACCATTCTTATTTTTTAATATTTTTTTAATATTTTAAGATTTATCCGTGCACATCATTATTATTATTATTTTTTAATGAATTTTATGCAATCTTGATCTTTAATCAAAGTAACTTCCCCTCCCTCTTGCAGTGACTTCTCTTCTCTGATGACGTGTTTATTGGTGTGAGGGCGGAGCGACCTGTCATTCACACGAGATCACAGCAATAGCAAACACCAACCATCCAACGATCCAATCAGTTCCAGATAGACAAAATCAAGTCCCACCCTTCGAGAATGAGAACTTAAGCGAACTTAAATATACATCACAATAGGGCAGAAAACAACTCAATTTTTCCAAGAAATGTGCTAGGTTTCCGGTGAGCACTGTACCTCAATTGAATGACTCCCCATGTCAGGCTAAACGAGAGGGTTTCTGATAATTATGGTAATTACCTTTTAAGTATCCGAGCCCAAGACCCTTAAAACGTTCTTATATAAATATGAAACAGCGGTGCAACGTGTGCTGACAGCTCCTGTGGTCCTGCATGCCCACTCAAACCTTTCAGCTCAACAACCCCCTGCACTTTATTCACATATACACACGCAGACAGTTGCACAGAAATCTCTCCCTTCATCCCATCTTCCTCTCTCCTCTATTCATCTCTGATCTCTTCTGCACATGACAGACCGCAGCTGGCTTTGAGTTCTGTCCCCGTTACTCCCCGTCTTTTCTTTCTTTCTGCGCGCACACACACAGACAGACAGACCGCAATTATCAAAGGCAATGAGACAGTTAGTTTGATGGATTGTCTATTATAAAGTTGCTGCAATAGAATGACCCGAGTATGGGATTATTTGCATGCGTGTATATGAGTTTCATCTCTCTGGTGGGGGTGATACAAATATGTTTACTTTTATCTCACTCATGGATTAAATTTAAAATGTGAACAGAATTCTTTTAAAAACTGTTACATTTGTTACTTTTAATGAGAAATAATGTTGCGTTTGCATTACCGGCTGTTTTCATAATGCAAAGTGATATGTAATGGGTCCCCAACGTGCACATCTAGTTTTTAGAAGTATCTTATGCTGACCAAGGCTGCATTTGATAAAAAATACAGTAAAAACTAATATTGTAATAATATTTTTTACAATATTACAGTTTTTACGGTATTTTTTTAAATCAATTAAAACATCTGTTTTCTATGTTAATGTATTTTAAAATGTAATTTATTTCTGTGATGGCAAAGCTGAATTTTCAGCATCATTACTCTAGTTTTCAGTATCGCATGATCCTTCAGAAATCATTCTTATATGCTGGTTTGGTGCTCAAGAAACATTTATTATTATTATCAACGTTGAAAACAGTTGTGCTGCTTAATATTTTTGTGGATTTTTTTCAGGATTCTTTGATGAATAGAAAATCCAAAAGAACAGCATTTGTTTGAAATAGAAATCTTTTGTAACATTATAAATGTCTTTACTGTCACTGGATCAGTTAAAGGCATCTTTGATAAGTAAGAGTAAATGCATTCTTACTGACCCCAAACTTTTTAATGGTTGTGTATGCACGTTGTGATTTTCACGTCTAGATGAACAGGCTCCACCCAAATTTGTATACTTTGAACAAATGTTGGTCCTTGCATGGCCCTGTTCGCAATGTAGACAGCTTTGTTGATTGCAGTGAGAGTGATCTAATTTTGTTGAGTCATGTGGACTGTGTAGGTGTATGTGAATACATTATGGTGAAGAGAGAGGTGTACAGTTTTATCTATCAGTAAATAAATGAAACAGAATTTTTACGCAATACTTATTTGAAAATATCTCAAAAAATATTTCTTATGCACTACCCTCAACATTGCTGATAGCCAAGCTCAAATAAAAGCAGATGAACAAACACACATTCACACACTTTTCTCCCACATCCATAGAGTCTGTTTCCTGAGCAGGTTCTTTGCGTTTCTGTCTCACAGAGGACAGGGAAGTCATCACTGGTGGCAGGAGGTCATGTAGCTATCTCAGTCCCGAGGGGTCATTGTTTGGCTGGTTAGCATGCCCCAATTAGCCCTTGCTCAAGCTACACCATTACCAAAGTGTTTTAGCTGATTTTTAAAAAAATGTATTACAAGCAACATGTAATGTTTTGTTATTTGCCAGTATTTATTGCAAATGTGTGCTTTTTTGGAGGGCCCTTAAAAGCATGGAATGGATTCTATCTGCTGCATTTGACAGCAAAGCTCAAGATAGTTGCTATAGTGGAGGGTTTGGTTATGTGTGCATTCTTGTGGTGCCATCAGCCAATCAACACTGTCATTACCACACTAAACCAATTTAGGTGTCTGCAAAAGCAAGTATGAGTGTTATGTTCAGTGTTTTCAGTCATATTTGCATCGGTTAAAAGGTAGAGAGGACATGAAAAGAGCAAGTAATTACATGCAAGATAAATAAGTGTCCAGAGCAGAGAAGGGTTCACTCAAATCCTTAAGTTGCTAGGTACGTGATTTATTCTTAAGACCTTACACTGCTTGACTCTCAAAGTGAGACTGTGAGGTTAGCTTCTGCATGAGCTTATGAGCATCTGTTAGTCTGTATGTTTCTCATTTTAAACAATACGTCTCCAGAAGGCTGATTATTATCTACTATTAAATTAACAAACAATACAGAGACATAAATCAGGCATTATGGTGACTGTTTGAAACCAGCAGATATATCAGTGTGTAAAGATAATATCAAGAGATTCTGGGTGCTAATTGCATATTTATTGGATATTAACTTCACATATACCTAAATAAATATATGGGTGGTGATGGCGCAGTGGATAAGACACATGCCTTTGGTGTGAGAGACCCGGGTTCGAATCCACTGTGAGACACCAATGTGTCCCTGAGCAAGACACTTAACCCCTAATTGCTCCAGAGTCGTGCGACCTCTGAAATATAGCCATTGTAAGTCGCTTTGGATAAAAGCGTCAGCTAAATGAATAAATGTAAATGTAAATAGTAGTATGTCCCAAAACTGGTATATTTTCTTTAAGTCGTACAATTTTTTCTTGATACCACATATACACCCTTATCACAGACTGTTTCTGCTAGCTTGTCAGAAATAGGGTCTAGCTAACTATAATTTTAGGCTCATGCATTTGATTTCATTTCAGTTTGGACACACTAATTGCAATCTCACCTTTAAACTTTTTGTAAACTAAAAGCAGTATTTCTTTTAAAACTGATCTAAACATCTTTAAACAAAATAAACAAAACTGTGTAAGATATTAAAGGGGTCATATTATGACCTTTTGTGTGTGTACTAGAATAGGTTTTCATGCTTGATTGTTCAAAAAACGCTTATTTTTTTCCACTTATTTTACATTATTGCAGCACCTCTTTTCATAGTCTGTCTCAAACACTCTGGGGTGCGTTTCCCAAAAGCATTAGCCAACAAGTTCCATCATAATCAGCATAGTTTAACAAATTATAGTTTCCCAAAACCATAGTTCCAACGAACATTCGCAAACATGCAAGTTGTGTGGTTGGAATGACAGCTCTAAAGCGGTGGTTAGAAGCATAGTTTCTTGTTTTTATGACATGTGGACTTCATAAATCCTTTTCTTGAGCAAAATAAGCAAGCTGACATTCAGTATAAATTTGCGACAGTATTGTTTTGGGGAACAGTCGTGACTAACTAGTTGGTTTCTTCAATGATGCATCACATAATGGTAGTTAAGCAGCGAATTACGTTGTTGTACGGGAAACGCACCCCTGTTTAGTTCCTGTTTTGATGAAGCCCACTCCTTCTGAAATACAAAATACGCTCTGATTGGTTAGCTGGCCCAGTGTATTGTGATTGGCAAACTGCTTAGAGCATGTTCCGGAAATTTCACGCCCCTTACCATAACCGCGAGTTTCATCTGCTCAGGTGTAAATATTAACGATGGCGTAAATTTAGCCATTCCAATTTGAGCCCGATTCAGACCCTGAGAATGTTTGCAAACAAGAGGCTCATGCAGAACGTTTGAAAGCACAGATTTTACAGGACGTTGCAGAGTGGTAAGTTCCTAAGTACCTGTGAACAGTCTTACAAAATCGAGAGCTTTCAAAAGCAAGAGTCCCGTTGCTAAACACTACATCAACACTAATGTTAGCTAGCAGGCTAGCGGAGGCAAACAGCTTTGCCCTAGCAACAACATAAACCTTTTAATTGAAACTGTTAATAGAAAACACAACAACAAATAATAAAACATACTTACAGGTTTTGATCCATACACTGATGGTTCCGACAAAGGAATTGCTCTGTTTCAGGTGGAGCTCTTGAGCGTATCCGGCATTGCACTCTTAGGTTCTGGAAGCTGTCCTCCGTAAAATGTGCAGCACACAGATAAACATTGGGGATATGATGTTCAGGAACAGTGTTAAAATTGAACCACTGTTTTCTAAGTTCGTCCACCTAGGAAGGCCAAATAAAGGGGTTTTGGAACCGGGGTGGAAAAAACAGCAAGTCTTTGACATGGCAGCAACACGCTATAAAGCAGGTCTTCTCTAATGCAGCTCAACCAGGCCTCGACCATTTTTTTGCATATTCCTTGGGCAGGGATTATTTAAATGAGTGACATTGTGACTTCACAAGATCCGGAAGAAGCGCGTTGTATTCCCAACGAGCCATGGTTCTTGAAAAATGTTTTCTGTTAAAGGGAATATTTTCCCTTTGGAGTGGGCTTTTTAACCTTGCAGATCTTTATGCTCAAACAGCAACATTACACACTAACAAAAGTGAAAAAGCATAATAGGACCCCTTTAAGACTTGTTTTTAGAAAATATTTGTTGAATTATGTTTATTTTTTCCCAACAAATTGTTTCAAACAAGAAAAAAACTATTTGAAAATGAAACAAATCTTCATTATCTTAGGGATGTTTATATTCTTATTTGGAAAACAAGACAAAAATAAGATTAATAATTAAGATATTTTTTCAGTGTTGGGTTCAATGAAGGGTTATCATGGCATTTGTAGCTGCAAGGGTTTTAACAGATTTCGCCATAATAATGGTCAAATTGACAGGGATAAGAGAAGGCCCTTTTGGAACAGATGCCGATGTGTACAGAGAAGTACTTTGCTCTAAACACACATACAAATGTAATATGTACAATACTTGCCTGCATATTCTGTTGGACATGTACCGAATGAACTGAAATGTTTTCAGTTTAATAATTTAGCCTGAAATAATTTTTTGGGGTTATTTAAAGGAAGTAGGAAACACTTTCTACTGTACCACAACAGCCCGGGATGTTGTTCGGGTTTCAACTGGGTGTTCTGACACTCCAAAGACATCTTGGGGGTCATTGCAGTTTTTAAGACATTACCGGTACACATTTAGTTATGATGATCTGACTCGGTATGTGATAAAATACATCAGCAGTGATTAATCGTTACTGTTGGTCTTAATGGAACATATTGGCAAAAAGCCTCACAGTCACAGCAGGGGATCAAGTACAGATGTTAGGCACACACACACACACAATGACCCAGTAATTGGAGTAATACTAAATCCCATGACTCCACAGCTGATCGGAGCTCAAATTGCTTGCAGCTGAGTACACTCCTGCTGGATCGTTTTGGTTTGTGTTTCTGGCTTGTCTTTGGGCGTGCTTGAACAAACTCAATTCCTACTCAAGTATTGGCACTATCACAGCTAACTTAAAAAATCTGTCACGTTTTAATGAAATGGCATGAAAGTTTTATAAACTGTTTGGATGCGAATCGCATGGCAAATAGCCTAATTAAGTTGTTTCTGGGACGTGTCCATAGCTGTTGGTTTCCATTATCTAATTGGCTCTAAAGCATGTAAACATTCAAATATATGTATGAAAACAGATGCAATTTGTCCACACCAATATACAATATCACTGTCTGGAAAAAATGTGCCGAAGTACTTTTTTTGCCTGCGGTTTCACAGACCTTAAGCCTATTGTCCAGACTAAATTGCATGTTTGAGCTGTTGCTGTTTTAACACTTATAAAATGTCAGTACCATTGTTTTGTCTCAAGATGCACACCAGTAGGGCTCATTTATGAAATCTACTTAAATGTCCTAATTTAACTAAGTAATAATCAAAGACCTTTCTATGAAATCAGGCCTTATAATGTTTCAAATGAATTATTTCACATAAATGCTTTTCTTGCTAAACCTTTTATTCATCAAAGAATACTGAAAAAAGGTACCACTGTAACTTCCCACAAAAATATTGAGCAGCACATCTGTTTTCTGCATTGACAATAATAATTACAAATGTTTCTTGAGGACCAAACCAGCATATTAGAATGATTTCTGATGGATCACTGAAGGATTTGATGGAAACCCCAAACGTTTCAACAGCAACAGGTGTACAGCAGGCGCATCTTTGTAGGTGCTAGCGTGTGCTGTATATGCACATGATTCTACTTTTCATGTGTCAGTAATCTTTCTGATTTTTTGGTAATTGGGAGGGTGGGAATAATTAGGGAATAAGAATATAATTTGTGATGCTTCAATGGAAAAGAATCCATTTTATGATTATTCACACATCACACAGATATACCGACAAGCATGTGAATGTGTGTGAAATAAGCAGAGTCCAGTGTGGTGACTGCTGTCATGACCTCTGGCGCTCTGTGCTGCCGACTTGGTTTGGTCTTAAAAAGAGCAGCACACAATGACCCTGAAGGCAAAACCAGACCCACTGAACCTCAAACACACACTAACAGACTCACTTGCAAATGTAGGGATATTCTAGCATCATTTACTCACCAAAACCTGTATTGTTATTTTACCGTAGAAAACAACAGGAGTTATTAAGCTCAATGTTTAGGTTGTTCAATGTTTGCAATATGGAACAATTGGCTTTATGTGAAGAACAAATTACAATTTTATGTTCATGCTTATGGAGTGCATTTGATTTAGCATATTGTCATTTGTACTCTCCAAACACATAACAATATTACTCCATGTCGTAAAACAGACACCTTCGATTGACACTAAACCACCTTTCAAATGATCCGAAAAGAAGAATCCGAAACAGTCTTATCAAGTGAGTGTCAAAAAGTTGTGCAGTGCTTTGTGTACAAGACTAACTGGGGTATTTCTAGAGAGAGAGGCAAATAGCATGCGAAAGTATAACTGAATTTTCATGCCAAGCGTGTGTTGGTCTAAACAGGTCTTTATTCTGCCATGGCAAGGTCTCTCTCTCAAATGTTTTTTTATTATTATTTTGGGGAAAGAGCAGTCTGGATATTCTGCTAAATAACTTAACACGAGTTTGGAATGACATAAGGGAGTTAATGATTTCAGTTAATTTTTGGGTGAAAAACAAAACAAAACGGTTTATAACTTATTGATTATATTAACACACATGTATATGTACTTGGTTTGGTATGTTTTGTTGTGTAAGTAGCATATTTACATAAATTTAAATATCAAACAATACCAGCCAGACATACATGTTTTAGCATCCATGAGGAAAAGAAAATGCACATGTACACAAACAAACCATTTTCACAGTTAACATTTCACCAACAGTCAGAAGAAAAACAGGTTTTGTGTCACATTAGGTCTGAGTCAGATGAAGTGATAAAGAACTGCTCTGTGGAAAAGGTGAGAGAGTGAAGAAGACAGCTGAGAGTTATAAGATGTTATCAGAGAGACAGGAAATATTTCTGAACATAGCCCCACCCTGTTTAATTGCTCTCAGTCTATCTTAGATCAGGGTACAGTTATCAATATGGCCTCCTCAACTGTTAGTGTACGTGAGAGAAACAACTCTGCATTCTGACAGAATCTGTGTTATAATATTGTGTTTTCAGTTTGTTAACAAAAATGTTATTCAGTAAGTAACTGTACTTGTATTCAGCGGTTGGCCTTTTCACCCTTTGCTCGGTATGAGTAAGCTTTTTGCAAAGATCCCTGTGGGGTCAAAAACAGAATTATACAATTACAGAATTAGTGGATTATATAATGTTATATTCTGAGTGCATTAAACTGCAACTGTCGTGATATGACATCACGTCTTTTTTAAAACATAAATTCAACATGTAAGAAATAATAATAGATCCAAAATGTAAAAATATACAATCTGCTCCACTTTATTGCAACACAATATTGGGCTTTAAATTGTGCTTTCTTTTCATTCAACTAAACATGACGTATTGAACTTCTAATGGTCACATGTCTTCAAGTACGAATTCACAAATCAGAAATGGAACTTTGGAATGCACTGAAATTTCTTCAGTATGATCATAGGTTTCTGGTCTCCCGCATTTACTTGATGGAAGTCACTGGAATGAAAAGTGTAGTGTGATCTCCCCTGAAAGTGCCAAATTTGTAAAAAAATATCCTCAGAAATGTAGTGAAATATCATGTTTTACTTCAGATCTATAGTAATATCAACAGGTTTGTTAAGGCATAAGGTAGTAATTATCATTCTTATAGTATAACATCCATTATGTTTCTGTGTTTGTCTGTGTGAAAGAGACATTTAAACTGACTTTTTTTTTTTACATATCAGGTTTTCTTAAACTGGCAATAAACTGCTGGATCGATGCTGGAGGAAAAGAGAGACTGTGAGGGCGAATGAGGGATGAGTAGAGAAACGGAGAGGGGGAGAAAGAGAGAGAGAGAGAGGCGCGCGCATCTCCCTCTGGCCAAAATGAAGAAGAACTAGGCCATGCTGTACCGCACCTGAGCAAAGCCAAAACAGCTGCTGCTGCTTTTTTAACTCACCTTTTAGATTTATTGAGGGAAAAAACAGCTACTGTAACTTTATTTTTACATTAGTGGCAAAGCTCAACGTCCCCTAATCCAACCACGGTGGTGTCTAAGGAGCTGCAAGGACGTAATAACAAATTCAACTTTTGCGTGTGTGTAGTTTAGATCGCATCACTGTCACTGAGCTCTGATGGGTGTCAGATGTGACCTTTTAAAACATTGTTTCAAATAAAAGAGCACAAGCAAATATTTGCACATGTCTGACAGGATTTGCCACAGCTGTCTGATTCTACGAGATAAAATTAATTACATTAATATAGTGTGTTAGAGTAAGAAAAAATATTAGATGCGAAATTCGTTAAAGAAAGACCACACTTATCTGTGCTGCAGTTTCATGCCGCTCATATCTAATATGGTGCCTCTGTTGGCACAATGTGTTACTGCAGCCAAACCAAAAAAGTAGGTAAGCACTAGGAGACAGATTACTGTAAAAATGCTGCCCTTTTTTGATGCCGATATTTAATGACCTGATATTTTGTTTCTAGATCACACATTTAATATAAATAAAATTAATAAAAAAAACATGTGATAGGCTACATGAAGTCATGTTGCATGTGTTTTTAGTAATGGCATGGAATAATTTAAAGAGTAAGATAGCTTTGTTTAGAAAGGATGAAGATCAAAGGAACCTGCTTAGTTTTTAATGAAATGATGCAATTAAGATGTAAATTAGAGATTAAAGCGATTGTGTGTGTGTGTGTGTGTGTGTGTGTGTGTGTGTGTGCGCGCGCGCGTGTAGGCCTACAGGTCACCACAAGGATAAAACCTGAGATCACCTTATGGCGACCAGCCAGCGGCCCCCTCGAGGGAAATGGATTTAAAAAACATACTAAATTATGCTTATTTGAAAATGTAAAAATGCAGAAAGTTTTCTGTGATAGGTAGGTTTAGTGTAGGGGAATAGAATATACAGCTTGTACAGTATAAAAATCAAAGTCCCCATAAAACATGGAAACCCAACGTGTGTGTGGTCCAGGTAGGCTATGCCCTATACGGGTCAAAATGTTCCCACAAAGACGGCATATCAGAAATCCTTGTCCTTGGGGACATTTTTTGGTCCCCATAAGGAAAACGGCTTATAAATCATATCAAGTAATAGAGTTGGGGGATAAAATATATAGCCTACAGTAGGGCAGGCTATACAAATCATTAGCCTGTGTCTATGGAATTTCCCCATAAAACGTGTGCATGCATGTGAACTTCACACTGTTTATTAATTTGTTTCTTTTGAACTTGCAATGTTGCTTGCAACGTTAACATTTAACGGACAACAGTGGCGCAACAAAAACACGAAGACCATTGTGCAAATCTGCAAGTTTCCTTTTCAGTCTTTTTATATAGGCTATATAAAAACGTTATTAAATTAATTTGTAATCATACATTAATATATATTCATTCGCTTTCTCCAATTTAACGAATCATTCTTTTGAGTCGGATCTTTTCCAGGTTTAAAATTCGGCCTAAATGATCCGTTCACAAATCAGACTCAACTGATTCGCTTAACGAATCAACAACGGACTAGAATCGTTTCTATCGGACACTCTTTTTCGTAATTATTTGAAAAACGATGAGTGAGCGGCTAGTAAAAGTATTTCGGGTGTATCGTTGGGCTTAAAATGTTGGATAAAAATATAAGTTAATATATTTGAATGGGTTATTTTAATAGACGAAGAACAGAAATATTACAAATTAAGCGAACTGGAACTGAACCGATTCGCAAAATGAATGGGATTTCCCTTGACAAAAAAAAAGTTAATCGTGGAATGGTGTAGTTTACGGCTGGAGAGGTTGCAGTATAGAGAATGAACAAGATGTCGAGTGTGTGATGCATTACACCACTACAAATGAAACCGGTATTGTATCACGTGGTCACCGTCCTAGTGGATGATCATTCATTCATTGATCATCACCAGTAAAACGGATACATTTGCGTTCATAAATGTGTATGAGAGAAGGCAACAAAGGGAGGGAAAAACAACACAAACGTTAAAGCAGAATCTCCGCTCTCTCTTCTTGAACGCAGCGCGTATCCCAGTCAGAGCGCGAGGATCCGCGGCACGCGCGCACACGCTCGCTCACACACTCGCTCACACACTCACTCACGCACAGTCACACACAGACTGAACCAGCCGAGAGGGGGAAGAATGAGGAAGAACTCGCACGCACATTTCAGCTCTCATAGATTTGCTGATAAAGCATCAGATATTTGATCGCTACGGGTCTGTTTGGGGGAAAACAAACGCGTGTATGGAAATCGGAGAGTGCATAATACTCGCGTGGGTCTCTAATCTTTCCTGCATATCATATATAAAAACCTAAACTAATGCGAGATGGGATACTACTGACTGCTTCCGACACGCACTGTCTCCGTTAACACTCCTACCGCTTTCCCTCAGACTTGCATCTTCACGGAGCACCGTTACGGTAAGAGCACCTTATATTTATATGATGTGATTGCATGGAGATTAATGGTAGCTGTATCGTTGCACGAGGGTTAATAGGGGGCTACAGACAAACCGAGTAGGTATCACATTCATATTTACGGAGAGTGACCCATTTGATACAGAGGTGCGCTCTCGTGCCCGTCCGGCGCGGTCTGCAGTGGCACGCGGATGATGATTTAACCGGCTGTTCGCCTGCACCTTGTTTTACGGATGTGCACGTGAAAGTTGTATTAAACATGATCCGGTCTCGGTAGACTCTGCGCTTTTGAGCACATCGCGGGGCAAAAGCCCTTGAGCAACCGTTTTATCCGAAAAATAAAGAATTGTTATCCCCGATAAGAAATTAGGCATGTCTGCGACGCCTAGGATGTGGGATAACAGATGTTTCATCAGTGGATAGGGTAGAGGTGCTGAATGAGAGCAGGTTGCGGTAGCCTATATGAATGAGAGTGAACGAGATCTGAGCGCAGTGCTGAATTAATGCGCTCTGTATTCGGTTCTTTTGCATTTCAGATTAGTAAACCGAGGTTAAACGATAGTTAAGCTACTGAAATGCATATAATTAAATAATTATGTTGGCTTATTAGAGGCTAAGTGGTTTATTTCATATGAATGTGTGAGTAAGGTTTGCGAGATTTTGCTGTGCACTATGCCCATTGATGACTGCAGATATTAGTGTGTGACACTGTGGGTGTGTGTCCAATGACCATGCATGTGTTTTGCACCATGAGCAAGTGTTTCATCTTCTTGCCTCAAGGGTTGATTGCCACCCTTTGTCTGATAATGGATTTTGCAGGCATCGTTTGAATTTAGGTCTGCTTGCTTGTAGTCAAGCACCAGCGTCCCAACCTAAACTTTACTAGATTTATTTATTTTTTTAATCTAAACTACGCTTTGGACTAATAGCGCTTTTTAAAGAAGAAACACCTTGCAGAATGTAATGTCATTCAGCACTAGGCTTAAGGGAGCATCTGGACTTGTTTATGTATTTTGTAGAAATGAACCTGAAGATTGAATTGATAAAACAAATTTGACAAAGGAATAATCAAGTCCAGATTCTCCAGAATAATTTTTTTACCTAACAATTCTGGAACATGCTTTTCAGCAAATACTGTTAAAATGTTCCTAAAATGTCAGACTTGAATCAGTGTCAGACACCTTATAATATAACAACCATTTTTGACAACACGTATGTTGTTGCTTGTTGGTGATCAGTGCCCTGGTTTCATTTTTCTCCATTTTCTCTTCTTTCTCCTGTTCTCTTTCTATTATAGCAGAAGTTTGTCACAGAGTAAGGAACGATGAGGCTTCGTGAGACCTCCCCACGCCTCTTCCCGAGCTTTCAGTGTCTAGTCGTCTTGGTGATACTGCTCTTTAACGTCCACCATGTGACAGCGGAACATGCTCCGGACCAGAGCCAGGATCATAGTTCTCCTGCCAACAAGTCTTTGTCCTGTGGTGGGACTGTCACATGTGCAGCTGGAGTCATCCTTCCAGTGTGGGAACCTCCAAACCCTTCCTTTGGGGACAAGGTAGCCCGGGCCACGGTTTACTTTGTGGCACTGGTATACATGTTTCTGGGAGTTTCGATTGTTGCTGACCGCTTCATGGCATCCATTGAGGTAATCACCTCTCAGGAGAAGGAGATCACCATTAAGAAACCGAATGGTGAAACGACCACCACAACTGTACGCATCTGGAACGAAACTGTGTCCAACCTCACCCTCATGGCTCTGGGGTCGTCTGCTCCTGAGATTCTGCTCTCGGTCATTGAAGTGTGCGGCCATAACTTTGAAGCTGGTGACCTCGGACCCTCCACCATCGTCGGCAGTGCAGCTTTCAACATGTTCGTCATTATTGGAATCTGTGTCTACGTGGTGCCCGACGGAGAGCTTCGCAAAGTGAAACACCTGCGAGTTTTCTTCGTCACCGCCACTTGGAGCATCTTCGCCTACTTGTGGCTATACCTGATCTTGGCTGTTATCTCGCCGGGCATTGTCCAGGTGTGGGAGGGTCTCCTCACTCTTTTCTTCTTTCCGATTTGTGTGGTCTTCGCTTGGATCGCTGACCGCCGGCTCCTGTTTTACAAGTATGTTTACAAGCGCTACCGAGCCGGCAAGCACCGTGGCATGATCATAGAGACGGAGGGGGACCGTCCTCTGCCATCCAAGGTGGATATCGAGATGGACGGGAAGATGCTGAACTCTCACGCAGTGGACTTCTTGGATGGAACTCTGGCTTTGGAACTGGAGGACAAAGACCTAGATGAGGAGGAAGCTAGGCGTGAAATGGCAAAGATCCTGAAGGAACTGAAGCAGAAACATCCCGATAAAGAAGTGGAGCAGTTGATTGAACTTGCTAATTACCAGGTGCTCAGCCAGCAGCAGAAGAGCCGTGCGTTCTACCGATGCCAGGCGACCCGCTTGATGACTGGAGCAGGTAACATTCTAAAGAAGCATGCAGCGGACCAGGCTCGTAAAGCAGTGAGCATGCAAGAGGTGCGCAGTGACACTGGAGAGAATGACCCCATTTCTAAGATCTTTTTTGACCCTGCCTCTTACCAGTGCCTGGAAAACTGCGGAACTGTGGCGGTGAATGTAATTCGGCGTGGAGGCGATCTCAACCAGACCGTGTCGGTGGAATTCCGTACAGAAGATGGAACCGCGAATGCCGGCTCAGACTACGAATTCACTGAAGGCACTGTCGTTTTCAAGCCAGGTGAGACGCAGAAGGAGATCCGAGTTGGAATTATTGACGATGACATCTTTGAAGAGGACGAGAACTTCCTTATCCACATCAGCAATGTCCGTGTGCTTCATGAGGGTGATGAGCCAGAGACCACTGAGGCCAATCACGTGGACACCATCGCAACACTCGGTGTGCCCTCCACAGCAAGTGTCACCATCTTTGACGATGACCATGCTGGAATCTTCACATTCGAAGAGCCAGTCTCCCACGTTAGTGAGAGTGTGGGTATCATGGAAGTGAAGGTCCTGCGCACGTCTGGCGCCCGTGGGGTGGTGTCACTGCCGTATAAAACCGTTGAGGGAACTGCCCGTGGAGGAGGAGAGGACTTTGAAGACTCCCATGGTGTTCTGGAGTTCCAAAACGACGAAATCTTGTAAGTCATAGTCTCATATTTACTGTCAAATGTGTTTGGGTTCCTGTCCTGATGAGTCACTCCTAAAATATCACTGTTAAGAAGAACCATTTTCGAATTTTTTATTTTTTATTTAAAATCTCGATTTCAATTGCATTAGTATAGTGCCTTGTCAGAACAGGAATGTCATGCATGTAAGATATTTTTGAATTGTATGTGCCTGATGGAGTGGCATGCTTGATGCTAAGTATTTTGCTCTGTGACATCATTGTGATGTCACTATGATATCAGAACCATTGTGTGCAAAAAGCAGCCGATGGAGGATGTCATCAAAAAGAAAATCCCCAGATATACTTCTCATCTTCTCCTCTTCTCCATCTTTTCGTGTATCTTTCATTCACAATTCTCTCTCTTTAGATTTTAGCATCAAAGCCTGATTCCTCAGAGTCAGTGTGGATGATGATGACAATGATTATAATATCCTGTTTGGCAGATGTTTGACTGTTTGGTTTCTTGGTTATTTATTAATTATTTTATTTATTGACCGCTTTTTGTAGTGTGTGTAATGTTAAATGAGGCTTCTTTTTGCTTTTGACTATAGCCTTTGACTAAATGTTTCCCTTTCTGGAGATGATGCATGCATGCCTGTAGCTTATGTCATGACTATATTCCCTGTTGAAAAAAAATATATCTTAAAACAACCTAAGCTGGTCTGATTTGGTCTCCCATCCTGGTCAGGCAGTTTTGTTGGCTGGATTAGAGGGGTTTGGGGCACTTTTTAATCTGGCCACCCAGCTAAACACCATCTTGTCCAGGCTGGGAGACCAGCAACCTAAACCATCAAAGATCAGTAAACCTGCTAAGTTTTTTTCAACAGTGTTTGTTCAGATTTCTTGCCATGGAAATCCCATAGATGTGCCATTCTGACATTGACAACAACATTTTTCTAGGCTACAGATCATAGAGTGAGTGTTTTGTTGTTTGTTGACAAGCTTTTGCTTGACATGAGAGGGAAGCCTCAAAGCTATCGCTAACATGTCTCCTGCACCTGAGCAAAGGTTATTGAAAGTGAAAAATCAGCACATCTGTATAAGATGCACAGTAAAACAGAAAACTGTCCATCTGTCCTGGTATAAAAGACGTTAGGCAAGCACAGTGACCGATTGTAACAGGGCCGTGTATATTTTAACCAGATTCAAAGCAGATGTTGAGGGTCAGACTTTCAGGGGCCTGTTGGCCTGTTGCATACTTTCCATAGAGCAAAGCTGTGCGCGCCTTTAAGTGGATTTTAATAACACTCCTGTAATGAAATGATGAAGGGATAGGGGGTGTGTCATGCCCTGTGCTGTAGACAGGATTGTGGCTGCTTTAGTCTTTCAGCTCAACTCACATTCAAGAACTCAGATGTCTTGATTTCCTTCGGATCTTAAAAAATTCCAGAACGTATAATTAGAACATTATCTCAGCATTCTGGAATATGAGTGTGGAACAAGGTTGGAATGCAGGGTTACCTCACTGTGCAGGACTGTGATTCATCGCACTTTCTGAGCCCTTTTGGAACTGTTTACTAAATACAGCTCTGTGAATTTTGATTATTCGCTCCAAAACAGTATTTGACTACGCTCAGAAACATTCTGTATGTCAGTGAAAGATGAATGGACTGCCAAACTCTCCCTGTACTGCCAAACTGTTAACATCATAGATGTGCTTGTGGAAACACAACTTTTTATTTTCCTTGATTGTGTGGTCTCACTGTCACACAATAGATCATCTAGATTGAAATATCAGTTCAGTGCCTTCTGGGTCTAATGGTTGTGTTTCAGTGGTATCATGGGATGTTAAGAAGTCTAGGCCAGATCTCATAGAAGGAGACAAGGCTGAGAAACACCATCGTGCTGGGATGCCCTTGAACACAACCCAGAAGCAAGGCAGAATGGATTGCTCTGGAAAAGAGAGAAAAGAAAAAAGTAAAAGGGAATGAGAAAATAGATGATCTACATCTCAGAGCCAGAGGCAAACTCCACCCTAATTTCAGTGTCACAGTTTGTAAGAGAAACACAGAACTAAAGTTTGAGCTCCTTGCAGGCCTGTAGTTTCTTTACTCCCATTGGATTATTCCGAGTCAGGAGCGCTGGCATTAACTGATAAGCAGATTTCCACAGAGATAGAGCACTTGTCAATCACAAAGTTCTACAAATCCCGTGATCCTTGCATATTTGTTTATAAAATATTTGGCTTATTGATTATTCCAGCTCCCAATGTTGTACTGCAGTCCTGCAGATTTTACAAGTTAAAAATTGTACAAGTCTACTAATGGGTTTCTACAAAAAGCAGGGTTGTGGTAAATTGTATGTTTATTTTTGTGCATTTAGCGACTTTTACTTTCTAATTGAGTTCCTTGATTTTTATTTCATTTGAATTGAGGTAGCAAATATAATGCAGAATTACAATTTAAATTGGAGCAAACGCAAGTTGAATTTAAAATTATTTGAAATTTTATTTTTACGTAGAAAGGCAAAGATTGTCAAGACAATTTTAAACATTGGCTTGACAGAGGCTTGTTTGAAAGTTTAAACAAATATATTTTGATAGATAGATGGATGGATGGATGGATATTCTTTCATTCTGAAATATGCACAACCCTGGGTTTCCTGTATTAATTTCCACCTAATCCCACTTAAAAAATACTGGCCAAACAAAAAATATAGCGCACAGTCACAGTGCACACAGATTCAGAGTACTGTACATTGTTAGCTTTAACTGGCATTTTGACATTTGTGCTCATGAAATGCCAGGGCACTGTGTGGCAAGGAGAGTCATGCCTATGCTTGTACATCTGTTGTTTGCAGGTTTGCACATGGTCATCCCGTTTTGTGTGTGTATGTGGATGTAGCCTATGTCATTTTGCAGCAGCCATTGGTAAGATGTCCTTAAAGCAGTCGTGTTTATGGGATTATGTGTGTGTAAATACACCGTTATAAAACGGTGTGACAAATGACATCTGTATCTGTATCTGACAACTTAATCATCAGACCGTCCCGCTGGACAGACTCTGAATGAGATGAAAGAAGGAATAAATGAAGGCAAACATAAGGGGGAGAGAAATATGAGAGAGTGGCTGTGTTTAAAAAAACATTTTGGGCAGCTGTGGACAGCTCGCTAGGTTTAGAAACAACCTGGTCATGAATTTATATTGTGCAATAACTGCATTGTATTTTTTTAATATATATAAATGTATGATATAGAAATAGAAAATATAGGCTAGAATTTTATATTAATTTAGAAATTATTTAATTGTTTTTTTCCTTGTGTATTGGCGCTAAACAGCACCTGAAATTATGTTACTTGATGAATCACATGCTAGCTAGTGTCCATCTTTCTGTGCTTGTCACAAAAACGTAAAGACATTGTTATTTTGATCCTCATATATCCATTTGGTTGCATTTACATTTCTTTTTTATGTGTTTTGGAGAGCAAAAATATTTTAACAGGAGATAAAGGAGATTAACAGAATTTCTTTTGTGGAAATGTACAAATTGCAAATATATATATATTTTTTTTTTTGTAGATTATGATTTAAATCACTTTAGTAAATTACCGTATTGTTCAGAATATAAGACGACCCCCACTTTTCAAGATGTACCTTTAGGAATAAGGCTTTTTGAAGACCAAATCTTGTCTTTTAAAGAAAATAATTTCATATGTTTCATATTTGCATTTTTAAGCACTTTATGATACAGCTGCCATAAAATAACCTGAAGTTCTCATTTAGTAGATTTCACACCTTTTTTATGTATAGTGACAGATGCAGGCATTTCAAAAAGGTGTTTGATCCGCATTACCTGTAACCTATCTGATCTAGATTGGATATAAATGTTTTTTCCTTCACATAGCGCTGAAAAGACAGCAGTTTCTCCCTGAAGTCGGAGGGCAAGTGCTAATCCATTACACTTCATCATTCTTACGCCGCATCAAAGAGGCCGCCTCGAGGATATTGACAGGCAAGTACGTCAGTACATAGCTGAAATAAGAAATGATGGGCCTCGCTGGTGGGTATGTTCAGCTCTTTGGCGATTTTAAGTGCCTTCAGCTGGATTTTTTTTCTTTTTCGGCTACGTACTGACACACTTGCCTGTCAGTTTCTTCCAAGCGGTAAGCTTTTCTTTGTCTTTTTGGGATCCCCATCTTCTAACATTACACTCTGACACCGTATTTCTTTGCTGCTTAATGAGAGTTGTTTGACTCGTATTTACACGTATTTGGCCTATTGTTTCGGGTGTATTATTGACATGTAAACGTTTAGACCCCGAATACAAGACGACCCCATTTTTTCAGATGTATTTCCAAGAAAAAAACATAATCTTTTATTCTGAACAATACGGTACATAGGTCATTCTTGCAGTTTGACTTCCATAATAGGGTTACTGGCAAAAAGGGTATGTTTACACGACAAACGATATGCTTAAAACGGAGACTTTTTTTCTTTTGAGTTTTCCGCGTACAGACGACATCATTGTCAAAACGATCCCCATTCACACGGATCCGCAAAAACGACTAAAAAAGCTGTATTCTGCTGCCAGGCCATTAGATGGCTATGAAACACTGTAGATTGAACACATAATACGCATGTGCATGACGTCAGCGATTTCACAGATTCACGTTTTTATTGTTAACATAAAGACTGAATTCAAAGACTTGCACTTTGAAACCTGTTTTCAAAAGTTTGCGTTTTCAGTCACCCAAAACGCCAATGTCGTGTAAATGAACGGCCAAAACGCATAAAAAGTTTTACGTTTTTAGTTGAAACCGGTGTCGTGTAAAAAGCCCCTAAATGGCAAAATCCAAGTTTATTTACCTGTCGAAGCCATTTGGTGCTTGGTAAGTGCTCATTTTTGACAATAGGTTAAGAAAAAGGAAGAGAAAGATGAAGAGAGCAATAGATTCAAGGAGAGAGGATTATAGATGGGTAAAATGAGAAAGTGAAAGAGAGAGACAGAGAGTCAGTTTTGAAGTGTTAATCTGCTCTGTCTCATTAGAGCCTATAACAGCTGCAGAAAACAGCATAACTAGAACATTCACACAACACATACACGCCACAGGCAGTTAGACACAAGCTTACACACACTGGCGAAAGGGACGACCCCGCAGCCCCTGACCCCATGCAAAATATCTCATGATATTTTGGTTGAATTTGGTTCGATTTTAGAGAGATTGTGGTACACATACCATTTGCATAAACTTTTTAATGCTACATACACAGATCAAATAAATATTCACAGGATATGCCAGGTCTGCACAACAAAACTAGCCAGTGCCCAGTCAAAAATAGCCCAATGCTACTTTCTTTGTTTAGGGGTGGGTCTGAGCACCAAATTTGTACACCCTGCTGTGAGACCTTTAACCTGCAGAAAAGAAAATCCACACGTGACAAAAATTATATATATACTTGCCACATAAGTAAAAAATTAGACACGAAATAGTTGAAACATTTTATTAGGTCTTTAAACGTAAAGCTTCCATGGAAAGAGCAGTTGCTAGCGCGGCAAGTTCAAACTAGACGGACATTTAAGAGATACGGTATACAGTCATACCACATTCATTACACAGCATTTCACCAAATAAATAATAATGGAGATAAGAGACACTGATTTCAGATTAAACTGTTTTAAAATCGAATCTGTTTGTATATTATAATCCAACAGTTTACAAAACAATAGTTACAAAATGGCAGCAGATGCGTTTGTATGAAATAAGAGAGAGCGAGTCCATGATACTGGATTGCATGATTAAATAACTGTACACAAAATACTGATTTAACACAATGCAGAAACGCATCCATTCACACACTAGACATGCGTCCACACACTTATTAGCACTCTTTAAATGTAATTTAAAGGATATTAGCTGTCTCCTTATTGACAATTAAGAATGACATTATTCAGTTAAACTTATAAATATTTTATATTATTTTCCATAAACAGTTGGAGCAAAGAAAAAAAATCCACTTCACCTGTAAGTGTCACTCACTCATTTTAATCTATTATGATATTTAAAAGTAATGAGTGCAGCTGATTACTGTTCTGAATGATGTGTAAAGCTTGTAATAAGTTACTGTGTGTAATGGCAATCCATTAAATATTAATAATGAACCCCAATATTAGCCAAGATTTCAAATTGGTCTCCTCAAATCTTTGTCTGGTTTTCTTAGTCTCTCTCCTGCTGTCTGTTGGCATATCTCTCTCTCTCTCTCTCTCTCTCTCTCTCTCTCTCTCTCTCTCTCTCTCTCTCTCTCTCTCTCTCTCTCTCTCTCTCTCTCTCTCTCTCTCTCTCTCTCTCTCTCTCTCTCTCTCTCTCTCTCTCTCTTTCTCTCTCTCTGTCTCTTTTTCTCACTCTGACAGTGGCATGAAAAATGTTGCATTCTGGGCAGAGACTGTGCGTCTGTAATGAGAGGGTTATTAACAGTGATGTTTCAATTAGCACACAAGCTTCCTGTGCAGGTGGAAAGGGAGTGTTTCTGTCAGATATCCTGAACCCTCACTCACCCCGAGAGCTGTCAAGCCTCACTAATGAATACCCCGACACACTGTCCCTGTCTCACTCGCTCCAGTCCCCTTTCAGCTCTATCAGCCTTTCTGCCTTGATTTCTTCCTTTCTTGCTTGCTTTCTATCACTCCTAATATTTAGGGGTTAGGGATTTGAACAAACCTATCCCTAAGAAATAAAAGCCACATCTGGAGATATATAGCGTAAGTGTACTATAAATTAACTTAATATGCTTTAGGTTAATGTACAGTACACAAGTTAAATTACGTATTATATTATATATTATATTATATTTTTCCCCCACTAAATACTCTTCTACTTTGTCATGTCTTTTTCATTATCGTGTTTTTTCTCACTTGTTTTTCAGTTAATTGTATGTGTTATGTGTCTAAGTGAAAAGTAAGCGTATGTGTTATGGGTCACACTGGTGTGAGTTTATTCTCACAGAGGCGAGTGAGAAGGTAATAGGGGATTGGAGAAACGAGAAAGGAAGAGAAAATGAGAAGCGGAGAAGGCGGTGGAATGTTTGTTGTATTTCAGCTTCCCTGGCGGGCGCTGAGCTAACAGGTGGGGATTGCTTCTGCCAAAACACTGCTATTACTATTTACTGTAACCAGAGAACTGTGTGTGTGTCTTTAATTTCCCCTTAAGAGTTTCTCCTTTCTGACGTGAAATATTACAGAAGAATATTAGCGGTAGCGCCACAGATAGAACCAAAGCACATTTTTAAAAATCGGTTTCCTGTGCTAGGAGATAATTGATCTACAAAAGTAGTTTCATATAGTCTTTGGACATAATAGAGTAGGACCCTTACACCACTTTATGTGCGTCTCTTTCTCTATACTACCTGGGCCCTGTTTAGAGGTTTTATGTTTACACACGACCAGGCCTGCGCAAATTTCCACATGAATTGGAACGCCCATTATTCATGCATGTGCCAGTTCCCATTTTGTTTGTTTATAAAATGTTTTGGCTAATTTGATCTTTTTTTTTTTCAGTTACCAATACAAGCACAATACTCTCAGCTGCATTATAGTATAGAATCCTGCAGATATTTGCCCTAAATAGTGGAAAAAGTCTGCAGACTCAGGCCTGAACACGAGGAATGAAATCACTCCTTCATCCAGTCACTCAGAATGAATGTGTCTGGATTAAAAAGGAAATGGTTAAAGGGTGAATATTATGGAAAATGGGCTTTTACTTGCTCTGGTGAAATCGCAGAGTTTGATGTACTGCATAAACACAATAAAGTTTGTATGGGACCAGTTTTCTTCCCTGAGGAGGTCAGGTAAATTCATACTGCATGCATACTTTTTGATTTCAATTTTACATGTTTGTTTTTCACCTGCTGAAATTCTGTAAACAATTATAGAGTAAATTACTGTTTTCTGGCTTACTCACCTCACAAAACTCTTCTAAATTACTTTGATCTGTGTTGAATAGTGTAATTAAAGCTACATTTGTTGTCAGGCTGCCTAGTGCATCTTCATTACAGAATTAAATGTTTTTGTCAACTTTCTAATTAAAATAACACTCCCATCTATGTAAAATAAAACTTTAATACTACACTATACTAATACTAAAAATACTAATATATATATATATATATATATATTAAAATACTTTCATGGACACAAAAATCTTCGCTTGTTTTTCACAGAAGAAAACCATATAGGTTTGGAATGACATGAAGGTGTGTAAATGATTTATACAGTTTTCCTTTTTGGGCGAACTATCCCATTAATACCAACCCATCTGGATCGGTACATGAAATGACAGATGTCCTTATGTTAATAATTGAATTATTTTCACATGCTAAGAGGTTAGCCAATCATAACAGAAGTCCTTTGCACATAAAAGTCTTGAATGCACAGTACAAAAAGCAGCTTGAGGTAGTGAGCGGGTGGAAAATGGTCATAAAATACTAAATCATGGTGCTAGAAACCTTTAGTAAACATTATATGTTGACTTCAGAGGAAAAATATATCAAATGCCACGAAAGTGTGAGATACGACCCCTTTAAATCGAGAACTGTGCAATAAGGCTCAGTCAGGAGCAATGAGCTAGTGTGTTTGTCTATATGTATATGGGAAAGAAAGAAAGAGCTGAACTTGGAAAAAAATCATCACTAAGCAACAGATGTGATGGAGTGGCTGCCATTCTTCAGGTCACAAATGAGGAAAGAGAAACTTGGAGGGGAGAAAATAGAGCTGAGATGGGTGCTGTATAAATGAGCTGGTGCGGGTGGAAACATTGGCATAGTTCTCTTTAAAGATTAGTGGAGCAGGAAAATCCTGGTGCCGGTAGAGGCCGATCCCCCTGGATTAGATCAATTTTACACACCTTTACTAGATTTATGACACACACACATACTTAAACTCACAAAGTCTGAGCTATCATACTTCTTTGGAGCTGGCCTTTCGCCTTCTGCAGTGGAACTTTTAAGCTGCTGATCTTTCTCCGGTGACTTTTTCACAGGATTAAAACTTCCCGCACTAATCTACGGTGGCCTGCAGGTCCCGTTCCTTTCCGAACAAATCCAGGCACAGTCGGATGCGGCACATTTTATAGTGAGGTTCCCCGAGTTGGGCTGAAAGTGAGGGCTATTCCTCTGGCCGACACTAGTGATTTGCTGAATGTCAATTCACACTGGGTCCTGGAGCGAACGAATAAGCATTAATGCTTATTAGCTCTCTGAAAAGGAGGTTATTAAATGTCTTAGGTTCGGTAATGAGCTAAGCTTTAGATTCATGATGTTGAAACGAGTAGAAGCAGCAATCCATCCTCATTATTGAAGAAGACCGGCAGGAGTAGAAGAAAAATGGACAGAGAGAAAGGAGAAATAGAGAGAGAGAAAGAATGTTCTTATTTGTTTTCATTCTTATTCATGTGATATTATACTTTTTGGGATTTCAACTTTTAAGTCTTTTGGAAATGTCAAGAATACTCACACAGTCCAGCAACACATACTGAGGTTATTTTGTAATTCCATGCCTCTATATGTGGATGATTCTTTTTGATTGAAAGTTTGACTACTTCAAATGTGTCAAAATTATACTTTTATCTAAAAATCTGATAATGGCCTTTTAATAATTTTTGGTCGGTGTGATGGTAATAATGTTATGACAGCAGTGACATTTCCTTCAGAAATCATTATAATATGCTAATTTGGCGATTAAGAAACATTTTTTTACCATTATCAAACAAGTATGCTGCTTATTATTTTTGTGGAAACAGTTTACATTTTTTCTAGAGTGGGAGTTGAAAAGTCTGGCAAGGCCCAGAATAGAGGCATTCTGTCTAAGTTAACCTTTAAAAACTTTAATTGAACCTCTTTAAAAATGAGGAAAAGGCAATTAAAGTGACACAATAAAAAGTTTAATGCTATTATAATCTATCCTTTACAACTATCTAAATGTTTTTTTTGCCTTCAGCATGAATCTGTAGTTTCATTCTAGAAGTTCCTAGTTCACTATAAGTGAAGAATCACTCATATAGAAGAGTAAAGGAGGAATAGAAAGAGAGGTGAGTCTGTGTGTGTGAGAGGTGACATCGGATAATCTCCTAATCCTGCTGAGTCATGTTATGAGGGCAGTTTTGTCTGTAATCCGCTGACAGGAATTTGGCACTCTCGGACGTCCAGCTATCCCATGGCTCCCCCCCTCGTTTGTGTCGTTGTGTTTTGCATGCTTCCCCTCTTCAGGATGCATAGTTTTCAAAGCCGGCAGATGGAGACGTGCTGAGATGATTTTTTTTTCTCTCTCTTTGCAACACAAAAGACTTCATGGATTGGCTCGGTCCAGTTCCTGGGAGGCAGAGATAATAACACTCGTCCTAGTTATCAGAGCTGCGCTGAGGGAGAAATCAATCACACACCGTTTAAATGAATCAAACTCTTTTCATCTTATGTATTATATTTTGTCAAATGTCAGAGTCTGTCTACCCATGGGAGGTGTTTTACTCTTGTCAAATTAATCTTCTTTTTTTGGTACTTCAATATGTCTCTGTGTTTTGAGATGTACAGTGTAATGTACTGTATGTGTGCACTGGTTTAAGAATGGATGTTTTATGTTTGTGTACATGCACGCACTAAAAATCCACATGGGGTAAACTACCTAAACAGCTAACCGCCTTTGCACACTGCATTTCATTTAAAAAAATTAAAAAAACAGCATCTTATTCACTCACTCCCCTTAATCCATGTGTAAAATGTGCACTGAGAGTATTTAAATTAAGTTATTGTCATTCAGTCTGGATCACAGTGGTGGAGTGATTTACACCAGATTGATTTATGTTGTTTATTGTTACCTAATTTTCATAATTCGTTCATGTTTTTGTGAATTCCCCTAGAACAGGAGTGTCCAAACCTGCTCCTGGAGGGCCACTGTCCTGCAGAGTTTAGCTCCATCTTGCCTCAACACATCTACCTGGAAGTTTCTGGCGAAGCCACTTGAAGGCAAGCCTTCAACCTTAGCCAAAAAATAATACCTGCTAACTGCAAGGAGATGATATCTAATGGATATCAATGGAGTAGGTGCTTCACTATATTGAACAGTCCTTACAGAAAAACGCAGAGTTTTTTTGTGATTGTTGCGGGCAAAAATTCTTGATTATGCGGCCCGTTTTCTTAAAAAATGCAATGGAATATGCGGGATATTTATGCAATTTTATGAGATGAAATAGCGGGAACTTGCAAAAACTGCAGTTGGATGAAAAAGAGAAAAAAAGTGATTCCCCCAACACCCTGTTCTCACTAGGCAACTACCTTAATGTAAAGAGTAATTTCTTATTACTTCCTATGAAAAGCAAGCATACTACATCACAGAAAGTGCTGGGAATATTTAAGAAAATTGGTGTCCTTAAAGGTTGGATTTTTCCTCATTTTTTTAATTAAGGCATTAAGATCAATTTCCAAAAGATTTTTTTTATTCTTCTTTTTAGTCAACTTTAGCATGGGTGTGTTCACTTATGCTACGCACTGTAGCTATATTTGGGGGACAGTATAGTCCTCAGAATTTAGAAAAATTTTAAGTTTTTTTTTCTACTAACAGTTTTTACTTTTGCTGTTAGTAGAAATGACACACTTTCCCTTTAAAAAACAAAATCTGTGGTATGTCCTAATTTAAATAGCTGTGGGTGTGTGTGCACGCAGTCATGAAGGTGTATGTTGATTCCTTCATTTGATGTCTAGAGGACACAAGAGGCTGTGCTGTGCCATTGCATTATTCATCCACCCTTTCTCTCTCTTTCTTTTCTCTCCATTCACTGCTCATCTGGCTTTGGGAGAGTTTACTAAAAGGATTAGACAGAAAGATTCACCCTCTACTGATAGAATATCATTAAACATCTACCATTGGAAATGTGTGTTTGTGTGGATCTCGATCACACACACACACACACACGGTTCAAATTCAAATATATGCCCCAAATATGATTGGCAGTGACACACAGAGGCTGTCTGATCTCTCTGAATGACATATTCTCTACATCTATGTCGTTCTTCCATGACATGTCATATTTTTGAGATGTACTCCTATGGTAATCGGAACAGCAGCACAGTAAAAAACTTAATGTACTGTCACTTCACACTGATGTGGGTGGCTTGTTACAGAAGCAGGAAAGGCTCTTATAACACCACTTATTCTGTTGTCTGAAAGGTTAACATGAAGACACAGCAATCAGCCTGTCCTTCAGTCAACACACACACACACTCACACAAAGTCGCAATCTGTGAGTCGCAGGGTCGAAACATGTCAGGGTGCCACTGTGGTCTGTCTGCCATCTTGTTAGTGTCTCTTGGTACTGATTGTCCAGTAGCGGTGTGAATGAGAGAGAGAGCGAGAGAGAGAGAGGGGAGTAGGTTAGTTGTTAGAGCATTCTGGGAGCACAAAGTGTCTCTCATTCTGTTTTGTAATTGTTACGAGCTTTTTAGTTCTACCAAAATGCCAGCGAGCTTTTTAGTTCTACCAAAATGCCAGCTTTTGCTTGCATCTTGGTACAGTTTGTGTCTATTGGTTTACCCAGATGAAATTTTATTGCTCAGTGGATTTTTTTTTTTTTTTCAAAACTTGGGAAATTTAAAAGGACTTTTTTTTTTTTTTTTTTAAGTGACCCAAAAATGAAAACCCCATAATTTACTCACCCTCAAGTCGTTCCAAACCTGTATGACTTAACTTTTTTTCTTTCTAATGACATTTGAGAGCAACAGTGGGGGGCATGTTGTTTTTGGAAGAGCACGATGGTAAGTAAAGACAACATTTTCTTACACTATAAAAATGGAGGGGCCGTGGCCCCACTGTGTCTTTGAGAAACAATTGCGATATGAAAGATGTCTCATTTGTGATGTATTTTTTCCATGAATAGATGTCGTGTCTTATATAAAGCAGTCCATATCTCTCTCTCTTTGTTATTCGTGTCTTTGTCTTAATCTTTCTTTTTTTAGTCCTGGCTCAGTGGAGGTTGTCCTGCTTCATTTCCCTATTTCCACTCTGGCCTGGTTCACAAACGTATTTATAGATGTCTCCTCAGGCCCCTGGCAACACACACGTGTTCCCCTGGTTTTTGTCTTAGATGCACCATCTCCTGATCCTGTAACGTGTATAGCAGGGTTGGATCTGTTTTTGTCTTGCCATGACACCGTTAATGTACTACGCATCAGATCAGATGTTTGTACGCTTTCAGTTGTTTTGTGCTAGTGATGTTGTATCATACTGTAGTGTTATATAAGAGCCCCGACAGGTGCAGCCAAGTTTCTTATATTAGAGTGAGAAAGAGCGAGAGAGGATATCATGCTGTGCACAGAAAAGTGCGATAAATGCCAAACATTCTCTGATAGAACACAAGGTAATTATGAAAGCGCAGAGAGGATGCACTCTACGGGGTGCAGGGGTGTGTTTCCTCCAACATCAAGAGCAGGTTATGTGGACAGGTTTTTTTGTTGTCTGTGTAAAACATTGTCCCTACACTACATTTCAAAAGTTTGATATTTTTTGTTTTGTTTATTAAATTAATAGTTTTATTCAGCAAGGATGCATTTAATTGATCAAAAGTGACATTTGTAATGTTACAAAGGATTTCAAATAAATTCTGCTCTTCAGAACTTTCAGAAACATGTACCATGGTTTCCTCAAAAAATATTAAGCTGCACACCTGTTTTCAACATTGATAATAAAAAAAAGTCACCAAATATTAGAATGATTTCTGAAGGATCATGTGACCTGATGACTGGGATAATGACTGCTGGAAATTCAGCTTTGCTATCACAGGAATAAATAACATTTAAAAAACATATTCAAATAGAAAACAGTAATGTTAAATAGTAATAATATTTAAATAAATGCAGCATTGGTGAGCATAAAATCTTAAATATATATAAAAAAATCTTACCAACCCGGGGCCCCAATTTTTTTTAATGGTAATGTATAACCTTTCAAGACAGTCCTACCATGATCTCTGAGATTATTAAATAATATATGCGTCAGTAGAAGACATAAGTTCCTTTCCAAAAAAAAAAAAATTATTAAAGTACCCCTGTAGTCAATCATTTTATCCCTTAAAACTCATCTTTGATCACCAAAATTACATATTTAAACGTTTTTTTTCCCTTGAAAAAAAATTCTTCATGCCTAAAATGCTTGAATGTAACTCTACACACTTGCCTCATTTAGTATACGCGGTTCTATGAATATGCAAATTAGCCCCGCCTCCATTCACTCACACCAGCTCAGAGATCCACTTGTTGACGTGATTGGTTAAAAGGTAGTTTGTGTCGTCAGAAACAACAGTGATTTCAAACCTCGTTTTTGAGACTCTCTTTGTTTCACTGCAGTTTTAAGGAGAAAATACTCAGCAATGGTGTTGACTTATGAATTTGCACATGGCTTGTCTTAAAGCATATTAAAACATTACATAGAAATATAAACAACATTAAAAGCTGGATTTTCACCACAGGTGGACTTTAAATCAACCAATCAGAAAAGTTGTTGTTAAAATATAAACCGTAACCACACCAAAAGCAGCAAACTCCTAAGAGGCATTAGCCAATTATGTAACCAAATGTGAAAATATATTGCATTTTATACTAATATAAATCTACAGTAAAACCAAAGTGGAGATGTGGTTCATGATCTCAGTGCTGGTAGAACTTTTCATTGGCCTGGTTTCCATTACAGATTTGCTCCAAACTTTTGCAATATTTTCTAAATGTCGATAAAAAGACTATTGCGAAATGACTGCATAACTATTTCTCTCGCACGATAAGTCATTCCAAAAATCATGGCAATGGATGGATTAAGTTTAACACAGACACCCCACTAGCCATTATTTTTAAATCGAAGGATACGTAGACTTGTTATCCAAGCATTAATGGCAAGGAAAGCCCCTTATACTTGGGAGCGGCCACATATGAGGTGTTTCTTCCTCCTATATGCTTCGAGGTCTTGATAAATTGTGGCATTTCTTTGTTGTTTAGAATCCAGTATTCATGTAAGTCTTTTATGAGTTTAATAAAGAGCTTTGACGTATGCCAGGTGACCTGTAAATGCGAAAAAAAACTGTTTCCATTGCAGTTTTGCGAAATAATCCTTTTTCGAGTTGTCTGAAACACCACCTCATATGAGCGTAAAACCTTTTTTGCGATATATGGGAGTTTTTGCGAAATTGACGTGTTTCCATTGGACGTATTTTCAATTCACAATTTCAATTTGCGCAATTTGAAGGGTAATGGAAACGCAGATATTAAAGACTTTTTCTCTATGGAGGAAATTAATGGGAAAAATACTTTGGGAACTTAGGCCACTGAAAAAGTGGGCGGTGAATGTTGCACTTTATTGTACATTTAAAAACAACATATCTTCAGATTGGATGTGAGTGTCACGCTGGTTCAAGTTCAGCCTGGACACACAATTTGCCTTTTTGCTGAAAACGTGTCACATTGCGCCTTGTCACATTAGGACACCATGTTAGCAAATCATTTATGTCAGAGCTGTGTGACCCAGAAGTTAGCTTGGCCACATTGAGGCCGGCACCCGTGCGGGTGACGCAAATTTGAATCCTGTTTAAAACTTAAACAATTGTGTATGTGTAACGATATGAATTTCTTTACTGAGAATTATTTGTGTCTAAGGGCATGCCGGGAAGCCAGAGGGCACTTTATTCCTCTTCCACTCTTTAAATGAATGACTGCAAGCAAATAGATATCCCAGGGACTATCTGTCTCTCTCACTCTCACTTTTATTTTCTATTGCTGGTCTTATATTTTTCACTCTTTCATTCTTTCACACCTTATTCCCCCATTCTGCTTTTCCATTTTTTTGAGGGAGAGAGAGAAATGAGAGAGAACATAAATAATGAAACGGGTTGAAGGGTAGATTCGGTTATCTGGGCAGACAACCCAGCCCCTCAGGATTTGAAGCACACATGCATGAACTGAAAAACACACTCACACACACACACACACACACACACACACACACACACACACACACACACACACACACACACACACACACACACACACACACACACACACACACACACACACACACTAGCTCACAGAAACATAGACCATGAAAAAGAGAGATGGACAGTTGATGTTGATCATGAGTACAGTATGTACGACAGCAGAATGAATTTCAAGATACTAAATGTCTTTTGAAAATGTAATTTTCTGTGAAGGAGATACTGTAGAACTGTATGTATCTCTGAATAAAAACAGTAAAAGTCAATAGAAAGCTCCCACAGGGATGGAAAAACAAACATGTGTGACTGCATTGAAATCATCTTTAATGTATTAGATGTATCATGGAAAAACTCAGATGCCATAAACCAATAAGAGCCTGAAACCACCGTAACCATAAAAGTTAAACCATAAAAACTGACCAGCTAAGAGTGAGACCGATGAGCAAGACTGAGCAAGCTAACTGAACAAGGCAACCGACTCTTTTCTGCTTCTAGACAGCATCTGTTGGGGCGCTAACTGTTGTTTGTCCTGGCTGATGTTCAAGTCACTTCTAATTGTATCATTGATCTTCAGTTGTTAGTGTTGGAAGAGATGTTCATCGGATCTTCAGCTGCCCATGGCTGATGTCAATGAATATAATCAATCATATTCTGTCACATAGAATAAGCCAGGTGTCAACTGTGCATCGGTGTGCAAGTGCTTCAGTTGAGCTGTGCTTTTACATGAGTCATATGAGTATAGTTTTGAATGTGACTTATAGTATGATGACTCAAGTAGGTGTTTTGGTGCTGCTGGTGAATTGGTAGAACTGAAGGGCAAGGTAGTTGTGGTGATGCTAGTTTACCATGGTAGTTTGATTAATCAAATTAAGTAGCCTACTGTATATTCATGCACTCATAATCACCCTTATAAAAGTTTGTTATGCTGCTTAATATTTTTGATTTTGCTTATTTTATATTGATAAATTATAAAGTTCAAAAGAAAAACTTATTTGAAAAATAAATATTTTGTAACATTGTAAATGTCTTTACTGTCAATAAATGTAATGCAGCATTGCTGAACAGAAATATACATTTCAACCACACACACACAAAAAAAAAATCATAAAATGGCTTACACAGTGAACACAAGTTCACCTGTGCATTTGCATCATTTTGAGCAGATGCAGGTTGCAATGTTGCATTTTTGAAAAATCTTGTTGGTACGTTCAACACTGTTAGGGGACTAACCAGCACACCACCATTCCATGAGGACCAGTAATGCTGGTCTTTTCTGCAGGGCTGGAGGATTTGATCTTACTTACAGCTAAAATTGGGCTTTGGGGGAGTTGAGGAGCTCAAACACTGTTCCTTTACAGCTTTATAACTTTTCAGATACAGACACACACAAAATGAGCATGCAACATATTTATAGCATTTACTCAATCACCTGCAAAAACACGCCAGACTAATACAAACAACCCTTTTACACACACACACACACACACACACATACAGAGGGAGAGAGAGAGATACCCTTCTTTCCATCTCTGCTAGGACCGTTTTTGAAAAGCTTTATGCAAAAACAAGTATCGTCTCTACTCTCTATCAATAAAGTCTGATATGATTCATTAATCAGACTGAATAAGGGGTGGCTCTAAATCTTACTTCCATTACTGATCTGAGGCCAGACGACCATCAGTGCTGCTGTATAATTACAGGAAAGAGCTGCTGCATCCTTTTACTGTTCAATGACGCCATTAGACTTAAAAAGTGCTTTCATTAATTTTCAGCGTCCACTGGCCAAACTAACTTGCGCCGCATCGCTAAATCAGCAGTAATACCTCCTATTAAACTTCTGAGTCTAATGTGGATGTTCAGGGGGATTGTTTAAAAATTGGATTATTTGAACAGATTTGTGGAATATGAGGATTTCATGAGTTGGGCAAATGATGAAGTCTAGAGTCATGAGTATATCAGCAGTTGTTTTGTGGTGAAGATATTACAACAACAGGAGGAACATTGCCATTTCTTTTATAGCTCTCTGTTCCTTTAGCATCCTTGTAACTGCTAATAAAGTGCTATCTTTAGCTAACTCTATTATCTTGAGTTGGTGTAGCCTTACAATAGCTGCAGTGATGTTTATGGGTATAATGAACATTTTGGTATTAAATTGGATCCTTCCGGTGTGCTGTAAAGGGGGAAATAGGAATAGTGTGATACAGAGATGTTATCCGTTTAAAGGGATAGTTCACCCAAAAAATGAATTTCTGTCTTCTGCTGAACAGAAAAGAAGATATTTTGAATTATATGGTTAACCAAAGTTGATGGGCCCCATTGACTTCCATAGTATGGGAAAATAATACTATGGAAGTCAATGGGGCCCATTAACTATTCATACAGGTTTGGAACAACTTGAGGGTGAGTAAATTATGGCAGAATTTTCATTTTTGGGTGAACTATCCCTTTAAGTTATGGTTCTCTATGCATTTTATGTCCCTTTGTTAAGCTCCTCCCACCTAAGTGCTGCTAACTCAACAGGAATGAACTGGAAAACAGTGAGTAAAATGAGCTCAGAAAGTGGCTAAAATTTATTTCATCATCATTCCTACATTTGGAATGTATCATGACATTGTAAAGCATTTTTCTTCCCTTTCACTGTAAAGAAATTGATAAATTATGCTATATTAAAAACTGAAGAGACTACAAAACCGAAACAAATTCTTATCACAGTCATTTGACTGAAATAGAAATTGAAATAGAAAAGGCTCATTTGAAAGCGATTATAAGTGATAAAATCAGTTTAAATCAGAAAGTATCACGTACGCGCACAGTCGAACTCCCAGCCTTGCAAACTTCTTACTACTTTTGACGCATGCGCAGTTTTGAGCAATCTCTCGCCACGAGTTACAACCCTCTTAAATATCTTTGTATTCTTGCTAGAGTTGTACATATGAGGGTACTTTCTAACCTTTTCGCACGATCTCTCGTCTATGTAGGCCTCCATGTTCGCTGTAGCTCGCATGCGTTCCGTTCTGTTCTGTTTATGCGGTTTTTTTTCAACTACCTTGTGAATCGACACCCTCAGGGCACGGTTACTACCTTGTGGATACACTAATTACTGCAAAAAAATTAAATGTGCATGTGCGACCGGTTACAAAAGTCTGGCGTTGTGCGTACAGGCACGCATACTCGCTGATTCGCTGATTCTCGCGTACGTGTAAAAAGTGAAGTATACTTTGGCCTTAAGTGAACACAAATGTTTCTACAACATACCCAATATGGCACTGTGAAATGTGCAGTTGCTATCAACACTACAACCTGAATCAGTATGTAGGCCTACATGAGTCGGCATTAATTATTAAAATGAATTTACCTTGAAGCAAATGTAGGTGCTGTTACTGATGCTCTGCATGTTCATTAAGGAATGAAGGCTGAGACTAAGTGTAATACAGTGTGTGCTTATCAAGAAATTTAAATCTTTTAAATCTTAAATGTTGTACCAATTTTTTTAATAAAATTACATTTAAAACTATACACAGATCTTGCATAGACTTACCAGTGTTATTTTAGTATTATTTGTATACTATTGTAGTATTTCTTAAATACTTTGAATTAGCTTTTATTTTTATATATTTGTTATTTTAATGTTAGTTTGTTTTTAGAATTTTTATGTGCTTTTGTCATGTTTATAATTGTTTTATATTTTTTTTGTTCAAATTTTTTTTTTAGGAATTTTAGTACTTCAACATTTCAAATTTTCATTTAAGTTTTTTTAAGTTAGAGTTTTTCATCTAATATAATTTTATTTTATGCCTTTATTTAGATTACCAGGTTTGTCAACAATGAGAATTACATTAGAAATAAACAGAGCAATTCCATAAGGGTTAGGGTCCTCACACCATTGGTGCTCTGGCCCTAATTAGCAAAAGCTTGTCTGAGAAATCTTTGGATTGCAACCATAGCCAAGGTATGATTGATCAGTTATGGTAAGCATCTTTTCTATGAACAGTAACTTTTAGGGTTGAACTAAACCAAGAGGTCGTGATAAGATTCTGTATTGAAATTAAAGGTAAGGTGTGGAGGAAATTGGGATTAGAGTTGGATACATTTTGGGTTTTCTTAAAGGATTAGGATTAAAGTTAGATTTAAGGTTTGGGGGTGGTTTGGAATTGACTCAGTGAAATATTAAAGTTCAGGGTTAGGGTGAAAGATGAGGCTGGGAATGAGGAAACGGTTAGGATTGAGGATAGAGCTTAAATAATGGGTTTAGGTTGAGGACAGATTTAAGGTTAGGGTGTTCATTGTGTCATTGTCACCCTGGGGATGGTGTAACACAAAAAGAGCAACACTCCGAGAGTGAGAGACTGTGTTTGTTGTGCGTGTGTAGGCAGCTCTGCTCCTTTTATAACTCATTCCCTGCAGGGTGTGGCCAGGACAGGCAAGGACAGCCACCCGCCACACACACATACACACACACACACACTGTGCTCCGGGTCTTGTGTCTGTGGGATCTGAATATTGTCATGATGGGTTGAGACCTTCAGTCACTCAAACTGCTCTGAGTCAAAAAGCATACAATGACATAGATGCCCCCCCCCCCTCCTCTCTCTCTCTCTCTCTCTCTCTCCTTGCTTCATCTCTATCTCGTTCTCTCTTTCTCTTTTTGCTGAGGGCAGGTTGTCCAGTCCACTAAGAGGACAGAGACACTGATAAGTGTGTGTATCTGTGTGTGTCCTTCCCGATGGTTCCTGTAGTCTGAGGTCTATGTCCAGTTCTGTCAGCTGAGGCTCAGACCAGCTTTAGTCTGTTTAGGCTTTAGACTTGAACTGCAAGTGAAATGTGACTTTACCTTTGATGCAATAACTAAAGATCAAAGGGAAAATCTTGTAATTTTGCTTTTTACTTTTAAACAAAAATATGATCAAAAATATAATCACTAATTTGTTGTCTTGTTTTATGTATCTTGTTTTATGTATTAAAGCTTTTTTATGCATAGGGATGCACAATATATTGGTACGATATTAGTTATTGGCAGAGAAATAATACTTTTCTTTTATTTAGCCACATTGGATATATCAGCTGATATTGGATATTTAATTGTGCATGCTCATTTCCCCTTTACATTTAGATTAATATTGCCATCATCTTATGGTGTCATAGTGTTTGGTTTTTAATGTATTATGACAAAATTGTATAGAATTTTAATATTGATAATAAAGTTAATATTGTATAAAAGCATCTGCTAAAGTAAATATAACACATCATATAATATAAGATGTACGTGCATTACCACTTTCATAAAACATGCTGAGTTTATGATGTCATAACACAAGAACAGTTATATAGAATTATGTGTATAGTTAAAAGCCACATCACACCATTTGTAGTGGACTCTCTTTCATAGTGGTCGATCGATATTTCGCCAAGGCCCTTATTTCGGCCGGTATTTGGCTTTTTTTTTTTTATATATCGAATAATACATTATTAGATAGACGTGTTAAACAAAGAAACGACATAGGAAAAAGTATTATAGGGTTTACTTTTATATTAATAGCAATAAAAAGACAAACACTATAATACATTCTCATTTATCGTCAGCATTCAGCAAATATGCATTTGTATCATTTAAACAAATATTTGAATTTCTAATAAACATTACATTTTTCAAACCTCGCAGACTTTGTCGAATCTAGCTGTGAGATGTTCTGAAGTGCGCATTTGTACTCTTTCATCAGACAATTAAAATCTTAATACATGCTCCTGGTGTTGTTGTGCAAGATTATTCAGGGCATATTTAATAAATAAATAAAAATACTTATAATAAAATCAAATCCCACCCTGCAATATTTTCCCATTCCACTCGGAAATACTCAGAAATTGCCGAAGAAAATCCATTGAGAATGCCATTTTGTCTTTAAAATGTCACACGAATGTTGCTGCTTTTCAAATTTAAGCACATTTTCCCATCTGTGGTTACTGAAGTTGACTCAGTCATCAGTCCTTCCATCATTCCTTCCTTTCTGTCTCTCCTTCCTTCTCGAGTGAGAAAACAGCAAACGGATTTACAGCTCCCACAGTAATGAGTGTGAACTGCAGTAAGAGCAGGCCACAGCAGGGGGGAACAGGGGGAGAAGAAAAGAAACTAGTAGGAGTGAGCGGATAAAGAAAGAGAGAAGGAAAATTAGCATATCCATCTTTCGTTTTGGGTTATTAGTGCTGCTACTGTTAGTGGATTTAATGGCTTTGAGTCTGAATGTAAAAGACTCCTGCTGTCCAGACGAACAGCCCTGGTTCTATCCAGAAGGGTCAAGCTAGTCAAGCTGTTTTTGAACATTAGTTAGGTTATCCAGCTCAATTACGTCTCTACCGGTTTAGTCAAGGTGTTCTACTAGCTCTAACTGGACAGAGATAGTTTACAAGGTCAAATTTTGGAAAATAGTTAGGCTGGAATACACCCCCTGATTTTAAAGTCTGGACTAGTCAGTGCTAGTTGTTGAAAGTCAGAGCCATCCTAATTTTGAACAGTCAAAGTTGACAGATTTCGGAGTAAATTGCATAGTGGGCACAGTTTTTTAGCTTCAGTCCATGATTCTATCCAGTTGTCGGTTGCCAGCTGACTTTAGAACACACATTGTTTTAATCTGCCTCGCGTCTCCTAGCAGCAAGGTTCATGTTTCTTTGTGAGTTTGTTCTGTTCGCAATGACTTGTAGTCTGGTAGTGTGTGATGCTCAGTTGGCTAGTGTATTATGCCTAGTGTTTTGAAAATCTGTTCAGATTTATAAAGTAGTTTAGTGTATTCCTGCCTTTAGTCAAGGTGGTTTAATTGACTATAATTAGGTTAACCAAGATGGTCTTCTAATTAAGCCATCTGCTATTCTAGCTGATCAATCAACCAAACCCCTTTGGACCAGACAGACCAGCTCCAAACCTCAAGAAACCATGTAAAACATACCTGGATTTTCCACCTCAACATTTTTCGGATCAGCGGTCAAGGTCATTGCAGTGTTTTTGGATGGAGAATGGGTCTTTCTGGATCTCCTGATGATATTTGGCTTCTCTTTGCACTATTTGGATGCCGTTTCACAGAGAAAATGGCGAGGGAGGGCTCGTTAAATGAAAAACAAGAGAGACTGCAGGTGACGCTGAGGGAGGTGAGCAAGATTGACGTAAATTGCCAGCATTTGAATCGTTGTTGTCATATTCCAGCACGTTCTCTTCTAATAACCGCTCCCGGTGTGTGTGCGAGCGAGTGTGATCTTTTGGAGTGCGTCACTGCAGCTCTCTGCAATGATGTTACCCAAGGCACAACTCACGTCCCAGAATCCTCTGGTGTTCTGCTTAAGCAACTGTCTTTTCCAAGCCCTTACACACACACACACACACACATATATATATATATGTACAGACATATCAGTCTTTGTGAAATTCCCCTGTTTCTCTCTCTTGTATTCTAAAGCCAATTAAACCGCAGAAGAGCTGTAACCCACTCCACTGAACTCATCCCATAATAATTGATCAGTATCTTTTAAAAATTTAGTCTCTTATTATTTAACTGTGTGTCAAACAAGCTCTTGACAAAAGACTTGTCCCGGAACTCTGACTACCGCAAAAGATGTTCATTCGTGCCAACTGAATTGGTTTATTGGTTAAGCCGGCCTTAAAGGGATAGTTCACCCAAAAATGAAAATTAAGTCATTAATTACTAGGGGTGTAACAATACATCGATATGGATCGATGTATCGATCAAACGTCTAACGATACGATGCATCGATACCACACATAAAATATCGATGTACGGTACCTTTATTTTGACACACTCCACATCCTCACGTAACTTTTCTCTGCTGAAATAGACGCCTGACAAGATTGACTGAACCCTTTGTCACAAAAGCCGGTATTTTCCACTGTCATCGCAAGTTCATGTTTTACAGTAGAAACAACAAGCCCCGAAAAGTCTGTTTTAGCAAATCAGTGCGCAGTATTCAGGTCAGGTGACAAGGCTGCTTGTCACTTTGAAAATACGCGCTAGCTGTGAGGAGTTTCGTCAAGCTGACTAAAAGTGATCGAGGATGGATTTCAGCGAACTTGATGAACCCGTGTTATTCGGGGCGTAAAAGTAAAATAAAAGCTGAAACTTTGTCACGGAATCTTGCTAAAACAGCACGTTTAGTGGTGAGTGAACAGCTCTCTGTATTTTGTGTACGTTAATCACAACAACAAAGTTTGACAGGCGTCTATATCAGCTGAGGAGATTAGCGTTACAAAGATTAACCAAGTGTTTTATTATGTATCATAGCAAATACTTGGCTTTGTTTAACTCTGAAACATGAAATGTGGAGTTATCTGCTTTTGCCACACAATATATATATATATATTATATATACATATACATCCTTTCAATGAACTTTAATATAACAGAAGAGTTCATTTGCAAAAACAGATAACTGCGTTCTTGTTCATTTTCATATAGGCTATCATGTTTTTTTTTTAACTTGTAAATGTCCCAATTGGGAGAGGGTGTGCAATTTTCAAAGAGTTTAATTAAACTTTCATTTTATATATATTTGGATGTATTGTGAGTTAATAAACGTAACCGGTTGTGTACACTTAGCACATAATATCTAAATATCGATTAATCGATCGATATAGCCCTGAATCGAATCGAATCGTAGAATTTTTTTGTGGTATCGGCAAATTTCGTATCGCTGGCTGAGAGAATCGATATCGTATCGTATCGTGATTAACTGTCCGATTTACACCCCTATTAATTACTCACCCTCATGTTGTTCCAACCCTGTAAGACCTTCGTTCATCTTCGGAACACAAATTAAGATATTTTTGATTAAATCTGAGAGGTGGATCACTCCTCCATAGGCTTCCTAAGGGAGTGAAACTTGACGGCCCAGAAAGTCATTGAAGAAAATTTTTAAATATTCCATGTGACTACAGTGGCTCAACTATAAGTTTATCAAGCGACGAGAATACTTTTTGTGCGGAAAAAACAACAAAAATAACGACTTTATTCGACTATTCCTTTTCTTCCTTGTGGGCCTGAGACGTGAGTTCAAGAGATTTCAATTTTCAAGTTTCACTCCCTTAGGAAGCCTATGTAGCAGTGATCCATCTCTCAAATTTAATAAAAAATATCTTCATTTGTGTTCCGAAGATGAACGAAGGTCTTACGGGGTTGGAACAACATGAGGGTGAGTAATTAATGACTTAATTTTCATTTTTGGGTGAACTATCCCTTTAATTATACTAGGCTTGGTTAGTCTGTCGGACTGACTCAGATCAGTTAAACGCCCCCTCTATGGCGCCACACATAAAAATGATATGACATGTGACGCTCTGACATGACGCACAGTATACGGACAGCATTTAGCGGGTTGAGTTGTTCAGTGAGAGACTTGAGTTCATTGATAAAACATGCCTATATTTATTTTTGCACCATTATTTCTGCTTTGCTCTATGACACACACATGCGCCTCATCCGTCTGTCTCCAGAAGCAAAGCGTTCTGGTGGGTGGGCAGAGAGGCCGATCGCTGCCGTCGAAATGATGTCTAATTGACAGGAAGTCAGAATGTGTAAGATTGCTGTTGTCCGTTCTGTTGGGCTTATTTTGGCAGGCGGTGAGATGAGCAGCTTGGCTCTATTCAAAGGGGTCCTGGGAGAAGGACGTTTTAAGGTGGTCAAGCTGTGTTTTTAAACATTATGGTTAAGCAAGTTAGCCAATTCATGCATGTCTCCATCAGTTTACCTCAGCAAAATTTTGCTGGCAAAAAAAATAGTGTAGTTATGCATGAATCACAGCTCATCGCAGCTTTCAAACCAGGCAGCTTTCTGTTGCTCAACTCGCAAATTAAAATTTTAAAAAAAATTAATTCATAAATTAAATTAAACTACTTGAATTTGGGAACAACTTTTGTTTTGTAGTCACTGATAAATTAAAGCCAAATGTTTGTTTGATCGTTTTTTCCTACAATAACTTTAAAAGGTTGTACTTGATGAATGCTGGTATTGCTCTGATCAATCAACTAAACCAGCTTAGACTAGCTGGAAATTAAAGCCTACTGCCATCAGAAGCTGGTTTTATCTGGATTTTTTTCATGGAACTCAAACTTCAACACTTCAGAGAGCAGTAAAGCAGGTCTCAGATCAGCAGTCAAGGTCGTAACCGTGTTTTGAATAAAAAACAAAGCAATTTACGTAGAAAAAAGGTTTGATTGTAATGGACAAAAGCCCCTGTAGATTGTACGTTAGAGTGTCACAAACATGCACACACACACACTTATCGTACATGTCATCATAAATGCCATGGTCGTTATGGTGAAGCTTTGATGTGCGCATCACGTTTGCACTCTTTTATGTCTTCCTTCTCTTTTCATTTAATCGGCTGTGGTTCTTTTCCAGTCATTCTCTCTCTCTCTCTCTCTCTCTCTCTCTCTCTCTCTCTCTCTCTCTCTCTCTCTCTCTCTCTCTCTCTCTCTCTCTCTCTCTCTCTCTCTCTCTCTCTCTCTCTCTCTCTCTCTCTCTCTCTCTCTCTCTCTCTCTCTCTCTCTCTCTCTCTCTCTCTCTCTCTCTCTCTCTCTCCTGCCTGTAACAATCCTCTCACACTATAAGAAAGAATATTGGTGTGACATGAAAGTCACTAAGAAATCTACACCAGAAATGAACTTGTTTGTTTCTGCGTGCAAGTCTGGCACTTCGAATAGGTATAAAATAAAAATAGGGCCAGAAACTCTAAAAAATGAGTACCGAAGTACATCTGATTGTAAATCTACTGACTCTCAACATAAAAACATTTGACAGTTAAAAAAAACATATCATGCGTGTGCGCACACTTCCATATGATTTGCATATACTGTCACACATACAGCACTCAGCTTAAATTGCCATCTAATCATCCCTGTGAAGTGTCCATTCACTCAGTTTGAACAAAAGGAAATGAAAAATATCTTTCTCTCCTGTTGCTGAGTTATGAATCATATCCTCTCTGCTCCCTGATATTCGTTAATCCTCCAGTCTTAAGGCCAGCCGGCACCACAAATTCTACATGTCAGACCGTATTTTGCCTTTAGAAGGTCAATAAAACTTTGTTTACTTGTTAGTTGGTTTTCTTGTTCTAAAGAAATGAAGCAAAAAAAAAAACAAAAAATACAGCTTTTTTTTGTATGCCTAAATGAGAAACACGTATACATCTGTACATTAATTTGATGTTCATCACTAATTGTTGCCATGTTACCTGATTTGTATAATTATTTTAATGAATTGGGTGCTAAAACAATATAGACACTGTGTACAAATTAATTTTTAGTAATACATTTTTAGCGTTTATTTAGTTATTTAAGTGCCAGGGAAAGGACATTGACAATCAAATCCTTTTAATTGTTATTCAGTAACATCCCTCTGTGCAGAAAGATTTATTTGATAAATAAATTCTGTTGATGCATTCATTAGATTTGTGTTTCAGGGACTGATTACATTTGTGCTGGTAGCTGAATTAGCCGTTGCTCTGGTTTCATGGAAAAGAGTCTGGGACATTCTGAGAGGGAATGGAAAATGTTGGAATCCCCCAGGAATGCCCAGACATCCCCTAAACACACACACACATACAGTTCTCACAGTTTCTTTTAGTACGGCAGTAAAAAAAAAACTAAAAAAAACATGTTGTCCGTTTTTGTGTTGTGAATTTAGTGTTAATCCAAAGATTATTGCGGAGCAGCAAACCAACTCTCATCACCATTATTGGTATACACTGAAATTACAGAATGTTTTAAGATTACTAACCATGATTAATCTCTCTCTCTCTGTCTCGCTCTGCGTCTCTCTGTCTCTTGTTGGCACAGCTTCTTGTTTTGAATAGCTACGTAAACTTCAACATTTTTTCCATGACTTCAGTCCTTTTTGTGTACAACACACACACACACACACCCAGAGTGCATGAGTTGAAATAATGGGGCAATGTCACCCGAGCAACAAGACCCCCAGAGCCAATGTGTGTGTCCGTCCTCTGCCCAGTGTTTTTGTCTTATGAAACAAGGGATCCAGTGTCATTGCAATATATATATATATATATATATATATATATATATATATATATATATATAAACGAACTAAGGAAAAAATTACAAAAATATCTGCAATTATTTGATTGAAAATGCAGTAAAACTGTCCTATTGTGAAGTAATGTTTCTAGGTTCTGTTTCTGTTTCTACTGTTTAAAATGTCATTTATTCCTGCGATGGCGTTCTAATATGCTGATTTGGTGCTCAAGAAACATTTCGTATTATTTTCAATGTTGAAAACACTTGTGCTGGTTAATATTTTTTTGTGGAACCAATAATACATTTTTAAAAAAAATGTTTTTAACATTCTTTTGTAACATCTTTACTATCACTTTTGATCAATTCAATGCGACCTTGCTGAATAAAAAAAGCATAGTGACCCCAAACTTTTGAATGGTAGTTATATATTGTTTCTTAACCCTCTGGGGGCCAAGGTGTTTTTGGGGTCCTTGAGATGTTTTGACATGCTCTGACATTTGTGCTTTTTTCAGTTGCTTATAAACATATTAATGGCACAGGTGAAATTACACTCTATTTAGCATAAACAGGACTACCATAATGTGTGAGCAACATGTATGTACATGTTTGTATTTTTGAGAGAATATTGTTTATGCGTGGTTATTGAAAAAACTAAAAAATAAAGTTTTTGAAATAAGGACACAAAAAACATACTAAATATGAGTCCGCAAGACTTTTGACTAATGTACGTTGTCGCCTAGAGTTTTTGCTTCAAAATGATCTGAAAATCATCCGTCCTAATCATTCACATAAAACAATAGATTGTTTTAAATTGTGAAAAACATTTTTTTGTTTGCCAAGGCAATATGCGGATGGGCGGAACGACCCAACCCCTATCATGAATAATTAAGTGGTTCTCAGACAGTGACCCTGCATAATAATGAGCCTTTCATTCAGGGGTGTCACACAAGAAAGAATGTAAGGACAATATATATATATATATATATATATATATATATATATATATATATATATATATATATATATATATATATATATTGTCATTGCATTCTTTCTTGTATATATATATAGCCTACATGTATGTATATATATATATATATATATATATATATATATATATATATATATATATATATATATACACACACACACACACACACACACACACACACACACATATATATATATACAAACAATCAAAATATAAATGAAAGCCAGAAGCACATTTTTAGTCTTACCTGGAAACAAATCCTGGTCAAATGCTATATGGGCCAGTCTACAGAATTGGTTCAAAGTTACAGTTGGAAACATCTTGAAAAGAAAATAGTCTTTTCCCATAAATGTCTTGTAAAGTATTATTTTTTAAAGTAGACCAATACAATAAAAATAAACCAGTCGCATTTCAAAGTCGCTCGCGAAATGACCGCCAGATGGCGCAAAGGGACATTTATCAAAACGTAAGTGGGGCTAATGTCAATTAACAGTAAGGATGAAATTCTACAAGTTATTGTAATTTACAAATAAGCCTACAACAAACATTTATTTTTAAACAAATATTTTTAAATATGCAACATGCACGTTTAAACAACAAACAATACAATCTGAACCAGCGCTTCCTGTATTGAGACATGCAGCGCGTTTCAGTTACGATCCTGGTTCCAGTGGCCTTAATACATTCACGGCTTTTTAAAATGTCACAAAGCGTTTTGAGATGGTTTTGAATGAAATATTGAAGTTTATAATTAGGGTATTTTGGCACACCACGCCGAGTGGCTATGCATTATTCTAAAATCTGGCTTTATTCTGGCATGTTGAATTAGAGTTTGACAAACGCGGCGGCGCGTTCATTTGGATTTATTTTTCTCATAACAGCTAAAAGAACTTACTGCGTAATTGTTGGTCATACAGAGATATCATCTTTTAATACTGTAAAAGGTCTACTTTTATTCATGTAGGCTAAAGTAGGCCTACAATCACAGGCTAACGACAAAACGTTTTCTCGCTCATTTGAGAAACAAACGTTTGGGCATTTCTCAGTGAGAAAATTCATAGCCGAGCGGTAGAACTTACGATTCGATCATCAAGATGACACGGGTTCAAATCCCGATCAAACATGGTCTACTGTAAATTTTATATTTATTAATGCAGAGAGATTTGTCTAGCTCTAAAACTCTGTTACACCATACAGTTTTTTGCTTATATTTATAAAATAAAATTACCATGCATTTCCATTTTACACTAAGGAACAATAGTATCCAACAGAACGACGTTGCATCTGTACCAATCGTACGAGGCTACCAATCGTAATTTCAAAAGCAGTTCTGTAAAAAAAGTAATTTTATATATATATAGCCTATATATATATTTTTTTTTTTATTGGGCCTATTATTATTATTATTTTGATTCCCTACAACCTAGAGTTTTTAAAAACATGGTTTTAAGTAAAGTGTGATTTGCCAGGGGGGACGGGGATTTCCTTCTGGTCTAAACATCCCTGCTTCTGCTGAATTATTTGAATCCCCACACCCCTCCCTCCACAGTAATCAATGCTATAGGCTACTTCACCAATATACCATATCAAATATAAAATAGAGATATGCAACAAGCACGTTTAAACAACGACAAACAATAAAATCAAAACCAGCGTTTCAGTTGTTCATTAGTTCAAGTGGCCTTAATGCATGCACGGCTTTTCAAAATTTCACAAAGCGTTTTGAGATTATTTTGAATGAAATATTGAAGTTTATAATTAAGTGTTTTGGCAGACCACGCCGAGTGGCCCTATGCATTTTTCTAAAGTCGGGTTTTATTCGAACTTTTGCTAACGACAAACGTTTATCTGTCGTCTCTGTCTCCAGGAACTGCGCGTCACAAAAATGAACCGAAAGCCACTTCAGCTCAGTCACTATAAGAAATCGGCTCTGTCTAAAGCCTTTAAATGTCTAAATATTCAGGCTAATAAATGTTATCTGATTATGTAATCCATATGAAAACGAGAGGTACAGCGGATGTACTCTAACATGTAGCCTGTAAGCGCTTCCCAATGAGTATTGTGATTATGAATTATTTTAACTACGTTTCACTTGTTGAATTCATCTGCTACCAGCTTTTAATCGCTCTGAATGAGCCGCGGTGCGGCGGCAGATTACGCATTAGAAAGAATAAACGAACACTTTTCAGAGTCTATGATTGTAGCGCCTCTTAGCGGTAAAAGGCAGCAAATACACCACACATTTTACCGCCGCGGTGGAACGGCTGATGTGGGCATTGTCATGGCTTGCCTCAACATTTGCGTTTGAATAGCGCGCGTCCTCCGTGGGCGTGTCAGATTAACGCGTAATGAAGTGTAATGAGCTGGGGGGGGGGGGGGGGGGGAATCTGACAGCACTCTCTTTTCATACAGATAACATAAACTGAGAATATTTGTTTTTTATATAAATTACTTCATTGAAAAGAAGAGAATTCAAGCTTCATAAAGAAAAATCTCTCGTGCCTGTATGACAAGTATTTGCAGAGTTAGAGTTAATTTTTCGGACGTGTTTCAGAATGGACTGCACTGACAGAGAGAAGGCAAAACTCGCATCATGTTTATTTTTCTTTATTTGACAAAAAGCACAAAACTTTGTTTTTATTGTGAGTATACAGAAAAATAATAGACAATTAACAGGATCGATTGATGTATAACACTTATATGTACGATCAAAATCAACAGAGTATTTTAAGTCTATTTTTCTGCAATGTGAAAAAAAAAAACGGCAAAACGCGCCGGCGCGTTTCTGGTCCCTAGAGGGTTAAAGGCACACTATGTAATTTTTCGCCTCTGGAGGTCGTTTATACAACAAAGGCGTAGCTTGATGACGCCTTGATTTCGTGGAATCATGGGAGGAGTTGTCTTCACCTCTACAGCCGGTGGAGAATACGACGAGACTCGAGCAGAAATCATATTCATGGATGACCGGTAATGTTCAAAAGATTTATTAACGTTGCAAAAGCCATTGGAGCGGAACGATGCCGCTGGAGTGATTGCTAATGAGAGACGAGCACGACACACAGCTCGAGAGCAGTGGAGCTTTTATTATACCGCAGACGCAACTTCCGCTTCTTCTGGCCATGCGTATGTGAGCTAACGCAGCGCTGTTTTATCATATTAGATACACTTGAGTGTGTTGAAAGTTGTTATAATGCTACTCTGTCCGTTTGGCTAAGATATGAGACACTTGTTGCACACTACAGTGAGCTAGATCAATATAGACCCCTTTTCAGTTGGTAAACATTGTGACGTTTTTCTGTGGGCGGAGCTTAGGTGGAGGCAGAACGATCCCTCTGGCTGCTTCACTAACGTTAGTTTGCAAGTTTTGTTAGCTTGTTTTTTAACAATGACTGGAGAAAATCCGATTTTATCTTAATGTGCAAGGTCACTCAGTGTCCAGGACCGCGATTTGTTATTTGCAAAAGTTAATTTTAACGGACGGAACCAGACGTAAAAAAAAAAAACGTTTTATGGCTGACCCGTACACGCTCACTCAATGCATGGACGATCTGACAGGATTAACGTTAATGCTACCTCGGTTGAGTTGTCTGACTTCTACACCTATCCGATAGAGAAACCGAGCTTAAAGAGAAACTGAGGGCATATAAATCTTTAGATGCCTATAACTATGTGCTGAATGGTCATGTACAAGACTTGTGTGGTACGATCCGCAGTTCTGCCTAGCCAGCGCCGAGAAGACGACAATGTATAGAGTGACATTACGGTGCAATGTTAATGATGTGAATATTTTCTAGAAATAAAAATTCCAGATACAGCATGTTCATTTTTCATTGATTCTTGCACCCAACAACACAACAAGCTGACATTTAATAATAATAATAATAATTTAAGCTCCTTATTATGTAGCCGAATCTGTGCTGGTTTGTATTGGCCGCCTCCAGTTGTCCGTTTGTTTTGCCTCCAGCTAGCGCCGTGACGTAACTGTGACGTCGGCGCAAAATGGGTCTATTAGGCATGGTAAATACTATTACTGTGTTGAGTTGTATAACAATGATTCTTTTTCTGTCGATGAATGTCTCCAAACATTTGCTCACCTGTCTAATAAAACACATAATATATTAAAGCGTCTTTGGAGTTTCCATGCATGGTTTCTACAAAATAAAACCGGAAATCGAGGGTAACGCAGGTATGATGTCATTGTTAGGCGACGCCGCGGTTAAAACTGCTTATTTCTCTAGATTGAAACATTCTTAGAAACATTCGGGATAATGTAAATACACAAATCAACAAAATATATAACATTGTTCTAGGGTTTTTTGGATATTTTGATACAAAGATCTTACATAGTGTGCCTTTAAGAGTTTAATTTACTATATATATTATATATATATATATATATATATATACCGGTACACACTGTGGACATATAGTGTGTGTGTGTACTCTGTGTATATATATAGCCTATATATATATATATACGGTATATACTGTATGTCAGGACTATCATTTGAGTACTATCTGCAGCAGTTATGAACTAAAAAGCACGCAAATGCCTCCTGCGTTTTAAACATATGTAAAACGCTAAACCGTTGCTAACCTCATTTTAGTGGTTCCCCAAAACGGCATCTATCAAATCATACAGCTCATACATCTCAATACGTGTGTGTGTGTGTGTGTGTGTGTGTGTGTCAGAGTTTTAACGTCTAATTTAATCTGGTGATGTAGGAGCAGGAGAGATAACGAGACTGTTAAAACGCTCTCAGAGAGGAAGGGCGAGAGAGAATATCCAGTAAGAGTGAGAATAGCAGCCGGAGAGATGGATGGATACAGTGTCATGAGTAAAAAGAGAAGCATTTAGGCATGTGGACAGATGAGAAGCAAACGTGTGTGTTGTCTTGTAGCATCTGATGCTGTTTGATCCAGATGGTTGCCTCAGAAATGAAACCCTGCCATGAAAGACCAGCAGAGAAAACACACGCAGTCCCCCTAACCCCTAACCCACATCACATAAAAATGGGGTTGAGGCATGGCTGTTTTGTCCATATCAGGCAAACTGTCTCTCTCTGTGTATCCTCCAGTTATCTATTTGTAGACTTCTTTTCATTCCTCTCCCTCTAGTGAACTTTCAGACTCTGTATGTCGGGAGGATGATGTGCATGATTTTGTTTGAGTGTTTGTGAGGTTTTCTGTAAATGCAAACCTGGCAAAATATCAGAGCAGGTTTTCTGAGAGCGAGACGAATCTAATGTTGGGAACTTAAAGAAACCCCCATGAGGAATGATCAGAATAACTATATTCGCACACACAGACCCATACAAAGTTTTGCAGAAATATTGATCTATTTTTGTACTGCATTACTGTTTGTAGTTTTACGAGTTCATCTGGTTGTGTACTGTAGGAGAGGAATGTGGAGAAGGATAGGTCAGATTACTTTTTTTCAAGTAACTAAGTAACGCATTACTTTTAAATTTACAACAAAATATCTGAGTTACTTTTTCAAATAAGTAATGCAAGTTACTTTGTTTTCCCATTTATTGACTGACAGCTCTCTTGTCCCCATGTTGAGAGAAATCGGGAGTAAGAGCAGAGGTGTTATGTGCGCTGTGTGAACACTTATTGTAAATGTTTATTGTAATTCTAGACTAAATGTGAGCATACATTCAGGGGCGTCATGCAAGCCAAAATTCTGGGGGGGCACAATCTGAGACGTTGCAATTGTTTTCTGACGGGTGATATGGATCATGTTAGGAGGGGTCTGGCTGCTAAACACACCATTTCAATGCAGTTTGGGAGGGACAGAAATATCTTAACGGAGCTAGCAGCAACCCTCCTCTATCTGAGCCTGAGGACTAAGTTAAAGTATCTATTTTGGCCTATTATGGCTTTGTATGGCAGGCAGTAACGTTAGCCAACTAGTTTACGGTTAGACTAGGCTAGCTATCGATAACATTACACTGACACAACTTAAGTTAATGCTCTGAATTCACAGCTAATATCAAATCCATAACTTTTTGATCAAGTTAAAATTTCCAGGTCAACCACAAATAATCCCACTACCTTTTAATATCATCCGATAACTAATTCAATGCCGATTTGTTGCTTTGCCCACTTACCACTTCAAGACCATCTGTAAAACATTGCCAGCTCAACGTGCGAGACGAGTGAGTTGCTTGAACAAACACAGCAAAGATTCTAGAGCGCTACGCGCGTTGCGCTCTAGATTTGATATACACAGACACCATATTAGGAAAAAGGGGCGGGCTGATGCTGACCGATTTATTACACATCCAGAAGAATACATTTGAGTCGTTATAGGCTCTGGTAATTATGGAGCATAATAGGAATAAAGTTGTGACAAAAAAATTATCAGGGAGGAAAAATCTGAGGGGGCACGTGCCCTCTCACTTTGAATGGGCATGACGCCACTGCATACATTTACTCATCTCACTTGCACAAAACAGATTCACTATTCCTCAAAATGAATAAAATCAATGAAATGCAAAATCAGAATGCTACACAAATACAACCCAATAATTAAATGTTAAATAAAACAAATATCTTTATGCATTTAATCTCACTGTATTAACCAATACGTGCTGCTGACCTTCGTGATTTAGTTAAACCATGAGCAAAAATGACTTTAGATTTTTGGTTTTTATTGGTGAAGTAAGTGTTAAACCTTCTTATCCTGCAATCCAGAATGGCAGCACAGCTGAAAGGTTTGTTTGAGCTGCGCCCTCTACTGTATATGCGTGAATTTGCATTTCCATCAACCTTATTTAAATTTTGGTGTGAAAGGGCCTTTACATTTGCCCAAAAATATAACTTTTTTGTTATAAAAAGACAAAGCAAGCTCAGCCCAGGTGGGGAAAAAACGCAAAAATAACGTAACGCATTACGTTTCCTAAACAGTAACTAAGTAATGCAATTAGTTACTTTTAAGGGAGTAACACAATATTTTAATGCATTACTTTTCAAAGTAACTTTCCCCAACACTGATAAGAAATGACTCAAGACCCTCCAGCAGTCGAAGGTCTTCTCGGAATCATTTACTGTAAAGTGGGCTATGTAAGTGCACTATTTTTAGCTCAATTTGAGGACCAGCCATGGCATTCAATTGGATTGCCCGATGCGGAAGACAATATGCTCACAAACTAAGCCCTGAGGGATCTGGAAATGTTTTGCTGATTGTAAAGGTTAATAGTAGTGAAAAGTTTCTAATATTGTAAATGTAGTCTATTACAGAATACAGAATAACATAATAAAAAGATTTTTTTTTTTTAAATATTACAAAACTGCTCTGTATATTAACAAACCCTCAGTAGACTGTACCAAAGCGTGCTCACATTATAGACGAATATCAACATTAATGTGATTAGCTTAGTTAAGCATAAGTGTTATCATAAATAAATAAAACTATTTATTAAGTTGTATACTTATTTAGGTAGTGAGCATAGATTTGTTTACTGAGTGGAGCTTTTGTGTATTTTGATTTAGTTTGTTACTTCGTTTTTTTATAGTTACTTTGCATAGTTTTATTTACTCATTTAGTTAGCGTAGTTGTATTTAGCTACATTGCACAGTTTATTTAATTAATTAGTTACTTGGAATAGTTTTTATAGTTATTTGGTTTTAGTTTTATTTAGTTAGTATAGTTTTTATTTAGTTACATAGCTAGCATGGATTTAATTGTTTAGTGGAGAGCTAGTGTATTTTATGTAGTTTGTTATTTAGCATAGTTTTATTTATTTAGTTACTTATTATTTTGGTTTTATTTACTTTAGTAAGCATCGGTTGGTTGATTGGTTGGTTAGTGTTAAACTTACATCTCCCATAAAAATAAATTGTAATCATGTTCCAAAGATGAGATTAAAAACATGCAGTTGACAAATGTAATTAAACATAAACATATAAAATGTCAAATATGCACTAAGTACTGAGATTCCGTGGTCAGCACCCTGTTTCTGCCTCTCTTTCTGTCTTGTTTATTCTGCCAAACGTTATGTAGGCTGTTAATTAAATTAAATTAAATTAAGAACCTGTTAGCTCAATTATTCATGAAACCTGAGAACATAGAACACAAGTCCAACCAACACACGCACATGCCGGAACCGAAGATGCGACCGCAAGATAGAAAAGCGTGAAGAGAAAGACAAGTGGGGGGGAGGAAGTGGATTTTTTGGATAAGTTTGGTCTCTGTTGGTACAGTGTTAGTCACACTGTTACATATCTTTGTGTGTTTTTGTTTTGTGCTATTAGATGTGATTTTTGTTTTGTGTGCCTGGGTTTTATAATTTAGTAGGAATGATGTATTGGTTTAGAGGTGTGTGTGTGTGTGTGTGTGTGTTTGTGTAAGAGAGAGAGAGAGAGACTTAATTTCTTGAAGTTATTTTTTCCCCCATTAAAGAGACTGATGTTCCTGCCTCTGCTCTCAAAAAGTCAATTAACCAGAAAATAGAACCTATTGGCTGTTGCCATGGAGAAAGGAGGCGGGACTACAAAGAACAGCCCTGATAGGTTGTCCTCTCAACGTGATAAGTTAGACAGAGTTTGACTGATCTGTTGGTCATGTTATTAATGTTTCGTACTGTGTTTTTGTTAGTGATGTCTGAGGAGATTTAGCTTCGAGTCTGAGGAGGAAAGGCCCAGAAACATCCGTCTTTGTTTATCTGAGGATATTCCAGACTTCAGTTGTTTTATAGAAAAATATTTAATTACTACAGACTAATCCTATAACCAAACCTAACCCTAAAAGACATTTTATTTGATTTAATATAAACATTATTTACTTTCATTCTTTACTTTTACTTTCAAACTGTTACATTTCAGGGCCTCATTAGATGTTCCCAAAGAAAAGTTTTTGCTAATGTTTTTAGTTTTGTTTTCTGCTCCTGCTTCTCAATGTTCAATTTTGCTCTCTGGTTTATTGCGACTGTATACACACTTGAATACATGTCTCACAAGTGTACAAGCTAGCAGCAAGTATGCATACCAGCACTGCGTTGTTGACTGCTACAACTCAAAAGATCACAGTTGACGAGCTTGAGTCGCGTAGTGTGCGATTGGCTTCAAAAAACTCGCGCACTGTGTTATAATTCATTCAAAGCTGTTGAACAGCTAAATGTCAACAGTGATCACTTAAGATCAGCACAAAACAAAAGAGGAGGTACCCTACTTACACATAGAGAACAACACAGATCCGCCATGTAGATTACGTAAGTAAAACAGCCCACAAACACATGAAAGTTAACTAGTAGTGTCTGATTTGACAGTCCCAGCCCTCTCGGAGCTTCAGCTGGGCCGTGATTGGCTCAGAGCTGTCATGCAGTGTGACAGCTCCTCCCACTCAGCCTCTCCGCTGTCATTGGTGCTGTCACACCGATGAGCCTTGTGGGAAATCTCAGCATCTGAGGAAGTCTGAGGGGTTGTCGCCAGGGAACACAGGGACGGCAGAATGACATGCGCGACAGCGATGAACGGAACGTCGTTTTGCCGAGTGACATTGTGGGGATTTTGTTGTCCTTGATTCTCTCTTTTCTCATATCCAGCATGTGTTTTAAATTGACAGGGGTGTCTGTGGACTCACTCCGGGTGTCGTGTGAGCAATGTGTGTGTGCGTGAGGCCCTGAGAGAGTAGCCGTGCCATCCGGTTTAGTGGAACTTTAAAGTGCCTGGCTGCTTGAGGGATTCTGGGATGAACTTGATCAATGACTTCACACATTAACGTCACACTGACACACACACTCAGTCAACGAGGTAGAGGCTCCATATCATTCCACAACCATTTCAGTGTTAAATGAGGAAATGTTGAGTGTGTGTGTGGGGGTGTTTGAGATGATATACTGGTTTAATTTCATGGGTTCTCTGTGCCTGGAGCTCCACTGTTGGAGCCAGAGAAGAAAAATAAGAGATGAAATGAAAAGGTCAAAGAGAGAGAGAGAGAGAGAGAGTAAGAGCGCACACAGAGTCCTCCTGGATATTATGGGTTAGAATGAGAGCATCTTGTCTCTGGTTAATCCCTAATCTGGCTGCACAAGAGCAGAGCTCACAGTCACATCCTTATCTGTCATAATCGCACACCAGCTTCAAATAATCCCATTATACTGAGAATAATGCCTATTGGATCACGGTCTGACCTGTTATTGAGTCTGAGCTATTTGTTCAGAATGTGAGCCTGGGTAAATATCTATTCGTTAACTCATGGGTTTTCAACGTACCACCTACATTTTGTAGTCAGACCCATTAATAATGTATATTATCGGAAATATTTGTGCACTGTTGTTAAAAATGTGGGGGTTAATAAGATATTTTTAAAAGAAATTAATACTTTTAAACAAAGGATGCAATAAACTGATTAAAGGAGACAGTGCAGACATTTGTAATATTACCAAAAAAAAATCTATTTCACACAAATGCTGTTGTTTTTACCTATCAAAGAATCCTGAAAAAAAAATGTATCAGTTTCCACAAAAATAAGCAGCACAACTTTTTTTTCAACATTGATAATAAAAAGAAATGTTTCTTGAGCACCAAATTAGCAAATTTGAATGATTTCTGAGTAATGATGCTGACAATTCAGCTTTGTCATCACTAAAATAATATACATTTTAAAATATGTAACACAAGCAGTTTTTTAAGTTATTTTTTTTTTATGGAATTTCACAATATTACAGTTTTTACTGTATTTTTCAACAAATAAATGTAGTCTTGATGAACATGAGACTTCTTTCAAAAAATGAAAACCCCAAACCTTTGAACTTGAATAATTTTTTTTACATAATTTACACTGATTTTCTTTGAACCGTTTATGTCCTCGGACCCCAGTTTGTGTGATCCTAAACGCTGTTTCACAAACCGGGGGATTGCGTTAAAGGGATAGTTTACCCTTAAAAAGAACATTCTGTCATCATTTACTCAACCTCATGTTGTTCCAAACCTGTATGAGTTTCTTTCTTCTGTTGAACACAAAAGAAGATATTTAATAGAATTTGTTTTGGCTACCGTCAACTGTCTGGTTACCAACATTGTTCAAAATATCTTCTTTTGTGTTCAACAGAAGAAACGCACGCATACAGGTTTGGAACAACTTGAGGCTGAGTAAATGATGCTAAAATGTTCATTTGTGGGTGTACGATCCCTTTAATGGAGATGGTTTGCTCTTTTATTAAAGGGATAGTTCACCAAAAAATGTTCATTGTATCAACTCATCAACTTTCCAAACCCATCCCCATTTCATGTAAGAAAAAAGCAGCCTGCACATTCTGCTAAACATCTCACTTTGGGTTCTATGGAAGAAAAGTTAACTAACCCTTGAATTTCCACATTCAATCAATTTAGTATAGCACTATAATTCCAACCATCCAATCAAAAGTCATGAGAGATATTCAAAAGTGACTCCAGCTGTTGGTTTGTTTTAGTAGACAAATTCAAGCCGAATCACAGCAAGTAGCTCTCTCTGTCTTACTAAACGTTTCTTCCCCCCCGCCCCACCTCTACACACACACACACACACACACACACACACACACACACACACACACACACACACACACACACACACACACACACACACACACACACTCCATAACTCTCTGTGGTATTGTTCATCTCTGCCTGGTTCAATTAAAACGCTGACAGCAGCCACAAAGGAGTGAATTGAATGCTCCAAAAGGTCTTTTTACCATGCCGCCTGAGACACGGCGAGAGATTGAGAGGGAGGGAGAGTCATCAGAAGAGAACAAATCCAAACAGAGTGATTGTGTTTCTATACAATCGGCCTGATCTCCACTTCTTATCGCCTTTTGCAGCCATGCTAATGCTTGCTAATGCTTTCGAAACTCTTGAGTCATACAGTTCCAAGAATTGAATATTATAAAATCTGCGATTTTTGTGAATGTGTGTGTGTGACCTTCCCTTGTTCCTTTTAGTGGCTCTGACCTCAGATTGAATGTAGGTCACTTCGGGTCCTTTGACCTGACATTAACCTTTCTAACCTCCAGTGGTTCCTCGTAATGCAGTCAGAGTTGATATACAGGCGATAACATCTAATAAATGTGTCGCTCTCAGCTATAAATCAGTGGTGTGTGAACATAAGAGAGCCGTCGTCTGTGTATGTGTGTTGTTGGTTTAAAACGCACAAGTATTAATATGGAAAGGCACACCACAGTCTGTCTTCTTTGCATCTTCATTGTTTTTATCTGTCTGTTTGTTATATGTACATTACAGTAACAGTTTGCATTATTAGATCATTCAGATTATTATTAAAGCCAAAGGAAGTAAGAGAAGATGTTAGAAAGAGGAAGCATAAACGCACATCACAGGAGAGATAAACACCCAGCTGCACAACATGATAAATAAGAACATGTGTACATACAGCCCTCGCCCTCACACACAAGCATGTGTTTTCATGTGTGTCTGTTTGTGACAGTCAAGCTTCGTCTTTTGGTTCCCAGAGAGTTTAGTAGTGTAAATTTACACAGAGCACCAGACAGAGTAGTAGTCATCGTTTAAAGGGACAGTGCTCCAAAAAATTGTGTCATTCGGTCACCCATGTCGTTCCAAACCTGTATAACGTTCTTTCTACTGTTACATAAATTATGTAGAATGTTACAACACAGCAATCTGTAAGGTCACATCAAAATATTGCCCTTTATCCTGATGTTACTCTGCATGTCAACACCTCTAGCTGACACTTCATAAAAAATAATAATAAAAAAAGAAAAATATATATATTTTATTATTTTACACTTTTTTTTATTTTTACATCTTTTCTCTGAACAGTTCTACAGGCTCTCTAGAATTTGACCCCAGTTTGAAAACCCCTGTGAAGCCAAAAACCCTTTATTAAAACACACGTACTTTTGAAGAGATGCATAAAACTATTGCTGTCAATGGGATAAAATAATTTGTGAAGATTTCCGAACTGTCTTTAGAAAGCAGAATGAAATGATAAATTATTTAATTTTGTTATTACTTGATTGAATTTATTATTTATTTTGAACAGTTATTTTTATTCATTTTATATTTATTCACTTTACATTTTTAACTACTTTTCTCTAAACCTTTCTACAATATTGTACTCCATTTAATGTGCACTTTTGTTTACATTTTGACATCAGAGCCAAAAAAGCAGTTAGGAGCACTAATTTTAAATCTACACTTAGTTTTCTTGCGTTGTTTATAGAATGAGCTAATTTTTGTGTATTTTAAAACACACTCCGTGATGTCAGACTTGGCACAATGCAATTCTTATGCCAAGTTTGAATATGTCACATCTAATTTTCACAGCCCTTGAGTATACCACAAGGTACACAACAGTACAACTTATTGAACAGACTGGACTCGTAGCCTTGTTTTCATTCACATCTATTTATATATGGTGTGTCATATGAGTTTGGAACTACATGAGGGAGAGCAAATGACAGAGCTGTTACTTGAATGGTTGAAAATCTGGGCTGCTACAACTCAACTATTGCAGGTTTACAGCCCAACTAAGGGTGACAAAGAAAGTGGGTCACAGTCTTTCCCAATCATCATTGTGGCTTGGAGCAAGGCACTTCTCTAGCTCCCGGGAAATTGAAAGTCCTGTCAACTATGGGACTGTTTGGAATGAAAAGAGAGGCAGCAAACAGCAGTACGGGGAAATAAATAGATATTGACCATAAGTGACCGTAATGCTGTAAGTGGTTGAAAGATGTCCTCATCTTGGGTAAACTCAATAGGAGATGTCAGTTATCCACATATTTTTGCTGTCATTTTCAGATGAGGCCAAAGGTCAACCCCATTTCCTTTTTACAAGCGGACCCAGGAACCACACATGCAAACATTATAGTTCAGTCATGGTTCTTTACTTTACTATCGCTCTCTCGTGTTAATGGCGCTTTAGGCAATACAATTAATTGTGTATATGTAAATTATGAGAGACTAATGTTTTTGGAAGAAGTCTCTTATGCTCACCAAAGCTACATTTATTTTATCAAACACACAGAGAAATCAGTATTGTGAAATACTGTTACAATTCAGAATAACTGTTTCTATATATTTTAAAATGTAATTTATTCTTGTGATGCAAAGCTGAATTTTCAGCATCATTACTTCAGTCTTCAGTGTCACATGATCCTTCAGAAATCATTCTAATATGCTGATTTGTGCTCAATAAACATTTCTTATTATTATCAATGTTGAAAACAGTTGTGCTGGTTAATTTTGAAATAGAAATTTGTAACATTATAAATGTCTTGGCTGCGAGTACTTTGGAAATGTGGGACTTACTGTAGCATGTCTAATTTGAAACCTTGAAATAAAAAGAAATTGATTCTGCACTATTTCTAGATCACTAGTCATGCACATGGAGTTCATGCAGCTCGAGTGCTTTTGCCATTAACAAAGACATTTGGAAATGTATGTTAATTTTCTCACTCAAATTGCCAAGCAGATTTTTAATTTGTAAAGAAAAACAAATATATTCGAAAAATGCAGAATGATTTCAGACGTTTGGACACCACTGTATGTGTATTGAACTCTGTGCCCTTTATTGGAGAAACATTAAAGTTTTACAATAGACACACAATCAGGAAATTGTGTGAATGGGAAGCTTTGATCTCAAAGGCAGAGCTACAAATTGGGATTTTCGTTTGAAGCACAACAGATTCTGCTCGCTCAGCGCCTATGTCGAATCAAAAAGCACTGTTATTTGTTTTGTGTTTTCACCACGGGTATTTATGAGTACAAGCCCATTTGCCATACTAAACTGAGCTATTTTAATTTACATCTTGTTATTCGTTTTTGTCAGCAAAAAAAAGAACTGTTGTGCATGCTCTCCCTCCCCCTCTCTCTTTCTCAGTCATCTGTCATGCATATATGCGCTGATTAAACTGCACACTTCAACATACATACTGCTTCAGTGGCTCATTTTGTTGAAAAGTGCAGAATGAAGGAGAGATGTGGTGTATTGTAAGAACAGATGGAGGAATGAGTGGAGGATAATTGTGGCCTCTGTAACCAAGCGGAAAAGAGAAGCATTTTGGCCTAAAGAAACACACAAATCTACTGTGTTTCTTACTGCTCATCACAGCTGTTTGAGAATCTTTGGACTTTTAGTTAGAATACAGCATTAGTGAGCATTAGGGATGTATGACAATATGTTGAATATTTATTATGATAGCGATTTTCCTGGTGATAAAAGATTAAGCAAGATTGTGAATGTTTTTAATGGGCTTTTTTTTTCATTAAAGCTCCAGTTCGTAACTTTTTTTGGTTAAAAATTATCCAAAATAAAATTGAGCAAGTACATAACCAGCCAGTGTTCAAAACTATCTGCTTGCCGTAGCTCGATTCAAAACGGTAAGCTTGTAATAATGTTTTTAATTCCAGTGGTACTGGTGGATTTCCGAGGGAAATTCGAGCATGTCTTTGCGTCATTTAGTCACATCTGTACACATAAAGAAGGAGTCTCGGCTAGTAGGCTATATTGCGTGTGAGGATGTTGGAGGGGGATATTTATAGCCTTTTATATCACTTGATATAATTAAACTTATTAATTTGATGGCGGATCCAGAAAGGTTCAAACGACAATCACCAGTAACAAATAGAGATTCACCCGCTGTAAAATGCAAAAGACTTTGGACTTCGGAGTGGCTACAGAAAAAAAGAGACTGCAACCGGACCCATGCGAAAACAAGGATACTGCATCTGATTACAGATATGTGTGTTTGTATTTCAAAGAGTACCAGTTCTAAGGAACATTAATTTGTTGGTATGACAATTAGAAGAATGTTGGTCAAAAGTAGAATCTGTGATTGCGAATGCCAGTATCCATACCGGCGCGGTGACTGATAGCCGCACATTCTCCTCAAAACATTGGATTCATCCGCGCTGTGCCGTGCCGAGGCACAACCCACGTAAAGTTGATAATTCCGTGAATAACTGCAATTGCAGATTTCAAACAGAGATGGCGACAAAGAAGAAAAAATACGGACTGCAGCTTTAAGTTTCATTAAGGAATTAGCTTCAAGATCTTGTCTTGTGACTTTTAAGTATGAGAGAGATATTTTAATTTAAATAAATGAAATAAAGATTTTTTTGTAACTTTTTAAAACAGCTAATTGGCTTTTGTTGCATCACATTCATGACGTTATTTTCTGTGTTCTCTATGTAAAACATTTGATTGAATGAAAATCTGTTGTTCAGGATTATCATTAATATTCATCAATAATTCATTTATGATTATAATGGAGTTTATAAAAAACTGATAGATTTGGTAAGTTTGATTCATTTCCGTGAGTCAATTCAAACGGTCGATTTTAATAATCACATCTAGCCTAAATTCTGATGCAACCATTTGTTGCTCAAAAATGTTCTCGGAAATCTCCATGTGGCATTTTTCATGTTTTAGTTAAAAAAATATATGTATTGAAATATTAGTTTAATTATTAATGTATATCTTGGTGTACATACACCATTCTTTTGTTTATTTAGTGAAAAAACTATACATATATTGTTGTCAAAAGACAAAAATCAAACATTTCTTTAGCTTTATATCCCGGTGCAAATGAGATGCTTGAATCGGATGTTGGTAAAATGCCGCTCAGATTTATTAACTAGCCTCAAATCTCAGATAACCTTCATGTAACTAAACAAGACTTCATGTATGAGAACAACAAATGTTGGTAAAACATTACCGGTACATTGTATTTATCAAGTGGACTAACAAGCTAGTTTTGAAATAATTAGCCACAGTAAAAAACGGCAAACGTGACAGATGGCACAGTTACATGCTCAGCGTGTGGCTGTAGCATTTCAGGTTTGAAAGGAAACAGTCTGTGAGTGTGCAGTTGTTCCACGCGCCCCCACAACCAGCTGTCAGAGCTAATTCTCATTCAGACTGGAAGGTGGAGGTGAGGAGGTGAATTCACTGCTCTCTGCATCCAAGTGGGATGAGTGCAGTTTTTTTCTCAGTCTGTGAAGCATAATGTTTCTGAATTTGAACATTTTTTGCCCTTAAAAAGTGGCTTGAGATCTGCTTGTAGCTGTCATGTGTGCATGTACAGTGGGTTTGTACAATTCGCACGCTATCATTACTGTATAGTATGCAAGATTATGATTGTCTCAAATCATTTGAAAATGCCAGATTTTTGTAGATGCCATTAGAATTGGTCTGTATGTGCTGTTCGGGCTAATATTACCAACAATTCTTTTCCCATTCGCAAGAGAAAGAATTTGTGACGGTACTCTTTCAACGTTTTACATTTTTTAAATGTTTTTGAAAGAGGTATTTTATGCTCACCAAGGCTGCATTTATATAATCAAAATTCAGTAAAATATCATTACAATTTAAAATAACGATTTTCTATTTTAAAATATTTTAAAATCTAATGTATTCCTGTGATGCCAAAGTATCTTTTCAGCATCGTTACTCCAGTCTTCAGTGTCACATGATCCTTCAGAAATCATTCTAATATACTGATTTACTGCTTAAGAAATATTTCTTATTATCAATGTTGAAAACAGTTATTTTTGCATAATTTTTTAGGATTCTTTGATGAATAGAAATTTCAAAAGAACAGCATTTGAAATACAAACATTTTATTTAAAGCTGCTGTCTGTATTTTTTCTTCTTTGTCGCCATCTCTGTTTGAAATCTGCAATTGCAGTTATTCACAGAATTATCAACTTTACGTGGGTTGTGCCTCGGCACGGCACAGCGCGGATGAATCCAATGTTTTGAGGAGAATGTGCGACTGTCAGTCACCGAACCGGTGTGGATACTGGCATTCAGAATCACAGATTCTACTTTTGACCAACATAAGAATTTTCACTGGAAAATGTCATCTGAACAAGTAACATCCACTTTTGTTCTGACCAACTAAGGGGGAAAAAGCATTGCAGTAAATCGCGCTGATTAAATCTAACGATCGCTTATCATATCACGTCAAACCCTGCAAATTATACTTTGTTCTCAAATTGTTAATGTTAACAACATCAGCATTGTGTGACTACATTTAAAGCCCTTCAGATATTTATCCTTGTTTTCGCATGGGCCCGGTTGCAGTCTCTTTTTTTCTGTACCCACTCTGAAGTCCAAAGTCTTTTGCATTTTACAGCGGGTGAATCTGTTGTCACTGGTGATTGTCGTTTGAACCTTTCTGGATCCGCCATCAAATTAATAAGTTTAATTATATCAAGTGCTGTGAGAAAAGGCTATAAATCTCCACCTCCAGCATCCTCACACGCAATATAGCTTATACTAGCCGAGACTCCTTCTTTATGTGTACAGATGTGACGTAATGACGCAAAGACATGCTCGAATTTCCCGCGGAAATCCACCAGTACCACTGGAATTAAAAACATTATTACAAGCTTACCGTTTTGAATCGAGCTAAGGCAAGCAGATAGTTTTGAACACTGGCTGGTTATGTACTTACTTAAATTTATTTGGGATCATTTTTAACCCAAAAGTTACGTTTCAAACTGGAGCTTTAAATGAATGTATAAAACAAAAAATTAAGAAAAAGACAACCTTAAGTTAATTCATTCACCTCAGTGTTAATTAGGGTTGAAAAAAAAATGTAATTCTGGAATCAGATACTTAAGGTCAGGAATCAAAAAAATATATATATTCTGCTTACCGATTCCTGTATGCACATTTTAATGTGATTTTAAACAATTCAAGCGCAAGACGACACAAAAAAACTCAAATAGAGCGCAAATAGAGTGGCGCAGGGACGACATATTTTTGTAGGCCAGAAACAAGTTCGCTTTTTAGCACTTCCAGTACCATCGTACTGAAGTCAATGGGTTTTTGGTTAAATGCTTGACAGGGTTTGTAGTGAACACAAGCTCACGATATTTTCACGTTTTATTGAAGCAATAAGTTCCCCTTCAGGGACTACCGCTGCGTGTAATCGCAGTGGGAACGCCCCAGCGTGACGCGTCTGAAGCATGAATGAAATCAGTCAATGGAGAGAATGAGCGTACGGCGAGTGACGTCATAGACCAGGAAGCTATAAATATCCCCTGAGCACACAACACGCCAGCTTTTTTCACTTCAGCAGCTCTGTGCGTGTGTCTGAATCTGTCGATTGTGTTTGTCTGTTCTGTCAGGAGTTTATCACTATATATATATATATATATAAAAAAACCAATATGAGCGAGCAGTATAGAAAGTGTGTTCCCCCCTGTACTCGATACATCACGGGTGGGGATTCACACGAGTTATGTGTGGCTTGTTTGGGTGTTCAGCATGCTCAGTCGGCTCTCGAGGGAGTCGACTGTCAGCATTGCGAACGCTTTCCTCTTAGAACTCTGCGCTCGCGGCGATCGCTCTTTGAGGAGAGTGGTTTGCTGCGAGCTCCCCAAGGCTCGGGTCCCGCTTCTGTTGAGGCAGAGCGGCGGCGCTTGACTTGGGGTTCGCAGATGGATCTCACCGGCGATGTTGAGACGGGCCCCGCCCTATCTCAGCTTTCTCCGGCGGGATCCGGTGCCTCTCACCCGGCTTCGGAAGCACGCGCTGCGGCGGTTACTTCTGCCCAGGTGGAGGCATATGATGATGTTGAATTAAGATTATCCAGTTCTGAGGATCTGGATGTCGAAAGTTTTGCATCAGAGGGTTCTAGTGTGACACATTATACTGCAAATGAAGAAGGTTTGATGGATGTGTTATCTCGGGCTGTTGAAAGGCTCAGTATCGAGTGGCCAGCTGATAGACAGGATTCTAAAATTAAAAGCAAACTAGATGATAGATTTCTGTCTGCACGTCCTCAACCGTCTCGCCGGTGCTCACCGTTCTTCCCAGACCTTCATGCTGAGGTTTCAAAGACCTGGGTTAGACCGGTTTCTAGCAGAATTTACACGAATCAGTCAAATGCTTATGGTAACATTTTTGGTGCTAAATCTGCTGGTTATGTGGCGATGCCGAAGGCGGAGGAGACGCTCGCGAGCTATCTCTCTCCTGCTTCTTCGGTTTCACTTAAAGCGCCGGCTCTTCCATCTAGACCACTAAAGAATACCTCTGTGCTGGTGGGGAAGGCTTACTCGGCGGCTGGGCAGGCGGCTGCGTGTTTGCATACGATGGCTATTATGCAGGCTTATCAGGCCGACCTGCTCAAAGATGTTTCTGAGGGGGGTGAAATTTCGGCTGATATGATTAGCGAACTTAGGCAAACTGCTGATCTCACTCTGCGTGCCACCAGAGAGTCCGCTAAATCTATTGGTCGATCTATGGCAGCCATGGTGGCCACAGAAAGGCACTTATGGTTGAGTCAGACATCGATGAAGGAAAAAGATAAGTCTCTCCTTTTAAATGCTCCTGTTTCGCCTGTGACTCTGCAAAAACTCTGCTGCAAAAAGGGGCTATAGAACGGGTTCCTCCACCCAGCAGGGAGTTAGGATACTACAGCCGGTACTTCATCGTTCCGAAAAAAGATGGAGGGCTGCGTCCCATTCTAGATTTGCGTGTCTTAAATCGCACTGTAGGAAAGCTCAAATTCAAGATGCTCACTCTCAAACAGATCGTGTCACAAATCAGATCCGAGGACTGGTTTGTCACGATAGATCTAAAGGACGCTTACTTCCATGTATCTATCCTCCCTCAACACAGGAAGTTCCTGAGGTTCGCTTTCGGGGGCGAAGCGTACCAATATCGGGTTCTTCCGTTCGGCCTAGCACTGTCACCCCGCACGTTCACGAAGTGTATGGATGCAGCTATAGCTCCGCTCAGGCTGCAGGGCATCCGTATTCTGAACTATATAGACGATTGGTTAATCCTAGCTCAATCGGAACAACAGGCGGTTCGGCAAAGAAGAGGTCGTTCTGGCTCACATCAAGAGGTTGGGGTTGAGACTCAACGCCAAGAAGAGTGTTCTTTCTCCATTACAGAGAACCACTTTTCTCGGTGTAGTGTGGGATTCGATGACGATGCAGGCACAATTGTCACCTGCTCGTGTTGCTTCGATTCTGGCCACAGTAGATCAAGTCAAGCTAGGCCGGTCATCCACTGTAAAACAGTTCCAGAGACTGTTAGGTCTCATGGCAGCTGCGTCCAACGTGATACCTTTTGGCCTCCTGCACATGAGACCGTTACAGTGGTGGCTCAGAACCAAGGGATTCTCCCCGAGGGGAAATCCGCTTCGCATGATCATGAGTTCGCGACGGTGTCATCGCGCCCTGGTTATGTGGAAAGATCCTTGGTTTCTGTCCCAAGGCCCTGTGTTGGGAGCTCCTTGTCGTCGCGTTATGCTAACGACAGATGCCTCTCTCACGGGTTGGGGGGCGATCATGAGTGGTCGCCCGGCTCAGGGTCTGTGGGGGGACCATCACCGTCTATGGCACATAAATTGTCTAGAGATGTTGGCAGTGTTTCAGGCCCTGAAACATTTCCTCCCAGACCTAAGAGGCCACCATGTTCTTGTCCGGACAGACAACACATCGGTGGTCTCTTACATCAACCATCAGGGGGGTCTGCGTTCTCGCCCGCTTTACAAACTGGCACGTCAGATCCTTCTATGGTCCCAGGGGAAAATTCTCTCTCTCAGAGCTATTTATCTCCCGGGGTATTTGAATCAGGGGGCAGACATCCTGTCGAGGGGGAGTGGAGTCTTCACCCCGAGGTGGTGGAGCTCCTATGGGGACATTTCGGTCGTGCCGAGGTAGACCTATTTGCGTCCCGAGAGACATCACACTGTCCACTGTGGTTCTCTCTCAGCCAGCCAGCCCCACTGGGGTTGGATGCTATGGTACATCCGTGGCTGAGGTCACGCCTGTACGCTTTTCCCCCGATCGCTCTGCTCCCAGGAGTTCTGGAGAGGGTTCGCCGGGACGGGCTCAGTCTCCTGCTTATAGCCCCGTTCTGGCCGGCCCGAGTATGGTTTTCGGACCTAGTGTCTCTCCTCGACGGTTCTCCCCTAGAGATACCGATCAGGAGAGATCTGCTCTCTCAGGCGAGTGGGTCGATCCTTCACCCCCGTCCAGAGCTATGGAGGCTGTGGGCTTGGCCTCTGAGGGGGCCCAGCTCATAGATTCTGGTCTCTCGGCTGAGGTCGTTGAGACCATCCTCCAATCCAGAGCTCCCTCCACGAGGAAGTTATATGCCGCGAGGTGGAAACTTTTCACCTCTTGGTGTGGAGAGCGCCAGCAGGACCCAGTTAACTGCCCGGTTGTTACAGTGCTGGATTTCCTGCAGGACCGTCTCTCCACAGGGTTATCCCACTCCACACTGAAGGTGTATGTGGCGGCCTTAGCTGCTTACCACGCCCCTTCAAGTGGAGGTTCCCTCGGGAAACACCCACTTATATCTCGCTTCCTTCGTGGCACCCTGAGGCTGAGGCCTGCAGTTCGCACAAGGGTACCAGCTTGGGATCTGGCCATCGTCTTAGAAGGTCTCTCCCTTGCTCCTTTTGAGCCCATCGAGGAAGTTTCGGAAAAGTTTCTTACTCTTAAGACTATCCTTCTTCTTGCTATTTCATCTCTAAAAAGGATTGGTGATATTCAAGCACTTTCGGTGGCTCCCTCGTGCCTGGAATTTGCTCCTGGTATGGTTAAGGCCTTTCTCTGTCCGAGACCAGGTTATGTTCCTAAGGTGCCGACCACTTTGGTTAGACCTATAGTTCTGCAGGCTTTCTGTCCTCCGCCTTTTCTGACGTCAGACCAGAGGAAACTTAATTTGCTGTGCCCTGTTAGGGCTTTAGATGCGTATGTCCACAGAGCTGCTCTGTGGAGGAGATCGGAACAACTGTTTGTCTGTTTTGGGTCACCTAAGAGAGGGTGTCCTGCATCTAAGCAAAGGATGAGCAAGTGGGTGGTCGAGGCCATCTCGCTTGCTTACGGTTCGGCCCATCAGCCTTCACCTTTGGCTGTAAGGGCTCATTCCACCAGGAGTATGGCTGCCTCTACAGCTCTTCTTTCAGGAGCTTCTCTTCAGGACGTTTGTGATGCGCGCAGGCTGGTCCTCACCGCACACTTTCGTCAGATTTTATTCCCTTGACCTTAGCTCCACTCCCGGGGCTCAGGTTCTCTCGTCGGCTTGTGTCTCCTAATGACACACGACGGGGATTTGGTCGTATGGGGATGTGGGTATTGCGTTCCCACTGCGATTACACGCAGCGGTAGTCCCTGAAGGGGAACGTCCCGGGTTACGTATGTAACCCTAGTTCCCCGAAGGGACGGACGCTGCGTGTCCTGCCATACTCTCGGCATCCCCTTGGGTCGCTGCTTCAGTGACTTTTAAGCTGGCGTGTTGTGTGCTCAGGGGATATTTATAGCTTCCTGGTCTATGACGTCACTCGCCGTACGCTCATTCTCTCCATTGACTGATTTCATTCATGCTTCAGACGCGTCACGCTGGGGCGTTCCCACTGCGATTACACGCAGCGTCCGTCCCTTCGGGGAACTAGGGTTACATACGTAACCCGGGACGGTACGAGAGGCTGTGCAGTATCGTGAATAAGTCACGGCTGAAGGGCGTTGTTAGGCACGACGCAAAGCACCATATCAATGAGATCAAACGTGTTTAAGTTGCTAAGAGGGGTGTTGTGTAGTGATACATACACTGTAAAAAAAATCCCGTTGTTTTTACGGAAAAAAACTGGCAGCTGTGGTTACCAGAACTTTACCGTCAAAAATACGGTATCAACGTTTTTGGTTTTACAGACTTAACTTGACAGTGATAAACCGTAATTCATTATCTGATATAATGATAATTTACCAACCTATTGAAGTATTTATATCTGTTTCGTACCATTGTAATACACTGACAACCAACAACCATCACAGCAGTGATGAGTCACATGATAAATCAAAGCTCATCACAAGCAATCTTCCACAAGAAAGTTAATACTATTATATTGATGCTGCACAGTGTTATTCGCACAAACATTAAACACCATCATGGTAACACACATGAAATTTAAAAAATGCGATTAACATTAATTCAACAACATTAAATGTAACATAAAACCCTAATGTACATAACTGATTAGAAAAGAACTAAGGCCCCGTCCACACTACTGCGTTTTCGTTTAAAAACAGAGACCTTTTGCTACGTTTGCACCTCCCGTCCACACTAAAACGACAAAAACGGAGACCCAAAACGGAGAAGTTTAGAAACGCTGCCGATCCGTTTTTCGTTTTGAATCTCCGGAGGGCGTTTTAGTGTAGACGGGTCAAAACGGAGGACTTTAAAAACGATGACGTAGTAGAGGCTCACGCTCGGCTCCCTATGCTCGGCTCTATAATTGTGTGTCTTCAGTCATGGCGTATATCTTTGCTAGCAGCTGTTGTACAAGTAAATTCTGCATTTTACAACGCTATAACTGCCAACATGCACCGGAGTCAAGCTATTATTCGAGTGATCTGTGACAATTCCCGTGTGCAGCGGCGGCGTTGACCGTACATGGAGCGTCGGTTTGCGGTTAACCCAGAGCATGGTGGGATAATTTTATCAATGAAGTTGTGTTTACACCGGCACGCGCATGCCCAGTGTTGGTGAATGGTCACGTGATCCGCGTTTTCAGTCGTTTTAATGTGGACGGAGATCAATTCTAATACGCAGCTAAAGCGCTGGTGTGGACCGAGATCAATTCTAATACGTAGCTAAAGCGCTGGTGTGGACGGAGTTCGTATTCGTTTTAATTTCCGTTTCTAAACTAAAACGCAGTAGTGTGGATGGGGCCTAAGAAAACTAAGAAGAAACATAGTTATTTCAACAAAAATAAATCAAATGTGAAGTGTCATGCAGGGAATTGTGGGAATGTCAATTTACAGTTTTTCACTGTAAATTATACAATGAATTGTTCTTTTCACTTTCAAAAACTGTAAATTTAACGGTATTTTACAGTAATTTTTTACCGTATATATTAAGGAAACTTTGTTAACCAATTAACAGTTTTGCACTGTAGCATTTTTACAGTCTTTTACCGTTAAAATCACAATCATTTTTTACAGTGTAGAACCGTTGGGTGAAGCGGTCATAGCCGTGTTTTATCGTGAATAAAACACAGCTATTGACCAATCAGAATCAAGTATTGGAACTAACCATTTTATTATCTACAATATGAAATACATCAGTAATATCCTCTTGTGATTTAAAAAAAAAAAAGAAGCTTTTACTTGTCAAAGGTGGTTGCTAACAAGTGGCTAAATTGGACTACAGCGTTTTTTGGGGATATTAAACGTCATCAGCTGAACAGGTAAACTCACCTACTCACTCATCCAATTTCACAGCCTTGTTGTGTTTATAATTGTGCTCTTGTGAGCTGTCGCAGAAAAATGGCTTTGTCACACGTAGTGATAAAACTCCTTTTATCTTACATGTTACTTACTTTATAAAATAATATTTACAACAATAACAATCATAATGACTTTTTGTAATTATACCTCCGTGTCAGCTTTGTAGTTCATCGATTGAAATAGTTGGAAACTCTCACGTTCCCAGATGACGTGGTCGTTGAGCACCCTCGGGCGACCGTTATGATTATTACATGCTACCTACAGATGATTAACGAATATTTTTAAATCATCCACCCAATTATCATCTCTTCCTTACTGTTTAACGAGTTAACAACAATGCCACAAATTATTAAAACACCTGGCTGTTAGTAAAACATATTATATTGAGTTAATGCCTAAATAATATAATTTAATAATAAATAAAAATATACCTATATTATAATTTACCTTATTAATATCATTTTATTTAATTTTAAAATTCATAATGTTTTATTCAAGTAATGATTAATAAAAAAAGGTTAAAAAAATAAAACTAGCATGAAATAAGAAAGCTGTAAAATAATCTCTGGTTTAAACTCGCTCGCTCCCGCACTTTCATGCGCGCTCAGTCCTCTCTGCATTGGATTGTGGGAAATAGTGCTTCAGCAAGTGTACATCAAATGTACACACGAATTCATACATCGAATTGCACTCGAATTCAGAGAGGATTGTGGGTAAAAGTAGTGAACGAATGTATGGAATGATGTCGTTGACTCAGAATTCGGACACCACTACAAAATTGCCGACACCCGATATAGTGGATAGGGAGCAGTTTCGGACACAGCTAAAGAGAAAATCACTCACTGCTCTTGACTGAATAACTTTTATAACTTTAATAAGAATTAATCTGTTTTATTTCTAAAAAGAAATCTGCAGTTTTATTTTACATTTGATTTAAATTTCTCTACCTAAACTTTGTTCAGTTGTATTTATTAGTGATGGTAATTTGTTTATTTTACTACTGACTGTTTACTTGTTTTTAATAAGGTTTGAAACATATTATTCAGTCTAGTTTTTTTTTTCTCACAAGTTCCTTGTGTACGTGTATTATAGGGTGCTGATATTTGTTCAAATAATCCCAAATGTTTTTGAAACAAAAAGCCTGTTGAATTGTACTACTTGAAAAAAATATACATTGCATTAACCCTGCTTGTATTTTAATGCATTGTATTTTTAGGGCTTGCATTTTATAGGCTGAAATTTAGCATGGTTAAATATTTAAGCTGTGAATATTTCAAATCAAAACATTTCAAACACATTTTCATTAGTAAAATTTCAATAATCCATATTCACCTTTCATATTTCATTTCCCAAATATTCAAACTGATTAAAAATACAACCTAAAATATTCAACAGGCGGTTTTCGGTCCATTTTATTTCGCTTTGCAAATTCGCTTCCACAAATTCAGTGGTTCAAATTCGACAGTAAATTCAACGTTGACATCCAGGAGCTGCAGGAAAAGCAGTAGATTACCGAGCATAATCTCCATCTGCTGTTAGTCGACCTCACCAGCAGGGGGTGCAAGCGCGTGTTGTTGACGAAGACCAGAGCAACAGTTAGCGCAAGCCATTCATTCATAAAAACTTATTTACAAAAATGTACGTGTATTTGTGATTATTATGACGTCTGTTTTATGTGAAATTCAGTGTGTTCACGATTACTTTTCCTGTGTAGCCTACATGCATCTTTCTCTACCATGAACGATAATGTTATTCCCCCGATGCGGATGTACAGATCCAGTGTTACATTTGACATATTTCTCTTGGTTGTTTAGTTGCCTTAACCTTATATTGCAGTGATGTGCTGCATGCAGTAGTAGGGTTTGGTTTCCCTCAATATGTCAGGATTCCCCTGCTGGACATATAAAACGCTTAACCTAGCTTAATGGACATAAAAGACCAAACTCGCAGGCTAGCAGATGGACTCAGAATATGAATTTAACGCGCAAAGTTTAATGCTGAGCGTTTCCCAGTGATATACTGGCATAAATTTGGTTTGACATTGGACATTCGCACATTTAGGGACCGTCTCTAAAGTTACATACGAAATTGGTATACACGTTTCTAACTTAAATACCATTTGAAAAGAACGACTTACAGTCATAAAACCAACTGTAAAGTGTTTGTGTAGGTGTCAGGCTCAGGTATAATGCGCAATTTATTCAAATAGATTGAAGTTTGCTATTGAAGTTAGAAACGTTTAGGCCTATAGGACTTGTTACTTTAGAGACGGTCCCTAAATGTGCGAATGTCAACCCAATTTTACATTTAGTCTTTTAGCTGGCACTTTTATCCAAAGCGACTAGTTAAACTAACAATATAGAACAACAATATGAAAGTGCTACTTCCCAGTTTAATCTAATGCAGTACATGTACAATACATACTTTCCAAATAAGGTGCGAGTTTGGTCTTTTATATCACTGTACTGTAGTCCATTAAGCTACGTTAAGCGCTTAAGTCCCGACGGAATTCGGGGAATCTTTGAGTATGATGATATATTGAGGGAAACAGATTATAATCCCGTTCATTGTAGAAAAGGCTGATAACATAAGGCTACACTGGGAAAGTAACAATGAATGAAACATAAAAACAGCTTTTGTGCCTTTAGATATCATCTTTTCCGCATATATACTGACCCAGATAATCGTCACAAAAAACGTAATGCATGCTGAGTTTTAATGAATGAATGGCTTGCGCTAACTGTTGCTCTGGTCTTCGTCAACAACACGCGCTTGCACCCCCTGCTGGTGATGTCGACTAACAGCAGATGGAGATTATGCTCGGTAATCTACTGCTTTTTCCTGCAGCTCCTGGATGTCAACGTTGAATTTACTGTCGAATTTGAACCATAGACATAATAAATACATAGACGCCCTATTGGCCGCTTTGGAACGTTGCTGCGATACGTCAACGGGTCCGCCATTTTGCGGAGGGCAAGACTGCGCTGTGAACAAATGTAAGTAAACGGGGGAGCTGCGTTTTTTCTGGATAAAAACAAACTGTTTTTACATTTATCAACCGATTTCAGTGGTTTGTATGTGGTGTACAAAAAGTTCCATCTCTAGTTATTTAAAATCTCGATAGTTAGACTTGTAAAATATTTTTTTTAATAAAGAATGGTCAATTAAGCTCAGGCTTGTCATGTATCTAGCTTTTTATTCTTGGATAAGAATGGTGAAGACCCCCATTCTGAGATATAATTTAAGTTTTCTTATTGTGGAAAAAGCATTTTCTGTGATTGACCAGATTTTAGCAATAACAAAGATAACTGATGGATCCTTTATAATACGTTATGGTACAACTACAGTGCAATGCAAATAGTAAATATAACATAAAGTGAGAAGTAATAGTAGCCTAAATAGTTTAGTCAATAAAATAAACAAATAGTATACAGCAAATAAAATAGTAATGATTAGTATAATTATATAATATCATAAGTGCAATAATACAATCATAAAAATATTGATAATAGCATAGTTTATTAATAATACTATAATAATAGCAATAGAATAAGAAATATCAATTACAGAATATACACAATAAAAATAAGTTAAATAGTGACTTTAATATTTAACTCTTTTTGTTAAATTTCAGTTTTATTGATCAGTATAACAGAAGTAGCTTCAGTCAAACATACAGCAGGATACAACGTTAAAATAGCCTAAATATAAAGTTATGAAACTTCACTTTGCCCTCAGCCAAAACGATTTACCAGGGAACCATTTATAGATTAATGAGACCAAAGATCGCCCGTTAGATATACACAAGACGAATAATATCTCATGTTTAACCACTAGACTACAGACATCCGAGTCAGCGGCAACACTTCAGAAGCACTGGCCGAGGTACGGCTGTTCCAGGCGGGGTAGACGAGCGCTGAGCGCATCTTACAACTCCGAAAACGTCAGATCAAATTTTTAAATAGGCGCTATCTTTATAAACAAACCACATATTTGAGCTTTAAACAACTACATTGTCGACTGAAAAACTATTTAAACTACATTTCGTGACACAATAACAGTAGTATTTTTAAATGTATCCTCTGAACGTTACTATTACTAATTAAATCATGACCAAATACAACCAAAAACAAACGTTCAGGCTTGCTTGTGAAAGGTAATTCCTCGAAAGCTGTTTTCAATTGTGTGGCGATGTGTACAGCCCCAAACAGCGCACAAAACATGCATTTTTCTCAATTCCCGGTATGAGAGGTATGGGAAAGTTGCCATCCCCAACATGGCGGCGCCGTTGACGTATGCTCCAGCGGCCAATAGGGCGTCTATGTATTTATTATGTCTATGATTTGAACCACTGAATTTGTGGAAGCGAATTTGCAAAGCGAAATAAAATGGACCGAAAACCGCCTGTTGATTGAATATTATAGGTTGTATTTTTAATCAGTTGGAAGTGAAATATGAAAGGTGAATATGGATTATTGAAATTTTACTAATGAAAATGTGTTTGAAATGTTTTGATTTGAAATATTCACAGCTTAAATATTCAACCATGCTAAATTTCAGCCTATAAAAATACAAGCCCTAAAAATACAATGCATTAAAATACAAGCAGGGTTAATGCAATGCATATTTTTTTCAAGTAGTACAATTCAACAGGCTTTTTGTTTCAAAAACATTTGGGATTATTTTACTTCCATATATTCAGCTGTAACAGAATGTTTTGCAAAAAGACAGTTTGATATCTAAAAGACACAGTTTGATATCTAAATATTTGACTTAAAAAAAAATGTTTACCTTATTGGAATCGAAACTGGGAAGCGATAAGAATCAGAATTGATAAGCAGAAAAGGAAACTAAAATTCAAACGATACCCAACCCAAGTGTTAATGCTTCTTGTATGCAAAAGCACAGAGCTTGCGACTAATTGGTCTGTGGTATGAAAATATAATATCATGTTGTACTGTGTGTCCCAATACTAGAGACCATATTCAAACATACTCAAAATATTTTAACCCAGCCACAGTGAACTTAGTACGCTGTAGAAGTATGCAATTTAGGATGCAGCCGTGGTCTTGGGTGGATGTGGGGTGACAGAAGCAGAAAGTAATGAGTCCTTAAGGATGTTTGACTGAGGACAGTGAGATGGACAGAGAGAGACGCTAATCAGTCCTCAAGGGGTTTGTGTGCCAGAGCATTATCATCACTCCTGGACTATAAACACACAGCTGGTCTTATGCAAGTAAGGGGGACGTTGCCACCGGAAAGCTGACCGGTGCCATCTGTCAATCATCTCAGAGAGTGGCTTAACTCAAACACACTAGGAAAAGAGTGAAACACGCACACTTCACTTCTCTTTATCCCAGCTTTTGCCATTTATCATTCATTGAAAGTGTCATTGCTGATTTTGTTTTGTTTAGTCCGTGCGGATGGTTGCCGGGGTGATGATGACTGGCCTGTTTTAGGTACAGCCTGCCATTTTGGGGTGTTTAAGTTCTTCATCCATATTTGTGTACCCATAAATGTGTGTGTGTGTTTGGGTGTCTGCTCACACTAACGTACATGTTTATGTTATTCTCGCTATGGTTGGCCAATGGTAACCCGTGTAGAATAGCTGTGCAGCCAACTGGAGAGTGTTTATGTAAAACCAGGTTTGAGTTTAGTACAAGCGTAAAAAAAACATACGCCTTTTTCTTCCAAATGTGTCCTGAAAACGCGTCATATCCATTCACTTCTATAGGTTACGGGTCCATACGCGCACGTTCTAATGCCAAATGTAGCCTGGTGTGATATATGTGAACCAAACGCTTTCTGGAGGATTAATTAAACCTTCAGTGGAGCTCAATAGAAAAGTCCCAAACAGCTTCAGAGGCTTTTTTTTCTGCAGAGCACTTTCCTTTTAACGTTATTCCGTCTTTCTTCTTTATCCCTTCTTTCTACCTCTTTGAAAGTCTGCTCCTGTGAAGCCTTCTACCTCCTACGGTTATTACAGTACCCCTCGCTCCCTCTCTTTCTTTCTTTCTCTCTCGCATTTATATTTTGCCTTATTCCATGGCCTGGTGCCGCTAGATCAGCATGCAAGTGAAAAAAACAGGTGTTGAATAGTGTCAAAGGTCATGATTTACTTGACTTGTAAACATTTCTGGAGCTGTGTCATTCATTCTGCATAGAGAAAGAGCTAGAGAAAGAGAAAGTGAGAACCATTAGGCACCTGACACTGGTGTGCATCACTGCAATTTGACCTTTAAAATGGAGGTTTTGTGAAACTCAAAGACACAGCCATGTTAGAGCTGGATGTAAGTGATCGTTACACAATCAATATTTCAATCTGTTCATTTATCGAAAAATAGTCTATCCGTCTATCCTTGACCCATCATAAACAGAAGAATTAAATAAAAAATAAAAAAAATAAAAACAGATACAAACGCTAGTTCTGCTATTCTGTGTAAAGTTTCCTCAATTTACTCAAATAGCTTTCTTCAAATTTCAGTGAATACTTAAAACCAAAAAAAATCTTGCGCAAAGCTATCGCCTGGCTTCAGGAGACATGGAATATACTGAACTAGACATATGAACTTTTCACAGGCTTTTGAGCTTTTTTTTTAAAAAAAAAACACATTTTTAAAGCAAAAAACAGCCTTGGTCCCCATTTATTATTATTATTATTCCCCAAGTAGGGAACAAGAAGTTAAATGACAGAATGTACATTTTGGGGTAAAATGTTGGGTAAAACACCATGTCACAGGTGTTTACATTATTTTGTCCAACTGCTGGATGTGTGTGAATGTACTGTGTGTGTGAGTGTTCGAACAGATATAGGTTGGAAGCCATGTCTTTTTGCAGTTGCCATTGAAATACAGGTCTGTTTTTTGTCATCTGTCCTCCCCTGTTATTTTTTTCTACTAGTTTTTGTCTCTTGAGAGCTTCTTTGGCTTTACAGACAACCTTTTGAAATGAAAAAACTGACAAGCTTTTATAATGCATTTGTGTGTGTGTATTCCTATGAGTAATAGCATTGTGTTTGTGTCTGTGTGTGTGTGTTGCTCTATGAGTAATAGCTGTGTGTGTGTGTGTGTGTGTGGGCGGTACAGTAACAGATGCAGACTCGAAAGACACATACACAGTGAAAGAGTGATGGAAGAAAGAGAAGAAAAGAAAAATGATTTTGAAACATGCTAGTAGAGAAAGAGTGACCGATTACAAGTTTTCCATTGAAAGCTTGGAATGGCGACATTTTTAAGTTTCCCCCGTGACCTCAGAAAACCAGTTGCCATGACTTCACTGAACCTTCAGGAAACAAACAGCTCAATGACATCCATGTATTAGAATGGAATTGGCTGTTATTTGATTGACATTGCTAAATCCCGGAGTTCTATAAAAGGTTTGATTTGTTCACTGGTCTTTGTAGAGAAAACGATGGTCGGAGGAGTGTATTAATAATTCATTAAATGCTTTAGTGTGCATTGCAAAGTATAATTTCTTGTCATTAAGTAGAATCTTTACCAAAAGCACATTACAGTCACTAAGTGCATGGCCAGTATCCATAGCAGATCTTTTTGTAGTTTGTCCCTACTGATAGATGCCAGAACGACACTATTTTCTATTGACGGCCATTGAAATGTAGCCATGTATTCTGATGAAATAACATTATTGCAAAATAAAACTCTCTCCAAGTATTTTAGACCTCCTTGGTGACACCTTTCCAGATATTATATTGACAATATGTACTTTTGCTACATTTTGAATGAGCCATTTCCATTGATTTTCACTTTATAGCTATTTGATATTAGTGCTAGGGTTTTGATTCATGTCTGTTACTCAAATCTTTTGGATCCATTCAACGAAAAAATTTGCTCAGATTTGTTCTGAGATTCATTACAGTGACTCTTTTTATAGGTCACGTATTTACGCCAGTATAGGTTGCAACCAAAGAATGTCTTAGAATATTATGAGTGAATAGAGTCATTCATTTGGGATTCGTTCAAAATCACCAAAAAAAATCGTATTATTTTTCATTAAAAATGGCCCCTCCACATGATCTACTAAGAGACGCGAGAAATAATGCCACCATATCTGCTTTCAAAGCCAATGTATTGTTTTTATTTCCGTTTTGTCAACTTTTGGCCTTTTATCAAGCTTAAGAGAAATGACAGCAATAACCTAAAAATGATTTATGAGTTTCAGTAATATGCTGTGTTTAAAAAGAGCAATTGAGATATTGTATTACATTGGGCAACATAGCAATGCATTTCAAGTAGGCTCCTTGCAGTTAAAATTGTAGATGTCATCACTCATTTTTACACATTTATAAATTGAGGATTGTGGTGTGTGTACACCTATAAAACATGGCGTAGTGCTACACTTTTCATCTGCCTGCTTATGCTTTGCTGAACTGAATGAACAACATTCTAATCCCATTGGTTTATAGTCGGTCAAAAGATAGTCGTTCACAATTGACAGGCCTGGTTTGTTCTCAAACAAGATGTTTGATTCAGTGCCTCTCTACTCAAACTTGGTTTAGAGAAGCGGTAGATTCGTTCAGTAACTTTTACCAATCGATTAAAAGCTTGTCTATTAAGACTATTTGTTTTATCTCTGATGTGTTACTAATCTTTGAGGGCAGGAACACATTTAGAAGACTTACAAATCAGTGCTATACTGTTCGTTCACTTAAAAGATTTGATCAAATACAGTCATTTAGGACCGAAACATAACTATTGTATATCGCAGCCACATGCTGCTGAACAGGAAAGTTATGTCAGTGGACAGCAACTTGGAGTCATGTGTTTCGCTCAAGGGCACGATGATTTTGAATCTCTGAAAATCTCTGGTTCACAAGTTTACCCTATACCTGAGTTCAGTCCCGTGAGCCTTTTCCAGATCCACCAGCCCGAAACATGCTGTCTCACTTTGATGTCATACAGGTTCTTTTTTAACATACATTACCACAAGTTTCCTCGGGATTTATAAGTATTTTTCTTTTTGCAGTTTCTTTTCTCTATGTTTCTTCTTTGTTGTAACTCTCTCCCTCCCTTTGCTCTATATTCCTGCCCAAGCATGACTTCATTATATGGAGATTTTAATTACCTTGTCGCAGGTTATTTGCATATACAATGGGGTGATGAGCATGTTCTCCCTCTGCGGCTCTCACTGTGTGACCTTTGACATCAGTAATGCTGAAAACCCGTGAGACGGAGGCGTTGTAAGAGGTTTGTTGATCTCAGCTCTCATATACTCAAGTTAGAAGGAAGGAGAACAGTCACCTCCAAACTAAAAACACACAAAAATATATATTTGTATTATCTGAATAAAATAATTGATATAATTAGTAGCATAATTAATATTAGATGACGTTATATTTAGTTTGTTTCTGGTTTATTTTTCAATATTTTTTTTCTGTCATGGCAAAGCTGAATTTTCAGCATCATTACTCCAGTCTTCAGGGTCACATGAGCCTTCAGAAATCATTCTAATATGCTGATTTGCTTCTCAAGAAACATTTCTTAATGATGAAAACATTGCTGCTTAATATATTTTTGGAAACCATGATTCATTTTTTTAAATATCATTTGATGAATAGAAAGATAAAAGCAGCATTGATTTGAAATCATTTTATGTCTATGACAAAATAATTATTAATATAATCATTATATTAATTGTAACATTATATGTCTTTACTGTCACTTTTGATAAATTTAATGCATCCATGCTGAATAAGAGTTATTCATACCTTTTTTTAAATGTATATTGCCTCCAGACTTTTGAACAGTAATGCATATAAATGACATTTCAAATTGTCACATATCAAGTACAAATACAAAGAATGAGTCCACAAAAGAAGGCTTGTCAAATTAATAAATGCCAGGGATCACGTGACGTGCGTTTTTTTTGTTATTATTAAATGTTTGTTTTTTGTTTTTTTATACTTTCACTTGTCCTAATTTAGTGTTTTGAGTAAGCCATTTGTAGGTTGATTTGTAGAAAAGTATAAATATTTAGCTCTGTGGTGCTTCTCTTGGTTTGAGGTGGGACTACTGAACTGTCAGGTGGAAAGTGTGATTGGAGAATTTGTAGAAACCTGTTTATTCTAATGCACTAAGACTGATGCCTCTCTGAATTGCATTATTGGCGCTATCAGTAGAACGGTGCAAATGGCCTCAGGTTCTCCAAGCCTGTCAGACTGTTCCTGTTCGTCATTATTAACACCCTAATGAGTCGAATTTTCTCTTAAGCAGTTGTGCTTGCCTTGCACCCGTCCTACAAATCAGTTCATTTATCTTTACTCCAGTTCACACAGTCATTACTTCCTGTGGCAGAGGTGTAATCGCCACATTTGTGGATCATCTACACAAGCTGCTGGGTGTCTTTGGTGCTAACAGGAGCAGCAGGGTGGAACGGGGTCTCTGTGACTCATCTGAGGGGCTGCTGGCTGGAGCTGATGGGTCTCATCTGCTCCCGATCCATGCTGAATTGTTCGGAAATTAGGTGGATAATGATCTGGTGGGATGGGGCTCTGCTCTCTCTGATTTGTGTGCTGTCCGTTTGTCTTGAACTCAGCCTCTCTGGTTAGCCGTGTCTCTACTGAGTGTCCAGTAGCTGCCAGTTGTGTGTGTGTGTGTGTGTGTAAGCGAGAAACATTTGTGTGGAATATGCAGCTCCGTAGTAGACGGTAATCCGAGGAAAAGTGGATATGGCTGCTCTTCCCAGAAAAGAAATCCAGACTGAATGCTGGAACGAGAAAAAGAGTCACTAGAGAGAGATTGCTGTTATTTGACCTCTAGTAAATATATGATGACTTTTTAGTCTCGCTTGGATGTTTGCCTGCCATCAGAGAAGTGGGAGTATGTGTGTGCAATAAAGCATAAAACAGAATTGGAAACCTCTGAAAATCCATCAACAACCTGATCCAGAGACACATGAGGAGGATCAAACACACACACACACACACACACACACCAAGCATCTCCATCAGTGGCGGAGCATGCTGGGACCATACCCTCGCCGGAAATGTGCATAGCACTGCCATTTTTTGTTTTTATCAATTTAAAAAATAAAAAAGTCATTAAAACCTAAAAGTAAAAAGAAGTTTAATAAATGTTTTATTGTTCCTATATGTATAAACAATGGGCTTGATGGGGGAGGAGGAGTCAATTAGGCCTCGGTCAGGTACGACACGGAAATGGTAATAAGGTAATGTAATAATAAAGATGTTCAGCGAATTTGATTACAATGCGATCTGGTAAATATATAGTTTTAAGGTCAAATGGAAAATGAAATAAAATGCAATAAATGTAGGATATTGAAGTTATTGATGCACTTATAAAAAAAAATCTTAGCACCCCCACTGAACTGTTAAGCCGTCCCTTAGCACACCCAAGAAAATAACATCCGGGAGCCGCCACTGATCTCCACATATATGTAGAGTAGCTACTGAAGTCACACACTGTTGCTACAGTGACAGTAGAGCTGATGTATGTGGGATCTTTAGAGGAGGAGAGGTCAAGGGGTCAGTGCTGAGAAATATATCCTTATATGGGCATCTAGAGAGCCCAGCGGAGGAAAGACTACTGCACTATGAGTGTGTGACATGACTGTCTGTCTGTCTGTCTGTCTGTCTTTCCATGTATCTATCTGCTCTGATTGAATAAGCTAACAGCCTAGCAACCACCATCCTAATAACAACCCAAAACACTAGCAGTTGCCTCTTTAGAAAATGTAAAAATTCTGGACAGGTCTGAATGTTTTGGTTGTGTTTCTAGATAGGTGGACTAGATGGAAGGCCTCTGAAACACGTACAGACACACACATCCAGCCTTTGTTCATTACAGAGAACCGGCAGACAGGGCTGTTGCAGTTCCAGCAGCCCTTGATTTAAGCTCTTCTGTTGGAGAAAAGTGCTCAGAGAGAGATGGAGAGACCCGCACAGGGCTGTAAATGAACAGAGAGAAAACAAGAGACACTATGAAGGTCACGAAGGCCAATTTTATTGCAGCTTTTTGTTCCACTCTCTGACATGTTCCTGGATGTTTGTTGTGCTGCCTTTTGTAAGGACTCTCAACTCGTACTGCCATGTTGGACTGTGTCTCCACCCTCCCATCTGAACATACTGCAGCTCTTTCAATTAATACATTATTAATAATTAGCAAAACAAAGCTCATGAATATTAAAATGCTTTTATCACTAAGGAATTTAAAAAGTTTTCACTTCATCAGAACACATACATATTCACACACACACACACACACACACACACACACAAGCATATTTTAGTCTCCTGAGGCACATAGGCAGTTACCATTAATCTAATTAACTGTCTCACTTAAGACCTGCCCATCAAAAATCACCCGAGAGAGGAAGGCACTGAGAAGAGAGAGAGAGAGAGAGAGAGAGAGAGAGAGAGAGAGAGAGAGAGAGAGAGAGAGAGAGAGGGGCGGGGTGAGCCAGATATCGGCAGACAGAAGCAATGGAGGTTTTGGAGTACTGTGGTTCTGAAATTGGGTCTTCTTGTCATTTCAGTCTCTTGTGACAGTTCAGACTTGAGAAATTGTGTCAAGAACAAAAAATCTTTCGTTCAGTTTGGATTCACCTTGACCCGGAACCTAGAATTCTGAGAGCAGGAAAAGTGAACAGAGCTAAAAAAGGAAAATAATTTAGTTAGTACCCCTTCTAAATTAACCCCTTTACGTTCAAAGGTGGCAGATGCCCCCAGATCGTTGAAACTTCACACTCTTAATTGATCTGGACAAACTGAGTATCATTAGAAAGATTAAAGACTCCAGCTTTGATATTTGACCACTGTTTATGATAAAACTAGGTTGCAGTGACATTAATTTCTTAATTTATGTCAGGAGTGAAAAATAATCAATCTGTAATGTTTGATATTTTGAATAGAATATCACACGCATATGAATGAATTCACGTCTGAAGAAGTATCTGCTGAATTTGACAAATCACAACAATCCCGTTCACAGCCATTGATACAGGCTGCAGTGTACTTTTTTTTATGCTCCTTGAAGCTTCCGATTTTCGAACGCAGAAGTGTGATATAGAACCTTTTTTTCGAAGGGTTTACTCTTGTTTTAAACTAAATTACAAAATGTTACTTTCTGCCCAACAAAGGGCCCTTTTAAAACATCAGCATTAGTGACGAAGCAGCATTTACAAAAGAAATGTAATTGTAAGTTATGAAGCATCCCATTATGTTGAAATTGCAGTTTGTAAAAGAACAATGAGCAAATGCACAAAATATATCAGAAGTCGTGATGCTTTATTGTGCCATGTTTTATCAAAGGGCTTGAAAATGTTTTAAACGCTCACAAATTGGCTTGTAACTTCAACAGATTCAAATCATTAAAGTACTGAACATCACATAGAAGATGATGTTTGTGTTTCAGTGCCCTGTAATACTTATATTGAAGGCATATACGCTCGTCTGCTCAGTTTTCCATTCCCCTGTTTCTCTCTCTTTCTTTCTTTCTTTCTTTCTTTCTTTCTTTCTTTCTTTCTTTCTTTCTTTCTTTCTTTCTTTCTTTCTTTCTTTCTTTCTTTCTTTCTTTCTTTCTTTCTTTCTTTCTCTCTACTTCCATTATTGACTAGAAGGTCTCTGCAGCAAGCTCTCATTTCACCCCACTACGACATAATCAATACCTGCAGTGTGTGTGTGTGTGCGTGTGAGCGCCTGCATGTTTTACGTAGGCTTAAGTGTGTTTAGACAAATGAGCATACAACCGGTCATAAGATTTTTGCATGCACACTTGAGTCCAGATTGCAGTACAGAATATATCAAAAGGAGAGATTGCATTTGCTTACATTAGTTTATGCATTACCTTGCACTTCTGGTCATGTTGGAAATGGTTTCATTCAGACTTTGAGACACACACTCGTGCACAAACACACACTTACAGTAGTCTTATGCTCTCAGTTTAAATTTTCCATAGTTTCATGGTTTTTATGTTCACTTCTCTCATAAAATCTGAGGACGTGCATGATGAATTATTAATATCTTAACTATATGCAATCCAATTTTTTGCAGTCAAATATTTATTTAAAACAATGTATAACATCATTTTTTTTTTTTATTATTATAATTACTATTTGCAATCCAGTTTAAACTGACAATATCTGCACCAGGCATATTTAAATGAAGTCATTATCATTTTACCTCAAACATGCACCCTTCTAATGCAAACGAGACATGTCAATTATTTGCCTGTTGCAATTACCAACTATTTTGTTTATGTACTTTTTTTATTGATCCTGGCAGCAAGGATTCATCAAATGATGTAGAAAAGAGTTAGGCCTATATATTCGTACAGTACGCAGTATAGTTAGGCGCTCTGGTGTTTTAAGGAGCTGATTCAGGTGTCTGTATCGCAGTGGTGTAATAAGGCTGTACTGTCACGGTTGGTTGAAGCAGAGGAGGAAGCAGGATGTGCAGCATTCTTTTATTAAATAAACTCAAAACTAAATAAATATAGACTCGGGAACAGAACAACGTTAAGAACTGACAAACCTCAGTTTGACAAACCTGACAAACCAAAAGACTGAAACTAGACACAGGGCTTAAATACAGAGGCAGACAGGCTAAACAAGATAACAAGAGGGCATGGCTAATAGGAAACACCTGGGGAGACTAATAAACATTAAACGTGGAACAAGACGGGAACACAGACTAGAATCATGACATATACAGTCTATGATTTGCACTGTTGCCTGATTTCCATTACAGGATTTATCAAAGGGCACAATTCAATCTCCCCATGGCACAAGAAAAAGAGTAAATACCCATATATTCATTCATTCTATATTCATTCTAAACATGCTCACACCCATATGCCTGCACACACGGGCACACACACACACACACACACACACACACACACACACACACACACACACACGCACACACACAAAAGTCAGCTCATATTGATTTGATGTGGCCCCTCCTTGTGTTAAGGAGCAGACATGATCTGAATTTTAAAGAGGTTGCATTACTTCACCCTCTCCCTCTCTCTCTCTTTCTTACACACATTTGATGTAATGTGGCCTTTGGTAAATTGCTGTTGAAAAGTGGCTCTATTTTGGCTCTTTCTGCGGTTGCTAAGCACAGATCTAATTGCTGGCAAATGTTTCTGGACTCTAATGTAAGTCAAACTGTTTGTGTGTGCGTGCGTGTGTGTGTGTGTGTGTGTGTGTGTGGGGGGGGGGGGGGTGTTTGGCATATAAATTAAGCTAATAGGTCTGGATCTCATTCCAGTCCAGCTGCAATGACCTAAAACTGGTACCTGAACATGGATCAGACCCAGAGATATGTCCACATCACCGCAGTCACTAACTCACTGTAATGCAGCAGCGACGGCGATAATCTCCAAGCACTGCAGCAAGAGTGTGTGAGTTTAAGCTTCCTGACTGTCCCACCACTGGTCTATAAAACGTATCTGCGAATCCTCTAGAAGCATCGACCTGAAGATCATTTCAAGCAGGAAGTGGTTGATGAGCTTTATGAGCCATATATGTATTTTAAGGAGCTGTGTGAAAGAGATTGTGCTAAGTGTGTTTGTGTGTGTGCGTGTCAGGATCTCTTCGGATCAAGGCTACTGCAATGCAGATATGCTAATGATCAGATAATGTCATATCATTTATGTATCTCTGCTGCATTGTTCCCAACTTTGTCTTTCATAAATGAGATGCATGTGTGATATCTCATGTTGCAGTGCTTGGTTTCTGGTCAGGCATGAATTGGAGCAGCTTTATATAACACCCTGATCAGAGATTCAAGACCCCGAGCGTCTCCCACAAGCCCCTGCCCGTTTGGCTTAATCTAAAGCATGCTTTGATTTCCTGCAGGCTCAAATTTGAGCTGCTAAAGAGAGACAGGCGCTCTCAGAGGGGAACTCGGTACACACGCATAAAGCCACTGTCATCTACTGTAACAGCAAACAAGGAGAGAAATGCTGTACTGAATACAAGACGCTTCAAGGTGTGAGTCTTCACGTCGATCATGTCAAGTTTCCCTTTGTGTGTGTGTGTGTGGTGTGTGGTGTGTCAGGTCAGGCCCATGCGAATAGTTAAAGCTGAGAAACACTACATTATGTTGACGAGCCAATGGTTTGCATGAGGAAACTGCTTAATAAACATGTATAATGTCTTAAAGTAAATAAAAATGCAGACAGATTTGTTTGAAAGTTAGATTTAAGGTTAGAGGGTAAAATAAATATTTAAATAAATAGATATTAGTTCAATATTATGGTCCTCAACATGATCATTTTTTTCAATTAAAATGATAAAATAATTTTATTGCCAAAATAAAATGATAAAGTAATAAAATATTCTTTACCTACATGTCATTTGAACAACCTAAAGATAAAGATGTTTTGTGACTCAGTAACTGCTCTAAGTCAGTGAGTTCATTCAGTGAATGGTTAGTCAGACTGATTCAGACCAGTACATTATTTGAGTCTTTTTGATTGATTTGTTATAGAATGATCGGTTCATTATTTTAAGTGTAGTTTGTGAATTGGCTCATAAGAGTCACTTGCTTGTGAATATAATTCATTTTGCGTTCATGCTGAAGATTCTTCAACAGCAGTTGATTTGTTCCGCCACTGAAAAGCGGTGTGAGCTACATGGTTGTGAAAAGTGTAGATATTCTGCCAGTGGGTTTAGCAGGTGTTTTTGTGTCACATGGTCACAGTTTGTCTCACCCAGAGCTTAAACTGTTAACATGTTTTCACTGAGTTCTGATGTGTTGACTGCTTGTAAATGTGTTGTCTTGATTTTTTTGAATGATAAAAACTTCTGCACTATTCACAGAGCTCAGGAACACCTCTAATTAACATCTCATCTACACCACACACACTTAAAAGATCACTTTGCTTTCTGTCAGATTTAATAACCATTGTCCAATACAGTTATAAATATGATACGTCATTTGAAATGAGAGAGAGAGAATTTAGGTGGGTAATGAAATTATGCAAGTGTCCAGTAACCACAGATGACGGATGTCAAAATCACTTGACAAGAACGAAACGTACAAAGAATAAATAGGAAAACACCACACGCATGCACCGCATAATAAAACGGCATGCGCTGTGATTTTTAAAACCTTTGTGTGCGTGTAAAAGCAGTTCTATGACTAATTGATGTAGCGTTAGCGCACTGCCGTGACCTCAGCTGAACCTAACCCACATTCAAATGAGAAGTGGTGGAGAGGGTCATTCCCACACACATACAGCTTACTGCATCATACAGTGCAGATCTGGAAACTATCTAACACTGTTTCTGTGACAACCAATGAAGGAACATGAAATTGTCTTTGAGAAGTGAGAGATGGAGAAAGACAGAAAGATAGTGTTTGTGTTTATTAGTCTTCCCTGAAGCATATGCCCGCATTTGATGACTCTTCTGTCTTTCTTGCTTCATTTTCTCATGCCTTTTCTTCATTAGCTGTGTTAACATGGACCCTAATAATCCATTTGTAATTGGACTAGTAGCACAGTTGGAATAAAAAGAGTCACATGTTACCACACCAATCAGAATTAATTGGCCAAATCCGACTGAAATTGGTTGAAACCTTTTCTATTCTGTTCAAGAGGACATGTAAACTAGCCTGGTTAAAACCAGACCATTCTCAGTTGTAACTGAGTTATGGTCTGGCAAAGCGTCATAGACAAATCATTTCCAGGGGGGCGTCACCAACGGACGTCGCGGATAGATCTAAAACCAATCAGAGCGATGAAGGAGATGACGTATGCAGAGCGGTGGAGAAACATCTCCGAGTGTTGTTCTTTGCTCGGTTTTTAACAAAAAGGAAACGTTCAAATCGCTTAAAACAGACGCGATAGCTGATTCGAACGAGTGATGTTCGACGGCGGCATCCATCTTTGTAATGTAGGCTACAAAATCTGCTTCAAAATCCCAGCGCTGTCGTCATCGTATAAAGCCCGCCCCAACGTTTCTGATTGGTGCCTCGATTTCGACGGATTGGAAATGGGCTTGAATGAGCTCTTTGCCAGACTAACTTTCAGAGCAAATCTAAATTTGCCGGAAGTTGTCTGGGTTTTCCCAGGCTACATGTAAACACTTGTTGGGGTTGAAAACCAAAACATGTGCAATGATGTAGAAATTGTATAATGACATGAGACAGAACGAGCTGTTGTTGTTGTTTAATATAGCGTAATAAATTACTCTTGTGTTATTCTAAAATTCCCATTCCACTTATTGTCTGTAAAGTTGTGCAGGACAATGTCATCCCAGCAGTCCTGGCTTCGGACTTTCATAAATAAATTTTTCTGGTAATTTTTTTTTTTTTTAATGTTAAACAATGTAGGCCATGATTGGTTGTGGAGATTTTCTGGTTGTAATGTTCTACGCTGCGGTTACTCTTGCAGAAAGGTCATGCAAGCATGGCAGCAAGTGGTCTGAATCTGTGCATGAAAGATTTTGTTTATGGTTCTGATGATGATGTTGTTAGCTTGGAGGTGGAGGTTTGTATTCAATGTTCCCTCTGAGCATGCCAGGCTGGGTGTTGGCCCTGTACAGATGACGGGAAAAAATGTGAGGAAAAAACGCATTTTTTTCTCATTTTCAGAACACTTCAGAAAACCCAGAAAATGTTGTTGTATGAATATCTGAACATACATTATGTTAAGGATAATGTAGAGCGAGGCGGTTGTTATAGCGAATACAACCCCGACAGGCTGATCAGGACCCTGACGCGAAGCGGAATTTGTTTTGCGAAGCATATTTGTTTGTTATGTTGCATTTATTGTAATTTGGCCTATAATATGCTGGGACGGTCAGTTGAGCAACAAGACATCTCAATTCGCAAAAGGATGCGTTCTGTGTCCTTGCGTCCTTCTAAGTTCGTTATTTCAAGGTAGCCTGGCAAGACCAGTCTCCACGAGAAGGCAAGTCTGTTATTTGCGTTCTTGGAATTGAGAAACAGCTATCATTTCATTGAATAATTTTTCAAGTACAAAAATAAGAGGGAATATTGATTGTATCTGTGTTTGTGAGTGTATTTAGACACAGTCAGAATTGATGAGGCTGCTCTCTCTCTCTCTCTCTATCTGTCTCTCTTGCATCATCCTCTTATTCTGACGGTCTGCCTCTGCATGACTGCATGCCGTTTATCTTTCTTCTTTTTCTCTTGGCCTGTCTTTTCCTCACTCTTTTCTTCCTCTCCTTCTTTTTCTTTCTCTCCCCCTCTCTCCAGCAAAACAATAAAAGTCAGGATAATTGATGACGAAGAATACGAGAAGAACAAGAGCTTCTTCCTGGAGATCGGAGACCCTCAGCTCGTAGAGACCAATGAGAAGGAAGGTGGGGGGCGTGGCCTGAGTCTGGCGAGGAAACCACACATACAGCACACACACACACACTGAACACCAGTCCTCTGGATCATCATCGGGATCAACTACAGGCCAAACTACACCATCGACAGCCCTGCAGCCCAGTCCCCGTGTGTGCTTGTGTGTGTGTGTGTGTGTATCATGCATGCATTATTCCAACCCCCTCCTGTTGTCTTGTTTCTGCAGGAAGACGATAACAGTCAGGGTTCTCAATCGAGAGGAATACGATAAGCAATGCAGCTTTTGCGTAGAGCTACAGACGCCACTTTGGAGAAGGAGAGGATGGACAGTATACAGAGGTTTCTTTCCCTCTCACAGTGTCTCCTTCGCTTTTTACTCTTCTCTCCCTCTGGGCAGAGTCTCACCCTCTCTGTCTCTCTCTCTCTCTCCTGGTGTCTGGTTGCTGTTTTACTAATCAAATGACTTTTCTTTGCTTTCGCTGATTACGCAACTTCTCGCATAACAACACGCATACATTATACATATACTTTAAAGGGGTCATATGCATTAAAACATGCTTGTTTTAATGTTAGTTAAAGATTATTGCAGCAAAAACATAATAAAGACTCAGTTTTCAACATTCGTAATGTAACTGCTGATCGGTCCTGATGCGTCCAGTGATGGACCGCCAACTCACCTGTCAATCAATCATTGCACTAAAAGGGATTTACATTTTCTGGTAATGTGCATCTTTTTTTTTTAGAATTTTTTTTTATTTTAGCAATGACCTTGCCATGATCAGAACAACGTTTTGCTAGATTTCCTCCATATCTTACTCTTGTCTTTAGTTATATGCCAGTAATAGTATCTTTAGGTGTTAAGTAGCAAGAATATCATAAAAAGCCCTGTTAATGTTTAAATGTGGGCGGTCAAATGCATATTAACATATTAAGATTTCAGAACAAGCCGTATCTGCAGTTTTATTTCAATATGCACCACTGCTCAAAAGATTGGTATCAGTAAGATTTTTTTGTTTTTATTAAAAATACAATAAATCAGAAATATTGTGAAATGTTACAATTTAAAATAATTGTTTAAATATATTTTAAAATGTAATTTATTCCTCTAATAACTAAGCGGAATTTTCAGCAGCTATTTCAGCAGTCTTCAGTCTCACATGATCCTTCAGAAATGATTCTAATCTGCTGATTTTATGCTCATGCTTGCTGAATAAAAGTATTAATTTCTTCTTCTTTTTTTTATCTTATTGACCCTAAACTTTTGAATGGTAGTATATGGTCTTTATAGTCTGAAGCTTGCAGTCTGTTCATATACTACACAAAACATTTATTTAGAAAGGGCAGTTACATTTTAATGGTATGACCCTTTTATTTCTAGTGATCATCTGCTCTTACACAATCTTTGTGTATTTTACCATATAGGGTGTTTTCAATATACTTCAGAAAGAAAGCAAGCTTCAAAGCGAATTGTTTCATTTCGTTTCCTTGCAATAATCTCATAACTAGACACAAAGGAAATGTCAAAGCACACCAGCAAATGAGTTCAGATGCTGGGCTGTAAATCATGAGGAGAGATTAGGGGAGCTCGAAAAGACTCCGAGCTCAAGATTGTGAGCTGTCTTCAAAGCCAAGGTTGTTTGAGTATGTTTCATCTCACATTTAGATAAACATTTCTTTTCCAGGAAGCAGAGCGGTTCAGTTTCCCAGCACTTCAGTGTTTTGATGTGTATCAAATGTTTTTATCATATTTATATTTCAATTTTTTAAATTAATGATTTTGGTTAATGGTGTATTTTAGCATAAGTGATATAAGATGCAATAAAAGGGATCCAAAGGTCAAAACATGGAAAATAGGAGCTAATTAGAGAGCGGAACATCAGGTAGAATTCAATGAAATGCAGCTGGATTTGGTTATGCATTTTTGATGTTGTTTTGCTACACAGCCATATGACTTCATCAGTGATTAACAAAAAAAATTGATTAAGGCACTCAGATGAGTGGTGAAACGTTTTCAAAATAATTAATAATCGAGTCCATTTGCTTTTGATTAGCTTTGTTTGTAAGGCATTTGAGAGTACCCTGGATGATAAAAAAAACCTTCATACTGTAGATAAGAGAAAAGAGATTACTTATTATGAAAGAAAGAAGAGACGCTAGAAAAATAAAGGACAGTAGAAGAGATGGCTGGATGAGAATGAAAGGGGGGTGTGTGTGTGTGTGTGTGTGTGTGTGTGTGTGTGTATACAAGCTGTAGACTGAAAATGATAGCTCTGTTTTCAAGGACAAAACAAGAGAGAGAGAACATCAGCCAATTAAATCAATATCAAATTACATGAACCTGACTCCATCTTAATGTTGTGTCACATCTATAGACAGAATAGGAAAAATATGCAGCATCTCATTCAATTACCAAAGCTAATCACAAAATCTCAATGTGACCAATTCATTTTTAATTTGTCTTTACTTTATTACTTCTGAGATGTGCCACATTTTCTGTTGGTCTTTTAATTTACTTCCTATCCATCTTTTAGCTTCTTTTTTTTTCTTCTGTGGTTGTCACGCTACACATCTCAGTGATGGACACAGATCTACAGTGGGCCTGAAATGTATTACCAGCTGGTTAAAAATAGCTGGTTACCAGCTGGTTAAAAATAGTTAGAAAATTTTTGAAAAACTTTAAAAAAAATAATCTGAAAACTATTTTCCCCACCTCCCATTAGAAATCCCTTAATTTTTATTTGTATTTATTGTATAAATATTTGTATTTGATTGATGAAATCTAAACAATAAAATACCAATTTATAATAATATCTACATATTTTATAATTAATTAATCATTTTTTTCATAGTAAATTACATTCCCTGCCTTTTGATATTGTTGGATTTCAGTAATATTAGTTTCTCTTATATCTGTTTCCTGTATAGTTGGTATTTTAATTCATGTGAGTGACCGTATAATTTAAGCATGACATCAATCAAACCTCTCTGACCCAATTATTGATATTTGTGAGACCCAATTATTGATATTTGTGATACCCAATTATTGTTCAGCCTGTTCCTCTTCAGTTTTTCTTCAACTAGTTATTGGTCAGTCCATTATCCGCTATCCATTTCGTATTGACTTACTACTTCAAACAGGGCCATTACAATTTGACCAATCAGTTCTTGTTTTCAATTGAATGTCTTCTTTACAGATACCACAAACAAGATAGAACTACCGTTTGCGAGAAAAATGATTGAGAGACTGTTACATGCTAAAACCATGAACAAAACTGAGGAGATAGTGAAATAACATGTAAGACTAAACACAATGTGGAAAAAATGATCTGCATTCAGAGGGACAGAAACCGAAAGAGATGGTGATGTGTGTATTTTGTTATCGCACAAATCAACAGGCAGAAAAGTGTGGAAAACCAAGTAATTCACTAAAAAGGAGAACTTGCCGTCTGAGAATAAAGATGAACGGATTACACTGGAACAGATGAACATAAAATATTGAGAGAGAGAGAGAGAGAGAAAAAGAGAGAGAGAGGCTGTTTAGGCTACAGGAGCGAGTTGCTCTGCCATTAATCTGACAGTGAATCTTATGCTGGAATCCTCCACTAATGCCTCTGGGTTCATTTGTGGCTTGTGATTTATTTGTTCCATTAGATATTTCATTCGTTTATGCTGCCATTTCTGCCTATGAGGCTCGTGTTTGTTTTGAGCTTGGGAATGTAGTCATCATAACATTGTTTTATGACTATTGCTGTTGTTGTTGTTATGGTAATGCCAGCTGAGCTTGTGAACTGAAAAGAAATATGAAATAAATGAGACAGAAAGAGAAATTGAAAGAGAGAATATATGTGATAGGACTAAATTACCATGTTGCTGCCCAAAGGATTGTCATTTTCTCCTTTCCCAGCCCTTTCCTTTTCTGTCCACATCAGTATGTGCATGTCTCTAATGTTGCTTAATTTCCAAATCTCATCATACCTCCATGTCGATCTGCTTCTGCTTCTTTTCCTTTGACCCTCTCATTTCATTGTGTGTGTGAATGTGGGTGATTGATTGGGCTAAACCCAGTCACATGGTCAGGGGTTGTGTATGTCACACACTTACTTACCCACAATTCCATTGGGCCCATAGAAGCTTCATCGCTGAAACAAATGAAGGAAAAATCCTGCCCCTGACACAGCTCTCATATACGTATGCAGAGTCACAGTGGTCTGTGTGTGTTCTGTTATAAATGTATGATTTATGAAATGTACCCTGTTTTCTAAATTTACCAACGAAGATCTGAGATTTTGACTTTTTAAAGGATTTTCCCCAGCAGAGCCAAATTCTTGTTCACTGTAGCATTTTGACAAAAACTATATTTACACAATCCAGTTTATCCAAAGAAACCTATTGATCAACAAATATGTTTTGGATGATTATTTGAATTATAAGGTGGGTTTGTTTTCTACTCTCTATCTTGTGCTTTTGTTTTCAGAGGAGGAGAAAGAGGCGGGGAAGGAAGAGGAGGAGCCTCTGACAGGCGAAGATGATGAGGAGCGACGCATCGCTGAAATGGGGAAGCCAATGCTCGGAGATCACCCCAAACTGGAGGTTATCATCGAGGAATCTTATGAATTCAAGGTGAGTTATTTTGCTACACCCACTTTTTTTAATTATTCATAATCACATTAAAGCAACCAAGGGATACTTCAACCAAAAATGAAAATTATGTCATCATTTACTCAACTTCATGTGGTTCTAAACTTGTATGACTTTTTTCTTTTGTGAAACACTAAAGAAGATAATTGAAGAATGTCTACATGTTTATTTGTCCATACGTTGAAATTCAAGAGGGTCCAATGTTTGTTTGTTTGTTTGTTTTGTTTTGTTTTTTGGACCCCATTGACTTTCATTGTTTGGACCAAAAAAAGTTCTTCCAATTATCTCTTTTTGTGTTCTGCAGAAGAAAGTCAGTCATACAGGTTTTTAACAACTTGAGGTTAAGTAAATGAAAACAAAAGGTTAATTTTTATGTGAACTATTCACTTACATGCATACTGCCATAAATCTACCAATAGCCAATTATCATATGAATACAAAACAGATCTCCCGTTAAGATCTCTACTGCAGTATACTTAGTAAACTTAGGGCTTTTTTTATGATTTGTGGATGATTTTCATTGACAATAGTTGCTAGTATTTACGCAAACCTGACACTGGGTTACTACATTTATCACTTACTTTATAGGTTACATACAGTATGAATTAGAAATACATCAGACTGCAAGTGTGTAGATACCTGTTTTTCTGTAGAAACAAGTTTCCTTCTAGTTCCTTATAGAAACATTCTCATTCTGTCAGGGAAGGTCAAGGATCTTAAACATTGACATCTCATCGGTCGCCTCCACACACTTCAGGACGAAACACATGCACACGCCTGCACTTCAGCCCACTTGCACTAGCCATGCTGAGACGTACACACACTCTGATCCCACACACACTTCACAGCGGGGCAGACCAGAGAGCAGTCAGAAGCACTCGATGGATTGTGGTCCGCCCCGTCTGAAGTGTGTGTTTGTTTGTTTATTCTTGTTCTCAGTTGCACTGGACAGTTATGAAGCCGGACATTTTCTTTGTTTGCTGTGTCTCTCTCTCTTCTCTATAGAACACTGTTGATAAGCTGATTAAAAAGACAAACTTGGCTCTTCTGGTTGGCACCAACAGCTGGAGGGACCAGTTTATTGAGGCCATCACAGTCAGCGCTGGTGAGTATTTGGGTTGTGAGGAGCATCAGCAGGTCAGATTTAGCGATTCATTAAAAAAGAACAATTCGTTCGAAATGTTAATCTTTTATAAGTGTTGCCAGAAGTGCCTGCATTAGTTAAATGCCACTGTTTAGCACTTTGTTTTCAATTGGGTTATATCAAGGGTGTCCAATCCTGCTCATTGAGGGCCATCTTCCTGTAGAGCTCAGCTTCAGTATCAATACACCTGCCTGGAAGTTTCTAGTAATCCTGAAGAGCTCGATTAACTGGTTCAAGTGTGTTTAATTAGGTTTAAAGCTAGGCTCTGCAGGAAGGTAGCCCTCCAGGATTAGACATCCATGGGTTATATAGATTGCATCAAATGTTTTTTGGTTTCCACTTGAAATGTCAAATGCACTGATACTTTGGTACTGGTACTGTGTTGACACTAAAATATTTTTTTTTAAGTATATTTCTACAGTATTCGTTGTACCAAGTACTAGTTTACCACAGTTTTATTTCCTGTGATTCAGTGTGACCTTGTTCAGGAGAATGACTTTTTTTTTTTCACTGTTTGTAAGTGTGTGTGATTGAACTGAACATATGGCCATGTATGGTACATGTAGGTTCCAAAAGAGGGTTTTGTAGCAATGCCATAGAAAAACCATTTTGGATTCCCTAAAGAACCCTTCAGTAAACATTTACAGTGCATCTGGAAAGTATTCACAGCGCTTCACTTTTTCCACAATTTGTTATGTTACAGTCTTATTCCAAAATGGCTTAAATTCATTATTTTCCTCAAAATTCTGTAAACAATACCACATAATGACAACATAAAAGAAGTTCGTTTGAAGTCTTTGCAAATTTATCAAAAATTTAAAACGAAAAAATCATATGTACATAAGTATTTACAGCCTTTGCCATTACACTCAAAATTGAGTTCAGGTGCATCCTGTTTCCACTGATCATCCTTGAGATGTTTCTACAACTTGATTGGAGTCCATCTGTGGTAAATTCAGTTGATTGGACATGATTTGGAAAGGCACACACCTGTCTATATAAGATCCCACAGTTAACAGTGCATGTCAGAGCACATACCAAGCCATGAAGTTCAAGGAATTGTCTGTAGACCCTTTCGAGACAGGATTGTATCGAGGCACAGATCTGGGGAAGGGGACAGACAAATTTCTGCAGCATTGAAGGTCCCACTGAATACAGTGGCCTCCATCATCCATAAATGAAAGAAGTTTGGAACCACCAGGACTCTTCCTAGAGCTGGCCGCCCGAGGGAGAAGGGCCTTAGTCAGGGAGAGAGCAAGAACCCGATGGTCATTCTGACAGAGCTCCATCGTTTCTCTGTGGATAGAGGAGAACCTTCCAGAAGAACAACCATCTCTGCAGCTCTCCACCAATCAGGCTTGTATTGTAGAGTGGCCAGACGGAAGCCACTCCTCAGTAAAAGGCACATGTCAGCCTGCATGGAGTTTGCCAAAAGGCACCTGAAGGACTCTCTGACCATGAGAAATGAATGGCAAGCGTCATGTCTGGAGGAAACCAGGCACTGCTCATCACCTGGCCAATACCATCCCTACAGTGAATCATGGTGGTGGCAGCATCATCTGTGGGAATTTTATGCAGCGGCAGGAACTGGGAGACTAGTCAGGATTGAGGGAAAGATGAATTCAGCAATGTACAGAGACATCCTTGATGAAAACCTGCTCCAGAGCGCTCTGGACCTCAGACTGGGGAGACGGTTCATCTTCCAACAGGACAATGAGCCTAAGCACACAGCCAAGATAACAAAGGAGTGGCTACGGGACAACACTGTGAATGTCCTTGAGTGGCCCAGCCAGAGCCCAGACTTGAACCTGATTGAACATCTCTGGAGAGATCTGAAAATGGCTGCGCACCAACGCTCCCCATCCAACCTGATAGAGCTTGAGAGATTTTGCAAAGAAGAATGGGAGAAACTGCCCAAAAATAGGTGTGCCAAGCTTGTAGCATCATACTCAAAACGACTTGAGGCTGTAATTGGTGCCAAAGGTGCTTCAACAAAGTATTGAGCAAAGGCTGTGAATACTTATGTACTTGTGATTTTTTTTTCTTCTTAATTTTTTCTTTGAAAGATTTCAAACAAACTTCTTTCACATTGTCATTATGGGGTATTGTTTGTAGAATATTGAGGACAATAATTAATTGAATCCATTTTGGAATGAGGCTGTAACACAACAAAATGTGGAAAAAGTGAAGCGCTGGGAATCCTTTTCGGATGTACTGTATTAAAAGAACTTTTACACTAAATCAGTGTACCTTGACACTTAAAGCTTTAAAGTGCCCCATTATGCTTTTTCGAGTACTATCTTTCATGTAGTGTGTACTATTGCTGTTTGTGAGTGTAAAAGGCATGCAAAGTTTTAAATGTCAAAGTGCACGACAAATAAAGATATTGTCCTGATCGATCCTGATCTGCCGAAACGAGTCATCACCAATTCCAGTCTCACTTCCTGTTACATACTTATGTGACAATGTAACAAATTTGCATAATGCAAGCCTATGGTCTTCATTGGCTGCCCACAAACGACGTCTACTTTTTACCCTCAAACACTGTAGTTGTACGTGAAAGTGGAAGGTTGGTTTGTGTTGTCGACATGTCAAGAAGATGTTGTTTTCAGCATTGCGAATCCAATGAGGACTCAGGCTCGAACTGATACGAAAAACCGACACCATCGTTACTGTTCGTATCACTGTGTGTACAAGTGCTGAGGAAGCTGAAATTCAGAGATAGTTATATGCATTTTGTTTCCAACACGCGGTAGACCAATCACAACAGACTTGACCGTCTGACCAATCAGAGTAGGCTTGCGGAAAGGCAGGATTTAGATAGACGGAATCCTTTATTTATTCATTTGAGACACTGTTCATTCACTATTCATTTGCCCTTGGATGCATGTTAACCTATTGTAGGAGACCTCCAAAACAAAATTAGGAACCTTTAAAATAGCATATGTTATCATCCAAAGACCTTTTCCACTATAAATAAACTTTTGTTCAATGGATGTTAAAGGTTCTTCATGGAACCATCGATGCCAATAAAGAACCTATTTTTAAGAGCATACAGTATCTGTGAAATATATCTCTGCTGTAAAGCGCCCCCTGGTGGCAACTGTGCTACTTTTGAAATTCAGTTTTACATCCTCACCTCACATTCAAGACACTCACAGCCATGCGAAGGAGTCTCTATTCTTTGTGCAAAGGACAGAAAGACAGCAGATGAAGGTGGAGAAAGAGAAAAACAAGAGAGGGATTTATTTTTTTTGGTTTGTTTTCTCTGAAGTAATTAGCACTCGCAGCACGGCCTAAGAGAGACTGATGATCATGGAGGCTGCTGCTGCTCTAGCCATGTGTTTGTGTGTGTGTTTTTGTGTGGATCAGGTGTTGGTGACTTAGTGATTCACACTTGAACACCTCTCAGTGTGCCAATTTGTGCTCTGGGGCAAAGCAAGGTTAAAAGCGTGTGTGTGTGTTCTTTCAGAGCTGACCTGTAATCACCAGTAGTACACAACTGCTCTCAGACCAAGTCTTTTCATACAGCATTTAGTTGTTTCTAAAACAGCTTTTTTGTATGTAAAAAATTTTTATTTTTTATTTTTTTAAGATTTAGTAGTTTTCTCCTCCACTACACCTCTCAAATGTTATTCAAATTCACATATTTTCAAATTTGGTGTGCCAAGATGTGTCAGGCCAGGTTGTCAATCAATAATGCTACTGTACATGTTCATAGTTCTTGTGTGTCTTTAATGAATCACAGTGCAGCAAATTTAAATATCATATAGACTATTTATACAATAATTTCATGTTTGTTTGTTTTTCCATTTTTGGATCTTGGCAGCACCATTTACTTTCATACTGGGAAAAAAGCAATGCAAACAACCTATCTAACATCAAACTTGCATTAATTGATTCCTTACAGATGTCATTGACTGATGACAAATGGAACACCTGGATTGTTTTTTATCTAATGCCACTGAGGAAGGAACAGAGATTTTTCCATGACTTTTTATCAGGACACGCAGACGTACACACGTACATATACGCAAATGCACACAGATACAAAGAAGCGGAAAAGGTCTGCAGCTAATGGCAGTAAATTGAAGAGTTTAAAGTTTAAAAGCTTTGCTAAATGTCAGACTCTGCAGCACAGCGAGATAATTTATATCGAAAGATAAAGAGAGTCAACACAACATCAGCACTGAGGGTGTAGGGGCTTATCTATAGATTGGGCACAAAAAAAGGCACAGAATTGAGCTACATGTGATACAACCTTCCTTTGGGACAATTGGGGATGTCGTTAATTGGGAAAATTATTCATGAAGAATTTTTTATAAATAAATTATAATTAACAAAACCATTATAAGTGAAGGGGGGAAGGGGAGTTCACTTTAAAAATGCCATATATATATATATCTTTGAGGGTTTAGGTCAGTTTGGGTCACATGTATAAATATTAGAAATAAAATATTAAATACTTATTAAAATTACTAAAACTAAAATTAAAGATATATAGAATTTTTTTTCTACTAAACAAAAGCATAAAAGCACATAAAATAAATTACTACAAGTTAAACTAAAATTACAATGAAAACTAAAAATATATAATTAAAAGCTACAATAATAGACAGTAAGTATACAATATGTCCTCATTTAGGACATTAATCATGTTTGTTTTTTTAAATGCCATTTGTCAATGGCATAGTGCATGTATGCATGTATTACTCTTGTCTGAAAGCAATCTGATGCTCTTTTATGAGGCATTTACACCCTTCAGACACACTCGTGAACAGCACATAAAGCATCATGTTGACCTTCTCTGTCTTTTTGCCACAGATGTGTCCATATTTACACACACGTACTGCAGTGACAGCAAACATCATTGTGACCTAATACTCTTGGGCTGTAACGAAACAGTCCAACATACACACATTTTTAATGATCAGTATGAATGTTCTGTCTCAGCGAATGTGTCCCAATCTAACTATCTACTTGATCAATAATCCTTTAAATCACAGTGTGTAATCAGGTTTTTGCCTGTGAATAGAAAGTCTTAGCGAAACAATGACGAAATCCACTGCCAAAGGCTTGAATCCGTTTGCTCTCAGCTGCTGCTGTGAATAGACGAGATTTCTGAACATCCTGTAGCATCTAATCACACTTTAAAAGAACAGCCTCACCTGTCAGAGAGCAGTGTGTGGGCGTGTGTAAGCTGCTCTCTTTACGCTCTCAAGGAAACGCCGCACCAACAGAATATCAAACAGATTAGAACCTCACTGAACACACACACACATGCTGTGTGCTCTACATATGGATAAAAGGCTGTGTGTGTGGAGGCTTTATCTATCGATTTTAACCGAGGGGGAACCCCTTATTAGCCCAAGTCAAAACGTGACATTCTGGTTCCTAAATATTATCCCAGATTCCTCCTTCAATGTAAATCCATGATAGTTCTTGCTTGTTTTAGCACAAATGGTACAGGATGAGTCATGTGGCAAATCTTGAATACTTAGGGGTTTATTCACCTTGTATAACGTCATTATCTTATCTTCCTGCAGGTGAGGATGATGATGATGAAGAATGTGGAGAGGAGAAGCTCCCCTCCTGCTTCGATTACGTCATGCATTTCCTCACCGTCTTCTGGAAAGTTCTCTTCGCCTTCGTCCCGCCCACCGACTACTGGAACGGGTGGGCATGTTTCGTGGTGTCAATCCTCATGATCGGCCTCCTGACGGCTTTCATCGGAGATCTAGCATCCCACTTCGGCTGCACCGTCGGACTCAAAGACTCCGTCACAGCCGTGGTGTTTGTGGCGCTGGGCACTTCAGTGCCAGGTGAGAGAAAGAGAGAAGTGGGAGGCAGGAAAAAAACATACCTCTGATTTTTGTGTTTCAGCCACCCATGTTTATGTTTACATACAGCCATTTATCACAGAATGAGGATGTGCTATGTGTGCGTGTGCATCCGTGTGCGCACAGGGCTATGATTATGATATCATATAATTATGCAGAATAAAGCTCCTTGCTACATTGAACCCCCATATATTACTTTCATCAGTCATGATAACTGTTATTTAAAACAGGAAAAACACACACACACCACAATGTTGTGTGTACAGAGGAGACACAAACAGCACAATGTTTATGTACAGAGGAGACACACACACACACACACACACACACACAGACGTTAAATAGATTGTGTCTGCTGGAAGTGCAGGGCATGTTCACCATGTTTAGTATTCCAGACACACTGGGCTACTCGTAGAGAAAATGCTGAGAGAGCAGAAAGCAAAAGCATTCCCATCTCTCTCTCTCTCTAATGCTGTTCTTCTCCCTCTTTACCTCACTCACTCCATTTCTTTTCATCCTCCATTTCTCGCCCTTTTGCTCTTCTCATCTCGCTGCAGAAAATCATTTTCTAACATTTGCATCTTGCTTTCCAGTAAAAGTCATTATACATTGACTATGTCGTACACACAAAAGGACAACATTTTCTTAATTAGTCATTTTTCGAAACATTCTTAAAGGGCTAATTCACCCAGAAATGACAGTTTTGTCATTATTTATTCACTATCATGTTGTTCCAAACTTTCATGAATTTCTTTCTGTGGAACATAAAAGAAGATACTTTGAATAATGTTTTTTGTCCATACAATTTAAGTCAATGGGGTCCAAAACAACACTGGACTCCATTGACTTTCATTGTATGGACAAAAAAAAAAGAAACAAAATAAACCCCACAGAGATTTTCAGATTATCTTTGTTTCTGTTTCACAGAAGACAGAAAGTCATAAAGGTTTGGAACGACATGAGGATGAGTAAATGATGGCAGAATTTTCATTTTTGGGTACATACTGTATATATATCAAGTTCAGTTGTGCATTTGCATCTATCTTTGCATTATTATCCATATGGCAAAGCGCTTCAGTTACTGTTCAGTGCTGTTGATTCACTCTGCAGCTTCAGCTCATGCAGCTCACATGGAAATGCCCGACATAATTGACTATGATTGGATTTAAAACAATCATATTCCTTTAAAATGTTCTTTTTCAAAAAAAAATTATAATCTAGCAGTGTTATCGATAGGCCTATTTCATTTTCTAAATACCATGTTATCATCAATACACCTGTAACTTCCACAAATTGTTTTGCGTAAGTGCAGATGAATGGATTTATTTCCAGAATAATATTTATTATAAAATAGATTGATGAGACGCTAAAAGTGATTGAAATAAAAATGAAAAATGGTACTTGCTGAAGTTCTTCAGTATTCCTTTTTACATGAACTGTGCTACTCAATCAATATTTAAGTCATGTTTCTTTTTCAATTGCAGTGCTATTTGGGGACAGAAAAAAAAAGAATATCTGATTTAGTGGCAGCACTCGTGGAAGTACTACAGATGTTTAGAGAAAAGTACTGTAGTGGGTTTTGTTTTAGGAGAAAATTTAATTCAAGCACATTTTGTCCCAGTTGGCCTTTAGACACATTTTACCCTATCAGCTAAAATCATTTACGTCGTACCCTATCAGCTAAAATCACTTGCTAACAGGAAACTGGGGGAATATGTTTTTCCCCTTAGGGTTAGAGAAAGGTTTGTTTGAGGGGATAAAGCTTAGAAAATGCCATTACATTTTTTGGTGAAGTTTGATCAATGAAATCACAAAGGCTGGTTCAGACACCAACAACTATGATACTTGCACTCTTTACAGGTCAAAAATCAAGTCAATAGTAAGGTAAATGAGGCAAAAAAAAAAAAAAAAACGTTCTACTGAAGAGTTTACAACCATATCCATTGATTGTTTTCTGCTGTTTCTGCACAGTTTGACAAAATGACAAATGTGTCAATCTGAAGTGAGAAATGAAAGCCAGTAGTACTGAGAAAACAACTGAACTTCCAATTAACCAAGCGCACGACCATAAACTAGGCGAGGGACATGTAGGCTGACTGATAAGGCAGCGTTCACCAATGCTTTTAAAACAAAGCCTTTAGACTCAGCATATATCGTGTGTATCTTTAATTAACTTGCTTGATGAATTTAAAATGAATGGGTTTGATGAGTGACGTGCATCCTCTGAATGCAGTCACGCTAATGTGTGGCGATATACAGTAGGTTAATTAAAGTGATTTTTCTCTCTTTTGATTAAATATTATTTAGTCCACTTTGTATTTCCCAGCACAGACATACATGAGCCACAGGGACATTTATAGTCGAAAAAGCACTCATTTGATATGTGTGGTCGTTCTGTCAAGTTTGTGTCCATATGCAAACGTAAGCATATGAGGTTTATAACAGTTTCAAAGTCTGTTACAGTCTGATCCATTTAACTCCGTAATGATTAACTGCTCCCAAGCGTCGTTCTGGGATGAAGCTATGCATTGCCATGACACCCACATTAGCGGCAGTTGTCGTCCGCACACTGCCAGGTTCGTTGGCAGGACTTTACACCAGACTGGGTGTTAGCTGAGCCTTAACTGAGAATTTCCTTGCTAATGCCATGGAAACGGCTCCGTCCATGCTGTTGTTTACAACAACATAACAGGAGAGTGATGAATAACGAGAAGGAAAATGTTATTTCAGAGTCGAGTACTTTACGGTACTTATAATACTGTGTCTTGAGATGCTGCAGCGTCAATTTGGGTCTTTTAAGCCCTTAAATGATTACTGTTCTCAGATACTTTGTCAGATTTCCACCGAGAGTTTCTAACCTTCACTTTTAGACAGACGCTGAGTGCTGCAGTCATGTCCCGTTGAAATTACCGCAATTACCAGATGACAACTTTGAGCTGTTTCGAAAAGCTTCAACACGACACTTCTTAGGCGAATAGAAAGTTCAAAACAACAAGGTTTATTTGAAATAGAAATCTTTTGTAACATTATAAATGTCTTTACTTGATCATATTATCTGTGTGTGAATATAATATTAGAATGTGTGAATATCAGAGTGTGTATCCGCAGGATAGTGAGACCTTTAAATTAGGAAAATGGCTCTTTGTGACCACAGGCAGCAAAGAGTAATATCAACATGTCCAGAGCAGTTCAGCGGGGTTGTCTGTTATGAACTACATTAGCATAACGAAAGAGAGAGATGAAAATTAAAAGAGACAAGGAGGAAAGGGAGTGTATGTGCATCTAGGGTTATTTAGAGGCCTTCCCAGACAGAAAGCACGGTTTCTCAGCTGTCTATAATAGATCACCCTCTCAGCGACAGAGAAACACCACACTGTTTAAATGCCCACTGATTTCAACTCAAATCAGAGGTTAACCAGGCTGTTATTACAAAATTGAAAAATCCTCACCAAAAAAGGAGAGATGAGTGAGAGAGGATTTTTTTAAACATATTTTGATGAACAAGATGTACAGTACTTGAAGTAGAATTATTTTAATTACTCATATAAAGATTACTTCTTGTCTCGAATTTTTTTTTTTTTTTTTTTGTTCTTGTTTTAAGCATAAACCTCACTCAATTTTAGAATTCTCATTAGATTTATGATTGATGTACTTTTGGTACAAAATAAATAAACTAAATGTTTCGAAACAAGCAAAGTAAATATATACATTTTTTATGTAAGGGATAATCCACGGCTAGCCATGCATTAAAGGATTTTAATGCACGACGTAGAGGCGAAGAACCACCCGACGCGAAGCGGATGTTATTTGCCTTGGTTATTTGCCAAGTTAAAAAGAAGTTAAAGCTGTAACTGATGTTTACAGTGTAATTTTTTAACAGACGTGTAAAAATGACGGTTATTTTCTTAAGTTACGGCTCGTTAGTTCTAGCACTCCGTCCGCTTTAAATAAAGCCGTTGGATTGCTTTTATTTGAATGAATTATCACATTTATTTAAATTCATTATTAAAAGAGAGAGACAGAGAACTGAAAGAGTCCCCTCGTTGCTTAAGCATAGGCTATAGCTAACTTAATGATTCTTTAATGGATTTATTAAAATTATTTATGAATGACAGGCAACAGTGACAGTGACAAGGCAATCTTTATTTGAACTAATCATGTCATTTATTTAAATGAATTATGTAGAGTGTGAAATAAAACCGGCGTCTCTAACCACGATTACTATATAAAGACACATTACATTACATTGAAATGCATTAAATTAAATGAAAACAAAAAATCAAACAGTTGGATATTTCGATAGGGGATTGTTTTACTCATCATTATACTAATTGATGTTAAACTCCACATTTCCATTTATCGTGAAGTTAGACATGGAAAAGGGTTATTTCAGTCATTCAACGTCTTCTCCAAGTCTTCTATTTCGTCTTGTGCCTCGGCACATTTCTCAAAATTGCCATATTCACCATAAAAATTAAACGATATGCAAAAATCATCCAAACGTTTTCATGTGTCTCTCACTCTATTTGCAAGTGTAACTGTGTTACTATGGTTACCAATGTTTATAGTAGCGGATTCATTTCGAACTGTAATCAAACTGACTGGAACTACCTGTGCATTAAACGGTTTTACTGCACACCTTCCAGCCAATCAGAATCGAGTATTTAAACAGCCCGTGGTATAATTATTATTATACACTACCGCTTAAATCTTTCTATTTCAGATAAATGTTGTTCATTTGAACTTTTTATTCATCAAAGAATCAAGGAAAAAGGTTTACTGACAATACAACATTGATAACAATAATAAATGTTTCTTGAGCATCAAATCAGCATATTAGAATGATTTCTGAAGGATCATGTGACACTGAAGACTGTAAATGCTGAACATTTTACATTTTAAAAGATATTCAAATAGAAAACATTTCTTTTAAATTATAAAACTATGTCACAATATTAGTGTTTTTGCTGTATTTTGGATCAAATAAATGCAGCCTTGGTGAGCGGAAGAGAAAAAAATTGGTATTGTTTATTTATGCTTGTTTATTTGCTTAAGTTATTATTATTATTTATCCCTCAGAATGTTTATGAATCAAGATAACTATTCAAAGAAGTATTTTACTGTACTAAAATCTTTCTTTCCCATCCATCTCCTTTCTTTTTTTTCTCCTGTCCTGCCTTCCTCACCATCTTCCTCTCAGACACCTTTGCCAGTAAAGTAGCAGCGACACAGGATCAGTACGCCGACGCCTCCATCGGAAACGTGACCGGCAGCAATGCTGTGAACGTCTTCTTGGGCATCGGAGTGGCCTGGTCCATCGCCGCCATCTACCACAACTCAAAGGGCCGCGATTTCAAGGTGGAGCCGGGTAGCCTGGCCTTCTCCGTCACCCTCTTCACCATTTTCGCCTTCATCTGCGTGGCGGTGCTCATGTACCGCCGCCGGCCCGACATCGGCGGTGAGCTGGGGGGTCCGCGGACTGCTAAAGTGCTGACCACCATGCTTTTCGTCAGCCTCTGGCTCCTCTACATCCTGTTCTCCTCTCTGGAGGCTTACTGCCACATCAAGGGCTTCTAAACACACGTACATGCGCTCACACATGCATACACTCTCAGAACTACACACCTTCACACAGTGACACACACGTTCATGCATTCTGTGGAAAATACGCAAAGACTAAAGGTTCAAATAAAGGGAAAAGACTAAAGAAGGCAACAGCGGTGGACTCGCTTTCGGGTTCATGTGGATAATGGTTTTTTTCCGCAGACCATCGGCCTGTTGTTCTGTTCTCTCCACACGCCACTCCTTCATCCTCTTCTTTCCTCTGTTTGTTGTGTGTGCTAAATGACTGCATCTGATTGGATGGGGTTTGACCACAGTGTTCAAACGTTAAATCTAGACTATGAAAAGCTACTATTGCTACCTTTAACTACTGTAGTTGTGCTTTTTTAAGTATAAAAGCCACGTGGGACCGTGGAATCTGTAAGCTCCCTTCATAGTGCCATGGAACTCTGGGTAATGTGGCTGTGTGTTATAGGTTTGTTATCTTAATGTGGACCGAGCGGTAAATTTGCTTGGGTGAATTTTCAGACACACCACTTTATGTGTTTACAGATTATGTAATCTGAGCAGTCCTAACCGAAAGGGTTCAAATTTTGCCCTTCTTTTACGGCTTGGGCATCCTTCTAAACGGCTTTTGTCGTGTTCAAGAGCAGCTCTGTGTAACTTATTGTCGTGAAGGCCAGTTTTGAATCCATCTCTTGCACTGGTGCAGTTCATTTCAGTTCAGAAAGAGAATAACAATAAAGTGAGTGCAGAATGCCAGCTCCAATCTCTCCTGGCGCTGAAGCTTCAGAAACACAAGAGGTGCACTAGTGCAAGACTTTGATTTAAGAGCCTTGATCTGACGTTCTCAAAGACCGTAAAGTGCTATTTGAATGAGCTCGGGTTAAGGAACATCCTGAATTCTCTAATGTGAACACACCGCGGTTCGTTACAGATTAGATTATTAATTTATGCAATCGATGGAAAGTATGTGAGGTCAGTGTAGTGAGATAATCCAGCATGTGACATGCTTTTGCCAACATCACATTAAGAGTTTACAATTATGACTGTTACTTTCCGTCCAAACCAACACGCATACATTTATGGACACGCACTACGAGAAAAACGCAAAACCAGTGGCCATATTTTGGTGATTTTTGTTCTCAGACACAATTTACAATCTTACACATGCAAGCATGTATAATTGGAAGACGTTTGCTTGGTAAACTTGCTCAATGTCCCATACAGGTACACTCAGTCACTCATCTATGTGGAGTTTACGAGGGCACGCTTTCCCTCCAACCCTGCTGAGATTACTTCTTTGTACTTTGTAGAGTCGCTGCATACGGAGCTGTAAGGCAAATCTCGTAGAGTAGTCACGATTTTAGACGTAGGTCGATTTTAAAAGCAGAAATTGTAGAACTAATCTGAATTTGACTTTAAACTTCTTTAGGATAGCATGGTTTAACACCAACAAACTGAAAAAAGGAGCTCGTTTTGAATTGTAAAAATGCAATTGCAGGATTTTTTCACTGTCCTTTCCAAAGTTTGATTTCCAGTCTTAAAATCACGCTTCTCGAGTAGATCTGACGTAGATAATTGTGTATTTTGCGCCAAATTTGCCAAAGGGAAAATCTTTCTAATGGAGAACTGCAGTGTGCCACACAGCCCCTGAAGTGGGTTTTGTATTTCGAATCGTACATTTTTTTACCCACACCAAAAAAATGTCCTTGCAAGGATAAAGAGGCCTTGGTGACATTTCGTATAGGTGTTTGTACTGAAGGGATCCAGCCTACAGCTCTTTTACTGCATCTGAACACCTTTTCCTGTGATGAAAGAGTGTTTTTAACGGAATTCTGGGATTCTGTGTTGGGGGTTTGTAGTTTCAGTGGCTTGATTTTGAAAGAGAAGAAAAAAATGAGCTTGAATAGCTGTTTATTCTATTTTTTTTGTTGCGTGTGTTTTATTTTGTTTTACATTTCTAATGAAAGGAAACAATATTGTACCAGCTTTAGGGCATTTCTGTAGGAAACCTTCGATGATGACCTTCAGTCCCTGGTGAAGATGGTCCGCTGTTGCTTGCTAATACTAAGATCCACAAGAAAGACACTACAAACAATGAAGGAAAAAAACAACATTGATAAAAAAAGACTTTTTCCTGAAGCCTAATATCTATTTAACCAATAAACAAACAAATGAAGTTGGAGTTGGTGAAACCATGTGAATTACAGCCATACCAAGTTCTGCCGTGAAGATTTTCATGGACTCGCCGTACGTGCTGCTCGCTGGCCGTCACACCAACCGACCGCAGGTGCGTCTCTCCGTACGGGGCGTTCAAAGTGTACATGGTCTGTCCGGTTTATACTGTATATGTATTTGCTTTGGCAGAGCAAGGGTCAGCAACTGTACATCTGTGCTCTGCGGTCTGTAAATCAGGGTGTGGCTGTATTGCCCCCCCCCCCCCCCCCTGTGAAACCTAGCCCCTCCCTGTGCCCCGCCCCCTTGTTTGCCATGTCCATATTTGGAATGTTAATGTGCTTCGTGTTGACAATGCATGGATGCTAACCTGTCTGTATATAGTATGCAGAATCCCCTTCATTAACGTAGTCGACAGAGGTTTGAAAGCTGTATAGATATTCAGACTTTTGTTTCGTTTGCTTGTTCGGGTGGTTTTCCTGTCCGTAAGTTTCATTTGAATGTTTCTTTTTTTTTTTTTTTTGCTCATGTTTATTAAAAAGGCAGTATCTGTCGTTTGGTACAGGAGCACATGTACAAACAAAGGAAGCAATATGTCTAGGCCCTCTGCTTGGTTGTTGCAGTGGTTGTATTATTTAACGGTATGAGATATTTTGTCGTTGAAGCGTTCAGGTGTGTATGTATATACTGTACAGTAGAATGAAGGCAGAGTCACCGCTCTGCCATTATCACAGAGAGAATAGAACGTATTTATTTGAGACCCTTAAGAACTTCAGAATGACAAATATTGCCTTTTGGATTGATTGTTGCATAGAGCTTGTTTTGTTCTAGTTTATTCGCTGAGCAGTGCGTGTGTGTGTGTGCTTGGTCGGTCTGGAGCAATCTGTGATATCTGTAAGAATTAAGGGAACATATCCGCCATTTATCTGCTCCGAGTTTGTAAACCATCTTGCAAAAATCAGTGAACCATCTGGAAAATGTCTGTAAAACATTAGGAGAATGTGTGTGAAGTGTCAGGGTTTGCCTTGTGTATGTCTTACATTCCTAAACCCCTCTCTCTTCCTCACTGCTCAGATGGTCTCTAGCCTTTCAGGGGTTTAATACTAATCTTTAAATAATATTATTTCCTCCCCTCCCATTCTCTATCTCCTCTAACTCTCCAATCCAAGGCCTCACTTACATCTTGCATTAATGTGTCCAGTGAAATTCTGTAGGCTGTATGTTGTAAACAATGGCAGTCTATGTGTAAAGATGTTCCTGGTATTCCTGAACAATGAGGATATGTGTGTAAATGTCTACATTTCACTTATTTATAATGTATAAATTTATAGCATGTATAAAGGTTTGCAAATCCACTTAAAGGGCAAAGAATATTGTTCTTAACTAGTCGTTTTGTCTTGTTTTCCAGTAGAAATATCTAAAAATCCATAAAACAAGATACATTTGCATGTGTAATATAAGAGAATATCTATATCTCAAATAATTTTTTGTTGTTTCACGAATAAATCTAACACAATTTAAAGAGGTTTAGGTTTCAGAAGAAGAGAAAATAACAATTGAATATTTAACATGTCAAATAGTGTTGAGAATATTTTTACAGGAAATCAGGACAAAACACCGTTTTTTTTTTGCAGTGTAAACAACATGGCAGAAAGCTCTCATGCCAAAGCAGGACTGAATGTATTGTATGTAACGTAATAGCTGATGTAAATGAAAGCTGTGAGTTTTATTCTCTTATCTGTCTTGTACAGATTGAGGGGCTCAAATCATTGTATGTGTACAAGCTAACGCTGAGAGTCATGTTAATGCAAGTGTGTGTGGCCTTGTGGCATAGTGTGTCTTACACAGTCCTCTTGTCATGGGCTTATTAAAGCTGACTCTATTTTCCTCCTCACGCTCTTTCTCTTCTCTCTTCTTTCTCACTTTTCGCTTTATTTCACGCTGTTTTGTTTCGATCGTTAGGTTTTAATTTCGATCTGAATAATTAAATATGAGATTTTTTTGGTTTTGATTTATTTTTGTGTTGCACTCAATCTAATAAGATGGACGTCCACTAACTGTGATTGCTCCCCTAGTACACCTCTACACAGGAAATAAAGTTTGGGATATCCTGTTTAGAGCTAAGTGGCTGCAGTGTGTCTATTTTTATGATTATGTTTCTGAATACACACACACACTTAAAAGCTGTCGTCAGTAATGGTGTTGTGGACACTAATTTGAAATTGGCAACACTACAAAAGTAACTACACTGATATTTAAAGGTAGGGTAGACAACTTTGGAGAGGCTAGCAATAGCAAGTTAGCTTTGAAATCATAAGATTCATCAACCCACCCTCCCCTCAGAGTGTCTCCAAAGCCACGCCTCCTTCAAAACACATGAACGCTCACAACCAGAGCGTAGTCTGCAAAGTGTCTCGAGAGATGGCGTTAAAATACCTCATGTCTCAAAGAACATAACATTGCAATAATAATGAATTTAAACAACTTGAAAAGCGCTGACTTTGACAGTGTTGCAATAGAAATGCATAAATCCGAGTCTGAGGATGTGAACAGCTCCGAATAAAACGTCACGGCTTGTCATCTCGTAATTACGGTTACAACATTGCGTGAACGCAGCAAAAGTTCGCTCGGCGACCGGTGTCCTGAGGTGGAAATGAAAATAATTAGCGTAGCTGCTCTTCATAACCCTTAAAGCAGTACATAGTCATGCTTTTGATCTGACATAATGGGAGTACAAGGTAATGAGATGCATTATATGAATGCTTGACTAAATAGACTTAATCTAGGGTTAATCTAGATTTAAAACTGGGAGAGTGACTGAGTCTGAGCCCCGAATATCATCAGGAAGGCTATTCCAGAGTTTAGGAGACAGATATGAAAACACTAAGGAGTTTTGTGACCTTAATGAGCGTGATGGATTGTAGGGTGATAGAAGATCGGTTAAATACACAGGAGCTGAACCATTTAGGGCCTTATACACTCACCTAAAGGATTATTATTTATTCTATAAAGACCCATTCAAATTCGTAAAGAAGTTATTCACCAGTGAGAAGAATGGCACTTTAAAAACATCTAGGATTGAGCTAGAGAGATATTTGGAGGACACACATACAGATGCAAAAAGGCATGAGCCTATGTCAATTCCATCAGACATACCACCTATCAACCCACCAGAATACCAAATGGAGGTCTGTGCACCTAAGTGGAATAAGGTAGAGCAGGCTGTGAGAAAGGCAAGGGCTTCATCATCTCCAGGGCCTAATGGAGTTCCGTACAGAGTGTACAAGAGTGCTTCAGGAGTTCTGCGAATTTTGTGGAAATTGATATAAGTGGCATGGGAAAAACAGGTTGTACCTAGAGCATGGCGCAAAGCAGGTGGAGTCTTTATACCTAAAGAAAAAGATGCTACAAGCATCAGTCAGTTTCGTCCTATTTCACTATTAAACGTTGAGGGTAAGATTTTCTTCAGCATTATTGCCCAGAGATTGTCCTACCTGTTAAAGAATGGCTTCATTGACACCTCAGTTCAAAAAGCGGGCATTCCAGGGTTCTCAGGATGCTTTTAACACATCAATGTTATCTGGCAACGAATTCAGTCAGCTAAAAAGGAGAGGAAGGAACTCCATGTGACATTCCTGGATTTGGCTAATGCATATGGTTCAGTGCCACATGAGCTTCTTTGGGCAGCATTTGATTTTTTCAGAGTACCAATGTCAATAACAAATTTAGTGAAAGCCTATTTTGGAGATTTGCAATTCAGTTTCTCAACTCCAAAATTCAGCACTGCATGGCAATGCCTAGAGGTTGGAATAATGGCAGGATGCACCATTTCTCCACTGGCTTTTACCATGGCGATGGAAGTAATCATTAGGGCATCAAGATGGGTAGTAGGAGGAGAGCGCTTGGCTTCTGGGATGCGACTACCACCAATCAGAGCATACATGGATGACATGACAACCATGACTACAACAGTAGCCTGCACTAATCGGTTATTGGGGAAGGTAACAAATAATATTGAATGGGCACGAATGCAATTTAAGCCCTCTAAATCAAGGAGCATCTCGGTAGTTAAAGGAAAGGTAGTAGATAAAACATTCTTCATTAATGGTGAGGCAATTCCAACAGTTTCTGAGAAGCCAGTGAAGAGTCTTGGGAGATGGTACGATGGGGATCTAAAGGACACAGTTCGGGTAGGAGAAGTTAGACGACAAGCAGTGGAAGGGTTGAAGAGCATAAACAGCTGTGCTCTACCTGGCAAACTAAAACTCTGGTGCTTTCAGTTTGGTCTACTGCCGAGGTTGCTGTGGCCACTGACCGTGTACGACGTTTCTTTGACAACAGTGGATAAGCTGGAAGCGTTGATAAGTTCATACATCAGGAAATGGTTGGGAGTTCCACGCTGCCTCAGCAGAGTGGGACTTTATGGTAAAGGAATATTGCAGCTGCCAGTCTCTGCGTTAACCGAGGAGTTTAAGTGTGCCAAGGTCAGACTGGAAATGACCTTAGTAGAGTCACACGACAAATGTGTAAGGGAGGCAGCCCCTGTGTTAAAAACTGGTACAAAGTGGTCAGCAAAGAAATCTGTAGTAGAGGCAAAGGCTGCCCTTCAAATTGGGGATATCATGGGACAGGTACAGCATGGAAGAGGGGGTTTTGGGCTCAGTTTAGCTCCTCCTAAATGGCACAAGGCAGGCCCAGCTCAAAGGAGGAAGCTGGTAGTTAACGAGGTGCGTAAGCAGGAGGAGAGGATGAGGTGTATAAAGGCCATTTCCCAGGCCAAGCAGGGAGAGTGGATGAGATGGGAGAGTGTGGAACAACGTAAGATGGGCTGGCAAGACCTTTGGTCAATGGAAGAGAGTAGGATCAGTTTCCTTATTAGGTCAACATATGATGTTCTCCCATCACTGCAGAACCTAAACCTCTGGGTAGGAGAGGATCCATCTTGTCCTTTGTGTTCATCACCTGCCACATTAAGGCACATTTTGACAGGATGTAAGGTGGCTCTTAGCCAAGGTTGGTTTACTTGGCGCCATGACCAAGTACTGCGATGTTTGGCTTTAGCATTAGAAGGCAAGCGTAACATGACCAATAAGTTGCCACCTGTTCTAGCAAGACATTACACGCAGAAGACAATATTCCTCCGCCCAGGCGAGCAACCGCCAAGAAAAGGTGTTAACACCAATTCTCGCCCAGGACAACTGGAAGCTGCTAGGGACTGGAAGATGCTGGCTGATCTTGATCAACGGCTTATTTTTCCACCTGAGATTGCCACCACTAACCTACGACCAGATATTGTTTTGTGGTCTGGATCAGCACGCATTGTTCAACTGATAGAGTTAACAGTGCCATGGGAGGATGCGGTAGATGAGGCATTTGAGAGGAAGAAACTGCGGTATGCTCATCTGGCCACTGAAGCAGAACAGCGAGGATGGAGAGTCCAGGTTTATCCAGTGGAAGTGGGTTGTCGAGGTTTTGTGGCACACTCTACAACCCGGTTCCTCAGAGACATCGGATTCAGCGGCCAAGAGTTGCGTCGCACAGTAAAGAACTGTAAGGAATCTGGGTCATAAGCTCTTTAATCAATTTTGATTTTGGGGAATAAATATTCAACAGTTATTAATCTCTGATCAACAAATTATCGAATATAGTTTGAGCCGAGTCCTTGCATAGATAAATCACCCAACGAGGGGTCACGCATACACGTCTGTTCAGGGCATATATACACCATTCACACCACGAATTATGAGGAATTGTGAATATACATCCTACCCAGAGGGTTATAGCTGATCTTTAAGATTACCCCAGCGATTGATATCTCGTTAAGCCAGCACGTCCGCCGCGCTGTTTCTCTAGAGGTTACCAATGGCTGGTGGTCTTATTTTAGCTTAAATTTACTGACAATGTTTTGTGCACTTAACAATTATCAGATTGTAGCTAGGATCTTTATATTAAAGAGGCTTTGTTATGTGATCAACAACAAACACAGAGGCAATAAAGTATAAATGAGGTTTAATGAACTACACTACATGTAAAACAAAGATATATATATGAAACCAAAATGAACTTAAACAATAAGAAAAGAAGGTAGAAACACAGGGAAAAACACAATTGCTAGCACAGTTAGGTCCTCAGAGACAGCCTACAGAATACACACTTCAGAGCGTCTAAATTTAGATGGAACAGTTTGCATTCAGACCTGGTTAGAGCGGTGTGGAAGCAAGCTCGTGGCGTCCTGGGAATAGGAGGCGGGCTTCTTTGATTCCTCCAAGCGTGGTTGTCGCGGGAGATTTAAAAGTTCTAACGCAGTTCTGTATGCGTGAAGAAGATAGTCCTTTCGCTGGGATGCTGGAAGACTAACGAAACACACGTGGGTATCTCGAGGACCGCACTAAGGACAGACTGGCTATGCGCAAAATAAAACGAAGACAAAATAAAACAGGAACAAAATAAAACACGAAGATTACATCGGGATACAGGAACAGAGAACAGAGAACAGAGAGCGAATGTCTCTGAGTTTGGGGTTTTAAAGATAAACAGAACACGCCTTGGATAGGTGTGTCGGCCAATGATAATGGCCCATCTTGAAGAGAGCCTACGCCTCCATTCGGAGTCAATTTGCATCTTTATGACTAGAAGGACCTGAAGCTTACTTTGGAAATGGCATATATAGGTAGTTATATATATTTCACGCTATCGATATACAGCTTAATGAATAGATCAGATTTTTAGGATTACGAACATATCAAACATCACACGTCACAGACATAATATTGCAGAGTAACCTCTTAATGCACACTTTCAGGTATTTATAAGTGTCTTACATTCATGAAAACATTAGTAGGACATGTTTGCACATTTATAGTTCTGTTACAGATATTTGAATACACCAACTCTGTTTTAATGCCGATTTATAGATAGAAACATAGGGTTCGTATGTATGTGTGAACATAGGTGTGTGCGTATCTTCATTTGAACATCTGGCACCCCCCTTCTCGCCGGAGAGGGGTGCTAGAGATAACGGTCTTCTTTGATCGTGCCTCGCGAATGAATCGGGCTGGCACGAGGAGGTCTGGGTGTTGTCTCAGGAGGGGGGAATTCGCTGTTTAATGGACATTCAGGACCATTTATCACCATAAATGTTTGAAAGTCCATTTGCTCTCTAGACTTCTAGGCGCCAGTTTGGAAGGTTGGAGACCTTATCACGGGACCACATGGTAATAGGAATGTGGGTTGGTTAGGGTTCTTTGTTAACTTTTTTCTGTTGTGAGTTAAGGATTTTACTACAAGAGAATCAATGATTGTCCCTTCAATCCCTACAGTCCCCCCTTTCGGGAGATGAGGTCCCTGGGGAGATCTCGTCTGCCGATAATCATTGCATGGGAGGATGGAAGGTGAATCATGAATTTGGATCACAGGTGATTATCAGGGCTGAGGGCTTAACTCAATGAGGTTGCCGGCGGCTTCTTGCGTGTTATCCTCCTTCCGGGGGTTTCGTCGAAAGCCTCCGGACACGGCTTTGGTGAGCCTGATGGTAGCTGCTCGGTTCTCGTTGAGTCTCCTGTACAGGATGAAAGCCAAGCCCAGTGTTAGGATGTGACTAATTACCATAGAGAGGCACAGCGCCGTGTCGGCTGCGGTCCAGGCTCGGACAACAGGTGAGGTAGTCAAGAGGGGCTGTCGAGACAAAGCTTGTAGGGCAGAGTCGAGGGGAGCAATGTCGATCAGCTGTGACCCCCCTGTCTCAATTTCCAGTTCCAGTTCTGGACCCAGGGTGAAGTTATGGTCCTTGAAGAAGGAGGGGATTTCCAGTTCTGTTTCGTACTCGTGGCTCGGGAGATGATATAATGCCAGGTCATCTACGTGGAGGATGGCACCTTTACAGTGGGTATAGAAAAGAATCACCCCCCTTTAAAATAATCCAATTTTGTTGCTTTGCAGCCTAAAATTAAGACAGACATAGTTTTTGTTTCATTCACCTGTATTTACTCAGTGCAACTTATAACATCCAAGTGAAAGATATAACACCAACATATCAGAAAAATTTCAAAAAATCAAAAAACATAATAACTGAGTTGGAAAAAGGATCACCCCCTTGTTTCAGTATTTTGTTGAACCACCTTTTGCTTTAATTACAGCCTTTAGTCTGTTGGGATATGTCTCTACTAACTTTGCACATCTAGACGTTGCAATATTTGACCACTCTTCTTTGCAGAACTGCTCAAGTTCAGTTAAATTTGATGGTGACCGTTTGTGGACTGCTGTCTTCAAGTCATTCCACAGATTTTCAATGGGGTTTAAGTCTGGGCTCTGACTAGGCCATGCAAGGACATTCACCTTTTTCTCCTTTAACCACTGTGTGGTCAGTTTTGCTGTGTGCTTTGGGTCATTGTCATGTTGGAAGGTAAATCTTCTTCCCATTGACAACTTTCTGGCAGAGAGCAGCAGATTTTCCTCAAGAATTTGACGGTATTTTGCCCCATCCATTTTTCCTTCTATCCTGACTAGTGCTCCAGTCCCTGCTGCAGAGAAACAACCCCATAACATGATATTACCACCTCCATGCTTTACTGTAGGAATGGTGTTATTTGGATGGTGAGCTGTATTGGATTTTCGCCAGACATATCGTTTGGCGTTGAGGCCAAATAATTCAATTTTAGTCTCATCTGACCATAACACCTTTTTCCACGTGGCCTTAGAATCTTCAAGGTGTGTTTTGGCAAAGCTCAGTCGTGACTGCATGTGGCCTTTCTTGAGGAGTGGCTTTTTTCTTGCAACCCTCCCATACAAGCCACATTTGTGGAGAATTTGTGATATTGTTGTCACATGCACACAATGACCACTCTTTGTCATGAATTCCTGCAACTCCTTCAGAGTTGCTGTAGGCCTCTTGGTAGCCTCTCTGACCAGTTTCCTCCTGGCTCTTTCATCCAGTTTGGAGCGACGTCCTGACCCAGGGAGGGTCTGTGTTGTACCAAATACCTTCCACTTCTTAATAATAGACTTCACTGTGCTTCTAGGCACTGATAACGCCTTTGAAATTTGTTTGTATCCATCTCCTGACTTGTGCCTGTCCACAACTTTATCCCGGAGATCTTTTGTCAATGCCTTGCCACCCATAGTTGATTGTTTTCTTCAGTTGCACTACCAAGGACTGAAATGCTTCAGGAAAAGCTTGTTTCATGCTGAGCTAATCAAAATGACCACAGCTGATCACATTTGAAAGTCAATTGGCTTTGTGTGCTATTGAGAAGGTGATTAACTACACCTGGTTGGGTTTACAAGTCATTTTTAGGAGGGGGGTGATTCTTTTTCCAACTCAGTGATTCTGTTTTTTAATTTGTAAAAAAAAAATTCTGACAAGTTGGTATTATATCTTTCACTTGGATGTTATAAGTTGTAAATACAGCTGAATAAAACAAAAATGATTTTTGTCCGTTTTCATTTCAGGCTGCAAAGCAACAAAATGTGATTATTTTAAAGGGGGGTGATTCTTTTCTATACCCACTGTAGGTACTTGAATCCACATGCTCTGGTTGAGCAGGCTGACACGGGTGGCGGTGTCATGCTGGTCATAGGTAAGAGTAGCCGTGAGTACCGGAGTGTTGACGAGCCACCGGTCACCGATGATCTCTGCTCGGGTTTCTTCCACTTGCATGCGAGGCTTGGCTTCGGCAGGGCAGCGGTTGTCGCTGTACATGGTTTTCAGCCCACAGATTCCATCAGTGTTATCTCTGAGGAAGGGTTTGCTAGGGCAGAGATAGTGAATATCTTTCGTTAATGTGCACATGTGCAGGTTTGGGGCCAGGTACAGCTGTGGATCGCTGTCGTGGTAGGCCACCACGTCTGGGGTGCGGATTTTGATGTGTGTGTTACCCTTCCAAAACCCGACATTGACAATGTCTTTGAGTCTGTAGATTCGGCTTGACTCTATGATGGGTAGGTTCAGGAGGAAACCCATTTCTCTTTGCTCTGGGTCGACATAGAGTGGAATGGCGCTGCCGAGCGAGTAGGCCAGGTGTACTTGTAGCGGATCAGCTGGCGTGGTGATTGCGGAAGCCAGCACAGTCTGGACAAGGCTCAATGGTATGAGGTAGGGCGGGATCCTACCCATGGCTAGGCTGTCGATGGATGAGCTCACCTCCCGCAACATGTCTGACATCAGGGCGGTGACTAGCTGAGTTTGGGCAAAGTCATTTTGGAAAACAGTGAACAGCTGTTTCATGGACTTCACAGTCTGGTTCAGCAGGACACTGTGGGTGTTTAGAATGACCACAGTTCCTCTCAAGGTCTTTCCAACGGTCTGCAGGGAAGCCCTCTGCACGTTGAGCTGCTCTTTTAGCTGTGGGATCTCTGTTTGAATTTCAGCCACCTGTCGTCTCACGGTGGCTAGGTTGACGGCGTTGACACTTGACATACCAATGTTGAACAGAGTTCCCACCGCAGCTGCGGCTCCCAGCAGAGCTCCAAGGAACCGTTTGGGGCGGCGGCTGTGTCCGCCTAATTCTGCTTGGGTGACGGTCATCTTTTCGAGTTGGTTCAGCATGTGCCTGACGTCGGCCTCGGCGTGGTTGAGAGAGTCCTCGGTCCATCGGGCCCCGGCCCAGCTGTACTGGGCTGTTGCACTGGGGTAGTGTGCCCGGTACACGTTGCGGGGATCGAGTCGAACGTACACCTTCTGGGTGTGGGTCCGGCAGTTGGTGATTAAGAGACCTGGTTGCTCCCTCAGCACAATGCCTGACGCCGGGCCGGTTGAGATGACGTCAGGTGGCGGTTGCCCTCGGGTCGACTGGACAAGCAGGATGGCGAACCACATCAACATCCTATTAGAGGTGAAAGGGAAGATGTGTAGAGAGAAGGGGAGAGAGAGAGAGGGACAGTGTGTCAGCGAGAGTTGTCCTTGGTTTGGCAGGACAGTCTTTTCACTCCTAGGAGGGTAATCAGGTTAGTTTGCATTGGCCTCTCCCCGCCTTTCTCGGCCAACAGCCGAATGTCTTTTAATTTGGTTGCGGTGGACCCATTTGAGCACTGGGTCTTTCTGTCCCCGGCTCAATTGGATTCGGTACGCCACCGGAGAAAGTTTGTCAACAATTTCATGAGGTCCTGTCCAATGGGGTAGGAATTTCTTTGACAGCCGATGGGAGGCTGTGCGTGGTGGCTGCGCGAAGCTGTAATACCAGACCCTGTCACCCACGCCTAGTTCCTGGTGTGACGCTTTCCGGTCATAGTATGCTTTCTGGCCCTCGGCGCTCTTTTGAAGCTGTTGTTGGGCGAAAGCGAAGGTTGCTTTCAGGTGCCGGTGCAGCTCATCGAGGTACTGGTGAGTGGTGCAGGCTGTGATGAGACCGGAGTCTCCTGGCTGATACAGCAGGTGCAGTGGAAGTGTCATATGTCGTCCAGTCATTAGTTCGAAGGGAGACACCTGAGTTGAGTCCTGTGGGGTGGCCCTGAGAGCCATTAACACCAGCGGGAGTTTCACGTCCCAGTCTTTCTGGTTGGCAGCCACATACTTTCTCAGCATGCTGACCACAGTCCGATTCGAACGTTCAACTTGGCCAGATGAAATCGGGTGAAAACTCACGTGTAGTTGAACTTGGACCCCCAGGAGTTTCCAGATCTGCTGCATAATCTCAGCTGTAAAGTGAGTACCTCTGTCTGAGTTGACACTCATTGGCAATCCGAATCCGAATATTAACATCACCCCCCTTAGACACTGAGGGACCACCAGCCGTGGCGTGGTGGTGTCATCAGGTGTATACCACAGAATGTCGTTAATCACACGCAGCATGTGCTTGATGTCGTGCAGTCGTCTGAGGCACGGGTTGTCAGTGAGATCAGACTGTGTGAGTGGGTGGTTGGCGGGGTCAGAGAGGTGGTTTAGGAAAGTCTTTATGGACATGTCGGTGGCTTGCATGTCCGCTATGTCGTTGTTTGAGATCTGCGGGGTCAGAGTTAGAGGTTGAGAGGCGGGCAGTGCGGCAGGAAAGGTACGTTTGCTGCGGGTTAGTGCTGCCACATCGAAAGCCGGTGGTTGGGCTGGAGGTGACCATGGGCTACCGTGCAGTGCGCCAGTCTTGGCAAGGGCATCGGTTTGGTCATTCAAGTCCTTATCGAGGCCTGGTTGCTTGGAGTGGCCTTTCACCTTTTTCCAGTAGACGATCATGTCGTGTTGTCTAGTTAGGTCATCGCATGCCTGAAACAAGTGTTGGTGTTTGACAGGCTTACCGTTTTAAGTCTTAAAGCCATTTTGTTTCCACCCTGGGAGGTGGCATGTGAAACTTAGTCTGGCATAGTTCGAGTCTGTGCAGATCAGGAGTTCTTTGATGTTGTGGGTCACTGAGATTTGCATGGTTATGAGAATGGCTGCCACCTCAGCATATTGTGATGACTGAGGCCCCAGCTTGAAGTGTTGAGGTGGGCAAGGCCGATCATTGACCCATAACACACCCGCGCCAGCTTGGCGGATGCCCTCTTGGTTGTAGGAACATCCATCGACGTAAGCTGTGGGCATACCTTGGCACGTGTTGTCTTCGAAGTATCTGTGACACGTCTGTGGTTGTGGTTCTTCCACATTAGCTGTCACGGGTGGTGCGTTATCAGAGCAGCTCTGGCAGGCAGCCAGGCCGTTGCCTAGCGCTGACTTGTGGTTCTGGGCATATCTTGCCTCAACATTGCGCCCTTGGAGGGCCATCAACCACGTGGCGATGCGGGAATTGGTGACCACGCCATCGCGGATGCGTTGGCTGTTGAGGAACATGACAGGCTGGTGACAAGTCTCAATGATAACTTTCTGAGCTCCAATGTAGTTGTAGAACCGTTGTATGGCCCATACAGTGCAAAGCAGCGCTTTTTCACAGTCTGAGAATTTAGTCTCTGGTGGAAGGAGTGTCTTGCTGGCATATGCTACAACTCTTTTGTCTTGATCGTGTCGTTGGTACAGGCCAGCGCTGAGACAGTGGTTGGAGAATCCGGCTTCTAAGTAGAATTCTCTTTGTGGGTCAGGGTAAGCCAGACATGGAGCTGTGCACAGGTGACGTTTCAGCTCAGTCATGGCATTGTCCTGGACGACTGTCCAGACAAACGGGCAGTCTTTTTTCAGCAGGGCAGTCAGAGGCTTTGCAATGTCTGAATAGCTTTCGATGAACTGCCGTGAGTAGTTGCACACCCCCAGGAAACTTCGCAGTTCTGAGAGGTTGGTGGGTGGTTTGATGTTTTGAACAGCTTGAATGCGGCTGGACTGTGGTTCGATGCCCTGTGACCCGATCAGTAGTCCCACGTAGTTGACCTTGGTTCGACACCATTGTCCTTTGTGGAGGGCAATCTTGGCTCCCGCAGCTGATAATTGGTTCAAAACATAGTCTATTTCTTTCAGGTGGTCGGTTACTGTTGTGCTTTTCATCAGCACGTCGTCCACATAGATGAGGTTGCCTCTCATCCTTGCATCGGGGCATGCTTTGTTCAGGAAGATGTTAAATTCGGCAGGTGAGGTAGCATAGCCGAATGGGCACCTGGTGAAAGTGAATTGTCTGTTACCGAACGTGAAAGCAAGCTTGTGCTGATCATCTGGATGCACAGGTATGGTCCAAAACCCTGAGGCCACGTCAAGTGTGGAGAAGATTGTGGCTCCCCTGATTCTGGGTATTTCTTGCTCTAGCTGGGTCATGGGCCATCTTGACAGTGGCACCTGTTGATTCAGTTTTCGGTAGTCGATGGTGGGTCGCCACTTGCCGTTTGGTTTGATTACCGGCCAGATAGGAGCAGAATAGGTGCTATTGCATGGGCGAATTACACCTTTTTCAAGCATAGAGTCAATGATTTCTTGCACCGGTTCGTGTGATGCGATGGGGATCTTGTACTGCCTGACGAAGGTGGGAGGAGCCTCAGGGGGCGTTGGAATGCGCACGGTGTGAAGGTGGGTGAGACCACAATCTAGAGAGTCTTTGGCAAATGACGCTTTGAATTTGTAAAGGACTTGTCTTAGTCTTTGTAGATCTGCATCCTCTTTGATTGCATCGGCGTCTTTTAGAATTTGCTGAACTTGGGACTCAAAACCTGGATATGGCTCCTCTGTGGGTGACTCGCCTGTGGTGTTTGCAGGCGCAGGTGCAGGAGTTGCATCAGTCTCGCAGGTAAGTTGTTTGGAAACTGTGTAGACGGCAAGGTGTTTGTCCTCCGTCAGTTCCGTTCTGGAGACTTGATCTTTGTCCATCGGCATGACAGAGGCGATGGAGATGATCTTGAAAGGTGCTCTGCGCAGTGTGTCGTCTGTGCACCCTTCGGGTATCATTGAAACTGGAAATGGCCCAATGACAGGTAAAGTAGGTTCAAAATCAGAAAAGTCATGGCTTACTAGCCATCCTAGCCGATAGGCTTTTGGAATTGTGATGTCCACTGCAATGCAGTTGTTGAAAAGAATGTAGATGGCCCGAGATGACACTTCAGTGAGGGGTGTGGCCTCAAGTGTGAGTCCAAGTTCAAGGCATTCGGGCGAAGGTTGAAAGAAACCCAGTGTGTGGTTTAGGATTTGGCCACACCGTATGTTCAATCGAACAGCGACCCCTTTGGTGTAAGCAGGTACTACAGTTGCCTGTTCGCTGATTAGGGTGCAAACCTCTGGGATGGTTTGGCCTGACAGAAGATTGTCAGTGTGTGTTGGAACAACAGCTGTTTGTAAAGTCAGTGGGGCCCACAGTACCTCGTTAATAAAATCCACATGAGCCTGGAGGCGAATCAGAATGTCTGCTCCAATGTAGACATCGTGGGGCGGATCCGTAATGATCAGGAAGTAATGAGTTAGGCGCCGATGGTTCCAGTTCAAGTTCAAAGCACAGATGCCTTTTGCAGTCACCAGGTTTGAGGGGCATGAGTTCAAAGGGAAACGTGTGCGTTTGCTGGCAGAAGGAAGGTCTGGCGTGACTTTACTTAGCTCGTTGAAGAGTGACAAGCTGACAGAGGAATTGTCGGCCCATAGAGCGAGAACAATGTCTGTGGTGGTTATACCATTCAGCTGTAGTTCGGTGTTGACCTTGGGGCAGAAGGACTCAGAGTCTTTGGTGAGTTGAAAAGTGCAGAGTAACGAACTTGAATCTCGGTCAGGTGCTGAGTCTGTGTCTCCCTGGCTGGCGGCGAAAGTTCCCGTGACCTCTGTGACCTGACAGTCTGGCCCAGTTGACCTGGGTGGCTGACAGGGGAGGGGTTCTCGCACTTGAGCCCAGATTTTCAGTTGTCTGAAATCCAGCAGGGGCTCAAAGCGGTCTAGTAGATCTTTGCCGATGAGGAGGGGGTACGTGTCCATTGGTGAAATGTACACAGGGTGTAATAAACCCATGGGACCAAGTGTTAAGTGAATTGGAGCTATTCGTTCAAGCCGAATGTCAGTTTGGCTGTAAGATCGCACATTCAGCTCACACTTCTGAGATTTTAGAGTTCTGTTCTGTCTGTTAGCTTCAAATCTGAGTCTTTCAAAGAGTTCGGCTGATATCAAAGTGAGGTCCGATCCGGTGTCGACCAGAGCTTCGAGCTTCACCACATTTTTCACTGTGATAGAAAGATAAAGTTTGCGTGCTAGTCCTTTTTCGACCAGGTTCCCCAGAAGTTTTAGTGTCGGGGCTTGTGTGGTGATAGACAAACAGTTAGGGTCGGTATCTTGGGCTTCGTTGCGGAGACACACAACCAAAACCGCACTTTCTGGTATCTCAGGGGTTTGCTCACTGGTGTGAGGGGTTTGGTTGTCCGCATCTGGATGTGCGGTTGACAATAGCAGCGAGTGGGTGTCATTGTCCCTTGGTGTTGTGACAGCTGGTTCTGTGGTCTGTGTCAGGAGAACAGTGTTCGTGGTGCTTGGTTCAGTAAGAGGGCTATCAGGAAGGGTGTTACTCCTTACCCTTAGTCACGAGGAGTCTGGCTTGTCCCCTTTGTCGGTTTTCTTGTGAAGAAGCTCTTGTAGAATCTTCAGGATCTCTGCGGTCTCTGACGTGGACTCACTTGTTTCTTTTGCAGCAGGTTCGGATTTGGACTTGGACCTGCGTGAGGCCTGCCGAGAGGGAGTTCCGTGCGGGCTGTCTGGACTAGGCGTTCTTGTCGCTGGAGTTCGGCTCTGTCTGGGCCGTCGGCTGGTTTCCCACGTGGCCCCCCCCCTTTTGATTGTGGGGGGGCCGTGGGGTGCCGTATGATCTTTCAGAGCGCCCGCTCTGGTGCTTAGGACGAGCACCCTCGCGGTTGCGTTGCCCTCTGCTGGCTTGAAACGGTCTTGACTCGTTATTAGAAAGTCTGTTAGTGTGGTGTTGTTGGGTGCCCTCTAGTGCCAGCTCTGAGTGCTGATTAGTGATAGGGCAGATAGAGGGAGTTTTGACAGTCTTTTCAGAAGCAATTTTCTGCTTGATAAACGCTTTGTGGGCTAAATCTCGCAGTTGCTGGGTACTCATTGTGCGAGGGCAGGCCAGGACCCCTAAGTGATGGCTCACTGTGGGATGCAGGTTTCGGAGAAACAAAGTTCGGAAGTTAAAGTCCTCCTCCATCCCGGGATCATTCCGTGCCCCAAAGTAGGCCTGTCTGATGCGAGTGTAAAAGGCCTGCGGAGTTTCTAATCGTGCCTGCTTGAGGCTCATCGCGGTGATGAGTACTTGATCAGTGTCTGGATCAGAGAATTCCCTGATGAATGCCTGTCGCAGTTGCTGATAGTCCGCCTTAACTGAATCTGGTTGGCGATCCAGAAAACTGCGTACGTCCCGACTAGACGTAATTCGAAGCAGGTATAATCTGTCCCACGGGGTGACGTGGGGAACAGTGCATAAGTGGAAGTCAATGTCTTTCAAGTAGGCATGCACATCATGGCCTCCGGCGGGGTTTGGGGTGAAGGTAGGAATGTTCCGGGCCAACTTGTCAAGTTCCTTAAAGGCCATGCCGTGATAAGTGGCAAGGGCTTTCTGGGGCGCCCCTCCTTTTCCTGAGGGCGAGGGCTCTTGTAGACTGTCCATCGATATCTGGGACGGTGGCCGTTCGCTTCCCTTCACAGTTCTGTGTTCTTGGCTGAAGTGTGCAGACTGACCGGTCAGAGAAAACTTGGTAGTGTGTGTCTCTCTTTCCGGGTCACTTTGAAGTTTATAGGAGTGTTTTAACTCACGGTGGACAGCGTCGAGCTCATCTTTATAAAGTTCTTTTTGCTGGATAAGTTCATTTATTTCAGCTCTGGCCACCTTCAAGTGTTTCTCACAGGCTTTGGCTTTGGCGTCTCTTTCTTTTAGTTCATTGTTTGCTCTCTCAAGGAGAGCTTCACCTTGTTGCAGTTTTTCGGTGAGTGTCTCTCTGGCTTTTCTTTCTTTTAGTTCCTTTTGGTCGGTGTCTAGACGAAGGTTTTCCAGAGCAGTTTGAAGTTCCTCTACTTCCTTTCGTGGCTCTGAGTCCGTTTCCTCCTCGTCCTGCTCCTCGTTCTCGAGTAGTAGCTGGTCTAGCCGACTTTGGGTCTTTGCTTGGTCGCGCCGGGCCTCCTCCGCTTGGAGCCGCAGAGTTGCCGTCTCCTGTTCCAGGTTGATGGCGTGTCTTTCGTGGAGGCGGGCTTGTGCGACGAGCGTATGGGCCAGGTTTCCCATGATTCGGGCCCATTCTTTGTGGTTGTAGCTCTGAGTTGGGTCATGCCTCATCAGCAAGTCCAGGTCGGTGTCCAGCTGCGCCTGATCCCGGGGCTCGGAGTCGCCGGTATCCCTGGGCAGGACGGTGGCTGTCATGGCATTCAGCCATGTCTCGAGGCTGTCCCAGTGGGCTGCTGGGCTGGGAGACCGGGACATACTGGTTCACTGCGGGCGAGAGGAGCACAACACACACACGCACACACAGACCAAATGCAAATTTGTTCTACAATTTATGCGCTTATACCCTTAATACGGGCGATGCCGTTTACGGTACTTTGACTAACTGTTGCAGACAGTTAGGTAAGGACAAATTGTTTAGGTCAGCACAGGGCCTAAATAAAGATTTGACAGGGCCGGAGCCTAGTAGGTCACTGTTGGTGCTACCGGCTCGGCTGTCAGTCTGTTATTCAGCTCTCCTTGGGTGTCTCTGTAGGCTTCGTCTCTGGGTGACCTGGTTGGCACAGTTCACACAAGGCAGAGAGAACTAACAGAAGAATAGTAAGAAAAAAAAACTTAAAGGGAGATTAGACAATAGGAATTAATGGGTCTGTTAAAACAGAGTAAACAGTAGCACAGAAAGAGTTACGGGACCTAAGAGGGCTTGAGCCGACTATGTGTGGTTTTCTTTAGAAACGGGGTGGACAGTCTTTCATGTCACGGGAGAATATTTAAAATTCTGGTGGTTTATACTAAGTGGATGACCTTTCTTTATCTTAATTTGGCTTGCTTGGGGTGACCTGAAATCACACTAGCTGGAGCCAGTGTCGGGGACAATCTTTCCGTCGCTCCAAGCACTTAACCGGGGTGTCCACGGCCTCAACTGTGCGTCAACCACGGTGCGCCCTCTCAAACAACCTAGACTTTAACACAACCGGCACTCCCGGGGAGGTCACCTGCTTACGACACTGCAAAGAGGACTTTTCCTCAGAACCCTCTTTCGAGCGGTCCCGCTTTGAGTACTGGGTCCGAAATTGCCTTGTGTCTTATTGCGTGGTGGGTCTCCCTTTTTTGGGAGCGCCAAATTGCTGATGTCTTATTGCGTGCCGCACCAATGGAGAGCCAGGAAGTTCCGTGACTCACCCACAGCAAGCGTTGGTTACGCCGGCCAGACAGCCCCGCTCACTGGAAACCAACCAGGAATGACGGTCAGATCACACCAGCGCAAGGGAGTTCTACCTGTGGATACCAAATGTGATAGAGGAAAGTGAGACTAAAATTACTTAAAGGTTACTTTGTCTAAACCAAATGGAGTATCTGTGTGTGTAGGAAATACAAAACCTTGTTGCCTAATGCGAGTGAAGAAAACAGAGGGATTTGTGACACTGTTGTCAGTTATCAGAATAACCTATGGAGAAGGGTTAGTGAGTAAGGCAGGATAAACACAGGAGTAAGTACGCTGTAGTGGCGGGTTTAAGCCACAAGAGGGGGTACTTTTCCAGTGGTTAGCCTGGTAGAACACAACTTAATTGAAATTGCAAGTCAACTGGTGTAAATTCAATTCAACTAAGCGTGTACGGAGATGTTAAATAACACCTAAAATAGCACGAGTGCAGTCGTGATAGAAATATCACTAAGAGACGGCAGGGGAGAGAGAAAAAAAAAATTGAGAAGAAACACACAAAAAAAAATTTTTTTTTTTTTTAGAAAAAACAATTAATAAAAGTTATCAATTTATGACAACAAATTATCAAACTCATTAATTTATCGAGAAAGAAAAAAAAAGTAAGAATATTTAATAAGACATTGATTTATCTGAGGGACAATCAATAAACTTATCTGGACAGCAAACGAAATCGAGTAGAATTATTCGTAACCTAATTCATGGAGTGAAGTGAGAATTTAATTCAGTTTTTACCTTCAAAGTTTTTCTTTAGACCAAATCTGAATGAGACTATGACAATTAACGGATGGGATTACTTCTAATGCTAATCACGATCGCTGTAAGGTATCAATGACGGCTTTAGAACAAACCCAACTGAAAACAGACTGAAATTTCAAACAGAATGCAAGAATCACAAGGAGCTGACTCAGCGTTGGAGGTCCTGAAGGGGGGCGTCTTTTCGTGAGTCACTTCCTGTGAGGAATTAGAAATGACTTAGAAAAGAAAATTCAGGAAAGAGTGACCTTATGTGAGAGCGTCCATACGGTGGCGCTATTGCGCTCACGTTGATGAAGAGGGTGTGGCGGTAATTTGAGGCCGAGGCGCAAGGCTGCGCTCTAGTGTTCAGCAACAGAATCACAACCACACTGCTTCAATTGTACCTTTGTGGGGCGCGCCAAATCTTAACTGCACACAATTTAGATTCAGGCGGATTTTACGGTGCTATGTTTCACGGGTTCACGAGGCAGAATTATTTCACTGCATTTACGTGTAACTGGACCTACAGGAATTTACGTCTGTGGTTTAACTCCCAATACATTTATCATTTAGCACTTTAATGATTGAAATGTTCTGGTTTAACATTTGGTTAGCTAAATCAAAAGTTGAAACCAGGAGTTTAATTCGTTTAATCTAACGATTAGAAAATCAGGCCTTGTTAGGTTGAATTACAGGAACATCGCTATAACTCAGATCCTCTTCGACTCTGCTCAAAAGATTCTCGTTTTGCAAGCATTCCAAAAGCACATATATTAACATGTAAACGTCTTTACAGAGGTAATATCACTTTTGTTATGAATTACAATTTATTTTAGCAATTACAATGACTAAAACGTTTAGACGAATTTAGCAGTTTGTAATGTGCTCGGCTGAAACTCGACTTTCAGCTTCCAACATGCGCGGCGCGCGGCGCGCTCGCGTTTCTTAATCCAAAACACAACAAGGTATACCAAATTGACACTGCATTAATTGCTCACACAACAAAGCTTAAAATATTGCCTTTTAAATTCTCCACCACAATTATGTAAGGAATCTGGGTCATAAGCTCTTTAATCAATTTTGATTTTGGGGAATAAATATTCAACAGTTATTCTCTGATCAACAAATTATCGAATATAGTTTGAGCCGAGTCCTTGCATAGATAAATCACCCAACGAGGGGTCGTACAGCATACACGTCTGTTCAGGGCATATATACACCATTCACACCACGAATTATGAGGAATTGTGAATATACATCCTACCCAGAGGGTTATAGCTGATCTTTAAGATTACCCCAGCGATTGATATCTCGTTAAGCCAGCACGTCCGCCGCGCTGTTTCTCTAGAGGTTACCAATGGCTGGTGGTCTTATTTTAGCTTAAATTTACTGACAATGTTTTGTGCACTTAACAATTATCAGATTGTAGCTAGGATCTTTATATTAAAGAGGCTTTGTTATGTGATCAACAACAAACACAGAGGCAATAAAGTATAAATGAGGTTTAATGAACTACACTACATGTAAAACAAAGATATATATATGAAACCAAAATGAACTTAAACAATAAGAAAAGAAGGTAGAAACACAGGGAAAAACACAATTGCTAGCACAGTTAGGTCCTCAGAGACAGCCTACAGAATACACACTTCAGAGCGTCTAAATTTAGATGGAACAGTTTGCATTCAGACCTGGTTAGAGCGGTGTGGAAGCAAGCTCATGGCGTCCTGGGAATAGGAGGCAGGCTTCTTTGATTCCTCCAAGCGTGGTTGTCGCGGGAGATTTAAAAGTTCTAACGCAGTTCTGTATGCGTGAAGTAAGATAGTCCTTTCGCTGGGATGCTGGAAGACTAACGAAACGCACGTGGGTATCTCGAGGACCGCACTAAGGACAGACTGGCTATGCGCAAAATAAAACGAAGACAAAATAAAACAGGAACAAAATAAAACACGAAGATTACATCGGGATACAGGAACAGAGAACAGAGAACAGAGAGCGAATGTCTCTGAGTTTGGGGTTTTAAAGATAAACAGAACACGCCTTGGATAGGTGTGTCGGCCAATGATAATGGCCCATCTTGAAGAGAGCCTACGCCTCCATTCGGAGTCAATTTGCTTTGCATCTTTATGACTAGAAGGACCTGAAGCTTACTTTGGAAATGGCATATATAGGTAGTTATATATATTTCACGCCATCGATATACAGCTTAATGAATAGATCAGATTTTTAGGATTACGAACATATCAAACATCACACGTCACAGACATAATATTGCAGAGTTACCTCTTAATGCACACTTTCAGGTATTTATAAGTGTCTTACATTCATGAAAACATTAGTAGGACATGTTTGCACATTTATAGTTCTGTTACAGATATTTGAATACACCAACTCTGTTTTAATGCCGATTTATAGATAGAAACATAGGGTTCGTATGTATGTGTGAACATAGGTGTGTGCGTATCTTCATTTGAACATCTGGCACCCCCCTTCTCGCCGGAGAGGGGTGCTAGAGATAACGGTCTTCTTTGATCGTGCCTCGCGAATGAATCGGGCTGGCACGAGGAGGTCTGGGTGTTGTCTCAGGAGGGGGGAATTCGCTGTTTAATGGACATTCAGGACCATTTATCACCATAAATGTTTGAAAGTCCATTTGCTCTCTAGACTTCTAGGCGCCAGTTTGGAAGGTTGGAGACCTTATCACGGGACCACATGGTAATAGGAATGTGGGTTGGTTAGGGTTCTTTGTTAACTTTTTTCTGTTGTGAGTTAAGGATTTTACTACAAGAGAATCAATGATTGTCCCTTCAATCCCTACAGAACTTATCTGAAGCAGCAGAAAGGAGCAGCAACTGGCTGTGGTTGAGACGGAAAGATTCTAGCTGGCTGTGTGCAGGCTGCCACGCTACGGTTTCGTAGAATTCTTGAAAACTTGAAGAGTCTGTTGGTTTATTTGTATACGTTCCTGTGGATATTGCGTGAATGACGGGTGGTTGGGCAGATATTGTGTTTTGCGGTAGGTGGTATGCCATACGGAACCGTTGTCCACTGAAACTGCATATTAACGCACCAGTGGGGCTCGACAGTCTTAGTCAAACGGGTTGGCGCGTATGGTCGGGTTGCAGAGAGATTGTGAGATTGTGGTTAGGTCTCAGCAGCAGGAGGGATGTAGAGGTCAGTAAGCTGGACTGAGTTGAGTGGGGGACGGAGGGGGGTGACTCTGGGACGCCAGAGTCACTGTCGAGCCCTCTTGAGGTGTCGTGGGCTAGTCGACGAAACACTGAGGACGGAAGGTGCCCACTTGAAGACCTTAGAGATGTCCCCTACTCTGCTCAATCCAGACGGTTGTCGTACTGGTCCTGTAGTTGCAGCCGTCGCGTGTGCTGACGCGCCAAGTACACTGCAGTCGTTAACGCCGGACAGAAGGGGAGTCACACCACCATATGGAAAGAAGCGTAAATGGATGGAGAAGCATAGTTTACTGTAAAGCTACGTCTTAGTTTTGCTTATCTTGGCGAAAGCCGAGTACAAATCAGCATGAAGTTTTAACATCTACTCTCGTGTAATGGAAATCATTTTTAGGAACACCTGTTCAGTTTCTCATTAATGCCATTATCTAATCAACCAATCACATGGCAGTTGCTTCAATGCATTTAGGGGTGTGGTCCTGGTCAAGACAATCTCCTGAACCCGAAACTGAATGTCAGAATGGGAAAGAAAGGTGATTTAAGCAATTTTGAGCGTGGCATGGTTGTTGGTGCCAGACGGGCCGGTCTGAGTATTTCACAATCTGCTCAGTTACTGGGATTTTCACGCACAACCATTTCTAGGGTTTACAAAGAATGGTGTGAAAAGGGAAAAACATCCAGTATGCGGCAGTCCTGTGGGCGAAAATGCCCTGTTGATGCTAGAGGTCAGAGGAGAATGGGCCGACTGATTCAAGCTGATAGAAGAGCAACTTTGACTGAAATAACCACTCGTTACAACCGATGTATGCAGCAAAGCATTTGTGAAGCCACAACACGCACAACCTTGAGGCGGATGGGCTACAACAGCAGAAGACCCCACCGGGTACCACTCATCTCTACTACAAATAGGAAAAAGAGGCTACAATTGGCAAGAGCTCACCAAAATTGGACAGTTGAAGACTGGAAAAATGTTGCCTGGTCTGATGAGTCTCGATTTCTGTTGAGACATTCAGATGGTAGAGTCAGAATTTGGCGAAACAGAATGAGAACATGGATCCATCATGCCTTGTTACCACTGTACAGGCTGGTGGTGGTGGTGTAATGGTGTTGGGGATGTTTCTTGGCACACTTTAGGCCCCTTAGTGCCAATTGGGCATCGTTTAAATGCCACGCCTACCTGAGCATTGCTTCTGACCATGTCCATCCCTTTATGGCCACCATGTACCCATCCTCTGATGGCTGCTTCCAGCAGGATAATGCACCATGTCACAAAGCTTGAATCATTTCAAATTGGTTTCTTGAACATGACAATGAGTTCACTGTACTAAAATGGCCCCCACAGTCACCAGATCTCAACCCAATAGAGCATCTTTGGGATGTGGTGGAACGGGAGCTTCGTGCCCTGGATATGCATCCCACAAATCTCCATCAACTGCAAGATGCTATCCTATTAATATGGGCCAACATTTCTAAAGAATGCTTTCAGCACCTTGTTGAATCAATGCCACGTAGAATTAAGGCAGTTCTGAAGGCGAAAGGGGGTCAAACACAGTATTAGTATGGTGTTCCTAATAATCATTTAGGTGAGTGTAGGTCAGTAGCAATACTTTGTAATCGATACGGGACTTAATAGGTAATCAGTGCAGGGATGAGAATTAGGGTTATATGACCATATTTTGTCGACCTGGTGGGACCTCTACCAGTTCTTAACCATTTCAAACAGTATAAAAAAAGAGTTTATGAAAAACATTTCCTACCCTACCTCATTATGGTGCTCTCAGCATGTTTCATATTTACCATTGCTCAGCGAAATTTAGTCATTTTGATAGGAATGCGCACCATCTGGAGTTTAGTGTGTGAGCGAAAATGTTCCTCGCTCAGAATAAGCTCATGTTCAAGTAGCGTATTCACCGCGCTGACCAACAGAAAGCTGCTTGGTTTGAAAGTAACTTTGATATGTGTACCTTATGCATCACTACTGACAATGGACCTTTTACCATGAAATTTCACTGCAATTTTTATTAATCTGACAGCATCTTTACACTGACAACTACTGTCAACACACCTCATGTAAGTATACTCTAAAAACTGCAGGGTTAAAAAATAACCCAACCAGCTGTTTATTTGTGAATGACCCTGTTACAACTCATTTGACCCAGCATGAGCAACCTAAGAATGTGTTTACAGTGCCCCAAACAACCCAGCATTTTGACCCAGCACAATCAACCCAACAATTTGTTTACAGAAACAACCCAGCATTTTTTTGAGTGTAGGCTTAACATTTTTTTTTTAAAATTTTTAAAGGAATTAGGCCCTACGGCTATTTGTTTCTTTGAGTAAATCTTTTAAATTTGATTAAAAAAATAACAGTACACATTTAAGGGGACAATACACATTTATAACCAACAAGATCATGCAACGTTAAGATGGTATTCACCTGGCACAGAAACACATTTTGGGATAAGATTTTACAATATGCAAAAAAAAAAAAAAAACATTAATTTAAAGGATTTATATTTAGATTCAACAAAAAAGGCAAGACACAAAGCATAAAATTAATCAGAAAAGTATTTGATTAGTGAAGTTTTATTTACAAAAAAAACGTAAATGAACCGATTCTCTTAAATGAATCCCATTGCTACATATGAGAGAGAAAGAGGACAGAGCTGTTTGATGATTAATGGAGATCCTTTTGTTAATCAATTATTAGCTGGATGCTAATAATTATAGAAATACAGCATATACATTGAATGCACTGATGTTTTTTAGCATCTACCAAATTAATAAATGACATTTATTCATCCTGGACAGTAGGTGCAGTACAGTAGGTGTTTGCATAAGCTGTATTTGCCTGTCTAATAAAATAACAGATTTCATGATGCACATCCAGAACTGCAAAATCTTTTCCTTCTGTTATTCTCTTCTATTTATTGGGTGACCATGGGCCAGTGCTCTTTGTGAACACAAATCACTCCATAACTCAGATTCCATTTGTAGTCCATATGAGTTCTGGCGGGACTGAACTTGGACTCACCTTCTCTGTGGGAAAATGGCCTTCAGAAAAATTTCATTTGTGAATTCTCTCATGCCACTAATAAAGGTATAACAGCGTGAGTATAGCGCCACTGCCGACTCGTGTCGAGTAACCTGGATGAGCTGCGTGAGACTGGGTGATTATCAAGGCCATCTCAATCTGAAGGATCCTTGGATACAGCCTTTGTTTCACATCCTTCATTTGCTGTGTTTTGAAGGATGAATCAAGTGTATCCTTCGTGTCCTCCAATCACCCACAATCTTTTTCACGTATTACAATTCACAAAAAAACTGCCCCAACTGAGTCAGCACTGAGCTTGTATAATTTCATTCTGAAATTCAAGACAAAAATATTTTTGGTTTAACTTTATTTTGATGGTCCCTTTAACACATTCTGTTGACTATAAGTAACATTGCACCTACAGTCCATGTCTACTAACTCTCATTAGTGTCAGTAGAATATTAGTAGACTGGTAGGGTTAAGGTTAAAATAAGTTGACATGTAGTTGCAAAGTTATTTATAGTCAGTAGAATGTCTGTTGGAGGACCATCACAATAAAGAGTTGGCAGATATTAAGCAGACAGTCTACTAATACTCTAATGACAGTTAGTTGACATGTAATTGCAAAGTTACTTATAGTCAACAGAATGTTCAAAAGAGACCATCAAAATAAAGTGTTACCAAAGTTTTCTTTTCTGTTGTTGTAAATTAACCCCATAAAGCCTACTGTATTACTACATGCCATCTATCTGACTAATAGTTTATACTTTTATAGCAAGGCTATAATTTAGAATAATTCTAAAAACATTGTGGTACACATGTCTGTTTGCTGTTAAATCTATACTGATTTTTAGAAGCGTAAGAATAACTTTTATATTGCTAGTAATACTTAAAGATGAAGACTTACTGGACTGATGCAACTTAGGTTTCCTTGATTATCCATATATAATTTTTAAGAAAAATCATGTAAAAATGTCAGTATCAAATGTGCTATATCAGGCTTTAGAGGAACTTTTGTCTCTCAATTATCATTGTTTTGCATTATATGAAAAGCCAAGCCAATGTTGGTTCTTGTTTTATTACGAGCTCTGTCGTGTTGCCAGCAGACTCTCCTCTGTTCAGCGGTTTCTTTGTTAAACGGTGATTCCCCGGAGGTTCAAGATTTAGCGTGTTCCATGTCAACCTTTCTCACTTGTTGTGACGACAAACCTATGTCACCCCCACACCATACACACGTCAAAGTAGCCGGAGCAACTTTTCTCTATTTACAGATATGACGACAGTATGTACGCAATGTCCTGCAAAAACCATCCTGACAGGTCCAAAATATAAACACTTCAAATAGGCTTAATAATGAATCAGACAAAAACACATTTTGAAAGAAGCACTGATGATGTATTTTGGACCAAAAAAAAGTTACATAGTGTACCTTTAAAAAATCATCTTACTAAAACATATTATTGGGAGATATAGCGTGACAACTGATACTTATATGCCTTTTATGGAAGTAGTCTGGATACTGTTATTGGCTCTTGATGACGTGCTAGCCGAGGTTTGCAGCCTTTCGTTTGAGAAGAACCCCTGGTTGAAACCCACAGTGCATCATGTGAAAACATGGGAAGCTCCCGAGGCTGTGCCCTGGATTGCCATCAGCTTTAGCCGGTGTGTAATGCACTGCAGTGTAACGTATGTGACAGGACAGATTAAAGACTGCGGAACACAGATTCATCAATCATCCAACAAACATTAGCATCTGCTGTGTTTCTGCTCTAATGCCTCATGTGTTTCCAAAACCTAGTCTTTTACTTATTTAGGCCAAGCGCTGTTGTATGAGAGGCAGAATATTCAAAATATTCATAAACACGCGCACATCCACACAGTCTGCCTAAATGCTTTTCATTAAAGTTTAAAATGGTCTGATGGGAAGCAATTATGTCAGAATCAGACATAATCAGCTGTTTTCAGACCAAAATGCTCTTTATGAGACCGAGCATCTGCTAGCGAGCAGACACATTTTATTATAGTCATTCTCTTTTTCTCTGTCATTTACTATTATCTTGTTGCTTTGAAGAGCTTTTCTACTATTGTTTGGCATTCGAATGAATCAGCAGAGATGATGTTCAATAATGATGTGCTTGAATGTGTGCATTTCTAAACAGTTATCATTCAGACAAGAGCGTCTTAGATCGCATAAAGAGTTTTTAAATGTCACATAAATGGCAGGGCAGTGGTCTCTGAGGCCTGTCGAGAGTTATGTTAGAGGGCCTGCCACAGTGACTTGTGCTCAACCAAATCACATACAATCTTACAGAACACTCTTTACTCATTCTGAATAGATTAAATCATTCTTTGAAACAAAGCAGTAATGTTTCCTCCTGTTATACTGTGTCGTTGCATTCTTAAGCACTTGTAACAAATATTCTATTTTGTTTTTTTTCTGATAAAAAAAACCCTGCTATGTGTTCTGTGCTAGACTAATTTAGGAGAGAAGTGTCGATTGTGTTTTAAGACGTATTAGACAAGGTTTTCCTCTTTCTACAGTAGAAAATGATTTCGCTTGTTACTGAGACACTTTTATGGAGGCTGTGGAGGCACCTCAAAGGAATTTTAATTGCAAATGGAAGTAATAGAAACAAGTGTCCTTATCTACTTATGCTGTAATAAAATAAAAACATTAACACGTTTTTTTTATTTCATTCCAGGGGATATCTTAGCTTTGAGCGTGTCTTAGGCCTTGTCCACACTAATACGTTTTCGTTTGAAAACGCATGCTTTTTTTCTCCGCTTTGGCCTTCTGTCCACACTGAGACGGCGTTGTCAACAAGACGCGTCTTTTTGAAAACACTCTCCAAAGTGGATACATTTGAAAACTACATTTTCGCGTTGTAGTGTGGTCTGTGAAAACGGAGGTATTCTAAAACGATGATGCAGTTTTAGTCATGTGACACATTGAACCGATAGATATCGATGTTTATACTGGTATTGTACCTGTTTTGTGCTATTCACTTTCACACAGTTGCTAAATATGTTTCTTTGTACACTCTTCATATCACAGTTCTGCAAAGATGACAGAAATTGCACTCGCATTTGCTGTCCTGCGGCAAAACATGAGAGCAGTTGCATTTTAGACCAAATTCTATTGGTTACTGAATGGACGTATCAGTGAATGGTGAGATTCAGCTTAATAAAATGATCCTGCCAGAACAATGGCATGAAAACCTTATGTCTGTCTGTTCCATCTCATCTCAGGTACGCTTTCAAATGTATCTGGCTTAACGTATCCTTAAACTAGTTGAAAATGCAACAGCTTCTTATGATGACACTCTCAACACTATCGCTAAATATAATTCTTTTGTAAATGTCTAATTGTCTAATATAATATTTTTCTTGCATTCCACACAAGGGCATCAAGCAATTAGAACTCAATATTTACTTTTTTGGGGGAGGCACCAATCACAATTTCCCTGGTTATAAGAAATAAGACAAAAAATAAGATAAAAATTAAGCACAAAAAAAAACATGTTGAAGGAACACATGTTAAGTTTGATGATAATTTGTGTTTGGGGGAATTTTTTTATAACCATGAGACAACATTTTTTTTTTTTTTTTTTTTTTTTTATTTGTTTATTCATTTATTTTTCAAAATCCACTTCAAAATCATGAGAGAAACTGAAACTCTTACAGTAGTACTGAGTTACGTCTTTTTATTTTTGTTATTTACAAAAGCTAAATTGAATCTGATTACACAGTTATCTCCCAATTAAGATAAATCCCTAGATTTAGAAATACTAGTGCAATGCCCGTGCAAAATCAGTTTTTGTGTGTTTTTAGTAATTGTTGGTTTGGTATGTTTGAGTTGCTGAATAGCCTAGGCTACTATTACACAGGAGCCTAAACTCTGAGAAAACGATAACGTTAAGCGCACCAGAATAAAATATAATATTCAGAATTAAACAGTAGCTCACTTACAGATTCAGTTAAATCGCTACTTTTTCAAAAATGAATCGCTACTTTTTCAAAAATGAATCGCTACTTTTTCGAAAAGAATCGCTACTTTTTTCAAAAAAAGAATTGCTACTTATTAAAAAAAGAATCGATACTTTTTCAAAAAGAATCAATACTTTTTCAAAAGTGAATGATACTTTTTCAAAAATGAATCAATACTTTTTCAAAAAGAATCGATACACATTTCAAAAGTGAATCGATACTTTTTCAAAAATGAATCGCTACTTTTTTAAAAGTGAATCGCTACTTTTTCAAAAGTGAATTGATACTTTTTCGAAAGTGAATCGCTACTTTTTCAAAAAAGAATCGCTACTTTTTCGAAAAGAATCGCTACTTTTTCATAGTTCTATAATTTTTCATAGTTCTATAGTGTTTAACTATGTATATTTACATTGTAATAAACGTATAATTACATTGTAATAAACATATAATTACATTGTATTAAATGTATAATTACATTGTAATAAATGTATAATAAGACTGTAACAAATGTATAATTACATTTTTTACACAACTTTTTTCAAAAAGAATCGCTACTTTTTCAGAAAAGAATCGCTACTTTTTTTTAAAGAATCGCTACGTTTAATGTATTTTTACATTAACTAATAAATGTATAATTACATTGTAATAAACGTATAATAAAACTAATGTATAATTACATTGTTATAAATGTATAATAAAACTGTAATAAATGTATAATTACATTGTAATAAACTTATAACTACATTGTAATGTATAATTACATTGTAATAAACGTATAATTACATTTTATTAAATGTATAATTACATTGTAATAAATGTATAATAACACTGTAATAAACGAGTCAAGTTTGAAATCCATTGGACTGACGGTTCTAGAGATATTCGATTAACAGACAGACAGACAGACAGACACACAGACAGACAGACGTTTCTGTAATTTATAGATAGACTAGTGCAATGCCCGCGCAAAATCTGTTTTTAGTAATTGTTGGTTTGGTATGTTTGCTGAATAGCTTAGGCTACTCTTACACAGGAGCCTAAACTCTGAGAAAACGATAACGTTAAGCACACCAGAATAAAATATAATATTCAGTAGTAAACAGTGTAGCTGACTTACAGATTCAGTTAACATCCACAAATCAATAAGTGCGACGATTAAGGGAGCACACAGTGAACTCCGAGAAAGCGCTACGCTTGAGCAAACAGTTTGTGAATAGGATACTACAAATGATGGCCATGAATAAAATATAATATTCAGATTTTTTTAAACCTCAACCCTCTAATGTCAAAATATTTATTTTTGGGAGTGGCCACTCAGTGTGCAGTGTGATAGGGGAGTGGCCTCAGTGTGCAGTGTGAGAGGGGGAGTGGCCACTCAGTTGTAGTGTGAGAGGGGGAGTGGCCTCAGTGTGCAGTGTGAGAGGGGGAGTGGCCTCAGTGTGCAGTGTGAGAGGGGGAGTGGCCACTCAGTTGTAGTGTGAGAGGGGGAGTGGCCACTCAGTTGTAGTGTGAGAGGGGGAGTGGCCAGCGGCTAGAGCAGCAAATGCCAATGTGTGCTTCTTTTACCAATATATTTAACGATATCTTTTGAATTTCTAATGCTAGAATAGGCAAGAATAGGCTAGAGGTTATTCTAGTTTGCTAGAATAGGCTTCTACAAATGATGGCCGTGAATAAAATATAATATTCAGATATTTTTAAACCACAACCCTCTAATGTCAGAATGTTTATTTTGGGGAGTGGCCACTCACTGTGCAGTGTGAGACAGAGTGGCCAGCGGCTAGAGCCAGTAGCACCTCAATGCAGTACATGAAATCCACGGGGAGGAGTCGGATCAAGATCCAAGGGGTGGAGATGGGTAGGATTAGGGGTGGGTTTAGGGATTAGGGGTGGGTTTAGGGATCAGGGGGCGGAGATGGGTAGGTTTAAGTATATGTAAGGTGGGAGAAGTAGGATCTGGATCCGACTCCTCCCCGTGGATTTCATGTTCTGCAGTGAGGACCATCTCGCTAGAGCGGCAAAAGACAAATGTATGCTTCTTTTACCAATATATTTAACGATATATTTTGCATTTCAAATCCAAACAACGACAAACTCGGCACTGCACTTACTCGTGCCCGTAGCAAGACACCTGTCAAGTTTGAAATCCATCGGACTAACGGTTTGAGAGATACCGGTATGCGAATAACAAATGTCAAAATCAGTTTTTGTGCATGTTTTTAGTAATTGTTGGTTTGGTGTGTTTGAGTGCTCATTGTTACAATTACACAGCGAAAGTTCAGTGACATTTTTATGTGTGCATGGTAGAAAGCAAATACTGATACTGACATAATGACATACAATAAATAAGGAAAATTTAACTACATAGCCTATATAAGTAACTTCTGACAACTAACTACTTCTGAATAACTACAATATTCAGAAGTATAAACAGTGTAGCTGACTTAATGTTTATTTTTAAACCACAACCCTCTCCAATGTCAGAATGTTTATTAGACAGACACACAAACAGTTCCTGTAATTTATAGATAGATATCACATCATCTCACAGCACTGAAGATGTAAGACCAGAGACTTGACACTGAAAAAACAGGAAGGCCAGAAAAACAGACTTTTTTTTTTTTTTTTTTTTTATAGTGTCACTGTAATAATTTGGGCAGTTGTGGCCTATTGGTTAGAGAGTCAGACTTTTAACCCAAAGTTTGCGGGTTTGATTCTCAATACCGGCAGGAAAATGACTATGGGTTACCATACTTGGCTATCACGTCACAGTTTAATATAGATACTCTGCAGTAACTCTCCCTCATTATTCAATGAATGAAAAATGATTAAGAAAATACACATGAATAAGAAATGATTGGAGATATGTTCATTTTTCAGTAATTAGCCCTGCAGATGAAGTGCTAAATTTGATTATGATTAACAGTAGCCACTCGCTTTTCATTTAGGTTGTCCCTCTTCTCAAACCCTCTGCTGTTTAACGGACCATTTCAAGAATGAAAACAGGCCATTGCGTGGCTGTATATCACACAATGGCCTGCCATTTTAAACAATGGAGCATTTAGTACATAGCGAGCAGCTAATTATTCTGGTTGATGCTTTCCAAGAAGTGTATTAATGTCCTCTTTCTACATGGATACATCTAATACTTCACCTCAATGAAGTGAAGCCAACATTAACATTTATAGAGGATGAGGGGAGGAAAGAGATGGAATAACCAAACTGTGTCATAAATGAGCTTGGGGAATCAGGGAAATATTGTTTACTCATTATTGCGGAGATGCTCTTTAAGCACAAAATATAATCTTGCTTTGTCACTATTCTGTATATAGAACACTATTGTGCTCTATTCTAAATGCAAAACACTATCGTGCTCTGTCACTATTCTACATAATATTATGCTCTGCTATTCTATAAGTTGAATGCTATTAGGCTTTGCGCTATTCTACATGTAAGAACACGTCTGTGATCTGTCACTATCTTGTAAATGGAACACTATTGCACTCTGTCACTGAAGAACACTATTCCTTTCTGTCACTATTCTGTAAATAGAACACTATTCTCCTGCCACACGTTTTCATTTGAATTAGCACCTAAAATGGGCAGAGCACCAAATGTGAATGTAAATACAAATTGAAAAATAACATGCAACATGGGCGACCTTAGCATGTGCACTTCTCTAAAACCCTACTTTTAATTTTATTTAGTTGAAATCAATCATTCTGACTGATTAGTCAAACCTGTTTGTTCTCTGGGTACTCTGTTAAAATGTTATCCCTGCAGATAATCAACCAAGAGCCCGGCAAAACAATTCCCTCTGACTGTCATTCTTAGCAGAAATTATTATTATTATAAGGCAAATACTGTTTTTTTTTATTTACCATGGGCTTATAGCGACCCACAGTGGTGACATTCTGGAATACACAGACACACACACACGTTGGGTTTCATGTTTTATAGGAACATTCCATAGACATAATGATTTTTATACTGTACAAACTGTATATTCTAACCCTACCCCTAAACCTACCAATCACAGAAAACTTTCTGCATTTTTACATTTTCAAAATACCTAATTTCGTATGATTTGAAGTGGTTTTCCTCGTGGAGACCAAAAAAGATTTTGGATATTGCCATCTTTGTGGGGATATTTGATCCCCAAAACATAGGGTTTACCTGAACCACACACACACACACACACACACACAGATGTTTTTTTGTTTTTTTGTTTTTCACTATATTAGTGAAGATATTGCATAGACTGCCATTGATTTATGTCGAGTTAATGATAATTTGTTTTGGCCGATTTATATTCCCTTTTAGAGTAAAATGTTCTCACAAGTCTGTTTTCATTAAATATTCAACTGTATGTGAGGACATTTGTCACTCAAAAAAATTAAAAAAGTACACACACAAACTGAAACTAGTAGGCCTAGCCTATTTTTAAGGGAGGTTTTTCCAACCGCTGTATTACACATAATGGGTCAGGGGTTATTTTTGGTAATACGCCCAGCAAGTTAGCAATAGGCCTAATAGGCCACGCAACGAGTTTAAATTGACACAGACAAAAGTAGGCCTAATAGTAATAGTAATAAAATGTAAGTAGGCTAGCTGTCATAACTGAGAGAAGCTGCATTGTTTGTTACATGTAGGGGGGGCCTCCTATTGCTTTTTTTTTTCTTTTCTTTTTTCCAAATTAAGTTAAAAATAAAGTTTTTCACAAATTAGCTCAGTTAACTAATATATTTTTGAAAGTTTAGGTGATACGTTTGAGAAGTCACTTTGCAAAGAAAATATTTTATTTTTTACTTTTTATTTTTTTTTAAAAAGCAATTATATTTTAATTGCATTTCATTGTTCCGATCTTTTTTATCCTCATGAATACACTTGAGATATATTGATCAAACCATCTAATATTCATTAACAATGTATTGTTTACATTTGACAGATACATTTCTACAAAGCAAGTACATTGTGTTCCCTGGGAATCTTTAAACTCATGACCTTTTGGGAAATTTCACGTTTGTTGTCAGAGGCAGAGGTGAGAAATTATGGCGTTATTTGTGGCGTAAATGCTCGCGCATCTACGCAATTTCCTTGAGTGGGAGAGACATGCTCAAGCGCTGCTCTCCCATAGCTCACGTCATCACACAAGTAGATTTCTGTTATGCTGTTCAAGAAAACTTGGCTCAGGTAGTTTGAAGGCTTTTGTGTAGATCCTTTCTGCCAGGACAGCACGCGCAACACGCTCACAGGTGAAGGAAACACCGGTGTTGTCCCGACACATTTTCATCCAGTTATCGTGTAAAGGTCATCAGCGAACTTTTCCTATGTTTGAAACAATCGCAGTGAACATGACGAGTTTGAAGGCGTTTAGCGAGCCATTTGGTAAGTAAAACTGCGTGATCTTTACTAAACTTTCTTTGTTTCTGGAGAAAACATGTGCTTTATACCGGAGTGGCAAAGTGATGGACGCTTGTTTTTTCTCTCTCTTGTTTTCTCGCGGTCTTTAAGTAGGCCTTCTTGGTTTGAGTTTTTCTAATTAATGCTTTAGCAAACGATACTATAAGAACTAAGGTCTTTAGTTGTTATGTAAACATAAGTAGACAAATGCATTTGCAGTTAGGATATAAGGACGCATCAAGTGCAACTCAGGTGGACTTTATCACAGTAGTCTATGGTGTGACTTCAGCTATACGGATGTCGTGTTTAATTTTAATTATTTGTTTGTTTGAGTTACCAAAACTTGCTGTTTTGATTTTTAAAGGCCTTTCTTCTTTGTATGTAGGGGTGACCGGGTTTATACTACAGTATTTGTTTGTGTTGCTTCTGCTAGTGTCTGGGTGGCCATGCAGAAGAAGATCTGTGCAGAGGGTTTTGCCCTGCAGGATTATATTATGATGTGGTTTACATTTTATCTGTTCAAGTGCATCCCGAGCAAGCAGCTACACGCTCTCTGCATTCCCTGGCTGAGCAGAAACACTCATGAATAGATGCAGGCTGCACAGGTTTGGATTCGTCTGCAGTAGCCTACTGACTGGGGCTAAATGTGGCACCTGTAGATAGATCTGTCCATGAGTTTTAGTTTATCTCTCTACCTCTGTGAAGGATGAAACACATTTGTAGCACATACTGATATCAAATAATTTTGCATAAGCTTTTTTTTATTAGTGTTGGGTATTTTTTGGTAGTGGGGCAGAATAAGTGAATATCTTTCCAGAGATAACATCATCACCTCAAGTTGCTAGGCACTCTTTCCGGTTTGATGCTCAGGCTACATCAGAGTTTGTTTCTTGTTTTGTTTTTTTCCCTGCATGTACTTTCTGCAGTCACCATCATTGCATTAGAAAGTGCGTTTCACTTCTGACACCCAACATCCTGTTTCAGCTAATGGATTTCTTAGAAAATACCCTTTATATTTCATACCGTGTTTAGGAACCTCTTTATTCCTCTGAATTGGGTTTGCCTGTCTTTCGTGCGAAGCAGCAACAGTGGATATGAATGCACACAACATTGTGTGGTACAACTGTGGTTAAGCTGTCTGGTGTAGGCGAGACTGGGGTGATAGCCAGTCTACATGATCGATCTTTTCCCTCACCAACCTTAGGAAACAGACAGGAAGTTTTTTCTGTCTGAAGTTGTGTCTCTACTGTCCCTTTAACATAACTCTGTATAATGGAAGTTACATTTTATTATGCTTTATCTTGAAAAAGAGATGAATGATAAAAGTAAAAAAAAATGCTTTAGATACTTATTTTGCAGGAACTTGGACTATTCCAACAAGTGCCTATTATTAACCCAATGCTGTCATCACTTCAGGGCTAGCATCATACTGGGTCAGTGTTGGCGGAAGTTACTTTTAAAAGTAATGCATTACAATATTGCGTTACTTCCTAAAAAATTAAAGTAATGTATTATGTTACTTTTTCTCACCTGGGCTTGCTGGCTTGTTTGTTTTTCTTTTTGTTTTTTAATAACAAAAAATATATAAAAACCCTTTCACGCCAAAAGTGAAATGAATAAGCCTCAGGCTGAAGGAAATGCAGAAGCACGCGTGTACAGTAGAGAGTGCAGCTCAAACAAACCTTTCATTCTAGATCGCAGAAGAATAGGGTGCATGAGAAGAAAATTCAAAACAAAACAATTAAACCCAAATGTTATTCTAAAGTAGCCTAATTTTAGCTGATTATTATGGTTGAATTGGATCGTCAAAGGTCAGCAGCAAATACGCTGGTTAATAAAGTGAGAATAAATACATAAAGTATATTTGTGTTATTTAATATTTAATTATTGCAGGTTTGCGTAATATTATGGTTTGCATTTCACAGTTTGTCTTCATTTGAAGGAATACTGAATCTGTTCGAACTGCAAGTCTGAGGACCCCCTTAACAATTGCTCAAGAAAAATGCCACGTCACAACATGAAATTGCAAGTTATTAAAAAGTCTCAACCCCAGCCAATTATTCACTTTATTTAGAAAGTGAAATATAAAATATACTTCAAAATGTTCTGATAATGGTATATAACGGTCTTAATTTATTTGTTAAATAAGGTTGTTTTGTTTTTTTAAATGAGTAAACTAAGTAATCTAACACATTTTATTTTCATTGCAACTCATTGGTTATGCAGTGATGCGCTATGAAATTATTGCGGGGCAAATTAATTGTAATATTAATTTAATAATAAAAGTCATTCAGATCAAGATCATCGCAGCGGGGGCTAAGCCGGGCCTCAAGAAAGGGGAGGGGCTTATCCAGACCAAATGATTCGAGAATTCCTGCATGTCACCAGAGGAAACTGTCATTGCACAGGTTAAAAAAAAGGTAAAACTAGAACGCCTGCATGGATAAATCGTTCACAATAGGATCAATAACATACGTTTATATATGTAGAATGAATTTTATTTCATGACGACTTTAACTCTTAAAATATAGTACAAACACAATTCGTCATTCCCCAGACATTAAAATTAAACAATTTCTCGACTGTACAAAGCTAATCAATATTTAATAAGGCAAGCACCATTCAAACTTTGGTTAGTTGTCTGTTGCTACTTGCTGTAGCAGTCAAGCTCAGCGTTGTTTTGGCACAGCAAATTGGGGCGATCACATTGAATGGCATCATCATTGTCTCTGTGCCATGAAAGCAGAGATCTGTGTTTGAATCTGCCACATGACAGCGTTGCCACTGAATTACACATGCACAGAGGCTTTCACAAACTCACACGCATCTCTCACACTTCCTTCCTCTCACAGTCACTTAGTCATTTTTACTAGCAATCTTCTCTGTTTCTTAATGCTGTTTGTTGGTTCCGTAATTGTCCTACAGCTTCTGAGGAGTGTTTGTGATCTGCTACTGCTCGACTTTTTGGAATCCGGCAAGTAACTCGTATAGTGAAGGAGCCTTTTTTTGCGACAAAACAATAATAGGTTCTTTTCGTTTTTGAAAATGAGATATTTAACTGATGATTTTGGAACTCAATGTTTGGATTTGTTTAAAGTTTCTCTTTAAATAGAAACTAATCAAATGCCATCGCACTGGTCACATTTTGTTCTTGCATATCATCGCCGTTTGTCTCAACCTGTACCTTTTCTTTCGTGCCAAATATTTATATATATTAGCACAAATTCTGTTTATTTAGATTCACAAATGGAAAATAGGATGTTGTTCAGTGTGATGTAGTCTAACATGCAACACTGACGCACCAATGTTGATGTGATGCGTGTTTGACCTTTGGGATTTTTGCAGGGAGAGTGGCTTCTGAACCGGTGGAGGACACTGACCCCAGCACCTTCATTACAGAGATGGTATGTTTTTTTTTTTTTGTTTTCAAAAACAAACCTTAGATTTTCTTTTGTAAAGTAAAGGTCTTTGAAAACTTTGAAAGAAAATTTGGGTGGAATGTCATGGATTGATGACGTTGGGTAATACCCACTGCACTGACACAGTTGAATCATATGTGATGTTTAGTTTTGGTTTGTTATGACAGACTACATGAGTTGTAAACATTGTCGTCTTTCATATTGTGATCAAATGCCACTGATTATGTAGGTTAGACATGATTTTCATACATGATATCAAAGTAGCATTGGATGGGAGCAGCAGGTTTGAAACCCACACTCTTACCTTGTTGTGTGACGCCCTCAGAGGTTTGTTCTAGCATGTTCTCTGCTCATTTATCCACACATCTGAAAGTTTAATTTCCCCCCCTTCACTGTACGCACCTCCTCTCTTCAAATGTGTCCCAACATGTAGAAAGAGAAACAAAGGTGTATTGTTTACCTCTAAGGTCTTGATTCAGATGTGTGTGATGCAAGTTTGACCTCTGGGGGTCTTTGCTGATGTTTTCTTTTGTGTGTTTCAGTCTCTAAGGTCAAATTACCCTGTTCAGGTCACTGATCCACAAGGTATCAGAGGTATTTATGGTTTATTTATATTGTTGCTGCTTCTGTCATACGCTGAATGTTTATTTTGTGTCTGCTTATTGAATCAAGTCTGCTGATCTCAGTTCAGTTATTCAGAATGGTGACCTTTTAATGAGCCTCCACACTTTCCATTTAATCGTGTTCAATTGGAACTTTTAATTGTTAATAAAAGATCAGCATATATATTCATAGAAATTTGACTTCTGATTCTCTACAGATCCTGTAACCCTACAGCTCAGCTCTCTTCCCCCTGGTTATCTGACGTCAGCGGTGGGCCGAATACGACAGGTGAGTCATGTGATCTTTTAGTTGCCTGATATCATTTCTTTGCATATAGTTGGGTCTGATCACTTTCTATCATTATTTGCTGAAGTCACGTACTCATTTCTGACAACATCCTTATTTATAGATGCAAACTACACACTGTGTGGTGTACTGATTCTTGTGTGATGTGGGCTGTGTAAGAAATGTGGTTTTTGTGTAAATGCCAAAGGCTACAGTTTATTCCACTTCTCGGGACTGTGCGGTTGTTCCCCCTACTTCTTGTTTCATATGTTTCAGTTGAGTTTTCTTTAGGGGTGTGGGTTCACTTGCTCTGTAGCCCTTATTTTAATGTATTTGTGCTAAGTGTGTTAATAGAGCCTTCTTTTTATACATAAGCCTTAACATCTATTCTTTTTCACCCAGCCTGTGGAAAATGACGGTACAGAATTTATCCCATCGGCTTCTGTTTCATCAGGTATGTATCAGTGGTAGAATATTAGTTTTATAGTGATCACAACATGTACATTGTAACAAATTTGTAAAATTAACAGTGTTTAAGAAATTATTATTTAAAAGTACAGTATGTACCTTTTTTGTTGTTGCTCAAATTTACCTGATGAGCAAGTACAACATGAATCTATATTCCAAACCATGTACACTACGGTACACCTATATTAAGTGTTTATATTCGGACCGGGTTTATATGTGTGTTGATACCAGTGTTTATATTTTAGACCGGGCAGGACAACAAACAACCGCTTCGGAGTAGGCCAGTACCTGCGTTACTCGTCATATACATACACAGAGAGAAATAGCGCCGACTACCAAGTTCTTCCGCGAAATTTACATATGGCGCTTTTCCACTACACAGTACCAGCTCGCCTCGGCTCGGCTCGGCTCGACTCGACTCGCCTTTGTTTGGTTTTCCACTGTGTAAAAGTTGTACCTGTACCTGCTTTCGGGTACTTTTTTTCGTACCACCTCCGGCGAGGTTCTGAGGAGCTGAGGCGAGCTAAGCCGATACTAAAATGTGACGTGAAAACAATGCCGACTGCTGATTGGTCACAGGGAATCTGCGTCATCATTGCACGCGCCAGATGGAGTATTTTAAATAGTTTGGCCAGAGATAGTTACTAAACTTACTACTATTATTATGGCAACTCGGAAGAATACGCCGTGGTCAAACGAGGAGGTGCAGACATTCCTTTGTTTGGTTGCCGAAGAGAGGATCCAGCGAGAGCTTGATGGGGCAACGAGGAACGAAATGCGTCGCTATGACGACCGGGTACTATTTGTGGCGGTACTTTCTGCAATGGAAAACGGAGCGAAAAGCGAGCCGAGTCGAGGCGAGCCAAGGCGAGTCGAGTCGAGCTGGTACTGGTAATGGAAAAGCGCCAATAGTGTACCTTTTAAAGTCCCCCTTGTGGTGAAAATCAAGCTTTTAATGTTGTTTATATTTCTATGTAATGTTTTAATATGCTTTAAGACAAGCCATGTGCAAATTCATAAGTCAACACCATTGCTGAGTATTTTCTCCTTAAAACTGCAGTGAAACAAAGAGAGACTCAAAAACGCGGTTTGAAATCACTGTTGTTTCTGACGTCACAAACTACCTTTTAACCAATCATTTGGCTAATGAGTTAAATTCAAGTTATTTTAAGGCATGAAGTTTTTTTTTTTTCAAGTAAAAAAAAACTTTTAAATATCAAATATGAGTTTTAAGGGATCAAATTATTGACTACAGGGGGATTTTAAAGATTAGCTTTTAGTGAGCATTAGATGATGAGGTAAAGGTAAATCTCAATTGATTCAAGCAAATGAGCATGAATAATTAGCCGATTAATTAAAAGAAAATCTCTAAAATCTGCTGATTTGATTGTTACAATGTATGTTGCTTTCCTGTGTAGTAATCTACTGTTTGTGTATCACATTCACACTAAAGTTTCAACAATGAATTTAGAATTCTGTCGAAATACTTTACTGAACTGAAATCGTGCATCAAAAATATTTAAAGATTATTTTAGATATTATATATAATGGTAACACTTTACAATAGGTCTCATTTGGTAACATTAGTAAATGCATTGGTTAACATGAACTAACAGTGAGAAATATATATTTTTTAAAGCATTTATTTATTATTGTTACTGTATGTAAAAATATAGTTGTTCATGTTAGTTCACAGTGCATTAATTAATGTTAATAAATGCAACTTTTGATTTTAAAAATACATTAGTAAATGTTGAAATTAGCATTGTCTCATTTGAATAAATGCTGTAGAAATATTGTTTATTGTAGTTCATGTTAACTAATGTAGGTATAAGTATTGTTACTGTTGAATTAAAATGTTGGATATATCCCATAATGTCTGCTTTTCTTTCCCCACTCTCTAGACTTTAGTAAAGAACATAAGTCCTGTAAGGAATGTTTGTGTTCTGCCCCTACACCCAAAATCAGTGATCTGATGAACGACGAAGACCTTCTGTACACCCTAAGGCTGAAGCTGGATCCAACTCACTGCACTGTCAAAAACTGGAAGAACTTTGCAAGCCGCTGGGGGATGAGCTACGACGAGCTCACGCTTCTAGAGCAGCGCACACACGGTCCCACCTACCAGAGTCCCACTCAAGAGTTCCTCCTGCGCTACAACCAGAAACCTGTCACGGAGCTCACCGAACTTTGCCAGCTTTACCAGCGCATCGATGTGCTCCGATTGCTCCAGAGGTGGTTGGAGAACGACTGGCCCTCGCGCTGGCAGAAGGCTCATTAGCTGGGACTTAATAATAACTGGACCTTAATGAATGAAATGTGTTCGTAGAATCTGAAATTCATGACTGCAGGGATGGACAGCAGGTCAGAACACACACTACTGAAGAGTGGTGGTGCAAAGACAGCGTTTACAAGGTTGTACACTGGACTTAGATTATTTTGAACTTTTGGCTGATTTCATCACTCCAAGTGTCACAGATTGGTTCACATCTTTGAAATACAGATATTAGCTATGCGATTGAAGGGTGATCAACAAATATAAGCAGTGACGCATCAGCACTTAAGGAGGAAATGGAAAGACCACTCAGGTGTGACTACACGTCTGGAAAGTCTCTGTCAATCCAGTCATACACTGTTTAATTTATTTTTAATACAAACAGCCATCTGTGTGTTGTGCCACTGTTGGTGGTTTTATGAAGTGTCCTTAGTAACATTTGTGATGTTGAGTCATTTGAGATGGTTTCTCACCTTTAGTCTTGCCTGCATTCTAGTAATAGCCTATTTAATCAATCACAAATGTGTGGCTGGTCAGGACACAAAAACTGAATCTCCTTCATTTCAGCTGTAGTTCAGCTTCCTATAAGCTCCTATTGCAATAAGGCATTTATATCCCAGGAAAATATGAGGTTAGAGGTAGTTCATAATTTTGATTGATGCCAAATCACATATAGATTACAGCTATTTTGCAGTTAATTCAAGTCTTTAAAAAGTAAAACAACATAAAAGACAAGAGATTTGATGAGGTAGAAAAAAAAAAGTTTAACCTTGGGATTGATTTAATTAAATATAGTCCTAGCTACAGGTATATGGTACAGGATGGTGTGCTTTGATTATTGGCCTTTGTCTGTAAACCATTTGTTGAATTGAATGCAAGATGTAAGAAAAGTTTTACTATTTACGGTACACTAAAATTCGTTCTGCTCGTGTTCTATGAATGAGACTCATAGGGAGGGTTTGTGAAGTAGTCAGTTAAAGATTAAACATTTAGATTTAAGTAACATATAAAACATTTTGATATATATTCAAATTCTCATTGCACTGCTTACTGAGCACTTGAATTTAGTATCACGGTTGGTATGAATGGCACTTAAATTATTTTTCGCCCTATTATTTGGAGTCTTTAAAAAAGATTTAGAATGTCTCTGAGAAAGGAGCAGTAAAATAGCAGTATAACTGCAGAGAACCATGGGTCTGGATTGGAAGTTGATGGAACTTACAGTCTGAGCTGGTTTAAATTTGGTTATCGCAAATATTTGATAGTTTAAAAAATGCAGCTCGTTGCGGTTTCAGAATTCATGGTCAAATATCAATCACAATGCAGGTAATAGGGTAGGTTTTGACAACATTACCTCTTCTAAACAAGATTCTTTTTGTCTTCTTTAAAAAGTGTTTGGTTTTGTGCTCTGTACTCTACCTAGCTTTTAATTTCCTGTGTCTGAATTTTAAAGCCGCATCTGTTTGTGTGCATCAGAGGTTCTCTGTAAAAAAATAAAACATTTATATGCACAGTATCTAAATATTTGTTAAAATTATGTTTGTCAATAGGTACAAAATGTTTTTTTCATCAAGAATACATTATGAACTATTGGCATAGTTGATGTCAGAAGAGGTGAAAAACTAAACAAATAATTGTAGATGTTTTGCTGTACTGTATCCATTTTTCATATCCTTAGAGTTTCTTTTTTTTAGTTTATATTTAAGGCATCCCGCATAACAGTGTGACATAATCAAATCTGAAGTAAGCATTAAAATAAATTAGCCATGTGTTGTTCATATGATAAACTTTATTAAAGTACTTTAAGAGAATTGTGCCTTTGTAAATATGGTAGGCACATGGCTAATTAAAAAGACAGAATGCCACAATTTTTTTGTGGTTTTTAATAGATGCAAGAAGTGGACTTGTTTGGGTTTTTTTTTTTTTCAATACTTTGTAAAATTATAAAACTGTAATGGAAAGAGGTGTAAACAAAAGACATATATATATTAGATAATAATACATGCATACATACATACTTACATACTACAAAAACAGTGGCAAAATAGACAAATTATAGATTCAGTGTATTTTTTTCTTTCATCTTCTTGTTAATATTTTGAGACAATACAATCGTTAAACATTTAGAGAGATTATTATACAATTATGTATTTAACTGAATATAAAAATAATTACATCTCTGTCAAATTCTATAATGCTTCTCCATTAATACTCTTTCCATTTTTAAAGTAAACAGTTGGTGGTTTTTTTTACATATTATTTTACATATCCATTATCTATATGCTGTGGATATGGAACCACACTAACAAGGTTTTACTTGAAGTTTAATTTGATAACAAACCAAGCATGTTGTTCAAGCTGAAGGTCATCTTGGCATCATCTTCCTTGCTAGTAGTATCAACTACTGGATAGTCCTTATCAGCATCAGGCTTTGTGACTTTAAATGTTCCTCTATTCACTTTTGTAGGGCTGCTTGGTTCTGGGGATATGCTGAAATCTGGGCTTGAGGTACGTGCATTAGACAACCTCAGCCTTTCCAGGATATCTACAGCTACTGTCTGTTCATTGACCCCAACAGATGGAGATGAAGCTTTCAGATTTGTCTTGACTGAGACCGAGGCAGCCTCATCAGTAATGGTTTCCGCAGGGTCAGTATTGTAGTCAACTGCTCTACTGAGTTCTTTCAAGATATTGTCAATGTTGCTGTCTGGCAAGCTGTGAGTCTTGAAGATAGGTATATTTATATCCTCATTCTTTGATTTGTGCCATTTGAAGGGCCATTTTATCCCACGTTTGGAGCCCTCAGCTTCAGCATTGATGCCTGGGACATCTACATCAACCCCAGCATTTGGTAGACTCAAGTCAACACCAGGACTGCAAACCTCAGGTGCAGATAGCTTTAGATCTGGTCCACTTACATCAGCATCAATGTCAACATCAGGAGATTTGACTTTTGGGCTAGACAGGTTCAACTTTTTGAATGTTGGGAATTTCAGCTTTCCTTTTGGAGCAGTGAAGTCAATGTCTGCTGTGGGAACATCTACATCAACCCCAGCATTGGGTAGGCTCATGTCAACATCAGGAGTACCAATCCCAGGTGCAGATAGGTTTAGATCTGGCCCTCTTAGATCAGCAGCAATGTCAACATCGGGGGACTTAACTTTTGGACCAGACAAGTTCAACTTTTTGATTTTTGGGAGCTTCAGTTTTCCTTCGGGAGTATTGATGTCAACATCTGCAGTGGGAAGCTTTATATCAGCATCTGGGACTTTGACATCTGTATCAACTGTTGGAGATGAGAGGCTGAGATCAGGAGCTTCTGCATTTAAGTCAATCCCAGGACTCTTCACTTCAGGACCAGAAATGTCAACTTTTGGTTTCTTAATTGTAATCAGCTTTCCAGATGGAGCCTTTAAGTCTGGGGAATTGACATCTACACTGGGAACACTGACTTCAGCTTTTGGTAAAGTTGCATTTACATCAGGCACACTGATCTCAGCTTTGGAAAGATTTAGGTCAGCACCAAGTGCATTTAATTTTCCTTCAAGTTTGGGAACCGAGAGATCTAGATCTGCGTTAGCATCCAGCTCAGGCCCTTTTACTTTTGGCTCAGACAGATTCAGTTTTGGCAAATTGAAATGTGGCATCCTAAATTTTCCAGATGTAGCATTAATGTCAACGTCTGGGACTTTTAGGTTCGCATCGGGTCCTTCAAGCTCTGCTTTTGGCAAGTTTATGTCTACATGTGGAGTGGGAAGATTTGGTGACTTTAGATTTCCCCCAATGTTCACAGTTGGAGCTTTTAAGTTGGCTTTTGGCAAACCAAAGTCTAAAGAGGGAGCAGCAATGTCACCTTCAACTTTAGGTGTGGAAAGACTAAGATCAGGTGTTTTAACATCTACATTAGGCCCTTTGACTTCTGCTGTTGGGATGTTCACATCTACATCAGGTGCATCTAATTTTGGTGTTTTACCAGAAATGCCAAACTTGGGAAACTTCAAGTGAGGTAGCTTGATTTTGCCAGAGGGGGCATCAATGTCTATTTTAGGAGCATTTAAGTCAATGTCCGGGGCTTTGAGATCTACATTTGGACTTTTGATATTAGCATCTGGCAAGTTCAGATCCACATCTGGAGCACTAAATTTGCCCTCCACTTTGGGTGCTGAAAGACTGAGCTCTGGAGCTTTCAGGTCTAGGTCCGGTGCTTGGAGATCTCCCTGTGCATTGAGGTCTACATCTGGACCTTTAATTTTTGGCCCAGATAGGTTTATTTTAGGCATTTTAAAATGTGGCTTCTTTAGCTTTCCAGATGGAGCTTCAATGTCAATATCTGGTGCCTGCACATCAACAGCTGGAGTTTTAATGTCTAGATCCGGTGCAGAGAGGTTGAGGTTTGGTGCTTGGAGATCTCCCGGTGCATTGAGGTCTACATCTGGACCTTTCATTTTTGGCCCAGATAGATTTATTTTAGGCAGTTTAGCATGCGGCATCTTAAGCTTTCCAGATGGAGCTTCTATGTCAATATCTGGTGCCTGCACATCAACAGCTGGAGTTTTAATGTCTAGATCCGGTGCAGAGAGGTTGAGGTTTGGTGCTTGGAGATCTCCCTGTGCATTGAGGTCTACATCTGGACCTTTCATTTTTGGCCCAGATAGGTTTATTTTAGGCATTTTAAAATGTGGCTTCTTTAACTTTCCAGATGGAGCTTCAATGTCAATATCTGGTGCCTGCACATCAACAGCTGGAGTTTTAATGTCTAGATCCGGTGCAGAGAGGTTGAGGTTTGGTGCTTGGAGATCTCCCTGTGCATTGAGGTCTACATCTGGACCTTTCATTTTTGGCCCAGATAGCTTTATTTTAGGCATTTTAAAATGTGACTTCTTTAGCTTTCCAGATGGAGCTTCTATGTCAATATCTGGTGCCTGCACATCAACAGCTGGAGTTTTAATGTCTAGATCCGGTGCAGAGAGGTTGAGGTTTGGTGCTTGGAGATCTCCCTGTGCATTGAGGTCTACATCTGGACCTTTCATTTTTGGCCCAGATAGGTTTATTTTAGGCATTTTAAAATGTGACTTCTTTAGCTTTCCAGATGGAGCTTCTATGTCAATATCTGGTGCCTGCACATCAACAGCTGGAGTTTTAATGTCTAGATCCGGTGCAGAGAGGTTGAGGTTTGGTGCTTGGAGATCTCCCTGTGCATTGAGGTCCACATCTGGACCTTTATTTTTTTGCCCAGATAGATTTATTTTAGGCAGTTTAACATGCGGCATCTTAAGCTTTCCAGATGGAGCTTCTATGTCAATATCTGGTGCCTGCACATCAACAGCTGGAGTTTTAATGTCTAGATCCGGTGCAGAGAGGTTGAGGTTTGGTGCCTTGACATCTAGATTCGGTCCTTCCAGTTCAGCTTTTGGCAGATTCATATCTACCCTAGGAGCCGACATGTTCAAGTCTGATGCTTGTATCCCTGCATTTAGATCTGGAGTTTTCAACTTTGATTTATGTAAGTTTAGCTTTGGCATTTTAAGAGTTGAGAACTTGTGCTTTCCAGATGGAGCTTTAACATCTATATCAGGTGGTTTTACATTAACATCTGTGTTTGTATCTATCTTTGGTGCTGAGAGACTCAAATTAGGTTTTGATACATTGGCATCTAAGCCAAACTGTGGTGCTTTAACTTTTTGCCCAAATGTGGGTTTCTTAAATATTGGAAACTTTATTTTGCCAGAGGGAGCACTTATATCAAAGTCTGGAGCTTCAAGATTGGCTCTTGGTAGATCAACGTCCACATTTGGTGCACTGACATCTGCATTTAATTTTGGGGCAGAAAGCGCAAGATTTGGTGTATTTAGATTTGCATCAACACTTGCCTCTGGTACTTTTACTTTTGTAGTTTTTGCTTTCTTTAATTTGGGAAATTTAAACTTGCCAGATGGAGGTTCAATATTTACTTTTGGTGTTTCGATGTCAAGGTTTGGACCACTGAGCTCAGTTTTTGCCAAGGTCATGTCTACTTCAGGGGTGTTCATTTCTCCATTAATCTTTGGGCCTGACAGACTTAGCTTAGGGGTTTTTAGGTCAGTGTTTATGTCTGGGGTGGTTAAATTCACATCACCATCAACCTTTGGTTTTTTAGCATGTAGATTGAAGTTGGGCTTTTTGAACCTGGACGTTTTGGTCTTCAATTCAGGTTTATCCACATTAATAGAAACATCCGGAGTGTTTAGACTAGGGGTGGAGACACTGACATCAGGTGCTTCTAATCTGCCATCCAGACCTGCTCCTTCGAGATTTGGTGCAGACATGCCAAAAGTTGGCATTTTGAACCCTGGGCGGCTGAAGTTTGGTGTGGCATTCTTTAGCTCAATCTGTGGCATTTCTGCATTTACTGTTGGGGTTGAGATGCCACCCTTGAGGCTTGGGGCATTTATCTGTCCATTCAGTCCATTAACCTGAACACCTGGTGCTTGAAATCCTGCCTCACTGTTCAATTGGAGATTACCAGGGGACTAAAGAGGAAGAAGAGATGAAGACATGATGAGATGAAGACATGATAGCTTCAATGATTTAGCTTCAATTTTTGTCTTTTTTTAATTCACAAGATTGCTTACCACTCCTGCTTTTAGGTCTTTTGTTGTCTTAAGTTCAAGGTTGTTGTCATAGGGCTCAATGATTTTGATCAGTTTTAGCACATCATCTTTACTAAGGTGGTCCAGATGAATTGTTGCAGAAACAAGCTGATGTCCTGGAAGAAACATAAAGAGAGGATAAGGTATGTTACAGAATCTATGAAGTTTGCTTGTATGATTGAGGGAACATATTGGATACATGCTCACTTTATGTTATTTATTTACCTTTCTGCAGGTTAATTGCTGGATTTGTGATTCCTGTGACGATGGCCCCTCCTTTCTCTGTGCCCTCCAGAGTTACACTCTTTGTTTCTCCATTCTGCACATAAACAAGGTTTTGTTTTTAATCTCATATATACACTTAATATTATATGCTTCAGGAAAAAAATATTTTACTCTGCCATGGCAAGGATGTAATCAGAATGAATGAATGTGTGAAATGTGAATGAATGTGTGAATGTGTGTGTAATGAATGTGTGAAATGTAATTAAAGGTGCTGTAAACGATTGTTAGCCATGCTGAAACTTCCAGCAGACTTAACCATTGAATCAGACATGCCCTGTCTTCTTAATGGCTAAACAAATCTGACTACATCTGTCAGGTAATAGGGATAATATTGCACCTTTAAATTGCTATTTTGAAGACTGGGTACTTACCATCATGTCTTCACTCCTTTAAATACAACTGGACATGTCATGAAAACCAGTTTTCAGGAGATCTGTCAAAACAAAAAACAACAAGACAATGTAATCATTTGGGAATGGTGATCGATGGTGGGAATGGTGATGGGAAATATGTGGGCGAGCAATCAATTGAAAATATTGCTTAAAATGTACATTTAAAATTTTCACGTGAAATGACTGACCTAAAGTCATTCAACCAAGCATTTTATTTTAGTATTTTTAGCAACATACAAAGGAAGTAGGCTACAGTGACTTATCGGAATTTGAATTTGAGGCTAGTTTCACACCTCAGAGCAAGAGAACCCCCTGCTGTGCTGATTCAGAACAAAGCAGCTATTACACACAATCGTCATGACATCGTTGCTCTATAAATGGGCATAAGTGTGCATTTACTTCCTTGCAGCCTCTTTAACCGCTTCCCACACTCCTTTAGACACTTGTTACATCAATATTGCATCATGTTCAGTAGCCTTGCATATAGACTAGGAATAAAGATAATATGAAGCACCACTGTTACAGGTTTTTAAAAGATGAATTGGTTAATAGTTGCATTTTTTTATCAATATAAATTATTTGAATATTTACTAAAAAAAAAAAAAAAACATTGCGCTTTGAAGAAGGGAAAGAGGAAGTGCTTGTGAAAAGTTAGGAACCACCTCCAGTTTTTCCAAGACAGAGATGTAATCGGCTGTAATGCAGTTCTAGTTAATCAGATGTTCAACAAGACTAGACCTCACCTCATAGTGAGAATGTGTTTGTTAAAAGGTCTATAAGATAGGAAGATACTTTTCCATGTTGTTTGCAAATTCACATTTCTTAAAGACAAGTTATAAAAAAAAATTTGCTCCCTTTGCCGTGTAAAATCAAAGGTCTATAACCTGGCAGCCAATCGCATGGGCACATGTGACTTTATGACATCATGACATCTTCAATTTCTCACTAAGGTTTGAGCTAACATCGTATAGGCTTGCAAAGTCTTTTTTTTATAAAGAAGAATTGTCATAATGTGCAAAATATAGCATCTACAGGCCCAACTTTTCAGATTTCAGAGTGTAAAACACAGCTGGCCTAACCTCCTAACTCAAAATAAAATGCTTTTTAACCTGGTATTCTGTCTCTTTAACAGATTTTGTATGTTTTTGTGTGCGTCTGGTTTTTGTCAGGAATGCTTTAGGAATGGATGGACTGTGGAGAATGAGGAGAACCAGTTTGTTCAGATGAAAGAAAGATGAGGAGATAAATACCAGGGGCCTGGTGTATAAACGTTACGTATGCACAAAAAAAGGCATTGGATTGTGTGTACGCAATTTTCCACATACATATCAAGATATATAATAAAAATAATTAACAATGTAATTTGACTGCACAAGTGGCATTTATAGTCTGTATCTCATATTTTCCTAATGTCTTGTACGAACATGGTATCACGTGGATGGAAATATGCACAAATGATATGCATAGTAAAACTTTTGTTTTATTTATAATGCACCATTAAAACAGCAGCAGCTGACCAATCTGCTTTACAACATCGGATAAAATAAATACAGGCAAAAGCAGTAGAAAACTAATTTCACAAATAAAATCAGAGACAATTTTCAAACTAAATAGCAAAAGAAAATCAAAATACTAACTGAAGGCAAATACAAAAATAAGGAACATTGAAAGCAATGGAAAAAGAATGAGTTTTGAGCGAAGATTTCAAATCTGTAATCTAATGTGAACTGGTAACCTGTTCCAGAGTTTAGGGCCCACAACAGCAAAGGCACGTTCTCCTCTTTGTTTAAATCTGACTCTGGGAACAGTGAGCAATCTATGACTACCGGAGCGAAGAGCTCGAGAAGGGTTATGTAAGGATAGAAGTTCAGATAGATATGAGGGGGCTAAGATGTTTAGGGACTTAAAAACAAAGACTAGGGTTTTTAACTCCACTCTAAACCGCACAGGCAGCCAATACAATGATGCTAACACAGGAGTAATGTGAGTGAATTCACGGAGGCCCAATAAAAGTCTTGCTGACGCATTTTGGACCAACTGGAGACAGGCCAAGGAAGTAGTGTTCATTCCACAATACAGTGAGTTACAGTAGCCTAAATGTGATGATATAAAAACGCGAACTAAAACCAGGCATTGCTCCATGCATGGTTATATGGTTATAGACGGGGTGGAGAAGCATGTATTTCCACTGACTGGGTTTTATAAAGGAATTTTGCGCAGGTTCTGGCATATACGTGGCTTTATAAATCTGAAAACTTTTGTGCACATGCACACTTTTAAGATGAAATCTACGCAAAGTTTTATACGAGTTTTTCCCTCTGCATCTCTTTTAGCTTTTTTCCCCTTATTGTCTGTTTTCAATTTGTCTAAAGCACATTATTCAGACTGTGATTGGAAGGGCTATATGGTCTTGACAATATGGTGAAGATTTTTTGTGTCAATATCAGAATGATATAATTACTCAATAAAGGCTTTAATCAGCAATTGGAATCATAACGTGTCTTCTAAAAAAACTGATGCTAAAAAGCCATATTTGTTATCATAATACTAGTATAATTATAGCCTGCACGTGATGCATGATGAATCAGTGCTAAACATTTCAGCTTAGCAAAATAACAATGTTTCTCCTGTTCACATTTTTGTGAATGTTCTCAGTTTGTAAGCTAGTATTAATCACTAAAACCTCAATAGACTCACATTTATAACAACCTGGGCAAAGGCAAGCACATATTAAAGGAGCTGCTTCAATATCAGAACAGTTTTAATATTTTTTCCATACTTGTCCCTCTACATCTTGCAAGTAAGTGAATTTATCAGTTTACATTAGAGGCAAAGATGCCTAAACACAAAAACATGAGCAGGATGATAAATTACACTATGATGTTCTTTCTGATTCTGTATGTTTTATATGAGCAGCAATTAACCGAAAAGTGGAGAGTGAGCCACTTACCCAAAGTCGTTCATGTATCTGTAGCGGCTAATGTTGACACCTCTACACTCCAGGTGAATATGACTGTCATCCTCACTGTCATGGGGTTTGCATCAGATATATGCTTGTGGAGCCGCCAAACAGGTTCTACAATCTCAGCATGACAACCACACACACCGAAACTACAGATACAGAGAGTAAGATTGAAAGTGATGCCTAGGATTGTGTGTTTAGATGTCATTTTGTGGCATGATGCACTTAAATGTTCTTGTATGTTTTGAATCAATTGGGATGTTTTTTGGGGGTCTTCTGCGTCATGGAGAACTTTTAATTCAGACAGACTTGCCAAAGCAACAGTGATTTGATCGAAAAACCTGCATTTGTTAATGTCATATAATAGGCAATCTCATATTTGAACTATATATGCTGAGCTAAACTATGTTTTAGTTGAGGATGTGATCAAATATTTAATATTTGTGGGGACCAAATGTCAAATCGTGGGTAGCTACAGCCCTGATTTCAGTCAGATCATTAAAAACTTGACATAAACATTCCCTGAGAAAAAAAGATTTAAGTGTGTTTTGTCAACAGTGAAATATTCCAAGCAAACTGTTGTGTTTGCAAGGGTTTGGCCTTACAGTCTTGAGCCACACACCCTACTCCCTTCACACAGTTCTTTCTAAGAATGCATAGGGCTACAGAAAGGTTTCAGCTGGATGTTTTGAAAGTTTCAGTTAAGGGATTGTTCGGGATTGTAAAAAAAATCTTTCTTTCTTTTTTTCTGTGTGATATTAAAGAAGATATTTTAAAAAAAAACTTCAACATTGGACCTGATTGACTTTCATTGTATGGACAGAAAAGTAGACACATTCTTCAAAATATCTTTCTTTGTGCTCCACAGGAGGGTGAATAAATGATGACAGAATGTTAGAGTGAACTATCCCTTTAACATGCGACACCCACAAACCCGGATTGAAAAGTATTTCGGAAGTGATTGTTCAGATTTCTCAGCACTACTGAGGCATATTCAGTTAAATTAACCCACAAACGTCCAACAGGAAACTGATGTCTTGTTGAATAGTACTGAAAGTTTGGAAAAGATGTCCAATGAAACAAACATAATGAAATGTTAATGCAATGCATTTGTTGTTCTGAAATGATTTGTCATTCTGGCATACGATAAAGACTTTATTGTAAGAGTTCTTTTTTGTTTCATTTCATGAACTGTAGTACATCCACATTTCTAAGTGATAAGTAATATATTTAGCATGCTTTGAAAAGTATTACTATTAGTCACCCACCTTGCAACCACAAGCTCTTGGCGGCACAAATGGATCCCTTCATCCTAGCCACTATTCATAACAGAAAACAGCTTCCAAGTCTTACAAGAAGAGACTGTCAATGCAGATATGTAACAGTTTAACTACATGGACACTAAACTGTTCAGCAATTGTGAATGTTTACAGTGTATGAAAGTTTATGAATGGAATGAAATTGTATACATTCACTATATACACAGGCTTGACTTTATTTCTCTAAAAACAGTGAAGGCCTTCATTGATTGAGTATCTGCCTTTTTTTTGTCTATTATAATACCTTTAAACATATGTCATTATTTACTATTTTGCATTTACAGTTTTTAGACTTTTGGACTATACATTAAAAAAAAGAATTTTGTTTATGCGAAGTTTACGCTTTTATTCACTTTTTTTATATATCCAGTTAATTTGGTATTTATGTGTACTATTTGTAATATTTTTTTATAACTAAGAGTTGTCATTATAGCATCACACCAAACACATTTTTCATTAGTTTTTTTTTTAATGATAGAAATGAAAAGGGACATGGAAGGACATCTCTGGAGCTGGAGCGAGTGATATGAAAATCAGAAATGACATTCATTTAAAAAAAAAAAATCTTACATCATGATCAGAGAGTAGATTAGTGTCATTACCAAACTGATTTAATACAGAAATAAATTGATTTGACAGAAATAAAAATGACACTATCATCACACGCAATAAAAATTCCACACATAGTGAAACATCTACAGAAATTTCATTTTGCAAGATTTCAAGAATAGCCAAAAGTGCATCTAACTGAAGATTCACCCATGCATGACCTGTTTTCTCTGTGTACTCAGCAAAGCTCCTGTTGACTGCACTGCATGAACGGCCACGGATGTATTACCGAACCTCAAAAGAAAGTGTTAGAGAGAGGAAAGCACCTTGTGTGCTTAGTGTAGGCTAATGCATGAAGCTTGACTGTGGCATTGAGCTTGTGCACATGTTGTGGCAAGAGCAGTACTTTCGCCTTAAGGGATGACTTTGGAGTTGAGTCTTTGACTTTTATTTATTCGAGTTACATCCAAGTCTTAGCGTCTGGGCATCAGGTATGAACTTGCCTCTCTCATTGTATCTCTGTAATGAAATACATTCACCAGAAAGCGGGAAACAAAAGCTCTCCTCGAGCTGTAAACGTGTTAAGGCCTCACCATTAATTAAGGAAGAACCTCATAGTGATGGAAGCAAAAACACAATAATGAAAGTTGCTTCACGCTTCAAACAGGTGTCTGAATCAGTACGGCCATAGGCAATCTAGAGGAGCACAAAAAGAGCATTTTACTCAGTCTGGTCCTAGTTGAGAGGTGATTTTTTTAGTTTATTTGTTGGCTGCTTTCGCTGTGGTACTCTGTGGTGCTACAAAATGTGGTTGGGCAACTGTTAGTTTGAATGGTGAAAAACACATTTTTGTCATTGCACATACCATCTGCACAGTACTGAATGCTCCAGATACCACTGATCCGGTTGTGACATACCGGTACTCGCATTGTTTAAAAACCACTAAGATGCCACAGAAGCTTTTGTTTATTCTATTTATCAAAAGTTCTGACCCTCAGACCATAATTTAATACATCATATAGATTACCTTTTTTTAAATAAAAAAAACAACACATTTTTAAATAAACATGACTATTTCTTGAAATATGGTTAATTTGATGTTTTATAATTTTTCACAACTGTTTCTAGAAACATTGGTTGCACTTTATTTTTTACAGTACTTTCAATGTACTTACCAAAGTAAGTACTGAGTAATACAAGGTAACATGGGTTACGATTAGATTTAGGAGTAGGTTCCTCTTTCTACATTTTCCCAACAGCTCAACAACATAACAGGCTCTGGTGAGTTTAATTTATTAATTTTTATTATATTATTAAGTAAATATGGCTATATTTTATGTCACATTAATGACATGTCAAATCATTTTAAAGAAATTGCTCGGGATTTTTACATAGCTTTCCTGATTTTAAGAAGGTCGTTTAGTAGCTACCAATGCCAGAAAAACAAAATGGCTGTTGCATTTAAAAGTCCACTTGCATGATCTGCAAAATATGATTATTTTGTCAACAAATAGAAAAGTAAGTGTCTCCCAGAAACACAAATTTCATATAATCCTTAAGAGGGATAAAAGTAAACACATTTGGCTTACCATCACTTATATACTTCTGGGCTATAAGAATATCTATTATTCAATATTAGAGTAGCAGAAGTGAATAAAAATAGATGAGGTCTGCGGGGGAGGTGGAGGAATGCTGGAAGAATGGTCATGGAACTGAGATAAATATTTAAGCAGTTTATTTTAAAGGCGCTATAATAATAGTTACTGTCTAAATCAATGTATGACTCACTGTGAAAATAATACAAAGTCTGTAGGCTACAGCATATGCATTAGGGACATCCATATACAAATTGAGGGTCTATTCAATTTAGGGTAATTCAGACATGTCTGACATTCCTGTTGGTTCCGAGTAGTTCCTGTAACATGCATGGCCATTGAGTCAGTGTTGTTGGCACTGTATAGTATCCTTGTAAACTAGGTGCGGCAGGGATTGAGCGTTGTGAACACACTTCAGCGGAATGCCACCACTCCACATTCTCATGCAGGTATTTGAAACCCAATGCAACTGCACAACTAAGGCCAAAGAGAACCATAAAAAGATCACCGTTTTAACAGATCTCTAGCGGACAGGACGTGCGAATGGTGGAGTGGTAGCAGTGTCTCTTAAGGGCATTAAGGGCACTTGTTGAAATAGAGAGCAAGGCAAAGTTTCTCCAGCTGGACTATAACTGTTTCTTCAACTAAGAGCTTAGTGGACTTTTAAAAAGTTTAACTTCTTTAAATTGTATTTCAAAGGAGAATTGTTTTATTTATTAAAGTAATAAAAAGTACCACTATTGTCATTTTTACTACGGTTCAAATGATGTATTGTGTTAAGCAATAGCAGCATTATAAATGACATTTAAACATTGTGGAATAAAATGGATGATTTTGTCTCTAATAGCTATAGCATTTTTATTAATTTCCTAAATGCACACAATGAAATGATAATTTCACAATTTTTGCACTATTGATACCACACCACAACTGTTGGAAAGACATGTACAGACATATATATTTTTTTTATTATTGATATAAATCATTTTCCCACTAAATAAATATTGAATTTCAATTGATTTAAATCTTGACTCAAGACCATTTTAATGTGACCATAATTTAACTAAAATAAAAGCTTAATTTAAAAACAATTAAAAAGTTTCTTATATGCTTGTAAAGTGACTGAATGTTTTATGCAGTGAGTTTGCTATCTGTACATTAATGGGTTTCCTCTGAAACTAAATTAATGTTTTACTCTTTCTATAAAATACATGATCATTTAAATGCGCATGCCATGAAGTATGAATATATGAAGCATGAAAAAAAATTCTACACTTATTTCTGATGTGCAGGCTTAGTGTATGAGGCCAGAGCTTGGATAAGGCCAACAAGGATCCCTTAGTATCAGTATTGTGTCACTTAAACTAGTTTGCTCTTTGGTTTGAGGAATGTGAGTGCCAGAGAACTATTTGTACTCAACAGCACCAAGATTCTTCTGATAAGTCTCTAAGACAAGAGTTTCTTAATGAGCACATGCATTTTTTTGTGAAACAGACTTGAAAATGTGAAGTGTCTTTGTGATGCTTCCTCTGATGTCCCATCCGTAAGGTCTAGCATTGCACCGGAGGCACGTGTTCACTTCTACACAACATTCCCGAATCAGCCTAATAATGTTCAACCCACGCAGATTACAAATACACTAAACTATTCATTTAGTTGGAATTCAGGTGACACTCCAATTCCAATACAGTAACACATTTCACAGTGCACATATACGCTTTGCTGATTATTATAAATATTTCCTTTAATTCACAAGTTCACCCTTACATATAATCGGATATAGAAAAGGTATGCATATTGGGTGTGATGTTTGAGGGTGATGTTGCTCCAAGCTCAAAATTTGGCCCGAACCCATAGTACTCCACCCCTGGTTGGGATAGGAAATATTTCAGAGTAAGGAGTTGGGGTGGTGGAGGAATGCAGGAAAACTGTCATGTGATAGGTCAGCTGGCATACGATTGAACAAGGTGCTGGAAACATTCCTCAGATATTTTGTTCCATATTGGCATGAAAGCATCACACATTTGCTGCAGATTTGTCGGCTGCGCAACGATGAAGCAAATCTCTCCTTCCACCACATCCCAAAGGTGCTCCATTGGATTGAGATCTGGTGACTGTGGAGTTTACGTTGTGTAGTTGTTCTGGTGCGACGTCACAAGATCAACAAGGTGCGTGTAAGAAAGGCGAAAATAAATATTGGAACAGTACCAGCAACACTTGCGAAATGGAGAGATCAAAATGGTCAGAAAATGGAGCTGAAAAAAAAAATACTTTATTTGCCAACACGTTTCAGCGCATAGGCCTTCATCAGGGCTAAAAGTATACTATACACTGTGGAGGATAGTGTACAGTGAACTCATTGTCATTTTCAAGAAACCAGTTTGAGATGATTTGAGCTTTGTGAAATGGCGCATTATCCTGCTGGACATGGCCAGCAACAATACTCAGGAAAGGTGATACTAAGGGCTCAAAGTGTGTCAAGAAAATATCCCTCACACCATTATACCACCAGCAGCAGCAGCCTGAACCATTGAAAGGTTAGATCCATGCTTTCATGTTGTTTACGCCAAATTCTGACCCAACCATCTAAATGTCGCAGCAGAAATCGAGACTAATCAGACCAGGCAACGTTTATCCAATCTTTTATTGTCCAATTTTGGTGAACATGTGAATTGTAGCCTCAGTTTCCTGTTCTTTAGCACACCCGGTGTGGTCTTCTGCTGCTGTAGCCCATCTGCTTCTAGGTTGAACGTGTTTAGAGTTACAGTTGCCTTTCTATCAGCTTGAACCAGTCTGGCCATTCTCCTCTGGGTGAAAAATGCCTTGTTGATGCCAGAGGTCAGAGAACTGCAGCTCACGGGATATTTGGGCGAGATACAACTATTTGAAAATCTGGAAACTAAGGGTTTCAAAAACATCGAAACATTGAGAAAATCGCCTTTAAAGTTGTCCATTTATGTTCGCGATTTTGCTGCATTCACTCACAAAAATAAATGTTTTATATATTTACGGTAGGAAATTTACAAAACATCTTCATGGAACATGATCTTTACTTAAAGGGGAACTTGGCAACTATTTCAACTTAATAAAACCATTTAGAAATCATTTGAATGGTTTAATAACCTGTTCTGGTGAAAATAGTGACTTTCTCCGCTCCCCCCAGCGTTCCCAGGCGGAAAACCAACCTTGCAACATGGGGACTAACGTCCCGGTAAGTTGGAAATAGGAAGTCTCGTGAGAAGCGAGAACGAGCGAGAAACACGAACTGCTTTATGGCAATTCGACATAATTCTATAATGCTGTGTATGATGTACTACCCACTCGGTAGACATAGCTCCACACGATAAAGTTGGCCGGCTCTGATAATAACAAATGCACATGAGCAGCGTTAGAAAGGGGGAGGAGGGTGCCGCAAGTGAGGTTTTCTACGACAGTGTTGTGAAATATATGCCCCACAGCTGTAGGGGGAGCTCGATGAGAAAACATGCGACAACAAAAGTGAAAATCAGCGAAGAAATGGCTAGAGTTGCCAAGTTCCCCTTTAATAGCCTAATAATTTTTGGCATAAAAGAAAAATCGATAATTTTGTGAATATACCCGTGCTACTTGTGACTAGTTTTGTGATCCAGGGTCACATTTAGAAAGCAAACATGACCATGGTTAGAGAATCATGTTTTTTTAATTACCTGAAATGAAACAAAATTCATAATTATAATAAAATGTTTATTTTATTTATGATAAAAAAAAGCATGAACATACACAGTATGTTTGAAAGACTGGCTGTTACTCTTAACAGAAACAATTATTTGATTGATAAGATGACATCATTCTGCGATGATGAGAATCTCTTTATCTGCTTCAGTCGTATTTCTTTAAGTCGTTTCCATCACATTCTCCCTGACTGGTGACATCGGCTCTCCTTTCTTGGATGCGCTTAACTTTGGATTGTCCCTTAAATAAACACATGCAGAGACATTTAATTACATTCACATCAAAGCATGGAGCCACTGACAACTTAATGTGTTATATTTCAGTCTGTTCCTATGTAAAGCTATCATGAAACTTTAAAATATATCACATAAGTCTCACTACTTTTCAAATGCCAAAAGTAGGAGAGAGACGCAGCAATCAGATATTTCTCCAGTTTCTCTTCAGCCCTTGAATTGACCATGTTTATTTCATATGTTGATTAGCCCTTCCCCCCTCAAGCCTACCTCTAACCCTTAATATTCATCTCAGGTCGCAACATTGCATAATGGGAATATATTTCCTTTCAGAGTGAAATAACACCACCCTTCTCTAAACTACTACAATGACTCTCACTTTACCCAAGCAATCAGTTACACCTCTGTTGTTCACATCTCAAATGGGTTACCGCACCACTCCCATTAGTTCAGTCTTTTTGTGTTAACATGTTTATCCTGCTGCCTCTGCTGGTCGCAGCTGGTACTAACAGCCATGAATAAACAGGAAAATATGAATTGGAAAGTGTGAGGGCTTGTCTTCAGCCATATTGAATCATTTAGTTACATAAACACATACTTACAAACAGGCGAACTTACTTCTTGAAGCTGAAGGCCCCCCAGAGGCCGCTGATGGTGGCCTGCAGGCCTGGACTGTTCTCATTGTTGACACTATTTTTTTTCCCACTCGGTTTCTTCCTCAGACCGCTGGGCCTGGCGGGAGCGGAGGTCTCAATTTTACCACTTTTACCCTGCCCACTAGGACGTTTCCGGGACAACCCTGAAACCTAGAACAAAGGTGTAGGAAGTCAGACTGAGGGTGGAGGTGGGGGAAAATTGCATCAATGTTACATTTTTTCCCCTCCCCAATACTGTATGCAAGGTGTCAGGAAATGGAAATGCAGACTGTGGTTTTGGGTCATGATTAGACGGACGTGCCTTTGTTCTGTTCAGAGCAGGCTTCAGCTTGTCTGTGGGAGAACTGCTAGCGCTGTTGGAGACATCTGAATCGCTCTCCTTTTCCTTCAAAGAGAATAAAAAAGAAAAGAGATAATCAGATTTTGACATATTTTCTGAAAATGTGAGTGGTTTGCACGTGGAAAACACCTATGATCCTGGGGGCGTTGTGGGTGGTTGCAAAGGCGTCGCTTACTGGCTTATTACTGACACTGTTGTGATGCCTAATATTAGGAATTTCTGATCAACTTTATTATCACGCTATATAAACTATATTATTTAGACGCTATGGCTGATAATTGATAAATGGCAGATAATAAAATTACTATAAACTATACTATGTCTAAATAAATTACAAATAATACACAAACTAAAAATCAATAATTTTAATGATATGTGAATTCTAAGTGGATTTAAGCATCACAACATTATAATGTACAGAATAAAAATGAATATTCATTATGAATTGTGCTAAAGACACATTTAACAATGTTATTAAATTAGTTTTTTGAAGATTATTCACTATAGAATTTCTATGAAGTTTCCAGACCTGCACAATAATACTAATTAATACACATTTTAGCAAGCACATTAATGGGATAGTTCACCTAATATGAAAAATCTGCAATCATTTACATTCATAATATTACTTATGTGGAATATAAAAAACATCAAAGAATGCTGGAAACCAAACAGGTTTAGTTACAGTTGACTTCCATTGTATGAAAAAAAAAAAAAAAAGAAAAAAAAAAAAGAGACATTTCTCAAAATATCCTTCACGTGCCACAGAAGAAAGTCATACAGGTTTGAAATGACATGAGGATGAATAAATGATAACAGAATTTACATTTGTGGGTGAAATATATCTTTAAAATATATTATAAAAAAAAAAAAAAAAAAAAAAAAAAGGAGATTTACTCACCTTATCAGACTTGTCCTCTGTGACTAGGGAGTCCTCCACACCAGCTGAGATGCTGCTGGACTGAGAGAAATATGCACTGTCCTGAGACGGAGGAGACCCAGGAGATTTCTCTGCATCTTCTGTGCCCTCTACAGGAGAGGACGAGAGAGAAAGCCCAGATCTTGCACAAGAGAAGCTGCCCTTCTTTCTGTGGAACTGCTGCAGGGTGGACAACCCTGAAGGTGTGGAGGATGACCGGTGTCTGTCTGTGCTGACGGTGGGTGGATGTGAAGCAGATTTACTGAGTTCTCTGGTGCTTCCTGACCAGCTAAAGGCTCCAAGACCCAAACTAGCAGGCCTGGCAGAGTGAGACGGAGATGCAGGTGGGCTGGACAACTCATCTTTGGCCTGATCTCTCTCTGAGTCAGGGTCCTGACACAGTGCTGGTGTGTCATTTCCAGATTGTGAGGCACACATCTCTAAGGACTCCATAGGCTGAGGTGAATCTTGTTTTGGCGAGTCTTCCTGTGCCTCTGTCTTATTGGATTCACCATGACAGAAGAACCTGATGGAGATGTCAATCATATCATTATTGTCAGCAGAGGTTAAACTGGGATTTTGGAGGTGAAGGAACAACCAACAGGTCTCCCAATACATGTGGTACTACATATTTAATGCCATTGTGCCACATGACAGTCAGGCCCAATTTAACCCTTGATTGTGTGTGTAATGAGAAAATGAAGGTCTAGCAGTAGTTATTTGTGATAGCAACAGTATACATTCCTTTGGTAACTTTCCCATCATGCTCTTGTACCTGCTGCGTGTGCCCTGCTCTCCAGTGCCCTCTTCTGATCGGTTCCTCCACTGCAACAATGTTGCAAAGCGATTTCGACGGCGAGACTCTCCAGCTGTGCTGTCACACCCCTTCTCCTTAGAGACACTTGTGTGGGTGGTCAGAGTCTCAGCAGTGGGAGGAATTTCAGGACAACGTCTCTTTACACCTGCTGAGTACTGCCCTAACAGGTCGTCCACAGATAGACTTGTGTCTTTCCGGAGAAGAAAAAAAAGGACAATTTTACATATCTGGTGTCTTATTAAATTAATCCGTCCCATCCTTAAGACTCATATTCATGGCACTGAGGTCTGCTTACCTTCATGGGGTCTTTTCACCTGTGATGGTCTCTGGGGCAATTTTAGACTCTGCACGCTGATGATCCTCTCTTTGCCCCTGGTGGGAGGGGGTCTTTTGGGGGAGGAAGGACTCTGTGGCTGGGGGCCACCTGGTTCATAGTTCTTGCTCCAAATACTCATCTGCAATGAGCCACTTTTGTCACATCTGTCATTCCAAGTACTACTGCGAGCAGCTTTAGAGGGCTGGAAAGGAGGAGAGGTAAACCTCAGGTATTGTGCTACAGTGTTGTTATTGTTAACAAAAACTATTACAAATTGTTTGAAAAGTGAAATCAGAAATAAAATAAGTGCTGAAAAACTACTAAAATTAAAAATGTTACATAACTGAAATAAGTTAAAGTACTAAAATTGCTAAAACTACAACAATAAAAACTAGGTATATATATATATAAAGCTAAAATAACACTGTTTCACTATGAAATGAACCAAAAGTTCAAGCAAAAACACATTTAAGATGACCACGTTACCCGAGTGTGAGGTGCGTCAGGGTTGAAGTCATCTATCCTTTGCATTGTGTTAATGTCTAGATTCCCAAGAGCCATTTCGAGCCCACTCTCATCTCCTACATTACTGTATTTACTTGATTAAGTTAGAAACAGAGCTTTGTAACACCAACAAAAACATTTACCAAAGTTTAGAAACAGCTACAGAATCTGTAATGCAAAAGCAATTTAGTGATTCTTTTTAATTAAGTGAAAATGTAAGATAAGGAGTTTGTGTTTTTTAAATATATGACGGCATAAAAGATACGTTCCTGCATAGCTGAGAGAAGCAGGGTCAATGTGATCCGGGTAAGGGTTCAAAGGAACCACCTTCCTCTTCAAGGGGTCAAAGACCAGTTGATACAGAAATGTGTTGTCGGCTTTTGTGAAACCCTCAATGTACTCATTTGGCACAGAGATGTCCATCTTCAGGTACTGACCCATCTTTTTTATCACCTGCATGACAGATAGTTTGTTTAGTTACATTGAATCGCTCTCACAATTCTGCATTTATTTCCATAATTAAAAGGATGTTCAGATTCTCCACTAAAATTTGTTTTAAAATCACAGATGGGAAAATAATTAAGTGCATTTGTGTGTGATAGGGATGCACTAATCAGGATTTTTTATTGCCGATTCTGATGTATTTGTTGTTTTGCCCTTTAACATGCCAAACTGAACTTAAAGGCACACTATGCAAGAATTGTACCTTAATATAACAGCTTCAAAGTCATGTCGGTGGTAAACAAACTCATAGTAGGGCGAATCATCCTGGTAGTAAAGCTTTTGGGGGATGCCGCTGGAAAAACCAGCAATGCAAGTTTGAGAGGAGCGCCCCCGACAAATCTCGCAGAATCACAACATGCTTTACGGCAACGACGTCACACACATCAACAACAACAACATATGAAGCACGAAGACACTTGCGCGCATTTCCGACGTGATACTCGACGATGGAAAAAGCAAAGAAAACGTGGTCGGAAGAGACTAGGAAAAGGAAAAGAGAAAGAGCCTGATTCAAAGAGCCATTCACCGGAATGAATAGAGAGTCTCCGCAACGGCGATAGATTGAAGAGCGCGTCCGAGTGAAGACTGCACGCCACAGAGAACACTGTATCCATGACACTGATAGCAGCGGACACGAGCGCTCAGCTTGAGTTCAAAAACACATTTTAGCGCTTGATCTCTTATTTAATGCAAAGAATGCACACTATGCAAGATTTGTACCTTAATGTAACAGCTTCAAAGGGGTATCAGGCCGTGAGTGCAGAGACCAGTCTACGGCAGAGACGCTCTGCGTGAGTGGTATTTACGACAGTAACGCTAAATACAAGTACTCCGCAGCAACTCTAGGGGTCGCTGTTTGACAAAAACGGAATTCCTGCATAGTGTGCCTTTAAAAAAATATCTGTTCCCAACAAAGATGCTGCACACATGTAGCATCAGGCCCGGCGCCACGAGGGGGCAAAAGGGGGCATTGCCCCCTCAGATCTGATTTGTGCCCCCTCAGTTTCATTTTTGTATTTATGGTTACAAATGAAATGTTTACCTTTTGAGCGGTACGGTCCCATATGGGATGTATAATGTTCAGTGACGTGACATCACTACCAGATTCGCGCGTTGGTTGGCACTGAGCCAGAGACGGACGAGCTCAGCGCTGTCATATCAAAACTATGCTGTTTTAACCTCATAATGTTTATTTTAGGTTTCAGACATTGAAATACACATAAACACTAGTAAAACAATACATTTGGAGTTTGTAAAATACACATATCTGTGTATTTTATTTTTATTTTTTTAAATACACATGTCTGGATGTCTGTGGAAGCAACAATCTATTCAAATATAATTAGCCAACATGTGTTATTCATATCAGACAAACGTAGTGGAAGTGACTATAAAGTTTACTCTATTCTTCTCACAGTTCACCGGCCACTTTCTTACATATATTTCGGGAGAAACTGATGACTGACGTCTGACAGGACTCTCTGAACTGCGGCGCAAATAAACATGGTTACGGGCTGGCGCCCATCTCACGTTATAGATTATTAATAAAGGTTTTAAACGACCAAACACACTCACTTACACATTTTTGACAATCGGAATATCAGATAGTTGATGACATGGTAAGCAAGTTTGTGAATATTTTGAATAAAAAAGGAAAAACGAAATAAAAGCAATACACATCTGTCATTCATTATTGTGGCTGCGGTGTATCACGTGACCAATATGACGCGTTGCCATGGAAACATTAAGGGGGAACGTTCTAAAATAAAAACTCACTCTGGGGAGTCAGTTAGAATATTTTAAACTTAAGCGTGAAAGAGTTTATATATGAATAATAAATTATGCTGGCTTATCTTTTTATTACGCGGTTACCTGTGCAGTTGCATATGGGGTGTTTTATGGAGCGCTGCATTTAAAAATCTGTTGTTCCAAAGCGAGGTGTGTATTGATTGTTCATTGATGGTATAAAGTTAAGCCCCCTTAACAATTTCACATGCCCCCTCAGTCATTTTATCCTGCAGTCGGGCCTGTGTAGCATGAGCAGATGGTTTTGATTTACATTAGATTGTAGAATTTCAAGATTTAAAGCAAAAACAGAATAATCTGACTTCAGATTTGTGAAATTATGCTACATAAGACACACCTGCACAAAACAAAAACCACAGATGGACTGAATAAAATTGCCAATTCACTCTCTGACAGTAAGTGGCGCTTATGGAACAGCAGCGGTTTCTTAAAGCTGGGCTACGCTTATGAACAGGCATTATACGGAGGTAAGAGGAAAAGACAATCAAATGCCATCAAACCTTTATATAAACCCCCACCCCCAATTCAATATTTATATTTTTCTTCCTATATTTTGAGCATCGCAATCAGTGAGCTTGCTGTGGTACAGTATTTGCTCTGCTGGCGCGTCTGTGTTCTTTCTTTGTGTCCGTATTAAACGTGTTCTGTCTCTGGCCAGTGTTAACATCCTATTTACAGACTTAATAATATTTCCACACAAATTACGTTTTGGGAAATGATTGCAATGCAGTTTGTGCTTAAAGCTCCAGTCCGTAACTTTTTTAAGTGAAAAATAATCCAAAATAATTATACTAAAAAAAATCTTATTCTGCCAGTGGTCAAAACTATCTGCTTGCCATAGCTAGATTCAAAACGGTTAGCTTGTAATAATGATTTTAATTCCAGTGGTACTGGTGGGTTTCCGCGGGAAATTCGAGCATGTCTTTGCGTCATTACGTCACACCCGTACACATAAAGAAGGAGTTTCGGCTAGCCGGCTATACTGCGCGTGACGAGATGTTTAGATGTATAGGCTTTTCTCGCAGCACTTTACATGATTAAACTTATGGCATCCAGAAAGATCCAAACAACAATCATCAGTGTCAACTGGAGATTCAGCAGTTATAAAACCCAAAAGACTTCGTACTTCGGATTTAAGGTGGCTAGAGAAAGAGAAAGAAACCGGCTCATGCGAACACAAGGATTTAAACATCAGCGGGGCTTTTGAAAAGTGCGTGAACTCCATGTTTTGAAGGGGTTCAAAACAGAAGAAGAGACGGCTTTTTTCTGCTGAACAAGTAAGTTAAGACATTTCAATAGTTCAATCGTGTAACAGTACGTTTTCTTAATTCACACAGTTATGGAGTTTCCTTTGTTGTGCCTTTCTCGTTTTGCTATTATGGAGAATATGAATTCTGAACTACACAGGTAACCATAAAACACATTAAATTTAACATTAGTCACGCAATGCTGATGTTGTTAACCTGAACAATTTGAGAACAAAGTAGGCTATAATTTGCACGGTTGCTGTAAATCGCGTTGATTAAATCTAACGAAGCTTATCGTGTCGAATGCTTTTCCCCCCTTAGTTGGTCAGAACAAAAATGGATTTTACTTACTTGTTCAGAAGACATTTTCTTATAAAAATTCTTATGTTGGTCAAACTTTCAAAAAGTGAATCTGTGATTCTGTATGACAGTATCCACACAGCGCGGTGACTGACAGCAGCACTCGCCTCAAAGCACTGTGTTCATCCGCGCTGTTTCATGCCGATTTACAACCCACGTAAAGATAATAATTCCGCGAATCACTGCAGTTACAGATTTCGAACAGAGAGATGGCGACAAAGAGGAAAAGATACGGACTGCAGCTTTAAGTCCGGAATAGAGATCGGCCAAAATAAAATGAAACAACGCCCAGTTCTGATTTATTATGCCTGACCAGTCATAGCCTGAATATGAAATAAGCTTCAAATTATAAGGTGGTTAATTGAGCATAAACTAAGGATGTCCTGAGCTGATCTCAAAGATTGGTATTGGGGCCGATTAAGCATTTTTTTAACTGAATGATATCAGTTATCCTAAGCCTGATCCTTTATTTTACATCAGCTGTCATGCCGGGGTAATGCACTTTCAAGTGGGCTTGCCAATCAGCGACCGCCATTACAAGGAAAAGAAGCTCAAATGTGCCTGTGATGCACAAGAACCAATGAGGTCTGTTCTAGCGCGTCACACACAAACATTCAAGCTTTCGTGTTTAGCATACTCGATGCACACTTTTGTCACTCGAAAGTCTTTTTTTTTTCTTTTTTTTTTTTTTTATCTGACACACTGTTGCCACAACGTGTTCCTGTGTTTCGTCCTGCTTCGGACTTGACTGAGAGACTGGCATTCTGACACCGCAAGCGTCATGCTTTCTAAACTTAAATCCATTTTTTCACTTTATGTTGTAATTATTTTGCTTATTATACATATAAAATACAAGAAATTTATATCAGTAGTCCCGATATACTTAATTGGGACAACAGTCTGTTTACAATATCTACCATTGTAACATGTTTACATATACAAATGTCTTTATTCAGTGTGTGGATACTCCCCTGAGAAACTTTCTGCACGGCCCTGTATACACTGGATTGATTTTATTAACTTTAAATGTACTTGAAGTGTGCACCAAGCACTAGGAAAATACAAGTATCAGATTGGGACTCGGTATTGGGGCAGACACTCAATATTCAATGACTTGGATCAGGGGCACAAAAAACCTGATGGGATATCCCAAGCATGAACGCAGTGTTTCACTTTGAAATCTTGCCAGAGCTAGAGGGACGTGATAAAACATGCCGTTTCAGTAATATGATCAGTAGAGCAGAAATATATGTGCACATATTAGGGCTGTAACGATACGCGATATAAAACCGAAATTGTGATACACAGAGCCACGAACCTGTGTCGCGGTGCGAGAAGGCAGAATCGCGACACAACCCTTCCAACTCCCAGAGTTATCCTTCCCGTCCAGATCCAATGCTACCACATCTTCAAATTACTATTAGTATTATTTGAAGTTAACATTATAAAATACGTAGACCTACACCACAAAATTAGTTGAGGATAAATTATTTAAAATTGGGCAATTCCAGCGTTATGGACGTGACATTTGCAGTCAAAACTTGAAATATAAATTCTCAGAAAATGCATTTAATACCAATATATTGAAAACTTCTGTTTATATATCATACTCCCTTAATAAAGGAGTCCAGACATTAGAAAAATATAAGTCTACATATGCATTTTATATTTAATATGAGGGAAATACACATGCGTTACGGACGTGACACAAAAAATCTTTAACTTTTAGGTGGCAAAATATTTTTAGCAAACTCACTGCACAAACCAAAAGTAATACCCTACTACCCACCAGATGAAGAAGGGTTGGCTCTCCACAGAACATAAAATATTCATTTTATTTTTTGTGTTCGCATTTATGAGGCCCGGACATGTCAGTTCCCGGTTACAGACGTGACCGCTCTGAAAGCAGCACTAAAATACTGCTTTAAAACTTTCACAAAGACCTCAAAAAGAAAGCACAAAGCCTTTCTTTAAAGTGAATTTCGTTTTGTATTAATTGTATCTTAATTTTAATCAATGTTTCAACTCAGCATAGCCTACTTGCCTCACAGACCTGAGAAATATATCTATTATATACAGAAAGCTTGAAATCTCTACTTTTAAACAGGACAATTCAAAACGAAAGAAAACTATGTAATCCATATGAAAAGTGCATTTCTCTCCAGCGTGTTCACTACTGCAAAGATCGCGAATCATCATCGTCAACTTCATCTTTGCAGCCGACACAGAAAACACTTGTTTATTAATAAACAATTAAAATGTCTCCTTGCTATATTTGACATATTCATAATCATTACTTTTCACGGTTCTTTGTGACAGCTTTTAGCTGCTTTATTGGCACCCTTACATGTTACATGAACGCGTCACCATCGAAAACATGTAATACTCACTATAATTAAATACTCAGTGACTAATCCCAACCAAATATTACAAAAATGTTTAATTGTTAATTTAGTTTAGTTTTGTTTGTTTTTCAACTGTATTTTGTTACAAAGAAAACAGAAGTGTTATAGCTTTGGCTATTTATTTATTTATTTTACTTGGGTAACGTAGACTAACCATGTTCCATACAACAATGATGTTCCGTACAGATTAACTTTAACCGCTGATCGCTGAATAAATACTTCTAGGTCATACACAAAATGCATATCTGTGTCATCTTCATTTCTCCCTCTTTCATCCCCGATCAAAACAGAGACACTCCAGCTGTTTGTTCCAGTGATATTTCAGTAAGTTTGCCAGGTGCGCCCACTTCGCTTGAAAATGGCCCGTGGGCAAGCTATACTTCAGACAGCGGCTTGGGTGGGGAGACAACTAGAGCAGCGAAAATGTACATTTCAATTTCATTTATGCTTTTCCTAGTATAACAGTCTTTATTAAATAAATATTATGTTATCACAAATTGTTAACTATATTACCCTTTTGTTGACTAAATGCTGTGAAATGGGAATTTTTAAACGATTTCGGCCGATGACCGTTTGGCGCCACTCTCAGGCAGCACGTCTGTCAGCAGTGCAGTGATGATGTTTATATTCATAAAGGGTCAATTAAGTTAATATTAACATAAATTGTTACATGATTGAATATTTTAACATTAAAATTGATCAGTTAATTTTCCATTTTCGCCGTTGAAAATAACTTATTCGCTCTGTACGGAACACCATTATAAGCCTGTACGGAACATCGTTAACGCTTATCATCTTCCGTACACAGGTGGAGGAGGTAGTTTTCCCCACTTTTCTCAAAAACTATTGGTCCAAAAGACATCAATCAAAGTGTGGACCAATCAATTGGTATTCCCCCGGAGAATGATCACACAAACATGCTAGTCTTGCTCTCAGAAACGGAGGAGTGGTCGCTGATGTGCGGTGATAGGCGAAAAGTGTACGGAACACGGTTAGTCTACGTTATATATTGTTAATAATTTGCATAGTTAATATTGTTCTTTGCTGTTCAGTTTATACAGGTTTTTCAAATGTTATAATAAAAACACTTTTTTCTCTCTCAAAATCTCTCTCTTTTTTTTAAACTCCCCCAACCCCCCCCCCCCCCCATCCACTCCACCACCCCCCACCCCCGGATACGAACTGAATCGTGGGTCAAAAATCATGATACGAACAGAATCGTGGGTTTGGTGTATCGTTACAGCCCAAGCACATATGTAACGATTTGCTGTTACATGTTTCTAACCTATTTTTTTTCTCTCACCTTCAGAATATCTGGGTTATTTGCCATCCTGAGAAGCTTGCATGCCTTTCCGAGACCGATGCCGTACAAAGACGGCAGATAGTCGCAGCCAGAGAGGATGCACATGTAACGGAACTTCTCCTCTGTGAAGATGTTGCCAAGCGACTTGCAACGGCCCAGGTGACACTGTTCAATCTCCAATCCATTACCCTGTTTATCCATCTTTAAAATCACCTGCAAACAATGCATAACAAATAAAACACTGAAAACTAAATTAAGTCACTGTCCCAAATGTCCTCCAGCATGTCAGTCAGCATCCCCCAGTGATTCAAAGGTTTATAATTCAAGTTAATTTTTCTAATTTTTTAAGTCTCAGGAATACAATACAGAAAAATTGTAAAATACAGTAAAATAGCAATATTGTGAAGTATTATTACAATTTAAATAACTGTCTTCTATTTTAATATGTTTTAAAATGGAATTTATTCCTGTGATGACAAAGCTGAATTTACAGCAGCCACTTACTCCAGTCTACAGTGTCACATGTTATTATCTTAAGGCTGAAATACACTACACAACTTTTATGTCTCGTTTCCACCGAGCGGTAAAGTACAGTACGATTCGGGACAGTAAACCATGATCCGGCTTGCGTTTCCACTGCCAACAGTACCCTTACTTGCTAGGAGTGGTGTATGCCGGAAAGTAGCGATCGACATCATTGTCACAAGACAAAAAACATTGTGTTGCAATGGTATTGTGTTTCAACTGTATATTAAAAAAAATGATAAATGGCGCCTCTTGTGTTATCATTCCCCATTGTTGCGTGTGCAAGTGACCTCTGTCAAACAATTGACGTTCTGCAGTGAGGCTAGCTCCACCCTTTAGGTACCGGACTACTGTGCTAGGTACCCCAACGGAAGGGTCCAAAAAAAATAGCAACGGTACGGTTCTGTATTTTGGTACGATTTGTAACTTCTGACAATCGAAACGGAAATAATTACGTACCGTGCTCTACTGTACCGTACCGCTCGGTGGAAACGAAAATCTGAACAGTTTTTAAAACACTAGGCATCATACACTTGCCGACTTTGTACATGGTTACAGAGAAAAACTGGTCATCATACACTAAACGACCAAGGATCATACACTACCAGACTTTCAAATTGTTCCGAACACAACAAACGCACATGGAAACACTCGCCTTGTCGCTAGGAGACGCATGTAAATTAGCAGGAGATGACCATAGTAGTTGAAAAAAAAAACTAGCCAAGTGCATTTGGATTAGGTCTTGGGTGAGTAGACGCGGTCAGTGTGGACTCTACAGATTACAACAGGGGTTAGAGGTGAATGGCGCAGTTGTTCTGTCTATGTTGTTACCATCAATATATTAATTAATCACTGTTTACATTTAATGTAATCATTAATAATCAATCATTCGCAACTATTGACATTCAGGCTAATTTTCCACTTATCCGAGGACAAGTGTCAATTTCGAGCCATGGATAATGAAGAATATGAACATAAAAATGAATGAATCAAGATTTACCTCAGAATATGTTCTGCTAACTATCTCAAGACCAAGCTAACGGTATACATGGTTGGTTTAGCTCTGATGAGATTGCTGCCTGTCTCCATTTCTTCACAAGCTTTGTGACTTCGTGCCTTTGATTTCTATTGGCTAGTCAGTGTATGTGACTGTACTGTAATGTACTGTGTTCAGTTGTAATGCGTAATACACATTATGCGTTCTAAAATCAGCTCAAAATATCAAACATGTTTTGATATCCACCGACTGGATGGAATCATAGTCTGAAGCTAAAAAAAATCAAGAGTCTGTGCCGATCATACACTACACTAGTATTTTCTATTAATTCTGTCAACTCCGACTGTCCATATTTGCAGACTTTAGGCAACTAAATGTTGACTTGTACAGACAGCAAATCGGGGCAAAAATCTGAGCAAAAGTTGTGTAGTGTGTTCCAGCCTTTAGACAAATTTATCTTGTTGAAAGGACGTTTAAATACTTTGACTGGAAAACAAACAAAAAAATACAATACTTAAGACATATTCGTTTTTGCTATGCAGACTTGCATGACACCAGCGGGTGGTCACTAGTCATTGCAAGTGTATTCTTTATCCTCAATTAAGAGCCTCTGCACTCAGATACCTTTTTGCAGCCAAAGGCCAGCAGATCTGAGTCCTCTGTGATCACTGCCTGAGCGATATCAGATTTGTTCAGGAAAGCTAACTGGGCGTCTGCTTCATATGGAGCAACAACACAGTCCACTCCACGTGTCCTGGCGGCCTGAAAAACAGCAAAAAGATGCAAATGAAAAGATGCCAACAAACAAAACGAGAGGAAAATCTTCATTGTTCAGTGTCTAATATTGTGTTATTAATTACAACATTCACTGTCTACTAAACACATACTAGTAAAATTACTTCAATAAATGTTATTTGACTGATTCCAAAAGAAATATTGTTAAAAAATATCAGGTGCGTGCAATGGTCTCACCTTAATGACATCATGTGCCATTGATGGGGTGATATTAACACTGCGGGTAAAACATTCTCTGGCTTCTGATAGCTTACCCTCCCGCAGCAGCTGTTTGCCTTTCTGCAGATTTGCCTGTCGACGCCTGTTAGTAAAATATATATGAAGTAATCTTAATTGTCAACTAACTTAATGAACTTTTCCCCCTGTATTTTGCTGAGTTCGAACTTCTTACTCGCGCCGGGACTTCTCCACATCCTGTTTGGAGGGCAAGTTGCGTCCGTCAAACACCAAGATGGGCTTAACACCAAAAGAAAGCAGCATGTCCACAAACTTCATACAGTAGGATACATACCTGATGGACACAAAGAATGTTAAAATGAAAAATGCACATTTTAACCTGCAAAATTATGTTATGCATTACCGAACAACAACTTAATTACTTATATTGCATGCAAATAATTGAAACAACACACTGATCTGTAGGTTCCCCTTTAGCAAGTTTCTCTGCACATGAAAAAGCTCCTTTATGCAGCCAGCAGTATGTGTCTACCGCCACTGTCTGTCCCCGATACTTCTTCACACTTATGGGCTCCGAAGCGTCTTTGATAAACTGCAACAGGCCTTGAATTCCCATGTTGTCTGTCTGGAAGGACAGGTGTCTGACTATGTTGGTTTATCAGAGCCCAATCTGAGCCACTCTATCAGATGAAGAGGGAAAAAAAAAGAAAAAAAAGTCCCTGATCATTGATGTAGCTGCTAACGTTAAACAGATATGGTCTGAAAAATACATGATCCACTGTAGAACATAAACATCCTTAAAAGTCAACAGAAAACATTCCCTAACCGTCCAACTGCGACGACGATTGAAAAAAAAGATAACCATTTACATACAAAAACTTGTAATACATTTAATGTTTAATTCATCTGTCCGGAAGAAACTGTAACCGCCAAATCCCTCCAAAACAAAACACACTAAAAATTCTCGCGAAACTAAAACGATTAAACTCCTCGAGGAAGAATCAGGGCGCTGTAGCTAATACCTTAATCATTTATAATTTAAACCATTGAACGTTTTAGTATTTCAAGTATAATAAACACTTACCAAGAGCTTTTACTCGCGCTGTAGTGTCTGACTGCCGTTACAGCAGACCAGACAGAGCTTCGACTTTAGCGGCAAAACGTGACATCACTGCACAGGAGCCCTATTGGTCAGCCTGGCACAGACAGCCAATCACAGACCAGAAATGTGGAAGAGGCGGGACAAGGAATTTCACAACATCGGAACTCTCTATTTTTTGACAATATGATGAATAGGTCATTAAAATATTATATTCCATTAAAATGATTGCAAAATAAGTCAGCTTGGAATTTGATGGAAAAAAGGGAAGAACATGTATGATTTATTGTTTCCTTTATACTATATTTTATAATATACTACTTATATATTATGTGTAAGTTACATATTATTATATATAAAGTATCTGACTGACGTTACAGGGGTTCGACTTTAGCGGCAAAAACGTGACCCAGGAACACTATTTTTATATTTTTGCATCGCCAATTTGCCATTACAATCTCACAACTATATAAGTTAAGTCCATTTAAATAATACAGAAAGATGTGACACGGTCAGGCAGGCATATGTCTCAAGGTGAACTGTGTGTCATTTTGCAAAAGGGTCACGTGGTGGTGCTGTCCGTCTCTGTTGTTGGTGTCGGTGCTCAATTCTGGCGCTGGGTGGAGCGCGTGACTCCCCGTTCCGCTCTGCTCCAGGATTTGACGTGTCGCTTGTGTTTTTCTGAACTTCCTGCTTCCTCCATGACTGTTTTGAGCCAGCAGTAGTCCGAAAGCTGATCGGTAGGAATCGTTAAACGTGGCAATGGTGTGAAGGTGCGCGATCGGCGGCGGTGTGTGATTGTGAGTAAAGCTCGTGCTGTAATCGCTGTCAGCCATGCAGTTCTCTCCCACCAACGGAGATTTTACCTTCGTCTCCTCGACGGACGCTGAAGGTACAGTAACGTTAGTTAAAGGCCCCAAAGCATCCATACACCTCTGCTCTGATATGTAAATCGGATTCATGTTGAAATGCTGTTGGTTGTATTTGTGTGTATGATGTACGATGTACACACACATTAATGCAAATATCCCCCAGTATGTGTATGATCAAGCTTATTAATGGATCATGACATGGGTGTTGTTTTGTTGTTCTCAATATGAATGCAATAGTCAGCTTTTTTTTAACCTAAAACAAACTCTTATCCACCAGAGCTCAGCGGCACCATCGATGCACCAGATATCACACTAAATATGGGCCCTGAGGCCAGCAGGGACACATACGCCACCACTTTCCTGAGGCAGAGGGGTTATGGATGGTTGTTGGAAGTGGAGGAAGAAGATTCAGAGGACACTAAACCGCTCCTGTGAGTTTTTAGGACTCGATTTCTGATGTTTGCTTGATCTCATAATTGCTTTTAGAGTTTCTGGTTGAATTTGTTGGTTTTCTCTGTTTGTGCAGGGAAGAGTTGGACATTGACTTAAAGGACATCTACTATAAGATCAGGTGTGTGTTGATGCCCATGCCATCACTGGGTTTTAACAGACAGGTGGTGAGGGACAATCCTGACTTCTGGGGCCCACTGGCTGTCGTCCTGCTGTTCTCCATGATCTCCATCTATGGACAGTTCAGGGTGAGTCAAGGGTGTAGATTTAGTTTGAAAAAGTATTTAATGATGATTACTGCAATTAATTAATTAACATAATTCCTTTTTTGCATGGGATTATTTAAGCATCTGGAACCTTTTCTGTTAAAAAGAATTTTCCACTTTAAAGTGCCATGGGATGTTGAACTTCACTTAACATTTTGTTCTATTGAAAGTGCTTATTTCCTATACTCTTAACATAAATTGTTTTCATCTCATCGGGCTTTTAATGAAATATGCAGTCTTTTTGGATATCAGAAAGCCAGGTGTTTCCTAATATCAATCGTCATTAGAACAGAACTTATTTTACACAAAGTAAAGTAGCATGGTCTATAATTCTAGCCTGGGTTTCCCAATACTGCGTTTGCGCAGCGCGATTTTATTCACGCTGCTAGGCAGTCTGGATACCATGGATCAAATTTTGGCCTCAGCGAGGGGAGCAATCACAGAACGGGGAGGGAGCAGCAAGACTATGACGACGTCTATGCAGTTTGACACACCGAAGCAGTTTGTTTATACCTATGGATCAAACAGTTAGCGAAGTTACCTTTCGATGCAGCCTTAGATATTGTTCTAAGTAGTTTAGAACGCAAATACATCTCTGACCCATCGTCGTCTTCCTCGTCGAATTTCTGTCGCTCTACATATGTCATCTGGTATAATTGAAACGATTGGCTATGAGCTACGTACAGGCGCATTTGATAGACATTCGTAGCACCCAATAAACGGCTCTGGGCATTCGTAAACCACGCCTCAAATACGAGAAAATTAACATGTGGTTCCCAGACCACGTCTCAATGTCAATGAGATGTGGTCTGACGTTAGCCAGGCTACTATAATTCATGAAGGTCTTGACTTTAAGCTCTTGATACTACTTTGTTCTTTCCCTTATAAAAATGTACCATAGTTCTTGTCAATTTTTTGTATTATATATATATAATATTGGGAGGTTAACCTTGGTCCCACCCTGTAAACTTTGCCCCTTAGGAGGTGGGACATGAGTCCAGTCTTTGTATCTTGACCATGGGTGTGATATGTATGTATATATAGTCATGATGCTTGTGTACATTCTTTCATCATAAAGCAGTATTTTTTAATGATTTCCATATTACTAATTACATAATTAAGTATTAAGTCTTAATAAAATAAATATAATAGTTTACTGTGCAAATAACTTTGTACTAAAGTAGTTTTAAAGAAGGTATGAAGATCAGAGTGTACTTGTTTTTCACTTCAATATTACTTTGTCACTTACATGATTTAATTAGTCAAAACAGAAACAGAAATGCCCCAAATTTGGATTATTATTTTATGTCATTATACCCTGTTTTGACCAATCAGGTTGTTTCCTGGATTATTACGATCTGGATATTTGGATCACTGACGATTTTCCTTCTTGCAAGAGTGCTGGGTGGAGAGGTATTTATATCTTGTGTTTAGTTAGCATATGATTTTTATGAATGGAAAGGGATGCCCACTCATGGTTTTAAATGTTTTTTAATAGGTGTCTTATGGGCAAGTTCTTGGAGTTATTGGCTATTCTTTGCTCCCACTCATTGTAATAGCTCCACTTCTTTTGGTCATTGGGGGCTTTGAAGTCGTCTCTACACTCATAAAGGTGAGAATTAAATGTATAACAGTATGAAAATAGTTTCTCTTAAATGCAAAAATATGGATGGATGATTTTTTTCATTTTCTTTTCTAGCTTTTTGGAGTATTCTGGGCTGCATACAGTGCTGCTTCTTTACTCGTCGGTGATGAATTCAAAACGAAGAAACCCCTTCTCATATATCCCATCTTCCTTTTGTACATTTACTTCTTGTCTCTGTATACTGGAGTCTGAATTGACCACAGGATTTGATTGGCTCATTGCTTGGACATTTACAAAGAGCATTGTGGAGAGGTACACAGCAGAGATATTCCATGAAGACTGAGAAGGAGTTGGCTGTTTCTTTCTTTTTTATTTTCTTTTACTCTGTTTATAATCCTATATGCTTTGGGGGATTGAGGTGTACAGACATTAGTGTATTTAACTGCTTCCATTAATTTTGTACACAATAAAAAGCTGCATCTTTTACTGTGGAAGCCCTGTTTGCAGAGATCCCTCTGCCACTGAAATCTGGAGCCCTGGTTTTACCTTAAAAGGAAAATAAAAATGAGAACTTTATATTGTAAAAGACTATGTTAAGCATGATAGTCACATAACAGAATTTATGTCTCATCACACGTAATGGTGAAAACTTGGATTTTGTTGTTATTGTTGTACGTTGTCCCAGTACATTCACATTCATCTTATCAGTTTTTAGTTTTAATTTATGAACTCCACATGGAAAAAGAGAGTATGCAGGCAATATAGCTTGGATTAAATATGTCTGCTAAGTATGGGTGCCTTGAATTGGTTGTTTTATATGGCTGTGGTGTATATTATTTATGTAAATGTAGCCAAAAAGGAAAGACTAGAACACTCAATTAAAAACAACTTTCTACCTGGTAATGTGTACACTGCAGACATATGTTACCATATTAGTTTAGCTGAAACAATTGAGTCTGGAAATTGTTATAATATTCATACACCATGAATCAAATTAAAAATTATTGACACTGTAATTACACTCTTTGTCATGAATCTCCTTAATGTCTGGGAATAATGTTACTTACAATCACATGATTTATTGGTTAATTTAATATTCATTAAAATGCTTGGTTATTAGATGTAACAGTAAGTGCTTTAACCAAAAGTGATTATGTATAGTGATTGTTTCAAGGACACAAGAGTGTTGTCTTTATAATCTACTGTTAAAAAACAACAACAACAGTGCAGCAGTTGGAGCTTTGCTGACCAGACTTCCTTGTTCAAACTAAGCATTATAGTATCTATCTATCTATCTATCTATCTATCTATCTATCTATCTATCTATCTATCTATCTATCTATCTATCTATCTATCTATCTATCTATCTATCTATCTATCTATCTATCTATCTATCTATCTATCTATCTATCTATCTATCTATCTATCTATCTATCTATCTATCTATCTATCTATCTATCTATCTATCTATCTATCTATCTATCTATCTATCTATCTATCTATCTATCTATCTATCTAGTCACAGCGCCCCTTGAGGTTCGGCGGGCGATCACACAGTGACTACGCCAGTTCCGTTTCCCTGCTGAGAGTGTGAGCAGAAGCAGCCGCTGGTTTCCGCTCCGCTGATGGTGAATCGCTGCTCCTGCGGTATTGGGAGGAGGTTTACAGCCCGCAGTGGAAGCGCAGCGGTACTTCGGGATTCAGCTTTAACGTTTTCTCGTCGAGTCGTGTCCACGGAGGTGCTACTGAAAGAGGAGGGAAGGCAGGAAGGGAAGATAGTAGGAAGATGGCGGCGGCGGCGGCGGCCTCGCCAGGCTCGCCGGACTGGGTCGTGCTGAGGGACGGCTGCCTGCGCTGCGATGAGGAGGGCCTGCGGAGTCTGTCCTACCATCCGGCCCTTAACGCCATTCTGGCCGTCACCAGCCGGGGCAGCATCAAAGTCATTGACGGCACCTCCGGGGCTATTTTACAGGCCTCCGCACTGCACGGTGAGTTTCGGTTCGGACGGGTTCTGAGAGATTTATCCCGGCCGACCTGGATCTTATCACAACTGAATCCTGGGCTGGATCTCCTCATAGAGGAGGCTTATGGGAGATCCTTTCCTCTCATAGCTCGTGATGGAGGTGGAGAGTGTCAAAATGTGTGTTTGATCTTTTGATGGTGCAGTGTTGCGGGAATGTCTCCTCTGTTTGGATTCTCGTTGGAGGACTGTGTCCAAACGTTCTGTACCTTTTTGGGGCTTGTTGATGGAAAGGCTTGTGTGATGGACTGTTTGATAATGATCCTTCACTCCAGGGCCTCCTGATGGATCAGTGTTTTAATATCAACTCCTTATTATTCAGGCCCCCAATGGATGGATCAGTGTTTTAATATCAACTCCTTATTATTCAGGCCCCCAATGGATGGTCCCTCACTCTTGATGGGTCTATGTGATAATATAGAGGCTTTTGTGAGAATAATCGCTCGCTCTCATGCAGTTGTTCTGTCAGTGATCCCCCAGTCTTTGGGCCTCCTGATGATCCTAACTGTTTAGGGCCTCCTGGATCTGTTGTGCTGGCGGATCACTGTAAACATTGCCACGCTATTCGCCAACTCACAGTTTATGTAAATATCAGTAGTGTTTATTTACATTACACTTCTTGTCTTTAATAGTCGAATAAAACTAAATCAAGACACGATCTAAAAGCTGATATGATGTTGGGGGTAAAGCGGTAACGTTACTAAAGCTAATCTAAACATTAGCAAATATCAGCTCGTATAGGTGTGTGTCTTTGTCGAACTTGTGTAATCCAACCAATGTCTTAATACATGTCAGTGGTTTATTGTGCATATTATCATAGGTTTCGACTGTTAAAGAAAACCATTTATTGATTTTGGCTCTAAATTAGCTGACAGAGGTTTAGCTAATCATGCTAACGTTAGCGTAGCGGTAGCCTAGCCTGCTACGGATCAGCAACACTGCTCATGTTTGTCAATCCTGACAGGTGACAGCTGACTGTAAAATTGCTTACTACAAAGATATTTATACTTATTGATTAGTTTTATAATCGTATGTGTGGTTTGAGAAGGTTCGAGTGATTTCTGTGCATCATTTTGAATGTGAGATTGAGTGCTTGTGTAGTTGTTGTTCGTGTAATATACACTTGTCAGACTAAGTGGTTATATATATATATATATATATATATATATATATATATATATATATATATATATATATATATATATATATATATATAACCACTAGTGTGTTAAATGATAAAATTGCGTAATGATATGCATACATAATTACACTGGAGTTATGTATTGTTGCCCGAAGCATTATTATTCAAATGGGTTAAACAGCCTCTCTTCCAGACTAATTTAGTCTCCCTATAATGTTTATTTAATCAATATAATTTTGTTTGTTTCTTTACTCTTATGAAATATCCGGCTCATTAAATGTATAAGATTGCAAGGTGAAATATTTTAAAGAAAGGACAACTGGAAACTAAATGATGTAAACGGTGTCTTTGCAGTGACAAGTCTTTGAAGGTCTTCTGTCAAATGTTTATTAATGGACATGTGTAAACATTTGTGAATGTACCTTTAAGGCACTTTTCAGATAAAACTTTAGGGCCATATTTAAAGTTTTAAACTAGAAGTTATGAATGTGACATTGTCATTTAGCTAGTGTAGGACTAATCTGAAAAAGACAACTCGAGTTTAATTGAATTTATATTCCCAGAAAGCGGTGATAGGAGTGACTCTCATCTTTCTGTAGTGTACTCATCTTTCTTGAGTTAAAACACCAATTTATTCATGGATGTTTATGAAATGCAAAGAATGATCGGTAACATCGTAGGACATTATGATTCTTTGCTGAAAATCCCGTGTGCAAGAACAAGGCTATATCTTTAGGCAGAAAGTAGGTGCTGGCACTAGTGATTTGACTACATTTATATATTTGTAATGGTTGAATATTGCTGATTTGCAGGTATCATGCTGAACTAACATGTTTGTTTGGAATTGCAATCGAGTTATTTATTAGGGAGTCTCGGGACAGAGAGTTGCTAGCACAGAACAGTTGACTCATGCTTGTATATGGATAATATTGATTGGAGAGGTTTTCCCTTTTTTCTCCCCTGAGAACAGGCACTTGGGAGCAGATTTAGGGGATGGCTGTTGTTGCTCTTGTTTCCTCTCTCCTCTTGTAAAGTGATTTAAAATGCATTAAAGTAGACTAAATGTTTGAAGAGATTGCTTGTGAATACAGCATTTAGGCTATGTGATAACCCGCTATCAACTCTTTCTACTCATCAGAATTCAGTCATGTTTTGCATACGGCGTCCTGTCATTCATGCATGGTAAAGGATGCTAGAAACAGAACATTTTAGAATGTGATGCCAGCGTGACACGCTGATGCCAGTGACATTTCTCACTTTTTCTTGTTTGGTGTCAGTGAATGTTTTGGATGTGTGTCTCAGTTCAGATTAGTCTAAAAACAAGGGTGTAGTCCAGAACAAGTTTAGTATTTCCTTTGCATTCTGCATGCGCTTCTATTCATTCATATTTTATTTTTGTAAGAAAAAAGTATTTCAAATATACCCTACCATTCAAAATATTTTTTTCTTAATTTTAAGAAATGTTTCTTGAGCATCAAATCATTAGAATTATTTCTGAAGGATAATGTGACACTGAAGACAGGAGTAATGATGCTGAAAATTCAGATTTGCATCACACAAATAAATTACATTTTAAATTACATTAAAATAAAATATTTTACATTGTAATGATATTTCATAATATTGCTGTTTTTGTTGTATTTTTGTTTACATAAATGCAGCCTTGGTTACTACTACTTTCAAAAACATTAGAAAAAGACTTACATTAGAAACTCCAGACATTGTGCTATATTGTGAATTTTAGATTGTCATTGGCCCTGCAACTCCTTTAGTCACTGCCTTTAGTGTCTTATTACCTTTATAAAATAGTTTTTTTAATTAAATAATTTAAATAAAATGTATGATGCATTTTTCATTTAATCATTAGTCTATTTTATTAAGCTGTGTCATCTTTTGTCAGATATAGCATCTGACATGACAATAGCTACATTTAAATGGACACCTTTTGAATGAAATCATTCCATTTGATGAACCCGAACATAGTGTTTACATGAACGCTAATTAAAGTGATGTGCATGTTCATGTCACAATCTTCAAATCAGATTTGATCTTTGGTCATGCACAGACTGGACGAATATAGAGTGTTTCCTGCTGTTGGCGCATTCTACTAACTAGGGCTGCCACAAACCATTATTTTGGTAATTATCAAGTAATCAGTAAATTATTTTGACAATTAATCGAGTAATCAATTAATAAATATAGACCTAAGTGAACCATAACCATTAAAATGGCTTATAATTTGTTCAAATAAAGCATCAAAAGCAATTAGTAACCAGGTTTTATTGAACAACACTGTTAAAATACATAATGTAGTACACATATATAAACATAATCAACTGTACATTACATATTATAACAAATGCCTGCAGAGGGTTCCAACGGCCTGGTGGTGATTGTCGTTGTTACACATACAGCATGATCAAATCTTTAACTCTTTGCCCACCACCATTGACGAAATTTTCCGTCATTTATGGGACAACGCTTCCCTGCCATTGACAGAATTTTCCGGCTTTCTGTGTTGGGGGATCTATTATGCATTTTCTGAAAGAGTTGAAAATCTCCGGATCAAAACAGACAAAAAAGGAGCAGAAACAGGCGATAAAAGCATTACTTATGCACATTGTAGTCTTTGAGGGAAACAAACGTGATTTTCTCAGCTTTTTGTTCAAGATGTTGCTTTTTCTTATGAAACTTTCCCATATTTAGGCTGATAAAAAAGTGTTGATAAAAAACCGGTGACCGGCCAGTTAGTCTCACGTACTGATTCCAACCCAGTCTGTTTTTTTTGCCAGTGGCACATGCACTAACGTCAGCTTTGCGTTCTTGCTCTCTTTTTTCCGACGGCATTAGTCAAATTATGCGCAATACAAGCACTATTGAACCAGATCGAATGAGACGACTGAGTGAGATGAGGCGGGTGTGTGTAACTTAGCCCGCAGGTTTCGTGTTCACACCAAAAGCGCTTTTCCACTGGATGGCACGGCACAGCACAGCACTGCACGGCATGGCTCGGTTTGCTTTTCCACTGCAGTAAAGTACCGCTTCAAAGTGGTGGGATTATAGACTGATATACCACTTCACAGACGATGAGTGGAGTAGATTTTTATATTTACTCAACAGCCATTTATGACTCTATATATTCAACAACAACAACAACTGCTTGTTCTGTGCGTCATATACATCATTACGCCATTTCTACGTCGAAACTTTCCAGTTTCGGTTCTCAATCTGGTCAAGTGTTTACATGTCCTATCGAATGTATTAGAAAAGCTGTAAACCACCCGTTACAATCCGAATGAAGTTTCAGTCGGATTTGGCCAATTTATTACGATTGATGTGGTTACATGTGACTTTTTTGCCCGACTGTGCTACTATTCCGATTACACACGGATTATTAGGGTCCATGTAAAAGCAGCTATTGTATTACTTGATTAATTTTTTGACATCCATGTATAATGTAGCAAAGCATCATGATCTAAAGATTGGCACTGAGCGCTAATGATCATCCTCTCTCCTCCTCTGTGTTTTTTGACAGCAAAACCTGGGGGCCGAGTGAGGTGTCAGTACTTCCCAGCTGTGGATAAGGTGCTGTTTGTGGACGATTACGCTGTCGGCTGCAGGAAAGACTTGAATGGGATTCTTCTTTTGGACACGGCTCTCCAGGCCCCTGTGTCCAAGCCAGAAGATCTGGTGCAGCTGGAGCTGCCTGTTACTGAGGTAAGAAACCCAGCAAATTGATTGATTGTATATAACATATTCTTTACGTTAAATAATGAGATTTGTCTTGATAAATGAGTGAGCTGCTATGCATTGCCTGACCCCTATCAGGAAATAGTGACCATCTCAATTCAAGCTTAAACAATGAGGCAATCTGTGTTTTTAACTGCATGGAATCAGCTTATTCAGGGTCCCAATTGTGTTTGATACAAAATCAGTGGTGGCGTCATGGGACCTGAACAGCCCTGCTGCTGGCACTGGCATCAGTGAAACAAGTTGGTGATCTCCATGTGTTGTCCAAACGCAGCATCCAAATTATCTGAACAGAGTATCCAAAGCACACGCTGTAAAGGCACCACCCTCTTCTGGAAAGGGGAATGGGAGCAGCAGCTCATTTGCACTTAAAGAGACACACAAAAATGGTGTGTTTTTTCTAGGGGTGTCACGATTCTCCAAATCTTCGATTCGAATGAATTTTCGATTCTAAGGTCACGGACCGGTTCGATTCGATTCTCGATTTGTACTTTTTTTTTTTTAAAGCACAGGTTGCTATGCCATTTTTAGAATATACTTTTATGCAATATAATATCTGACCTTTGTTCGCAATGTACCACACTACATTGTCAAATTTAAAACATTTATTAACAACATAAAGTGCTTATAATATAATACCTTATATCTTTAGTCAATTGAAAACTTAAGCAAAATAACCTGCCATATTTTGCCATAACCTGCCATACGCAGATTATAAAATCAAATCAGTCATTTTTAACTGTCTGCGAAACGCAATTTCACAAACAGCGTGAGTGTTCAGCGGTGCCGCGTCTTTGGTCTTCTCTCTCTCTCTCTGTCTCTCAAAATGGGTTGCACAAGGCAATGGTCAAGCGCGCTGCTCTCACGTTTCGGAAGTCGACTCGTGACATGACGGAATTGTCACTTGCATAATCGGGCCAGCATTGCATCGTGAGCAGTGTTGTGTGTAACGCGTTACAGTAACGTAACTACTTTTTCGGGTAAAACGTAGTGTAACGCGCTACTACTGAAAATTTGGTAAGGAAACGTAGTTCCTTTTTCAATTCGGCACAACGTTACTTTTCCCAGGGACAGATTTGACAGCGATCTCCGTCATTTGACAGATTTGACAGCGATCGCCATTTCCGTAGTGAACGCCTACAGAGAGAAATGCACATAATGGATTACATAATCAGAGAGGAGCCTATTTCTTTTCGTTTTGAATTGTTTCGTTTAAAGACATTTCAAGCTTTCTATATATAGATATATTTATCATGCCACGCTGAGTTTCGGTTAATTTATGAGGTGCGCTCCAATTCACGTGCAACAAGTGACCGCACCGGCGCCTCCATTATATTGTCTGCTATATTTGCTTCTTATTTATTAAATACAGGCAATTGGTTGATAACATTTTTTTTTTTAAATTAAGATACAATTTATACAAAACGAAATTCACTTTAAAGAAAGGCTTTCTTCAAAACAAAACTTAATGAAGTGGTCAAAATCATGTCTGACCCACTCAATGTCTCCGATATATTGCGCATCCATCTTACTCATGCTGTTCACTTTTCATAATCAACATAGATGGAAAATAGAAACTCTATTTGTACAAATTGGTGCACATTCATTTAATTCAGAATTTTGCACACATAAGTTGAAAGGCATTTGTTTAAGTGGATAGTAAAACATATCTGCAACATTTATCAAGTTCACGGATAATTGTGCGTGCATTTATTAATCATTATGATACTAAAATCATAATAAAATAGGCTATACTATGAACAAAAAATCAGATGAGCCCAGAATATGAACGTAACGTGTTTAATTACACGTTAAGCATTTTCCTCCCATAGAAAACCATTATAAGAACGCTTAATTTGGCTTAATGCAGATTAGAATATCCACTTATTATGTCGAAATAACAAGATAAGTTTCCTTTTTTTTTTGTTCACCATGCGGTTCAGGACTTCCATAGAATACAGCTTGAATATAATTGCTTCCAGAAATTATTTTTGGGAGTGCTAACGGGGTGCTTTGCTCTTTCTTGGGGGCTTTCTTTCTAGCCCCTCCCTAGCGCCGCCCATGCATATGCCTGTCCATTAACTGACATTTCTTCATAAATATTCAAAATTTTGATAAATGCATTATGCATTTATGGCATTTTGCATAGTAGAACTTTATGTAAGCTTACACATTTAGGAACAGATATTGGGTTCTGCCCAAAGTCAAGCAACATAAAAGTAAAGAGTAACGTAAAAAGTTACTTTCCATATGGGGTAACTAAGTAAAGTAACAGATTACTTTTTTTAAGAAGTAACGAGTTACACTACTTTTTAAAAGTAACTTCCCCAACACTGATCGTGAGTAACTAAAGTTTACCATTTGGACATCTTTTTAAGTCTTACCAATTTGAACATTCAAGCGATTTTAAACTATTCAGTACTCGCGCGCTCTCAGAGAGATGGTTTTCTTTGCACACATACATAAAGCCGCCTCGCAAACAGGCAGATGATGACATTAAAGTTCACAACAGTTGTTGATTTAACAGATAAATCCATGTTTTTGTGGAGATGCCCTGCCATGTTAGTCGTGCTGCCAGTGGAAGAATATGGTACACACACATAGCAGAGCTTGCAAACTGTGGCTTTTTTGAAACGCGAACGTTGACAACATAACTCACTGGAAATCCAAAATACTTCCACACCGGTGACTTCAATGAAAGAGTAGACGGTTCAAGTTCTGTCGATGGGTCTCCTGCATCTGCAGTTGCCATGTTATCTTTTGACTGGCTGTAGCTAAGTTAGAGGAGGTTGACTCGCAGCACTTCAACACGCGTGTTTTTTTCCCGTGACATGGGCGTGGCATGGGATTGTGACTTAATTTCGATTAAGACACCCTTAGTTTTTTCTCACACCCAAATAGTGGCAAATTCGGCAAGCTATAAAAAATTGTACGTGGGGTATTTTGAGCTGAAACTTCAGACACATTCTGGGGACACCTGAGACTTATATTAAATCTTGTGAAAAGTGTCATAATAGGTCCCCTTTGAGTTCACTTAAGACATAATCGACTGTGTTTGCAAGGATACTCGCCGAGACTGCCACTTTGACATAATTTTGTGTGTATCTGATCTGTCCATTCAAAAAGACACAAATAGAGATGAAAGAGAACGGAATTCGTTGTTCGTGTTCGTCTGTGCGGCTTTGTGTGTGAATCCAGACACTGAAAACAGCGTGCAAAGTTCAAATTAACTTCACTCTATGATGGTTAACCTTTGCAATTTAATCCACGAATCACGTGCGGTTCGAACCGTTGGGCCTGTTCCATTCAGATCACGGATCAACTACGATCCCTACTTGACATTGCACATCATGCGATGTGATTGGATGCACACATTGTGATATCGCGCAGCTCTACTTACAGCTGATAAACACTTTTGACTGACACATCACTGCTTAATAGCACACAATGTTTAAGTCATAAAATCTTAATATTTTTCTTGACTGTCTTTGAAGAACGTATATAAGTACAGGTCATCCGTCAATCTTGTGCTAAGGTCAGTGTCAGTATAGCGTATAACACAAGTTTTTGTCTCATCCATCACTGCAGGACGTAAATGATCATGCACTTCCTCATTATGCGGTGTATGTTACAACTTGGCAAAATTGTAGTTGTTTGAGTGCACTGGTTGATCTAGTGATCGCATAACCAGTCTGACAAAGAGTGCTATGCAGACAGACTGGTCTATTGTGTCCTAGGACACTTTAAAAACAAAACTCCCAGCTCTCACCACTCCCTGGCCACATACGCTAATGTTTGAGAACCAATGGATCTTGTACACTAATGGGCACACTTACCTTAGATGGTCTGAGACTCAAATATAATGTTGTTTTTACTGTTAAATTGAAATTAATTACTTAAATATTTCATCCGGGGGTTGTCATTTCAAGAGTATGATTCATATGACGTAGTGGAAACACGGGTCATGTCAAGCATGCTTGATTTGTCCTTTGATTTGTTAAATTGGATACAGTTGTGGAGGGTGAGGCTTGGTCTTGGCTTTATGGGTGATTTACCATGCGTTTTAAGATCTGGTTTGTGTTTGAAATATCATAAGGTAGAGGGCTTGCTTATTAGTTAATATGCTGAAATATTCTTCCCTACAAATTGCATCATTATTGTTTGTTTACCACTTCTGTCCAACTTATTTGTTTAGCCTTATACTAGATAATATCACATGTCCACACATTAGTTCTGTAATAGACCACATAAGCAATGTTTGTTGAGATTAGATAAAGTATTTTTATTGAATATAGGCTAGTGCAAAATAAATAAAGATAAAATATTTAATTTTTAATTAAATATACACTACTGTCCAAAAGTTTAGTTGTTTTAAAAAAAATCATATTTTTATTTACTAAGAATCCATGCATTAAATTGATCAATGCTGCTTTGTGATCAGTGACTTTCAAAGACAATATTATAAAATATTTCTATTTCAAATAAATGTTCTTTTGACCTTTGAATCCTGAAAAAAATGTATCACAACTGTTTTCAACATTTATAATAATAAGTAATGTTATTTGAGTACCAAATCAACATATTAGAATGATTTCTGAAGTCCATTGTCTCTGTTTCTTTGAGTGACTGCTTTTTAAAGAGACTAGAAATAAACATGTGGCAGTGACATAAGTATCATTCTTCTAATGCTTGAAATCCAGTTTTGGTCTACGTGTGTCGTGTGCATTTGTCTGATGATATTTTTGCATACACAATAGAGGCTATTGATATCAAAACAGACTTCTGCAGGCCGCGAGCTGTTCCTCAATGGAGCCAGATCTGTTCTGCTAGGTCACGAGTTAACTTAGGAGTTCCCTAGTCTGTCATGTGACTCAACTTATTGCTGTTCAGAAAGGCCATTCATAAACGTGTACAGTGAAATGTGAGAACTGAAGTGTAAACGTGAGTCATCACCAAAGCACTGAAAGCAAATCTGTTTGTATAGTTTTTTTTATAAATACCATAATGTTGCTTGTGATTAGCTTATTGTTTTTATGGTTTTGGTATTGACATGGTAAAATGGATAAGACAGAACATCTTATCATACGAGACTGATACATGAGGCCTGCCTTTATGTTCAGTCTTTCTAAGGTCTGGGGCGGTGTTTTACTTCTGCAGTTGTCTAAAATTACATTGCCGTCATGCCATTTTTACGAGTTGTTGGAAACCGCTAGGTGGAACCAACAGATACAGTATTGTTTGAAATGTCAGCCGTACATCTGTGATGTGCTTTGTAAGCTGTGAACTTCCATCTGACATCTCAGTAAAAGATACACAGCGTATTAAGGCGATTTGTGACAACGTTCCCCAGTGGTTTGAACTCAATGGAGTGAAGGATGCAGCTACAGCGATACCCATGGTGTCATGATGTGCTCAGGTTCATAGTTATCAATGTTGACCATATGGACTTTTTACACATGTCAGTACTTCAGTATGAAATGAAAGAGACTGAGAGACTGATTTTGTCTGTATTTAGAATAGATTAATCAAGAGTTACCCATTTAGACTTAGCATAGACTCTAAAAAATACACTGCCATTCAAAAGCTTGGGGTCGGTAAATAAAAAAAAAAGAAGAAGTTTTTGAAAGAAGTCCTTGGTTCATTTTATTTGATCAAAAATAAATGTATTCCTGTAATGGCAAAGCTGAATTTACTCCAGCATACTCCAGCATCATTACTCCAGTCTTCAGCGTCACATGATCCTTCAGAAATCATTCTGATATGCTGATTTCCTGCTCAAGACACATTTCTCAGCACAGTTGAAAAAATGTGTGTGGCTTAATTTGTGGAAACATTAAGTTCTTTTCAAGTTAATTCTTTGAATTAGGCCTAAACATTCAATAAACAGCATTTATTCGAAATGGAAATCTTTTTATAAATGTCTTAACTGTCACCTTTGATCAATTTAATGAATTCTTGCTGAATAGGCTTTATGCCGAGCGTCACGTGACCAAACCGAAAAACGGGTCTCATTGCATCCGCTTGTCAGAGAAAGTGTTAACGGCCGTAAGAACTAACTACGATATCTATGGATTTTTAAGGTAATCAGGTAACCTACTAAGTTCACTTTGTTATTGGTGTTTTATGCTATTTAAATATCTAAACGTTAGTGTGAAGAAGAAAAATAAAAAAACTTTTAAATATCAATCTGCACATGCGAGGGACATTGGTTATGCTCATTTTTGCTTGCTCCTTTTAAGTTATCTTAAGTAAAACCGCAAAAAAATTCATGAAGCACATACAAAAGACCTGAATCGGAAGCGATGTGATCTGTTTTCCGGCTTGGTCACGTGACGCTCGGCATAAAGCCTATAGAAGTAATTTCTCTAAAAAAACAATTGGTTCTGTAACATCTAATGTTTCCTGCAGTAAAAAGCAGCATTATTCCTGTGCTATCGGTCCATTGAGATCAATATCCCTTAATAATCTGAAGGAGTCTAATGGTCATTTGATATCATCATGAGGAAATACAGACACGAGGAGGCCATTCACAGTGCAGTTGCTTTGAGTGGGATGGTTTGTCATGTTCAACTCTTTTCCTGCGAGTTCTCTGCTCTGTATTTAGATGAATTAAATGACTTGATGCTTATATTCTGTGCCTCTGAGGTTTGAATAGGTGGCAAGCATGAAATGTTCCTCTTGTTCCCCTGCAGGCCCAGCAGATGTTGTATGCTTGTATGGAGAAGGTGGATGTTTCCAACACAGAGGGCTACGATCTCTTTCTCACCCAGCTTAAAGAAGGCCTGGAGAATACCTCACATGAGACGGCGGCCAATCACAAAGTGGCAAAGGTGAGTCCAACAGGAAGGAGGATGCATCATTCATAAGGCATCTCACTGTTCTAAGTGAGGAGTTGTAAAAAAAGTTCAGTGTAGAAATATAATTAGCCTAATTAATTATCAACCTAGCCTAGGTTGAACAATCACTATTTTGATCTTTCTGTGAGAGTCAGTCAAGTCCATTTCTGCCTAATTGTGAAGTAATTTATATCTCATAATTGCCTGATTTATATATTAGAATTGACTTTGTGGTTCACAATAATAACTTTACTTCTCATAATTATGACTATGTAGCTCACAATTACGATCCTATCGCAACTTTCAGGGCTCGAATTTCGGCGCGGGTATTGCGCATAATTCTAATAATTCCCGCAGGTCTCCCATTTATAATGCGGGAAATTCCCGCAATCGTAATCCACACAGATTATAAAATCAAATCATTCTTTTAACAACTATCTACTCTCTATCTACTCTCAACTACTCTCATTCCTGCGTAATAATCAAGAAACTTTACTGCCGTACCATGAGTGCAGCAGGCGTAATGATATGACGCAGCGCCTGAAAATAGGCCACCTTCCGTCAACACAACGGAACTATTTTCAGGCGCTGCGTCATATCATTAGGCCTGCTGCTCTCATGGTACGGCAGTGAAGTTTCTTGATTATTACGCAGGAATGAGAGTATAGTTCCTAGCCATATCAGCCTAGAAAATCGCAACTTTACATTTTCCGTCGGTCTTAGTGCACGATGTAACTACAGAAGAGTCAAGTTTTAAATAGGAAAAATATCGAAACTCTTTGGTCATTTTTTTTTTTTTAGAAATGCTAATGGTCTTGTCCACTTCAATGATGTATGCTAAGTAGGGATGTCAACGATTAATCGACGATCGATTAATTGTCGATAACACGTTTAATCGATAAACCTTATCGATCATCGATTAAGCAGGTTCATGCGCGTGCGTGCTGCTCAACCGCGAAACATATAAGCGAGCGCGCCGGAGTTATGTTTGGGACTATTTTACACCTTCATCATGACTATAAGTTTCCGTGTGCATTCGCTGCCTTTTGTTTTGTGCAAATGTAAGTTGTAATAGTTTATTTTGTGTGCGCCTATCTATATCTGATTTATCTCATATTGGATGCATTTGGTTAAGAATTGACGCAGCGTGATCTTTAGCGCGCGCAGCTCAAATGGCAATGCACGACTAATAACGACTATTGGGACTGTCATATTGAATTTTTTTCCAAACAAAAATTACATTTATCTTGCCGAAATGGTTGCGATCATTGCATTTTTACAATGGGGTAATATTGTTGTTAAGAGTTTACACAACACAAGGAAGCTTGATTTAAATTGTTTAATTAAATTGAAAAAAGTAGCACAAAATACAATAGAATAAAGATACAAATAAAGACAAATAAAGAGAAAAGTTTTTCAATGGGTCTAACTTCATATAGGCCTACAGAAACTGAATAAAGTAATCAAATGGAAAATAACACTGGGTAGTATTTTAGTCCTGAATAAATTAAATATATATAGGCTATTAATCCTGATTCCTTTAACTTAAAGCTATATTTTGTTGTTTTGACAACTAAATTAATGAGCTAGTGCACGGATCCTGTGTTCATTATACTGGCATGCGTTTTATGCTTATTAAAAGACAAAATCGACTATGTTTAGAGTATAGCCTACTCACGAAGACCGAAATTGACACAATTTTGCGTGTTAAAGCAATATAATCCGCGAAAAATAACTTTTGTTACTGGCCAGCTGTTTTTGAGGCGGATTCTCTATGAATGTGCGCATAGAAAATCGATCATCTCAGAGAGCGCACGAGCACTGATTAGTTTAAAATCGCTTGAATGTTTAAACTGGTAAGACTTAAAAAGACGTGCAAATGGTAAACTTCAGTCACGATGCACGGCTGGCCCGATTGTGCAAGTGAATATTCCGTCATGTCCCGACTCCTAAACGCGAGTGTGTCGCCGCAGCGCTTGATGCTTGCCTTGCACAACACATTTTGAGAGAAGAGATAGAAGACGGGGCACCGCTGAACACTCACGCTGTTTGTGAAATTGCGCCTGGCAGATAGTTGTTAAAATAATGATTTGATTTTATAATCTGTGTGGATTACGATTGCGGGAATGTCCTGCATTATAAATGGGAGACCTGTGGGAATTATTAGAATTATGCGCAATACCCGCGCCGAAATTCGAGCCCTGTAATTTAATTATCAATCACATCGAAACATTTTACAATCCTACTAGCCCTTTATTTAGATTAAAACCATTCTCATTAATTTGGTGAGGAACATAGCGGTTTGAGCAGCATTTGCAGACGCTGTCATGCTGTTGGCCATATGCACTGCAGCAGACGCATATTGCAGTATTAAGGCTAACGATTAATCGATTAATTGATCGTTAATTTAAACGACGATCGATCATGGGAATTTGTGAAAATTGACATCCCTAATGCTAAGCTATGCTAAAAGTGGTACCGCCAGAACCGGAGATCGGCTGAATGGATTCAAAAACGGTAAAACTCAACAGTTTAACTCTGGGGGAGTTGTAAAATGAGCCTATTTCCAAAAAAAGTGGAGTATCCCTTTAAAAGCCTTTAATTTTCTCAAAAAACGACAGTGTGCCTTATATATGGATGGTGAACACACGTTCACCAAGACGGGGAGACAGCGCCGGGCGACTTACGCCACTATCTGCCAATGGATCGTGGATGCCTGGGCTGATATATCAGTCTCAACTGTGATCCGAGCTTTCACGAAGGCAGGAATAATCTCTTTATTCAGCCAGCTCACATACCTGTATTTACTTCCTGTTTTCGGTCGAAGTCCACAGTAGTTGTTTGTCGAGTTCGCGCGCGCGATCAAACCTCCTCCGTGTGTTCAACATCTGATCCGGATGAACTATCCATTTGAGCTGATATTCTCAGAACACCACACAGCACCGTCATCGGCTGACAGCTGACAGTCTGAGTCTCCACTGTTGCTTTACCAATGATCGCGCGCACTCGACAATGGCCTACTGTGGACTTCGACCGAAAACAGGAAGAAAATACGGGTATGTGAGCTGGCTGAATAAACATCATTTTTATTCACATCTTTCACATTTACCGCTGTCAGATTCACCGTGTTCACTCACATGGCTGTGCACTTGTAACTTAATGACACATTAAGGTTGTTAAGAGGCTAAAAGCAGGTTTAAAACTTGTCCCGTTTAGGTCAACAGGGTGCAAATTTTAAAAAGAGGATAACACGGTGTAGGCAACACCGGTTTTTGTCGTTGTTATCTGTACTGACAGCACTCCAAATTTACAAAAAATGAGCTCAATGTTAAAATTGACCGGAGTTTTCCTTTAACGTTTGAACAACGTTACCTTGGGAGTGAACGGAGTAAAGTTTGACTTTATCTGACTGTTTTGTTGACATTCCCTTTAGCACATCTAGTGGATGCATAACGCAAACCCAGTCAAACGTTTGACTGCAGTATCTCATGCGCCTTATAATCCGGTGCGCCCTATATATGAAAAATGTTCTAAAATAGGTCATTCATTGAAGGTGCGCCGTATAATCCGGTGCGCCGTATAGTGCGGAAAATACGATATTTCTCCTAAATATGACTTTATAGCTCCAATTGCAAATGTATTTCTCCGAAATGATTCACAGTTGGGACTTCATATTTCATAAGTGTTAGGGATGCACAATGATATCGGGACAACATCGGTATCGGCCGATAAAAGCTTAAAATGACCATCATCGGCTTCGGCCGAAATGAATATTTCTGCCGATGAGCCTTGCCGATAGGGAGCCGATTTGCTATGCGCACGTGACGACCGCGAACGAAGCATGAGCGCCAGCAACTTCCAACTAGGGGTGTGCGATAATCACGGTTTTTGATCGTGGACGATTAAAATGTCTCCACGATCTGCTTTTGAAGAAAAATCATAGTATCGTGCATTCTATCAGTTCAATTCTGGCGCCTTCATCTCAACACACTGTACAACGCGACGCACATTCACATAACATCACATGTAAACGCAGAGGTAGAGTTACACTCACGGGACACCGCAATTCACAAAAGTTCATTATTTGCATGTGCGTCAAAGTCTTGCTAGGTAAACATATCATTCACGTGCTGATGCGCTGTTCTAACATCCGCTTTTCTGAGCGCGTTACACCCGACGCTCACAGGAACTAAAAGCCTGTCACAGCGCCTGCATACTGGACTAATCTTTCGAGTCTTATTGCGCTGATACTGTCAAATACACACAAGGTTTACATAAACAAAGTTGGTTATGTCTAAAGTGAAAGCAAACAGAGAAAATCTGCTTGTCAGACGCGTCGCGTACAGTTCTTAAAGAGACAGTAATAATATGCTGCCGCTTGTCCTTAAAGAGATACTGCACCCAGAAATAAAAATTCTGTCATTATTTACTCACTCTAATGTTGTTCCAAACCTGTATTCATTTCTTTCTTGTGCTTAAATATACTATGGAAGTCACTGAAGTACAGCAACTGTTTGGTTAGCCACATTCTTCCAAATAACTTTTATAATTTTAACAGAAGAAAGAAACTTGAGAGAGTAAATGATGACAATTTAAATTCTTGGGAGAACTATCCCGTTAATGTTAATAAAACAACAAAACACAGAGGAAATCACACACTGCTCTTGACTGAGAACTTTAATAGAAGCTTTAATAAGCTTTTTTTTGCACTTAAAAAAATACAAATATATCGGTATCGGCACCGGGCAAAATTAGTTTGAAAATATCGGCATATCGAATATCGGCCAAAATCCTATATCGTGCATCCCTAATAAGTGTTTGTTTTTTTCCTCGTAATTGATTATCTCACTATTACAAATTTCTCTTACAATTTTTGCTTAATTTCTCGGAATTGTGACTTTAATCCCTATTTAAAACTTCATTTAGCTGTTTTAAAAGCTGTTTTAATTATTTCCTCCTATGTAAAGCACTTTGAATTACCATTGTGTATGAAATGTGCTATATAAATAAAATTGCCTTGCCTTGCCTTCATTGCACCCTTTATCATTTTTCTAAAGCAGAAAACATGTTTCCATGTAAAACATATTTTGTCCTATCAAGAATTGTTTTTATTTAATTCATATAGCTATATCTGATTTGTCAGTGATGTGATTGTAGGATACATTCTTAAAGTGTTCTTCAATCACAGTGCTGGTGCTCTCTCTCCTTCTCTCCCTCACACGCGTTGTAGTATTGCTCATCTATTCATTATTGTGCAGTGCTGGGATTTGGCTTCATGTTTCAGGCCTGCAGAGCTTCTTGCAAGCTACTTTTTCTTAAATTTGTGTACCCCAAAAAGTTGGATTAAAATCTCCTGACTAGTGTTGCACGGTGCACCGATACTTCAAAAGTATCGCGATACTCGGAAATTAAAAACTTCACGATACCTAAATTTATTAGTATCGATACTTCTAAGAATGACCGCGTTCCAGATTTGTAAGAGAGTATTGCATGTTGGTGTGTGCAACGCACGCTTCCAGTGCCTCCCTATGGACGTCTGTGTTTTTCTCCTCATGCGCGTGTGACAGGGCGCGTGAACTGAACGAGCAGAGAGAGAGAGAGAGAGAGAGAGAGAGAGAGAGAGAGAGAGTGAGCGAGCCCCGGTCGCGCGCGCGCACTCTCTCTCTCTCTGCGGAGCCAGGCGAAAGTATAAACAAGGCTTCACCGTCTCAAAACTAAGCGCTGTCTTGCTCTCTCTCTCTCTCCCTCGCACATATTAATCAAAATAATTCGACACGATGGTAAGGTCGGGAGACTAAAGTTTCATGTGGAGCATTCGGAGTTTTTTTTTCTGAATTACCGCTGGGTGTAAATTGTGGTAAAATACGTTGCCTTATCTTTTCTGAATCGTTCCGCACATTCAGCTGACATAAACCACACTTTAAATAAACGAAAAAAACTATCCAGTCATGAAATGTTTTCTGTGATGACAGTGGGATGTAACCGCCTGGATAATCACACAACGCGCACACGTCCGATAATGACACGTCCAATTCGCGAACTAATGACTCATTTGAACCGATTCGTTTTAATGAATGGTTAAAACAACTGATCTGTCTGAATCGGTGTATAACTAATCGTTAACACTTTGTAATAAGGTTTCATTTATTACATAAATTACATAAAACAAATAAAAACACTTGTTTTTTCCCCCCGAAAAAGCATATGACTACTTTTTTCCACACAATGCTATCATGAATCGATAAGAGAATCATTAAAGAATCGGATCGATAAGCAGAATCGTCAGTGGCATTGATATTGATAAAATCTTATGTTTCTTATGATAACTGAGATAATGCTGCTAAATTTATTTATTTTTTTACCTTGAATGTCATTGCTCTAATTTATTTTTTATATTTTTCATATTTCATATTTTGTTCAAATGGTTATTATAGCCTATCTGCTGTTCAAATTTTCATTTATTAGTGTGTTATGATTGGAATGTTGTCCCAGTTTTAAAATAAAGCACAGCAATGATATTTGAGAGTGTTTCTCCCTTTTCAGGAAAAGTATCGAAAAAGTATCGAAATCGCAATTCTTGACTTGGTATCGGTATCGAAACAATAATTTTGGTATCGTGACAACACTACTCCTGACACAGTCGACGTTGTCATGTTTGCTGATGTAATGCAATCTGACTGTGTTGTGTGTGTGTTTGTTAATAAGCAAGAATAGTTGAGTCATGTAGCATTACAGCGTATAGATTATTCATGAGATGCATCCTCACAGTGACTGATCTGTGGAGACACACACACACACACACTGTATTGAACAGCGGTGCTGCAGAGCTGGGTGGTGTATCAGTAGCCCTGCAGTAACAGGAGGATGATCAAAGACTCACACTGATACACCTGTGCCACTGAAGTTCGACGGAGCTGAGGTCCATCTTAAGACTCTCTCTGTGTTCGTGCATACTGTCCCATGTGCTGCTGTAAGAATGCAAAGAGAAGAGCACAAAGGAACACTCAGTTCATAGAGTAACGCATGATTGGGTGTGACTTTAGTTTGTGTTTGGACTCTCTGCAGCAAAACTTTACCAAAAGCCGCTTTCTTTTTTTTTCTCTTAATTTTCAGTTTTAATGTACTCTTTTGGGATTTACATACAATAAAACAAATAAACAAATGAAATAAAAATAATTAAAAATAATAATAATAATGTGCCTGCAGTAATAACAATACCATTAAACGATATCCAACGAATGACAAATAAACAACAAAATAAACTAAACTAAAATACAATTAATCAAAATCAATTCAATAAAAATAGTTAAAAAAATAAATAAAAATGTGCTAGTAATAACAAAACAATACAAATAAACAGTATACAACAAATAAAAAAATAAAAAGTAACAACAAATAAAAAGCATAAGAAAACTGATATACTATTAAATAACTATGTAACGATACATTGTTATATCGAGATGAAAATGCAACGATATGTATCATTGATGTAAACGATATGATTCGTTTAGAGAGTTAGTTTTATCCAAGGCTCGGCTTACTGTATTTATCAGGTAGGCTAATTCACCCAAAAATGTAAATTCTGTCGTCATGTACTCACCCGCATATTGTTTTTCAAACCTATAAGATTTTCGTGCAACTTCCAAACACAAATGAAGATATTTTTTATGAAACCTGAGAGATTTCTGTTCTATCTCCATTTAGACATTCCTCTAAAACTTAAACGATCCAAAAAATGTCATAAAGGCATAATAAAATTAACTATGAAAACAGTTGAGTGGTCTAATCCAAATCAAGTATTCTGAAAAGACATGATGGCTTTATATAATGAACAGGTTTACAACAACGATAGTGTAGTAAACACGGACTTTAAAATGCTTGCGTGGCACGTGAAAACATGACAGTGAGTAAATGCAGAATACATTTTTTTGGATGAACTAACCTTTTACAGTTTGGGAATAGTAATTTTGACGTGCTTTCTTGCGATTAGAACTGTGATTGATTGCATTGATCATCTGAAGCGCACACATCTGGAACGCCGCCCCTCATAGTAAAAGCGCAAACAAAATCACCATATCATATTTAGTTTTAGTAGTATGATTATTCTAAGCATTTTAGATAGTTTATTCTTATATGTATAGTGCATTAATAGCGGAAGAGGCGGGACATAGTGAGCACAGGATAGTCACAGCAACCTCTCTTTATTTTGGCTTTAAATAAATCGATAGTATAGTATCGTGATTTCAGTATCACGATTTCAGTATCACGATTTCAGTATCACGATTTCAGTATCACGATTTGTTTCGAATAATGACGTGTATCGTTACACCCCTAAAATAACAAAAACTTTAAATGGTTTATAAAAATAAAATAAAATATAAAAATAAAAATAAAAGTGCCAGTAATAATAAAATAACAGTAACAATAAATGATAAAAAACAATAAATTAATAAATGAACATCAAAATAAAGCATAAGTTAACTATAATAAATAAAATAAATAGTATATACTTTATAAAAATAAAATTAAATAAAAACTTTAAATGTAATCCATCTCCTTTCTTTCCTCCTTTCTTTCTTTCTTTCTTTCTTTGACTCTAGGGCTGATCTTGAGCTCTCATTACTGAAGTCTCTGTATCAGATGCAAAATGTGTACAGAGAGCAGCTATTTCTTTAGTCTTTTGTGGTTAGTGTCTACAGATCACATCTGTGTAATGAGAAAACAAGATAAGCGGTTATCGCCTCCTTTATTTACAATCTGTGTTTATTAGAACCCCTTTATAAATGCTGATCTTGGTATTTTTACATGAGTCATATTTATCTAAGAGGCACGAAACTGATCCTAGATCAGCACTCTTAAAATAAATTGACCAGTGAGGTTAATAATGAGGGCATGTTTCTCCCCTGCGTCCTCCAAACCATCAGTATATTACTGCAGTCCTGTCAGTTTTGCAGTGGACCATGGCATAAGCCTCATGTGCTAAAATGAAAGTAAGTGCAGCATTCCCTGGTGTAGTCATCCAAGCATCCTTTTTTCCCCCTGTAATTTGGCTGACATCCAGATCGCACTGCTGTAACAATGAGCATCAGCTACGGTGATGGATTTCTCACTAGCTGTCAAATGACCCCTGTCAGACCTCTACACTGGGTTCTGGAACTTTCCTGGCTCTTGGAAAGTTATTTCACATTTTGTTTGAACATCGGCGGTTTAAATGAGTGTGAAGTTCAAATAAGCCAGGATTTCTGTTAACAAGCTTGTTTAGGCTTGTTCTGACTTTTCAGATTAGAAATGTTTAGATGCTTTGGCCTGAAATTAGGCAGCCGAGCTTGAAAAATCTTTGCAGATTTTACAGACTCCTAAAAAAGACGTACACTTTCTAGTATTTCCATTTTCTATCTTACATGCCTATCTGCTGTGAATGCTGTTGAAAATGAATGTCTCTCTCCGTCTTTTTTCTCTCTCTCCAGTGGGCGACCGTGACCTTCCATCTCCCTCATCACGTGCTGAGAGTGGTGACAAGTGCCATCGTGAACGAGCTCAAAAAGCTGAATCAGAATGTGGCGGCCCTATCGGTCGCCTCTTCGGTCATGGACAGACTCTCCTACCTCTTACCGAGTGGAAGGCCAGAGCTAGGTGTTGGACCCGGACGCTCTGTAGACAGGTAACTGCATGAAACAGGGCCACTTCCGTTTTATTTTTTTTATGTGTGTGAGATTATTTGTGATGGCATAACAGCATTCTGAATTGTAAAGGTTACCTTAAATAGTGCTTGAGAGGTGTGCTATTATAAACAATCAGACTTTCCATTATCACTTGACGAACGATGGGATTTATGTTGATGATTGGACCAAAGCCACATATGTAAACCTGTAAATCGTTGAGATTTGGTGTCTTTCAGCTGGTTGCAATAAGGAAAAACCTCTAAAAACACCCAGAACACCTTAAGTAACCACACTAAAACACATTGGAAACCACCCAGAACACCCCATATTCATGGCTGCAGGTTTACCCTGGGCAAGCACATCTCATGTTTTCTAAATAAAGTGTAAAAAGCTATGTAAAGTGAGGATGTAGACTTATTTGTTGGTCTGTTTGAGGTTTGTGTGCTCTTCACCAAAGATCTTGTTTCACTTAATATTGTGTGTGTTTGTGTGATGTGTATAGGTCTCTGATGTACAGTGAAGCTAACAGGAGAGAGACGTTCACATCCTGGCCTCATTCTGGCTACAGATGGGCTCAGCCTGATCCAATGGCCCAGGCGGGCTTTTATCACCAGGTTTGTGTCATCACCATGGCAATGTTTTGTTTAAAATTGACTCACCTTTAAATTTTGCCCTAACTTTCTCTTCTCAGGTCCGCTTTGCTTTTTGCGTGGTATGTTTTATTTTTGGTTTCTTTTTTCGGTGTTTGAATGATTCCTCATAAGCCGGGCTTATAAGACTACAGGAGTTTCAGGTGGAAACTCTAGGTATTTACACCTGAAAAATGTGGTGGAAATGTGGTAACAACATGACTGCCTTTTATAATGTGTCCTCGTATAATTTCCACAGCAAGTCGCCGCAACACAGTACATCCGCTTCCCCGTGAGGTGCTAAATCTGGCATTATAATCTTAAAAATATCTTGTAGTGTGTGATGTGCCACAATTTTCAAATCTTGTAATGTGTGCAGGTTTGAGATTTGAAAGAAGAAAATCTGTGAAGATTCTCCTTATGTGTGTGATGCAACCAGATTTCACTATCGGTTAGATTTAAAATCTCCTCTAGTCTGATCCCGGCCACTGACTGATTGTGAAAGCTGGATTGAGCTCAAAATTATTGCACTTCCAAATAGTGATACAGACTAGGTCAACAAGAATGAAAGGAAACAAATTTGAATTATTCAGACAGTAAAAAAAGAAGTAATAAATCCAGGTTTATTTAAACATTAACCGTCAATGAATGTTTGAAGTGGCTATTATGAGATCAAAGATCATTTCATGAATGTTTTGATTTCAGTTTTATTTTGATATCTGGGAATTCCCGATGCTGCTATGGTACCTGATGTATTGTCTCTACTCGTGTCACCATGCATGCCAAGAAGGTTTGAGCTGCGCTGTAACCAAGGAGACCACACTACTCCTCTCACCCATGTTCCCTGTTGTCATGCCAACTGAACAGAGCGAGGGGAGAACAGTGGCTCTGTGTTGTGGATGAAAGGGTGATGCCACAGCAAAGGGACATTCTGTTAGTTCAAGAAATAAAGAACGAAACTGGAAAATGTGATGAATTATAAACTGAAGTTACCTTAAAGGGGTCATATAATGCCATTTTTGTACAAGCTAATATGATTCTTTAGAGTCTAAATTAAAAGTTTGTAATATACTTTAATTAAAAATTCTCATTAGTATTGTAAGAAAACACTTATTTTACCTGGTCAAAAACAGCTCTGTTTTCAGCACGCCGTTTCAGTGCATATGACTTTAAATGATAATGAGCTTTGCTCACCCCGCCTCTTTGTTCTGTGTACACTGTTTGTAACACAATAACACAATAACCATAACGCGTTGTTCAGTATAGACGTGGGGTTATGAATTATATTGAGAACGTCGTACATAGAAAACATGCCGTAATGTACCCTGAGTGTAAACCTTAGACGCATTCATTGTGAAGCGTGCATCTAGCGATTTGCAAAGATTAATATAAATATTAAAGGTTAATAAAACGTTACACTCACTTCAGTTATTTTGGAGGTTCAGCAGGAGGAGCAGCTTCTTAGCAAAACCAGCTTTATACTGACCCTCCTCGTTTATAAGCAGTCTGGTGTGTGAAATGATTCGCGCAAATATGAAAGCATTGACGTTGCTCTTGGGGAATATTCCCTTCGAAAACAAACTCAGCCACTGCGTCTTCAGCGGTTCGGATTTAGGAACATTAAAATGACTGCTGTGTTCGTTATTACACCCAAGAACAGAACACCACAATCGCTTAGACGCCATTCTGCTCATAGACAGTGCTCCAGCATATCAACAATGACCGCGCCGGTCCGCGCAGACTATGATTGACAGCTGGCTCACGAGCGAGGGCGGGTCTGTGTTGAAACGCAGCAGTCAATCAACAATCGCGGGAGGGGCGTCCGACCGTGTGATGTCATAAGGTCGAACAGCTCGATTTAAGGCAGGGGAAAACATATAGGGAGATTAAAACAAAAACACTGGATGGATTTTTATCATTTTATGATGTTTGTGTACAGGCACTGCCAACACACATTTCAGTACAATCAACTTGTAAAAGTGCATGTACCATTATATGACCCCTTTAAAGGACTGTACTGAAAATAAAGAAGTTGGACAAAAAAAGAGAAAGTAAAAAAAAAAAAATGAAAAAAGTGCTTATCAAATCACTTATTTGGGTCATATGACACTCACTATTGCATTTATAGAGTGCAATGATTTATCGTCTTTATTCACTGCACAACATCGGTTTATTTACCTGTTGTCTTTTGACTGGTCTATTTTTATCTGTTTAGTGAGGTCCCTGAATGTCTTTTTGCACTGTAGATGGAGCTAACAGCTCGCTCTTCTTCCTTCTAGCCTGCATCTACAGGTGATGACCGGGCCATGTGCTTCACCTGCAGTGTGTGTTTGGTGTGCTGGGAACCTACAGATGAGCCCTGGTGAGAAGCATCCCACTAAAATCAGCCCACAATGTCACGCTATGAAAAGCTTTAAATAAATGTACCTTAACGAAGGCCAAGTGCTGCAATCCCTCCAATTGCTATTAACAATTCCATTACTACATTTAATGTTTCTTTAGGTCTGAGCATGAGCGCCATTCTCCGAATTGTCCATTTGTGAAAGGAGAGCACACCCAAAACGTTCCACTATCCGTCACCTTGGCCACCAGCCCTGCTCAGTGTCCAAGTGCAGATGGTTCGGATAAAATCGTGTGTTATGGGTTCGGTAGCTGCCCTCATTTCCTTGCTACAGCAACCAAAAGGGGGAAGATTTGCATCTGGGATGTTTCAAAGCTTATGAAGGTATGTTGATCATCTCTAAAGTGTGTGTGAAAGATGCAATACGCCTGTATCTCAGTGCACTACAATGTTTTTCTCTCCTGTGCAGGTGCATTTAAAGTTCGAGGTGAACCCATATGACCCAGCCATCCTGAGGCAGCTGATCCTGTCTGGCAGCGAGCAGCAGTCTCTCACGGGCACAGAATCACGCAGACCCACGCTCTCCTGGCTAGAGGAGGCCACTTGCTGCTCTGACTTACCCAAACTAGAGGGGGACAGGTGCTAAACCCACATTTACACACTTTTTGCAAATTATTTTAAATCATCATACCCTATTATTGTGTTTATTGAACATTTCCTGTGTTTTTGTATCTAGCGATGACCAGATAGAGGACTCGGACAGCGAAGAGCATTCCAGATCAGAGTCAGTCACAGGTAAAACATTGATTTTCATGAATTAACAACATTTATTCATCACTTGTTTTTATATCTACACCCAGTTTTGTCAATAAGCATCCTACTTATTGTTCTTCCTCCTTATGTTTTTGTAGGCCCACTGGGTCAGAAGGAGACGATGGAGGTGAGTTTGGGAGTCACAGCTCTCAGTGTCCTACAGCAGCCTGAGAAGTTGCAGTGGGAGGTGGTGGCCAGTGTGCTGGAGGACACTGTTAAAGACCTGGAGGAGTTGGGGGCCAACCCGCAGCACTCACTGGGCCCCCCTAAACCTGACAAGGCAAAGGATAGGCTGGCTGAGCACCACAACATTCCCTTCCCCTGCCTACTGGCCGGCGGACTGCTAAGCTACCGGTCAGCGGCTAGTTCTCCACTAGTTCCCCCTCCGTCTCGTCGCTCCATGGATAGCCCAGTAAGGACTGCTGCCCCTGAGGGGCTTACAACAGACCAGGGTCCCATGGAAATCGAGTCCTGTAATCCCCCCACAGACCTGGGCTCCCCGAAGCTTCCACCAGCCACCCCTGTGCATAGGACTATGCCCGTACTTCTCCTGTACAGCATCAAGGAAGCAGACGAGAAGTCTTCAGGGAAGGTGTTCACCCAAATGAACAACCTGATGAGCAAAGGACTTCATGAAGAGGGCTTCACCGTCCCGCAGATTATCGAGATGGAGTTTGACTCACATGAGCAGCTGCTGCTGCAGGACCCTCCCATCACATACATCCAGCAGTTTGCGGATGCGGCGGCTGGGCTCGGACCTCTGGATGGGGAAAAGTGGAGCTCACTGGCACCACGGCCGGGCTCTCTGGTGCAGTGCTTACGGTTGCCAAAAGCATTAGAAGAAGAAAACCTCTATGTGGACTCCATAACGCCCTGTAGCGATGGCTTACACTTGTTAGTCGGTCTTCAACCATGCTCCGTAGAGTCCCTTAGTGCTATCAATCAGGTGGAGGTGTTAAACACCCTTAACCGTCTCCACTCGGCCCTCTGTGCCCATCGCAAAGGACAGACATTGGCCAATGGGCATGACCCCCACTCGGGCATCTCTCCTCCACAGACCCCTCTCATCCTGCCCCCTCACGACCAGCAGCAGGCCCATACTTCCAGGCCTCTGGGGGGCAGTGGTGGCGGCGGATACTTAGCACTCTACAAGTTAAATTACTCCACCCGCATCGTGACCCTGGAGGAGGAACCAGTGAAGGTGCAGCAGATTCGTGACCCACGGGATGCCGTCACATCTCTCCTCCTCTTGCCGCCAGATGTTCTAGATGGCAGAGAGGACGATGGAGAGGAAACGTCTGAGGAGTCGACACCCTCTGGGCTCAAAAATGGCACGGGGACAGTGGCGTCCACAGTGACGGCTGGCCCAAGTGCGGGAGCAGCCGCTGGGAAGGAGAAGAGAGGAGAGGTGGCCGGACTCGGACACCTGGTGGTGACTACACAGGCTGGTTACATCATGATTCTGGACTTGTCCAACCTAGAGGTATTAGCAAAAGTGGAGCCACCCAAGAAAGAGGGGACAGAGGAGGTGGACCCCTTCGTCTCTGTTACCTACTGCTCAGGCACCGACCGGCTGTGTGCCTGCACAAAAGGTGAGCAAGTGCGCAGTTATTGACCTTAGGGATGCACCGATACCTCTTTTTTTCAGACCAGGTACAAGTACTTACATTTGGGTACTTGCCGATACCAAGTACCGATATGAGTTCGTAATAAAACCATTACAGTTCTTCTAACAATGTTTTATTTTCATCAAATGTTTTTCATTTTCTGACTGTAACAAAGTAAATATACAACTTGTATAATCAAATTGCTTGTGTTAAAGAAGCTATTTCTCAACCCTCCTCTTGACAGTTTAGCAGAACATAGTTTGCAGTCTGCTCTACTTTTATCATCATCGCTTATCTTAAAATATCTCCAAATGGCTGACATTACTCCTCCTCCGACTACCTGCTCAACTGACGAGAGGTTAGGCTAATATCACGTTGCCATAAGGGGCTGTTCACATATCGCGTGCAAATTCGTTATTTCAAATGTAGCCGTGCGGTAAGCGCGCTCATAATAGAAGCAACGTGACGTGCATGCGGTGCACCTATGTTCATGGTTGCTTAGCAACGACAGACGCCACGGGAGTGGAAGCGTTTGTGGAAAGGAGAAAGCGGTGCAGCGCCTTAATGGTATGGGGTGCGTTGTATCGGGGTAGTTTTACGAGTACGGGTACATGAGCAAAGTATCGGACCGACACCCGAGTACTGGTATCGGTATCGGTGCATCCCTAATTGACCTATTCATTTGTGATTCAACCCAGACTGTTTTGATTACCACCGTTACAAAAGGGTTCTTAATGTGTTGTTCACTAACAAGGAAACGTGAGGTGTGGAGATTTACTGTTTCTTTCAGTTTAGCTTGCTGCCCACACATACCTCATCACCATGGTTACCAATAAGGGTCTCATTAACCATAGTGGTCACACAGACTTGCTCTCAAATATGGCCACTGTGTCACTGCAATCCCTGAGATATGACCTTGGGAAGTCAAAGATTGAGTGCAGTGTTTTTGTTCCGTGTACTGGTTTTATCTTGTTCTTTTGATTGGCTGAATTAAAGACCTCCTGTGGTGAAAATCAAGTTTTCAATGTATATGTTTGTGTTTTTTTTAATGTGCTTTAAGACAAACCATGTACAAATTCATCAGTCAACATCAATTGTATTGGAAAACTGAGTATTTTGTCTTTAAAACCGCCGTATACTAAAGACAGTCTCAAAAACGCATTTTGAAAACACGCCTGTTTTCTTAGTCAAAAGAATGTCAACGTGGGCGCGCTTTAGCATATCATTAACTGCTGCGAAGCAGTGGAGTCTCAAGAGAAGCCAGGTGTAGCGTTTACTACACTAAAGTTTACTGAGTGGATCAGGTGGTCTGAGCTTGTTGTGAGTGAGTGGAGGCGGGGACTGGTTTGCATATTCATGTATCCTAAATGAAGCAAGGGTGTAGAATTACATTCAATCTATTTTAAGGCATGAAGAAATTATTTACACAGGAAAAAAAATGTAAACGTAATTTTGGTGATTTAAAGATGTGTAAAATTGACAACAGGGGGACAACATTGAGTACAATAGTACCGAGTCTGTACCTGTTACCTGTTACCTGTTAAATATGTAGCTAATGAAGGAAAACGAATCGGTTACCTAACGTAACCTCGGTTCTCTCTAGAAGAGGGAACGAGTATTGCGTAAGCTAGCTTACGCTGCGGGAAAAGATTCATCTTTGCTGAGATATTGAAGCCAAAAAATTATTTCATAATTTGTATCCATTGACAACGCAGTTCCTCTGCGGCAGACCTAGAGCAGGCTAGCTAGCAGCTCATTGGAGAGAACAGAGAGAACTGCTTAAGCCTATGGGAGAGCGGGGCTGAACCCGCTTCCAATGAGAGGCGCTCATTGCGTCATGGCCCGCCAGAATGGGCGTGGCTATGGTGTATATAACAGTCTCTCCCAGGCTTATATGTTGATTTATTTCAGCGTGAAGCGAAACGCTAGTAGCGCAAGCACGGCCGGGAACGCAATACTCGTTCCCTCTTCTAGAGAGAACCGAGGTTACGTTAGGTAACCGATTCGTTCTCTTACGAGAGGTTCTCTCGTATTGCGTAAGCTAGCTTACGCTGCGGGAACACCTGGTCAACGCCGTGCGCGCTATGAATCCACTCATGAATCCCAGGGTGATACCGGGGGATTTTTAACGTGGAGTGAATGTATTATGAGGCCGGCAGAGCGGGCACATGAAGTGTATACATAAGCATGTATGAGGCCGGCAGAGCGGGCACATGAAGTGTATAAGCATTTAAGGAGAGCACAAGGGGCGAACCGGTTGTGTGAGGGACTCCCAGTAATGCAGCTTCTTAGGGAGCTGGTCGTTAGACAGCTAGTAATTTTGCCTGCAAGGCGGGAACTTCCAAGTTGTAAAATCTGACAAAAGTGGACGGGGAGGCCCATCCCGCGGCCACACAAATGTCATGAATGGAAATTCCACAGGACCATGCCCACGATGAGGCCATGCCTCTAGTGGAGTGCGCCCTGATGCCCAGAGGGCAGGGCAGGCATTTAGATGCGTAAGCAGAGGCGATAGCGTCTACTGTCCATCTAGACAGTGTCTGTTTAGAGGCGGCCAGACCTTTGGTGCGCCCCCCAAACGACACGAAAAGCTGCTCAGCGCGTCTGAACGCGGCAGCGCGCGTAGTGTACAATCTCAGAGCCCGCACCGGGCAGAGGAGATTGGCGTCGCGCTCACTATCGGATGAAGGCAGAGCCGATAGGGAAATAATCTGAGCCCTGAACGGGGTACCAATCGCCTTCGGGACATAGCCATGTCTAGGTTTGAGAATGACAACAGAATCATTCGGTCCAAACTCGAGACACGCGGCGCTGGATGAGAGCGCGTGAAGATCCCCCACGCGTTTTACTGAGGACAGAGCCGTCAGAAAAATGGTTTTGAGCGAAAGGGATTTTAGGTCCACAGACTCGAGCGGTTCGAACGGGGGTGCTTTCATAGCTTCGAGAACTATAGAAAGATCCCAGATAGGAACCGAAGGGGGGCGCGGAGGGTTCATCCTCTTAGGTCCCCTGAGGAAGCGGATGACTAACTCGTCTTTGCCCAGGGACTGAGCGCGTCGGGGTTCAGAGAACGCCGCGACGGCTGCCACGTAAACCTTGAGAGTGGAGGGGGACCTGCCCTTGTCCAGCATCTCTTGAAGGAAAACAAGCAAAGACGGCATCTCGCATGACCGTGGGTCCAGATGTTTGTCGGTGCACCATTTTGAGAACACAGACCATTTAGACGCATAGAGCCTTCTCGTGGAAGGTGCTCTAGCCTGTATGATAGTGTTTCTTACTCCTTCTGGCAAATCGACGAATAGTCGTTGATCACCCATGCATGTAGCGCCCAGCGCCGTGGATGGGGGTGCCAGATCGTGCCGCGAGCTTGAGAGAGGAGATCTGCTCTGACTGGGATGGGCCACGGGGCTGTCTGTGACAGCTGAGTGAGCTCCGGAACCCAATTCTGACTCTCCCAACGCGGGGCTATGAGGAGCACCGAGTGGCGTGTGTCCCTGATCCTCTGAATTACCTGTGGTAGCAGAGCGATCGGAGGGAATGCATAGAGCGGGTGGCGAGGCCATTCCTGGGCTAGCGCGTCCTCGCTCCTTGAGAAAAATATTGGGCAGTGAGCGTTCTCTTCTGACGCGAAGAGGTCCACCTCTGCTCTGCCGAATAGCCGCCACAGTATTTGGACCGTTTGTGTGTTCAGGGACCATTCTCCTGAGGAGATGAGGTTCCTGGACAGTATGTCTGGACCGTCGTTTAGATGGCCCGGCACATGCGTCGCTCTGAGCGAGAGCAGGCGGCTCTGAGACCAAACTAAAATGCGGTGTGTCAGTAGGAAGAGATTCCTGGACCTGACACCGCGCTGACGGTTGAGATAGGAGACCACAGCCATGTTGTCCGAACGGATCAGGACGTGGTGTCCCCGAATGAGCGGGAGGAAGCGCGAAAGCGCGTTCTCGACCACAAGCATTTCCAGACAGTTTATGTGTAAGGGGCTTTCCTGTGTCGACCAATGGCCGAAGGCCGGTGAGCCCTCGCAGACTGCACCCCAACCCGTGTTGGATGCATCTGTCGAGATGACTTTTCGGCGGGAAAAGGTCCCCATCGTGACGCCCTGTCGAAACCATTCTGCTACTGTCCATGGCTGCAGCGCCGTGAGACATGTCTGCGTAACTCTGATCAGCTGGCGGCCCGTGTTCCACGCGCGGTGGGGTACACGGCTGTTTAACCAAAGCTGAAGCGGACGCATGTGCAGAAGGCCCAGCTGAAGCACAGCAGAGGCTGAGGCCATGTAACCCAGCATCCTCTGAAAAGTTTTCAGAGGTGTGCGGGTGCCCATCTGAAACGAGGCGGCCAGTCGCTGTACACTGCGCGCGCGCTGTGTAGACAGGCGAGCCGTCATCGTGACCGAGTTCAAATCTATTCCTAGAAAGGAAATCGATTGACTGGGTTGAAGGGAGCTCTTTGTCCAGTTGACAGAGAGGCCCAGCGTTTTCAGATGGTCGAGGAGAACTGCGCGGTGCGACAGAAGCTCCGTCTGTGATTGGGCCAAAATCAGCCAGTCGTCCAGATAATTCAATATGCGCAGCCCCTGGCTCCGCAGGGGGGCGAGCGCCGTATCCATGCACTTCGTGAATGTGCGGGGCGCCAGGGATAAGCCGAACGGGAGAACGGCGTATTGATAAACATGACCCTCGAAGGCGAAACGTAAGAACGGCCTGTGACGGGGATTTATCTGGATCTGAAAATAGGCGTCTTTCAGGTCTAGAGAGATGAACCAGTCCCCCTGGCGCACCTGCGCGAGGAGTTTCCTGGTAGTGAGCATCTTGAACGGTCTCTTCATGAGCACTTTGTTCAAAGACCTGAGATCTAAAATCGGTCTGAGGCCGCCGTCTTTCTTGGGAACCAGAAAATAACGGCCGTAAAACCCCGACTCGGTCATAGATGGTGGGACTCTCTCTATGGCGCCCTTTTGCAACAGCGTCGCAATTTCTGAGCGGAGCGTGCCAGCGGGCTGACAGTAGATTCGAGCCGCGCGCGCGCACGAGGCGGGCGGCGGCGAAACTGTAGCAGATAGCCGTTCTTTATAATGCTTAGCACCCACGGGGAAATGCCTGGAATGGCTTCCCACGCTTTGGAGCATGCGGCTAGTGGCCGAATGGCTATATCGCCCTGATTGCTGCACATAGCGGGCGCGCTTTGAATGTGTGTGGCAACGGGATTTGCACTCAGAGAGGAGTCTATGGGCCGTGAAACAGAGCGAGCAGAGAGGGGACACGCGCACGAGCTCGTGGGCGTGTTTATGTTCTCTGATATTAGAGCGGGCTGTGCCCGTTTCATGTGATGGGGCTCTGATAGAGACACGGGATATGTTATGCTTGTGTGTATGGGTGAGCACATGATTGTGGGCACATTTTCTACACAACTGGCAAATTTTCTCTTTTTGAGATTTCTCTGGGTAGCCGTAAAAACGGCTTTTTGTCGCTCGCAAGCGGGCTGGGACACCGGCTTGTTTGTGGCGGTCAACACTACAGCAGTCGGCGAAACAACGGGGACTGGCAGAGGGCGAAGCTTTGACGGCGGTCCGGCCGCAGCGGGAGAGCACCGTCGTTTTCTTAACTTTGCTAGGCAGACTTCTGATGATCAGGCTTCAGCGTGATCTTAGGTCGCGGGCCCCGTGGGGGCGGCGGTCTGCGGCGGCTGTCAGAGCGAGAGCGAGGGCGGCCGCCCTGTCTGCGCTGGGCTGTTTGAGTCTGCGGAGGGGGGCGCTGTGGTGGAGCTCTGGCAGGAGGCTCGCGAGAGCGGCCCGCGGAAGAGCTAGCGCGGCGGGGCAGAAACAAATTCATCGCCTGAGTAGCTTTCTGGACCTCGGAAAAGCGATCGACGATTCCCGTGACAGCAGATCCAAAAAGGCCCGTCGGGGAGAGGGGCGCGTTAAGAAACGCGGCGCGCTCAGAATCTCCCATGTCGGCGAGCGTGAGCCATAAGTGTCTCTCGGCTACACAAAGGCTGGCCATGCATCTCCCCAGAGCTTGTGCGGCGGCTTTAGTGGCGCGAAGGGCGAGGTCCGTAGCACTTCTCAGATCCGTGACAGCGGGGGAGGGGTTTCTACCGCTTTCGGCCCACTCACGGAGAATATGGCTCTGTAATACTTGGAGGACAGACATAGAATGTAGCGCTGCGGCGGCCTGACCGGCGGCGGCGTAGGCGCGAGCATGAAAGCTCGAGGTCGCTCTGCAAGCTTTCGAAGGAAGCGTGGAGGAAGAGCGCCATCTAGCAGAGGGCGGGCAGAGGTGTGCGGCGACCAAGTCCTCAACGGGCGGCATGGCTGAGTAACCTTTTTCGGCGGCTCCGTCCACCGAGCGCAGCGAGGCGGATATATCGGAGCGGTTTCTAGCCGAGAGCGGGGCATTCCAGGACTTCGTCAGCTCTGTGTGAAGTTCAGGCAGGAATGGGGCGATCCGGTTGCACGCGGGGGTCGAGCGCCGATGAAAAAAGCTGCCGTCCATCCGGTTCGGGGCCTGCTCGGGTGGAGGAGACCACTCGAGACCGAGGCGTTCGACGGCCTGTGAGAGGAGGCGCATTAGTTCCTCCTCTATCCCGGCGCGGATCCCCGCCGACTCTCTCGTGGATCCGAGAGATGACCATTCTTCACTGTCTGATGCGAGCAGTGAACAGGAATCCTTCTCCTCCGCGGCGTCATCGGAAGCGACAGAGCGGCCACTCGGTGGCAACTGTATGTCCGGCAGGGGCGGGGAGGGAGAGCGGGAAGCGGGAAGCGGCGGCGGCGGCCCGCATGGTTCCGCAGGGGGCTCCGGCGGCCTCTGGGAGCGGCGTTTCTTCTTACGCGGCGAAGAGGGAGGCGGCGCGGGAGCGGATTTTGCTGCCAGAAGTCGTGCCCGCAGGGACGACAACGGCAGGCTCTCACAGAAGTCGCATCCTCCATCCGCGAGGGCGAGTTCTGCGTGCTCGAGTCCCAGGCAGAGAGCGCAGATGACATGGCGGTCTCCGTCCTCGAGAGGAGCGCGGCAAGAGCCGCAGGAAAAACGAGACATCTTTAAAAAGACGCTCGGCTCTTTTAGATATATATAGAGAAAAGAGAAGGATACAGTCGTCGGATGGCGCTAGCTTGCAGGGCGGCTGAAGGTGGCGAAGACGGCCGGCTTCTTTAGGGTCCGGGAGCTCGCTAGAGTGATGCCTTCTCGACGGCGACGGCTTTTCTCAGGACAGCAGAAGCGTGCAGCTTGCTGAAGATGAAATGAATGAACATATAAGCCTGGGAGAGACTGTTATATACACCATAGCCACGCCCATTCTGGCGGGCCATGACGCAATGAGCGCGCGGGCGCCTCTCATTGGAAGCGGGTTCAGCCCCGCTCTCCCATAGGCTTAAGCAGTTCTCTCTGAGCGAACCAATGAGCTGCTAGCTAGCCTGCTCTAGGTCTGCCGCAGAGGAACTGCGTTGTCAATGGATACAAATTATGAAAAAAATGTTTGGCTTCAATATCTCAGCAAAGATGAATCTTTTCCCGCAGCGTAAGCTAGCTTACGCAATACGAGAGAACCTCTCGTAAGAGAACTAAGTTTTTGAGTGTGTCTGTGTATATTACACCTATGAATGAGTTAGTGGGAGAATAGGGGAATTCCACCTCTGCCTTTTTTACTTTCTTTTTCTACTGTCAGTCACTGTATTTATTAATCATTAGTTTTTATGAAGACAAGCATTACTATTCAACATACTTGCAGTTAGAAATTTGTACAAGCCCTTAACCCTTATTATGAACTGTGTACAATTTGTGCTATGCATATGAAGGATCAAATTGTGTGGTTTGTTGAAGAGGTGTGGCTGTTCTTTTTGAAGGTATCTGAGTTTTCAGTGTTCACCTAATGGGCGATAAAACTTGAAAAAATGTCAAACCCACATTGAAGGATGTATGGAACAAAGTCATATTATCCAGAATATCATAGAAACTCTTGACTTGGCTCCTAAGTGACCAGAACATCCAAGCGTTGTCATGGCAAGCACCATTTGCTCCAGAAAATATAAAAATCTTGTTTTTGTAGTTCAGAGGGATATTTTTATTGCAGTATACATGCTATATGTTTAGTAAATGTTTTATTAAAGTGTCAGCACAATAAGTTTTTATTTTCCTTTCTGAAGGTGGAGAGCTTCATTTCCTTCAAATTGGAGGTGTGTGTGATGATATTGATGACGCCGACATTTTTGTCGACGGCCCCCTGTCTAATAGGGCGGAGCAATTACTGGACGGAGCAAAACCCACATCGAATCCTTCGAGTCCAGGTATCACAGGTGAGAGACACATGGGAGACATTGAACTTAAGTGTTTTTGTAGGGATCAAACAGATGGTTCAATTTGCCCCTTCAGCTACCTCACATTAAAGCCTTGAGAAATCTATTGGTCCCGCTTAATCGAATTTTGTCTATTTAAAACTGATGATGCACAGTGTGCTCTCTGGGAATTTGTTTGTTCATTTTGTAAAATGGTGGTTGGCCTTATACCCATGGAAATGTACAGTACAGTAAGCCATGTGTCTGTTTGCAGGAGTAGACCTCCTGGTGGACCAGCCATTGACCGCAGAGACACTTTCTTCTCTGGTGGAACTAACGCGTTTTGAAACGCTGACGCCGCGCTTCTCCGCAACAGTGCCCCCTTGCTGGGTGGAGGTGCAACAGGAACAGCAGCAAAGGCGGCATCCGCAACACCTTCACCAGCAGCACCACGGCGACGCAGCACAACACACACGCACCTGGAAACTACAGAGCGACAGGTATACATTCACATACAACATTCACCCCTCCCCCCCACAAAAGAAGAGTTTTAACACACATCATTTAAAATCAACATTTGAATCAGTGAAAACAATTAAAATTACATTATATATTTTTAATAATATATTTAAGAACCATAATATCAGATATCTATGTTAATGTTGATAAATATTTGATGTAAAAATAGCCAAATATTTACTCATCAGTAATATTTCCATAGTGTTTTCCCCCCTTTTCAGGTGTAATGTGTAATATCTCTCTCTCTCTCTCTCTCTCTCTCTCTCTCTCTCTCTCTCTCTCTCTCTCTCTCTCTCTCTCTCTCTCTCTCTCTCTCTCTCTCTCTCTCTCTCCTCTCTCTCTCTCTCTCTCTCTCTCTCTCTCTCTCTCTCTCTCTCTCTCTCTCTCTCTCTCTCTCTCTCTCTCTCTCTCTCTCTCTCAGCTCCAGCTGGGATGAGCATGTGTTTGAGCTGGTCCTGCCCAAAGCCTGCATGGTGGGACATGTGGACTTCAAGTTTTTGCTAAACAGCAGTATTACTAACATCCCACAACTCCAGGTCACACTGCTGAAGAACAAAGCACCAGGCCTGGGCAAAGTTAACGGTGAGTCCCGGAACAAAATATCACTCTTTCAGCAGAAAATGAAAGTGAGGATGTTTACCATAGATTAGTTTGATTTGTTTTTACTCCCCAAGTGAATCTCTTTTTGTGTAAAACTTTGCACTGCAGAGACGGCAGTGGACAGGCAGATTGTCTTCCCCTTGTCTCATGTCCTGCATTCAAATGGAGAGAAGAATGGACAGCCACTCCTGCACGACTTCTCAGAGGACATCCAGTTCATGGACATCGAGGAGTCACCAGGTAAATGTGCAGAGAAAAAAGCCATCTTGACCACCTGAAAATGTTATGTTAATGTCTGTCAGCATTCTTTAAGAAATACATCTCTCTCTGTATCAGGCTCCAGGCTGTGTCCATTCCTGCAGGAACACAAAGATGATATCTTGTGTGGGCCGGTATGGCTGTCCAGTGGACTGGATCTGTCTGGACACGCAGGGATGCTAAGCCTTACAAGTCCCAAACTCCTCAAAGGTTCGCCTGAGCATCACAAGCCATTTATAACAACCACTTCCACCCATACAGCAGTGTGCCAGTAGACTTACAGTAAAACAACAGTGCAGAGCTGCATGCAGTATTTTACTGGCATGAATATGCAACATAAAAAAATACTGTGTACTTAAATGAAAGTCATTTGGGTGTTAATAAATGGGATATAACTTACCAAAATGAGGTTTATATACACATTAAAATATGTCACAGTCTTGGTCACCAATGTAAATATCTCTTGTTGTACTTCAAAATAATGAAATCTTCCTGTAAATGTGTCATTTTCTTTTTCATTCCACTTTCTAGGCATGGCAGGGGGAAAATATCGTTCATTCCTAGTGCACATTAAGGCAGTCAGTGATAAGGGTATGGATGAGAGTTTGAGGCCTGTTGTGCGGATGCCCTCAGCCAAACCCCAAAGTAGTAAAGCTCACTCACTCTCGTCCCTGCTGCAGAGGGCTCAAGCCACCAAGGTACAGCAGAAAAACACTTAAATTGTAATTGACTTTTGCTTAATCTTAAGCTGAATTGTGTAAGCCTTTAATCATTCATGCTGTTTCAAAACACTATTTCCTGAAAACACTGACGTCATATATATGTGTGTGCTGCTGGTTGATAGGTTTTCTGACTGCTTTATAGACCCCTAGTGGCTGTTTAGCTACATTACTTCATTAAAGAAATGGCACTTTACTTGATCTGCTCTTTGTAATAGAGTAAGAGTTAAAAGCCATATGGTGACCACCACTACAGTACTAATTTTAATAAAATCTCTCTCCTTTTCAGGAAAAAGCCTCCACGTCCAAAGCAGATCCTCAGTCTGCCCCTAAAAAGCCTGATAACTTGCGTGGCTGTGACTTGCTCCAGGAAGTGTCTGTCACAATCAGGAGATTTAAGAAAACGTCTGTACCCAAAGAACGGTAAGAGATACTGTACAAGTGTACATTATATAGGCCACCGTTGAAAAGTTTGGGGTTGGTAAGATTTTTAATGCTTTTTTGGAAAGCAGCCTTTTATACTGCATTTATTTGATCAAACTACAGCAAAAACAGTAATGTTGTGAAATATTATAAAAATTTAAAAAAAATTTTAATTGAATATATTTTAAAATGTAATTTATTGCTGATGCAAAGCTGAATTTTCAGAAGCAATTAATCCAGTCTTCAGTGTCACATTATCCTAATATGCTGATTTGGTGCTCAATAAACATTTCTTATTATCAATGTTGAAAACAGTTGTGCTGCTAATATTTTTGTGGAGATTGATTTTTTTTTTTTTTTTCAGTATTCTTTGATGAATAGAAAATTCAAAAGAACAGCATTTATCGTTATAAATATTAATATTTATCAATTATAAACACAGCAACCAGGGGCCTCATTTATAAAACTGTGCGTAGGATCCTTACTAAAAGTGTACGTGCGCCCGAAAGCCAAAAATGGCGTACGCAAAAAAATATTCAGATTTATAAAACCGTGCGTACGCCAGAACCTGCGCAGAATGCACTTTATAAATCCCGATAAATCTCAGTCAGCGGAAGAATGTGCGCACACGCGTCTCCTCCCCGAAATAACCATATATGGAGCTTACAACGCCTAGTTTTACTATGCATATCCTCATCTGCATATGATTATTCATCCACGTGATAACATGTTTAACGGTATAGACATTAGGAAAATATGAAATAGCCTAATACGGATGTGCCGTCACATTAGCCTACATTAATAAAAATAATTTAGTAGCCTATCCTTGCCTTGTTTTTGAATAAATAAATCAAATAGTGTAAAATACATTTCAGAGAAAGTTTTCACAATCTTTTCCACTGACCAAATAGTATTTTTTATTGATTTATATTTTTAATGGAAACAGATAGACTGTTGTGCATTATTTGTACGAAACTATTTTCTCAGACAATCTGCTATAAGCAATTATCTCTTTAGTTAAAACATTAAAACACAGCATGCCAGAGGAAAAGTGTTCAAAAGCATTGCATCCACAACAAATATTTATATTTATTGAATATAAAAAATGTTGTAACTTCTCAGTAATGATTTCATGTTTAAGTGTTTAACTCCATCAATGACAATGGCATATTTAATCTAAATGTTTATATCAGAAGTAAAACAGTTTAAATCATTCTTTTATTTATTTAAACTGTTATTGTGAACATGCACTGTTTTTATGATTAGGACTCTGTCGTTAGATAGGCGTTAGTTTCACTAAACGGCACAACGCGCTCGCTGGCGCGGACATTTAAGAAGGGATGAATATTTGCCTCAAGTGATATGCTTGGTGAGTGAAATTATATTTGTATTATCTTTCTGTATAGCCTATGTATAATTTTCTTTAGATTTTCTGTCTAAAAGTGACCAAAAAGACATTTAACTCCAGCTCACCATCGGTCTCGCCAAACTGCTCCGTCTCCAAAACGTTCGTACGCATGGGTCAGAGTTTGCGTGCAGGTGCGCACATTTTTCCGTCAAGTTTGTTTTTATAAATCACAACTTATGCGTCGGAAGTGGCGTACGCCTCTTTCAGGGCCTGTTTTGTGCGTACGCAACGGTTATAAATGAGGCCCCAGGCCATAGTCTAACTGTGTTGTCTGTGTCTGCTTATGTTTCCTAGAGTGCAACGCTGTGCAATGCTTCAGTTTCCTGAGCTCCACGAAAAGCTGCTAAGAGGTTTGTGTAAGCGTGCAGAAGACGGTCAGAGCTCAGAACACTGTCAGAGTCTCATCTTGGACATCCTCTGCTGGCTGGCAGGGGTCTACTCCAACGGACCCTGCAGGTGAGACGCCACCGTGAGCCTGTATTTTTAAACTCTGTTTTATCTTGTGTGTCTTTTTAATGAATTTTATAATATTTCTTTAGTTTGAGAGAGGGGAAAGAGGGGCTTCTGACCAAAACCAGGAGACGGCTGACAGATATAATCAGGGCGTGCTTCTTCGAGGCCGGCCGCAGTATAGCTCATAAATGCTCTCGCTTTCTTGCACTTTGTATTAGGTAAGTTTGCAACCTTTTCTGTATTTTTCTGATCTTCAGTCTTATCATTTAGTCTTGTTGCAGAACTAATGATCTACTGTCCAATATATATGATTTTATGTTCAGTAAACTTAATGGTTGAGTGTTTCTGATGTTTCAGTACCGGTAAAGGAGACCCCGGTCAGCAGGGTTTTGGCCAGGCTCTATTTAAAGCTCTTCTGGATAATATGCCTTATCTGCCTGCTGCTGCCACAGGAGGTAATTTTTTAATAGTAGTGAATGTCTTTTGTAATGATAAGACCATTTTGTTAAAAAAAAATTAACTTTAATTTATTAGTCTACAGCAGTGTTTCCCAACCCTGTTCCTGGAGGCACACCGATACTACACATTTTCCAACTGTTCCTAATCAATCACAACTGAATCAACTCATCAGCTCTTTAGTAGAGACTCCAAGACCAGAAATATATGGGTCAGATAAGGGAGACATCCAAAATGTGCCCTGTTGGTGTGCCTCCAGGAGCAGGGTTGGGAAACACTGGTCTACAGCAGGGGTTTTCAAACTGGGGGCCGCGGCCCCCTGGGGGGCCGCCAGGGGGCGCCAGGGGGGCCGCAGCAAGTTGGAAGAAAAGTAAAAAAAAAAAAAAAAGTAAAAATATTTATATTTATATTATTATGAGTATTGTAATGAAATAGCATTATAATAATTTGTGCATAGCCTATCTGAACATTATACTTGTAATGCTAATCTTTTAGAGATGCACCGATTGATTGGCTGGTGACCGGAATTGGACGATTTTCATGTGATTGTCGACCGGCCGATCAGTCTGACATGCTGATTTTATGCCGGTCTAATGCACTCGGGCGTCGGGCGCCGCATGATTAACATCGCGCAACATCAGCATCCCACATGCACACGGAACGCACATGTAGGAAACCTCGTGAATTACGGCCGTTTCAGATCTCAAGCGCGAGAGGCGCGTATTTTTTCGGCTTACATGTTATCAATGAGTGCATTCACAGCGCGAGCAGGAGCGCAAAGCAGGAGCGTAAGCAGCAGTGAAGCGGGTTTCGGCACAATCTATTTTTGCTGCGCAGATCACACTCAAAGTGAAAGCACACTTTTGATGGACAAAATAAATATGATTTCACACAAAAAATGCTTAAAATGCACATAATTTGCATGTCTAGTGTGTTTTAACAAGAACTGGAGTAGGCTATGTCAGAAAAGAAAATGAAGACTCAAAAATATTTATAGAAAATTTACCCATTTAAACTTAAACTTGTCTTAATTATTCAGTTTGGGTAAAACTATATGATGTTATATATATATATATTATATATTTATATATGCTATATATATATATATATATATATATATATATATTATATATGCTATATATATATATATATATATATATAGAGAGAGAGAGAGAGAGAGAGAGAGAGAGAAAGAGAAAAAAATATTTGTGTGTGTTGTAAAGTGGTTAGAAAAAAGGAAATCAGATCGGCTAAAATCGGTATCGGCAGGTCAAACTCAATGAAAAATTGTAATCAGCCTAGAAAATTGTAATAGGTGCATCTCTATAATCTTTCTGATAGGCTGGTATCAAACACCATCACATAATCTGATGTTCACCTAGAGGTTTTATTTATTTCTACATTTGCTGTAGTAGTGTCGATGGGTTCAATAACACATCCTGCAGAAGGGGGGCCCTGGCCAGAAGCTATTGGTATTTGGGGGGCCTTGGCATGGAAAAGTTTGGGAACCCCTGGTCTACAGTACCGTTTAAAAGATTGGGATCAGTAACATTTCCTATTATTATCATTGTAAAAAACAGTTGTCCTGCTTAAATTTTTGGTGGAAACAGTCGCATTTTTTTCCAGTTTATTTGATCAATTTAATGCATCATTGCTGAATAAAAGTATTCATTTCTTTCAAAAGAAAAAAAAGACTGACCCTAAACAGTATACTAAAGTAATTTATCTTGTTAAAACGCTTATATTCCTGTCTGCTTTTGTCTCTCAGGATCTGTCTTCTGGTACTTTGTCCTGTTAAATTATGTGAAAGATGAGGACCTGGCCGGCTGCAGTACTGCTTGCGCCTCGCTGCTCACTGCTGTCTCTCGGCAGCTGCAGGACCGCTTAACTCCACTTGAGGCGTTGTTGCAGACCAGGTCAGCTGATCTGCTGCATTCAGAACCATACACAAACTGACTTTTGTTTAATGTACTTGAACAAAAAAGCTTTTTTATGAGCATGTAGATGTGATCATTTTAAGGAAATGAAATGGTGTTGTCGTGGTTTTCTCTATTCAGATATGGTCTATACGGGTCTCCATTTGACCCAGTACTGTTTGACCTGGAGGTGAGCGGGTCTTCTTGTAAGAATGCCTTCAGCAGCAGCATCGGGGTCCAGTCGGATGAGATCGATCTGTCCGATATTCTCTCAGGTGTGGCAATGCATTCTTCTCCTTTGACACACTTACATTCATCAATAAATATTAAAACAAAAAAGACAAACGTTTAAAGTTTTCTTTTCTTTTTCTTTTTTTGTCTTCGTTTTTTCTCTCATCTAATGTCAGGTAATGGGAAGGTAAACAGCAGCGGGGTGGCAGAGGGCAGTTTCACTGCTCTGACCGGCCTGCTGGAGGTCGAACCCCTGCACTTTACTTGCGTCTCCACCAGTGACGGCACCAGGGTGGAGAGGGATGATGCAAGTATGTTCACTGGTACATATCCCACTTTTCTTTTCCTCTCTATCACACCTTGTTTCTTTTACAACCAACCCTGCCATCGTGGACCTCATTTTTAAGGTGCGGTCACATTAGCTGGCGACAAAAGTCCATTGTCAATATTGTAGCATGAAGCACAGCTCAGACAAATGTTACTTTCAAGAAACTCAGTGAATTTGCATAACCAACTTGAACCTGTTGCGAAATCTGTTTCCCTATACGTTCTCTTGTAGTGAGCACCTTTGGTGTGACGCCCACGGTGACAGGGCTATCTGCTGGGACCGTTGGCGAGGCGTCCACGGCCCTGAGCTCAGCTGCACAGGTGGCCCTGCAGTCACTGTCTCATGCCATGGTGTCTGCCGAACAGCAGCTTCAAGTTCTTCAGGAGAAGCAGCAACAGCTTCTAAAACTCCAGCAGCAGGTCATATATGGAGACACTCTTCATTCATTTCAATTTTGATGTCTTGATTGACTTTATGTAATTGATTATCTTATGAAATAGAAGGCTAAGCTGGAGGCCAAACTTCACCAGACCACCTCAGCAGCAGCCACCGCAGCATCAGGCGTTGTCAACTCAGTGCCATCCAACCCGTCCGCCCCAGGCTTCTTCATCCACCCTTCTGACGTCATCCCACCCACCCCTAAAACGACCCCGCTGTTCATGACACCTCCTCTCACCCCACCGAATGAGGCAGTGTCTGCGGCCATTAGCGTGGAACTGGCTCAACTCTTCCCAGGATCTGTCATTGATCCTCCACCTGTGAACCTTTCAGCACAGAATAAAAACGCACAGAGAGCCAAAGCAGTAAGTTCTGAAAAACTCCTCTTCCTTATATATTCATATTGTTTAAATGTTATTATTAAGTAATGTTCAGTTCTACTTGTGCACATTACCAGGTAGCAATAGTGTAAATTATGCATGTGCTATTTTCCTGTAAGGGGCCATGTGTTTGTTAACTTTAATGTCTGTAGTTGAACTTGTGGAATGTGTTCAGCTAATGTATATGTGTGTGTTGTCATTGCAGAACCACATAGGAAGTGGCCTGGCATTGGCAATCTCACAGGCCTCTCACTTTCTACAGCCTCCACCACACCAGTCCATAATTATCGAGCGAATGCATTCAGGTACTTCAGTCCCAGAGGAAGACTTAAAATGATTGAATTATATTAAAAAAATGTGGTTAATTAAAATACTATAAACACAAAAAATCTAGATGTACACTGAGATCATAGATCTTTTTTCCCCCTTCATTAACTATTGGTTTTATTGAAGAACATCAGAAGCTTTGAACATCTCAACACTCAACTCAAAAAGTTGTTACAGCAGAAATACCAGAGGAAATATCTTAGCCAGTATGGGAGGAAGGGGGGCTTGATAATGTGTTGGACAGTGGGGGGCAAAAAAGTTTGAGACATCCAAGGCCCCCAAATGTCTGTAACAATTCAAACTGCAGCACAGACCTGTCAATGTTCCATCTCAAAACAGGAAAAACAAAAATATGTTAACGAAATGCAAGTTCTGGGTACTTGTGATCCATATACTGTACAGCACCTGCTGCAGTATTTCAATCTCTAAAAATAGCAGGACATTCTAAAATGCTTAACAGTAGCGGTTTTTGGCACGGGCGAAGCGTGAAGCAGTTTTCTATTATCTATCACAGGGGTCTCCAGCCTGTGCTCGCGAGGGACCGTTTACATATCGCTTCTTTTGCGCGCTCAAGTTCGTTCAAATGTAGGCGCGCGGAAAGCGCCCTCATAATTGAAGCGACACGCTCATTTTTTCCAGGCGCAGTAAAATGAAAAAGTCTACTTTCTAGAATGCTGCAAAAGCACCACAGGTCATGTGACAAGAACCAACTAGTCAGCTTCACCCTTTCTGTAACAACGTTGAAAGCTCAGTCAACATGAAGGATGGGGGTGTACTCAAACACTACTGGTGTTTTTCTCTGAACTCCGTAAATAAATCTTGTAGCAGAGCTACAGCAAGCGTTTTTCGGTGGTGGAAATCCATTAGCTACTAAAACTTTGTCGTTGTGTAGAGTGCAGTGCATGGTTGCATAGCAACGACAGACGCCACGGGAAAATCGGACTGAATTTTACTAAAAGATAAGCTAATGTGCATTATAAATGTCAGTAATTTATCTTTTTTGACTCATTCTTTTTTATAAAAGAATTATCTGAAATATGTGAGGTTTATCTTTTTATAAAACCTTTTTTGTCAAAACTTTATTTGAACTTGTACCTACATGTTAGTAGATAACATGGTGCAAGACACTCTTTTGAAATCTGGTCATCATTTTTAATGTTATTATTTTAATGTTACAAAAAGTGCATATTAAAGCTAATTCTATTTGTTAATTGCTAGTTTTTGACATAAAACTTGTTGAATTGATTTCATTGTGGTGTAGTACTTTTTGAACAGGATTCGTTGATAACGGTGATCATTATGGTCACTATAATCATGAAATGAAATGTTCATGCCATTTCATCTCTAGTTATGATCAACTAAAAGCAACTATAATTATGTACTTTTACGGTATAATATGCAAAGTACAATTTTCTATAAAAAAATGAATCTCTTGCCCGGGGTGTAATTCAGTGTAGAACAGCCACTGATGCTTAATGCGAAAAAGTGCCGTAATGTACTAAAACAGAGATATTAAATTATCAAATTCAGTATACACCTTAATTATGATGCATAAAATCAGAACACTTTTACTCACAATTTCTTCCCCATAAAATATTTTAGAGCCTGGCATAACTGCTTGTTGTTTTAATGCAAGTTGTCTTATCTTAAAACTTTTTAAGTCATACTGAGGCCTACTAGTAAGCCTCAGCCTTCTGGTTGATAATCACGCTCTAGAACACTCTTTAGTCCTCATTCTTTTGCTTTTGCTATATGCTTTGGTGCTTTAACATCTTTTGATCATGTGATCTGAGTTAAAGAATGTCCTTTCTCTGTAGGTGCAAGACGATTTGTGACTCTAGATTTTGGTCGGCCTGTGTTGCTGACGGATGCGCTGATCCCCACATGCGCTGACTTGGCCTCCCTTTCCATCGATATTTGGACTCTTGGGGAGGAGGTGGATGGGAGGCGACTCGTGGTCGCCACTGATATCAGCACACACTCTCTAATTCTACATGACTTGTTGCCCCCTCCCGTCTGCAGATTCATGAAGGTTTATACAAGTTTATGATAATCAAATGTGTACAGGTCAAATAGCAGTCTGATTTGTATAAGCTTTAGCACAGAGAAAATAATTTTTAAAAGACAAATCACTGATATTCACGCTATGCCCCTCCCCCAGATCACTGTGATTGGTCGATACGGCAGCACTAATGCCCGGGCTAAAATCCCACTGGGCTTCTATTATGGACACACCTACATCCTGCCATGGGAAAGTGAACTTAAGCTGATGCATGATCCTCTGAGAGGGGAGAGTGAAGCTGCCTGTCAGCCAGATCTGGATCAACATTTGTCAATGATGGTGGCCCTACAGGAAGACATTCAGTGCAGGTTGGTGAGGCTGTAAAGCACAATTAACAAAGCTGCCATTGGCAATGACTGAAGTATGCTACCATTTAAAAGTTTGGGCTCAGTAAGTTTTTTTTTTTTTTTTTTTTTTTTTTGAAAGAAACAATACTTTTATTCACCATGGACACATTAAATTGACCAAAAGACATTTTTTATGTTACAAAAGATTTTTATTTCAAATAAATCCTGTTCTTTTCAACTTTCTATTCATTAAATAATCTGAAATATTAAATATATCACGGTTCTCCAAATACAGTTTTTAACACTGTTTTAGAAATGTTTCTTGAGCACCACATCAGCATAATTATTAGAATTGTTTCTGAAGGATCATGTGACACTGAAGACAAGAGTATTAGTGCTGAAAATTCAGCTTTGCCAAGACAGGAAGAAGTAAAAATTTGTAAAAATATTTTAGTATAGAAAGTTTTAATTATTTTAATTTGTAATAATATTTCACAATATTACAGTTTTTACTGCATTAATCAAATGCAGCCTTGCTGAGCAGAAGCGGCTTTTTCAAAAAACATTAAAACATCTTTCCAACCCCAATCAAATAATTAAAATTAATTAAAAGCTTTTGTCAAATAATGGACATTTTCAGTTTTACGGGTCTGAACTTTATATTTCACAAATGTTATAGATGGAATTTATGATGTATTAAATATGCTAATCTCTCGTGTAGGTATAATCTGGCCTGTCATCGACTTGAGACGCTACTTCAGAACATCGACCTGCCTCCTCTTAACAGCGCTAATAACGCACAGTACTTCCTGCGCAAGCCCGATAAAGCTGTTGAGGAGGATTCCCGTGTTTTCTCCGCCTACCAAGACTGCATTCAGCTCCAGCTACAGCTCAATCTGGCTCACCATGCTGTCCAGAGGTTGCGTGTGTCTCTGGGAGCCACCAGGAAACACCTACCCGAGAACTACGACCCCAGAGAGCTGGTCCAGAACTCTTCTACCGAGCAGCTCCGAACCATCATCAGATACCTACTGGACACACTGCTCAGCCTGCTGCACTGCTGTAATGGTGAGGGAGGCAGCCCATTCCAATACCACCTCACTGTTTTAAAATGACATGAAATCTGAATTGACCTTACTTTATTTTAGTTATTCAAATTGAAGGTTTTTCCCTCTTTCTTGCTCAGGTCACTCTGTGCCCACAGTGTTGCAGAACACGTTTCACGCCCAGGCATGTGAGGAGCTCTTTAAGCAGCTGTGTATCAGTGGGACTCCTAAGATCCGTCTGCACGCGGGTCTGCTGCTGGTGCAGCTGTGTGGAGGTGAGAGGTGGTGGGGCCAGTTCCTGTCTAACGTCCTGCAGGAGCTTTACAACTCAGAACAGCTGCTCATCTTCCCCCAGGACAGGTAACACAAAAAACACGCTCTTTCAGATGTTGCATAAAGGCCGGGACACACCAAGCCGACGGTCGGCTGTCAGGCAATGTCGGGCCAGTTTTGAGTGTAGGTGGGCTTAGTTTTCTTTTGGTGTGTTCTTCAACCCTCTACGATGCGAGTGAATAACTCGCATATGCAAATACATTTTACGTGAGGTGACTAAAACATGTCTTTAATTAGCCAATTGCTAGTATATTGTGCAATTACAGTCACCTGTAATTGAGTTAGAGGCAAAAAGTTTAGCGCAGATATAATTTCACAAAAGAAATTGTCAAAATGTCCATCTTGGCGAGCATCCTAGTAAACAGTCGGTTAAGTCTTAAGTGACTGTAAACAGTTGAGAAAAAAACGCATGTGTAGAGTATCAGTTTAGTGGATCTGTGCATTATGTCTTAAAGTGACAACAGCCTAAGATTCCTGCTGCTGTCTGTTTTTAAAGGAGTAGTTCACTTTTGAAAAAACTTTTGCTGATAATTTACTCACCCCCATGTCATCCAAGATGCCTATGTCTTTCTTTCCTCAGTCGAAAAGAAATTACGGTTTTTGATGAAAACATTCCAGGATTTTTCTCCATATAATGGACTTAAATGGGAACCATACGGTCCAAGGTCCAAAATACAGTTAATAACAGTTTCAGATGCAGCTTAAAATGTCTTTAAACGATACCAGACGATGAATAAGGGTCTTATCATGCGAAACGATCGCTCATTTAAAAAATAAATAACAACGTTTAAGTTTTATAAGCTTACATGCTCGCCTTTCTCTGTTCTGTGTAACTCTCCTGTTCGAACTCGTTCATCAAAATGAACAAATCTTTTTCCGAGTCAATTCGTTCATTTCGGTCGTTAAATGAATCAAATGACTCGAAAAAAGATTTGTTCATTTTGATGAACGAGTTCGAACAGGAGAGTTACAACGTTACAACGTTAAACGTTGTTATTTATTTTTTAAATGAGCGATCGTTTCGCATGATAAGACCCTTATTCATCGTCTGGTGTCGTTTAAAGACATTTTAAGCTGCATCTGTATGGGATGATTATAGTATCAAAATGATTAACACGTGCAAGCACACTTATCAATGAACTTGATAGATGTTGCAGAAATGTGTTATCCATGCCTTTCAACTTGCGTGTGCAAAATTCAAAATTTAATGAATGTGAAGCAATTTGTACAAATAGAGACATTTTTGTGAATACAAATGTTTTCCTTTGTATTAGTGTATCATAATTTGCACATGCAACACAGAAGATGTGCATGTGTGGATCAGGTGACACGCGTACATTCATTGAGTTCTTTTCTGAGTCGATCTCATTTGATTCATTTGGATTTTGAGACTTTCTTTTCACGGTTTTTAAGCATTTCACAACCCACAAACAGACAACTGAAACTGTTATTAACTGTATTTTGGACCTTGGACCATATGGTTCCCATTTAAGTCCATTATATGGAGAAAAATCCTGGAATGTTTTCATCAAAAACCGTAATTTCTTTTCGACTGAAGAAAGAAAGACATAGGCATCTTGGATGACATGGGGGTGAGTAAATTATCAGCAAAAGTTTTTTCAAAAGTGAACTACTCCTTTAATGTTAATCATACAACAGACAGTCTGGGAAAGAAGTCACTCAATGCTCTTGAATGAATAACTTTTGTAATTAATAATAAGAATTAGTCTATATTTAAATTATACAGTGAAGACTGCAGTTCTCTTTCATCATCTCGTTTCGAGATCCACCTATGGAAGGGCATCCGTACCTGACCTCTGCAGAAGCATCCAATTGCACCAAGTCTGGCTAACAGACAGAAGCGCGCAGCCAATGCCAGGTGAGGCCACACCCCCTTACCTACGGGCATATCACAGCTGGACGCGCTGCTATTCCTCAGTTGACATTCGCTTCTCGCGATCTCTGCATTGACACAGTTCGGTTGGATTAACGTTACGCTGCTCACTTTCGAGTCTTCAGGAGGACATATCGCCAGATCAGCCTCCGCCAGACGTGAGTGACAGTCGTTTCTTCAGCCTATCCGCTGTGTTTTTTGCATCCGGAGCCGCCCGAGCTCTCGCTGTCCTTCACCTGCTCCTCCTTTACATGGCTGCCCGCCACGGATTTTTCCGAGTTCTCCACCGCTGGCCCTCCCATGGCTATGTGGCCGTCTAAACAGCCGCTTCCCCCGGGGAACAGCCTATCACGACGAGCCTGCCCGGCCGCGTGTGGTGCTCTCATCGCCGCTATAAGGACCCTCTCGTTCTGCGCGGTCTGCTTGGGCTTAACACGCTCAAGCTTTGGAGAACCTGGGGAATTGCGGTCATTGTAATTGCTGCCCATGTAGCTTTTACTAAGCCGGCTTTTAGTTGCACGACACAGCGCGCCGTGCTCGGCCTTTCTGACTCGGAGGAGAGACACGGTGATGATGACGCGCTACCGGGGGACTCCCGGAGCGCCACCTCTCTAAAATATTTGAGCTGACATCAGCCCAATCCGCATTCCCTGAAGAGGACATCTTCGTGGGAAAACCTCACTCTCGTTGACGAACCGGTCGGTTCCGGCGACGGGGATGACGCGGTCCTTTTAGCGTTCCCTAGGCTAGCGTTCACGCGGCTTTGCCTCCGTCCATCCTCCTGGAAGTTTGTGAGCGAGCGGCCGTTCGTCTCAACATTGTGTGGCCAGCTCCACAGAGCGCCACCGACCAGGATAGGAATATGTACGACGGGTAAACGCTGGGACCACCGCCCAGTCTGAACGGCTGGAGCGTCCCGCTAGACTGTTAACACGGTCTCACGGGCCTTGATTTGTTACGATTACGTGTTGAGGTTTTCAATTTATGCCTTCCTAGGAAGGCGGTCCCGAACGCAAGCGGCCTGCCTGTTGTTCGACCATTGGGAGTAACGTTAACTAACAGGGTCTCCCACCTACGGTCGGTTAATCCCCTCTCGTGGCTGCCCAGCCCGTATGTTAGTGGACGTTGTGTGTGTGTGTCCCCCTCCCCCCACAACAACAAGTTACGGGGGAGGGGGCTGTCGTGAGGAAAAGTACATAGCAGTGTTACCACACCGCACGCACTTGGTTCCCCTCACCCAGTTATTAAAGGCTTCGGCCCCAGTGTTTCCCAACACAAAACACACACATTACTAAACAACACATTTAATAAACGAATCAAATGAATTCGTGCAGATTTATATATCTGCCAGCGGCAACATAGAGAGCAAATCTCTCTGATCCCATGCATGTCGCCCTGAGTCCGTCCACAAGAGGTCGCCATTGCCTCATAAATCAACCAACTGGGCTCACACAGCTCAGTTGCGGCTGTCCAGCCGATGTGTTTTTAGTGGACGTTGTGTGTGTAAGGCCCCTGTGTTCCCCAACACAAAACACACACATAACTAAATAACACTTAAAGAAAAAAAAAAAAGAAAAAAAAAAACGCATTAAATAAATCCGTTACAGAGAGAGTATCTCTCTCCGCGGATATTATTTTTCTGCCTGCACTTGAGACTGCCCAGTTCATGTGTTCAGGAGATATGTGTTTTTCCCACTTTTGGGGGCACCTTGTGAGGGAAAGTTCAGCACAGTGGACACCACACTATGTTTCCCTCACTCTGTCAATAAAGGCTTCGGCCCCAGTGTTTGCCCAACACAAAACACACAAAGCTACGAATCAAATGAATTCGTTTTGGAGAGAAGACCTCTCTCCGCAAAGAAAACTTCTCACTGCAGAGAGAGGAAATCCCTCCAAACCCCTGCATGTCGCCTCTAGTGTTCCCACTAGATGGCGCCTTTGCATCACAAATGAACCAGCTGGGCCCATACAGCTCCGCTCCAGCCCGAGCGGGGGCGCTCGCGAGTCACAAAGCGGCTTGGCAAGCCGTTTCAGCGCCCGAGTGGGTTTTTGCGTACTGTAACCCAGGGTTACAAGCTGCAGTTTGCAATAAAACCTCCGCATTTCAACGCCGTTCTCTCTTCTCACACAGAAGAAAACGCCTCACACATTCTGAAAGAGGAAATTTCCTCCCTCCTAACAAGGGAGCGATTCAGATGGTGCCACCCAATCTGATAAACCATGGTTTTTATTCCTGGTATTTTCATGTTCCAAAAGGCGTGGCGCCCCCCCGCCCTATATTGGACCTTCGAGTGTTGAACAAACATTTGAGGAAATTCAATTTCAGAATGTGACACAAGCCTCTCTCGCCTGTGCCATAAAGCAGAACGACTGGTTCACATCAGTCGATCTGAAAGATGCTTTCTTTCACATAAGCATCTACCCTCCACACAGAAAATATCTTCGTTTCGCCTACCAAGGCGTTTGTTACGAATTCACAGTTCTTCCGTTCGGGCGCAATTTGAGTCCCCGAACTTTCTGTCTGTGTGCGGAGGTGGGCGTGGCGCCCCTGAGACTATCAGGGCTGAGAATTCTGACTTACTGGCTCATCATAGCCAAATCAAAGGAGAAGGTGTCGCTGGACACCGGCCGGGTGCTCGCGCACATCACATCCCTCGGGTTCAAGGTGAATGCGAGCGAAAACAATCTGACTCCCAGTCAGAATGTCATTTTCCTGGGCTTGGAATTGAACTCAGTCTCCATGCGAGCGCGTCTCTCTCAAGAGCGCGTTCGCTCGCTGATGGACTGTCTGTCTCAGTTCAGTGAAGGGGCGAGAGTACAATATCGCACATGCCTCAGGCTGCAGGATCTCATGGCTTCATCTATCCAAGTTGTGCCATTGGTCTCCTGAGAATGAGAACGTTCACGAAATGGGTTTTGTACACTACATTTCAGCCCGATTTGCGATCTCTGCCGCTCGGTAACGATGACGCGCGCCTGCTCGGCGGCCTTGCGCCTGCTCGGCGGCCTTGCGCCTGCTCGGCGGCCTTTGGGAGAGCGAGAACTTTTACGCACGGGGAACCCCCCCTCGGGACGGTACGATGCGAAAAGTTTTGACGACAGATGCGTCCTTAACAGGCTGGGGAACCACCCAGGAAGGCAGAACGGTGAACGGTCTGTGGCTGAGCAGACTACGTTCAGCGCACATTAACTATTTAGAGCTTTTACTATTTGGAAAGCTCTGAATCATTTTCTGCCTTGCCTGCAGGGACATCCTGTTCTAGTACGGTGCGATAATACCATGGTAGTGGCTTATATCAACCGTCAGGGTGGCATGCGCTCGTCGAAACTCCACGCTCTAGCTTACAGGCTTTTGGTGTGGAGCAGACAGGTTTTTCTGTCATTACGCGTGACTCATGTCCCGGGCATTCGGAACAGAGGCGCGGATCTGCTATCGAGGGGAAACCCAATCCACGGGGATTGGCGTCTTCACCCGCAGATAGTGGAGAGGTTATGGATGAGATTGGACAGGCAGCCGTAGATCTTTTCGCCTCGCGCGAAAATCACCATTGTCCTATGTTCTTCTCGCTAAAGGACATGGACGCGCCCCTCGGGGCAGACACACTGGCCCACCCATGGCCCAAAGTGCTGTTGTATGCTTTTCCTCCCCTGTGCCTGACAATTTTCACACTGGCCAGGGTGAGAGAGCACGGCCTGTCTCTCATTCTGATAGCACCCAGGTGGCCCAAAGCCCCATGGCTGGCAGAGATAATCCCTCTGTTATACGCCGAGCCATGGCGCCTCCCCCCTCGCACGGACATACTGTCCCAAGCCAATGGGGAGATTTACCACCCCCACCCGGACAGGGTGGCTCTCTGGGCCTGGCCCGTGAGAGGACGAACCAAAATGCACTGGGGCTCCCGCCGCGTGTAATCGGCTCTACTCAGAAGGCTAGGGCCGTTTCCACGCGATCCCTATATGGCTGTAAGTGGCAAGTGTTTCGAAGGGTGGTATGATGGGCGTGGTTTCACATCTTATCAGTGCTCGGTGCCTGATATTTTGTGTTTCCTGCAAGACCTCATGGAAAGAGGCAGGTCCTTTTCCACTATTAAGGTCTACCTGGCTGCGATTTCAGCCTGTCATGTGGGTTTTGGGGCTCCACCGTCAGGCAGCACCCTCTAACCCGCAGATTTATGGAGGGTGCACGCCGCTCTTTGCTGGTCATCAGGAGATCTGTTGAATCTGTCCCAGAGTGGGACCTCTCCATGGTGCTGGAAGCGCGGTCTCTGTATCCTTTTGAGCCTCTGGGGAGTATTTCCCTTAAGCTGCTGTCCCTCAAGACAGCTTTGCTCTCGGCCTTGGCATCTGCTAAACGGGTCAGTGAGCTACTTGCACTCTGGGTTCACCCCTCGTGCGCCAAATTCTCCCTAAGTGGAGATAAGGTTTTCCTTAAGCCTAACCCAGCCTTCATGCCGAAATGCTTCCCTGCGTTCACGTCGGAGGTTTTGGAGCTATCCGCTTTTCACCCTCCACCCTTTGCCTCCCCGGAGGATCAGGGGCTGAATGCTCTGTGTCCCGTCCGTGCTCTGCAAGCATAATGACCAGGACCAGTGCTTTCCGCAAGAGCGACCAGCTCTTTGTTTCAAGGGCTCCCCTGCACAAGGGGAGTCCCATTTCAAAGCAATGCCTCTCACATTGGCTTGTGGACGCTATACTATGGCTTAGGAAGCAAAGGGAGTGCAGCCCCAAGGGGCATCAGAGCTCATTCCACAAGGGGCTTAGCCGCCTCTTAGGCTTTGTTCAGGGGAGTGCCACTGCAGGACATCTGCTCCGCGGCCAGCTGGGCCTCTCCTCATACCTTTGAGCGTTACTACCGGTTGGATGTCACCAGAACTTCGGTGGCACACTCGGTCCTAGGGGTAGGGTCCTCTTAGCCCTTTCCCACAGCCCCGTTTGGTTAACCAACGAGGAGTGAATGGGCCGGCTGGCCATGTTCATTCCTGTCACCAAGCATTCGCATTCCTTCTTGGGTTTAGCTATGTGCATTGGTGGTGCGGGGGCCATTATCATGTATGGGTCTCATGCATGTTTCATGCCCTGCTTGTCCACAGCAGTTAGCGTGGCGGAAAACTTGCAGGGTCATGTTTGTGGGACGTGTCAGGCACCACCTCTCTGAGGTGACCGTCCTTCTCTGGCCTTCAGAACCTCACTGTGAGTGTATTGGGCAATCGGGGAGCTGTCCATGTCTCTCCCATAGGTGGATCTCGAAACGAGATGATGAAAGAGAACAATAGGTTACTGTCGTAACCCCGGTTCTCTGAAACATCGAGTGGAGAGATCCACCAGCTTTGCCCCGCTTGCCGCACGAGAAGCGAATATACTTACTGAGGAATAGCAGCGCGTCCAGCTGTGATATGCCCGTAGGTAAGGGGGTGTGGCCTCACCTGGCATTGGCTGCGCGCTTCTGTCTGTTAGCCAGACTTGGTGCAATTGGATGCTTCTGCAGAGGTTAGGTACGGATGCCCTTCCATAGGTGGATCTCTCCACTCGATGTTTCAGAGAACCGGGGTTACGACAGTAACCTATTGTTATTTTACATTTGATTAATTTATTCAATTTCTGTTCCTAATCTACCTATTATTCTGTATATAACTACTGTTAGATCTACCTGTAAAACCTGAAAAGCACTGTTTATTTAATTGGCATCTTTGTTCTATTGTTTATTTGTGCTATTGCGTTGTTCTTATTTTATTACAGACTGTTAATTTGACTTTAATAGTGTTTTAAATGTATATTTTGTTATTTATGTAAAAAAAAAAATTGCATTGTTCTTGCATTCCATGTAAAAAGTCTGGCAATTAAAATTAAAAATGTACTAGCCAATCAAGCTTCAATGTCCGTAGAGGATTGCTACTTTTTTCTTTATTTGAGATAAGATAACATAAAACAATAAAAACACCTATATTGTGATTTAATGTGGTAAAATAAGATTTTGGTCATATCGGCCACCCCTAATCGGAACTATTCCTAAATATACTACTCAGACCTCTTATGTTAATCCATCTTTTCCTTCCCTCAGGGTATTCATGCTGCTGTCCTGTATTGGCCAAAGATCTTTGAGTAACAGTGGGGTTTTGGAGGGTTTGTTGAATCTTCTGGACACACTGCTATCTCCTCTGCAGCAGACTTCTGCAGCACAGCCCCGCAGGACAGAAGGTGCGTGTTTGAGAGTGAGATTTTTTATGTAATACACATCTGTGTGTTTATGGTAATGTTACAGTTTTGTGTGTGTTTATAGGTGTGTTGGATATCCCCATGATCAGCTGGGTGGTCATGCTGGTCTCTCGACTGCTTGACTATGTGGCCAGTGTGGAAGATGAAGCCACTGCAGCTAAGAAACCTCTCGGGGCAAAAGACAGAGAAAGATCCTTTTCAGGTGAGACTCTTAGACCTGGGCAAGCATAAGAACTGAAAGTTCAGTGTGTTTTTGTAAACACTACTGTTCACCAGTTTGAGGTCAGCCAGATGTTTTTGAAAGAAGTCTCAGAAATCAGAAAATTTCCATTCAAAATTATTTTCCTAAAGCTTTTAATTATTAGCACTTAAGTGTAATTATAAATACATAAGTTGAAATGTTTGGGATTGGTAAGATTTTTATTTATTTATGTCTTTAAGTCTTTTAGTTAAAACGTAATATTGTGCAATATTGTTACAATTTGAAACTCTTTTCTATTTTAACATTTTAAAATGTTATAAAGCTGAATTTTAAGCATCATTAAGAAATCATTATAATAATCTGATTTGCTGCTCAAGAAACAATTCTTATTATCAATGTTGAAAACAGTTGTTGTGGTTTTTTGATTAATAGAAAGCATTTTAAATAGGAATGTTACATTATAAATGTCTCTGCTTTCACTTTTGATCAAATTAAGATGTCCTTGCTGGAAATAAGTTGATTTCTTTACAATAAAATGAACATTTTACTGATCCCAAACTTTTGAAAGGTAGAGTATATACGGCATAGAGATGTTTCTTCATTGCTAATGTGTCTGTTTTCCTCTTTCCAATCTCACCAGGGAACCAGTGGAGTTTCATAAATAACAGTCTGCAGTCTCAGAATCCAAGCAGATCCGCCAAAGGCAGCAACAGCAGTTTAGATCGTCTATATTCACGAAAGATCCGCAAACAGCTTGTCCACCACAAACAGGTACATGTGTCTTGCACAAACTTCCTGTGCCATTTATAGGCTACTTTTATACCATAACATAGCAGATGATTATAAATTCTGCACTTGAAGTCTTTTCCTTTATAGGTATAGTGAGGATGTTAATCAATTCTCCTTTCATTGCAGCAGTTGAATTTATTGAAAGCCAAACAGAAAGCTTTAGTGGAGCAAATCGAGAAAGAGAAAATTCAGAGCAACAAAGGCTCCTCCTACAAGTTGCTGGTGGAACAGGCCAAACTCAAACAAGCCACGTCCAAGGTGAGAATAGATACTTTTGAAAACTAATTTTGTCAAATGTCTCTAAGGGGTGGTTGTTGGACAAATTAGGAGTAGCAACAGAAATCAAAGTACACATTAGCAGTGATAAACATGACCTTCAAACAGATTGTGAAGTGAACCATGTGGTTCTGTTTCTTTGGCAGCACTTTAAAGATCTGATCCGTTTGAGGCGGACAGCTGAATGGCCACGCTCCACCTTGGACTCAGAGGCGTCAGTGGCAAAAGAGACCCCTGAGGTGGAGCTCCTGCCCTTTACATTATCTCATGAGCGCTGCATCTGCGTCGTCCAGAAGCTCGCTCTTTTCCTCCTCTCCATGGACTTCACCTGTCACGCAGACCTGCTCCTGTTTGTCTGCAAGGTGCAACTTTTTTTAATCATTTTACCTTTCTTAATTCAGTTCTCAATTAACTAATAGCCTGGGGTTTCATAACTTCTTAAATGTAAGTTTTGTTTGTGCTGTTGAATTTAGATACAGACCTCAAACTTTTGAATGATAGTATATTTTGAATGAAGTCTCACCAATGCTGTATTTGATTTAAGAAAAATACAGTAATTGTGAAACATTAATACATTTTTTTTAAATTAATTTATTCTTGTGATGGCAAAGCTGAATTTTCTTCAGTGTCACAATGATCCATCAGAAATCATTCTAATATGCTGATGCTAAACAGCATTAATTTTAAATAGAACTCTTTTGTAACATTATAAATGTCTTTACTGCAAGACATGTCCTTGTTGAATTAAACTTTTGAACGGTAGTGTATATGTTGTAAACCATGCCTATGTTCTAAATCTCATCTACTGCTTAGGTATTGGCCAGAATAGCAAATGCAACACGACCCACAATCCACCTTTGTGAGGTGGTTACAGACCAGCAGCTGGAGAGGTTACTTCTGTTACTGGTGGGGACGGACTTCAATCGTGGGGACATCTCATGGGGCGGAGCCTGGGCCCAGTACTCCCTCACCTGCATGCTGCAGGACATCCTTGCAGGTTTGTGTTTTAAAAGATGGTCTCAGCTGGAAAGTTCTAAGTGACCCACGGACAGTCGTACGCGTTTTATGTGTCACCGTTTTATATTTAGATGTTGTCATATGTTTTCAGGAGAGCTGTTGTCTCCGGTGTGTGGGGATGGGATGGAGGGGGCGGGGGCTGATGAGGCCGGGGCTGCCTCTTCCTCTCTGGTGGTGGATTCCGATGACTCTCTCCCCCAGCCGACCCCCATCCCACTCGTGGAGACCATCGATGAGCCTCTGGGACCAGATATCATCGCAGGGACATCCTCTGTGTTCCAAAGTGCGTTGGTAACCCCGCCCGAATAGCACTTCACCTCACATGGACCCTCACCTTTCTTTCATTTCTGATGTTTATTTGTTATTTTTCCTCTCTTGAATGAACTGCATGTGTGTGTTTTTGTGTTTGCTTTTGTATATAATATGTTATAGTGGTACAATGCAGTGGACAGGGGGTTGGAACAGTGTAGATGATTTTGACTTGGTCTATAGTCATTTAAAACCTACAGTTGTTAGTCTTTTTATCATTTATTATAGGTAAGAGTTTGTCAACGTCAACATTCATTTAAAATGGGTCAACGATCCACTGTTCGGACGCCCTGTTGGTCTAAGAGGAGTGTGACAGCCTGACGTCCTGAAGTAGGCTGTCTGTGTAGTTGCTTCTCTGCTCTTGCAATATTAAACGTCTTTTCGTTGCCCAAAGGTGCTCCTCCACTGTCATCTTTGGAAAAAGATAAAGACATTGACTTTGACTTGCTACAAGACTTGATGGATGTTGATATTGATCCTTTAGATATTGATTTGGAAAAAGATCCACTCGCCGCCAAGGTTTTTAAGGTATGGACCCCTTTCTCTTTCTCTCTCTGTTCTTTAGGAATTAGGGGTGTAATTGTTCAAATTTCTCACGGTTCTGTTTTAGTTTGGCTTTGCAATTACTGTGTACATTGCTAGCCCAATACCCATATATGTCTGATCCATCCGGTTGCTGATATTTTCTTTTCAGAGTTGCCCTTATTACCAAAATTTCTGTAAAATACAGCGCACTGTAAAATTACAGACATTTATATTGTGAAATGTCTGAAAGTACAGCGATTCAGTCACATGGAAAATTTCTATAATTACTGAAATAGCCACATTACGATTCACACACTTATTCTCATCATTTGATGCTACAAATGTTCATACCGACCGTGGGAAATGAACTGTACGTTTCACCCCTATACTGCATGTATTATGTAATCGGAGATCAGTATTTGAAGTTTGGTTGTAATATTTAAGGCTGATTTGCACAAACTCAATGTTATTAACCCCTTTCCAGTAAAGTATCTTTAATTTTTTTTCTCAGAGATGACTGTCTGAGATTTTTTTTGTTGTTGTTTTTTCTTTTTCTTTCATGTTCTCTCTTGCAGCCGATCAGCAGTACCTGGTACGATTACTGGGGTGCTGACTACGGCTCGTACAGTTATAACCCCTACACGGGGGGTGTGGGCATTCCCGTGTCCAAACCTCCTGTGGCCGCCACGGCAGAGAAGCCTGGATCTCAGAACCTCTCAGTGTCTGTGTCTCAAGGTGAGAGGTGTCAAAAATACATTAATGACATAAAACATATAATAAATCTGAGTGCTATAAAACCTTTATTTTTTCTTCCAGCACTGGATGCTCGATTGGAGGTGGGATTAGAACAGCAGGCAGAACTTATGCTGAAAATGATGTCAACATTAGAGGCAGATGCAATATTGCAGGCGCTGACATCCACATCTCCTTCTGGTACAAACACAAAAGGAAACACCTACAGACATTTGTGTCTATTGTGTACAGGGTTTCTACAGTCATGGAAAATCTGGCGATATCATAGAATGTTTTTTTTATTCATTTATTTTTTATGTCCAGTACTGGAAAAGTTGTCAATTTATTACATTAATAAAATCTTATAGTCTATAGTGAGTATAATTATTTAAATTTCAAACTCAGTTGTAAAACATTTCTTCAGGCAAAAATTGATAATTGTAACCTTTACATAATGATTTCTCATAATTCCAAATCAATTTTAGAGTAAATTTCCAAAAGTGTGGGGAACCCTCTTTTTTTTTTATCTTTTTTTTTTATATATATAAAATGATTTGCCTTCATTTTAACTAGTATCACCCCCTCTCTTCATAATCTTTTTTCCTCTCTTGTTTCAGTGGCCCAGTCTGCAAACGGGACAGATGACTCTCTTCTGCGTGGGGGGTTCCACAGCTCTCCCCCTGCCAGCAGTCTGATGGCACAACCTTCTTCCATCCCCATGTTGAGCACCTGCTTCAACAAGCTCTTCTCTTTACTCCAAGTGCATCATGTTCAGGTACGGGCACAGTCTGTTTTTGTTGCTTGAATTTACCACTGCTCTTTCCCTGTTTCCCTAAAATCTAACTTACAGAATCACACCATCTTACTCAAAGACCATATTTAACTCTCTCTCTCTCTCTCTCTCTCTCTCTCTCTCTAGTTGGAGTCTTTACTGCAGCTGTGGTTGACTTTGAGTTTGAGTTCCTGCTCCGGAGGGTCGGAGGAGAGCGGCTCAGACATCTTCCTCTTCAACTCCAGCAGAGTGCCCACAATCCCTCTTAACCAAGGTGTGATATTCACAGACTGATTGAATGCTTTGATATGAAGATATTCTCATATTTTTTGAGCAGCTTGGATAACTGTTGATTGAAATAAACTGTTGGTTTTATGGGCTATTACTACTAAGGATACAACTTATAACCCTATCTGTTGTTGTTAGTTTCTCAAACTTTAAAAAGCTTCAATCTCACTAGCTACATTTTCATTCCCCCCCAAATAATCCATTTATAAACATGTAAACACCTCAATTGATCAGGGGCCGTATTCACAAAGAATTTTATCTTACCACTAGGAGTACTCCTAAATCGCACTAAAATATTTTAGCTAGGAGTTTTCTCTTAAAAGTTATTCACAACGCCTTTCAGATCTACTCTTAGTAAGGAAAAATGACAACTCCTAAACTAAGAGTGAGTCTTCGTTGCTATGGATGACGTCAATTCTCATGCACGAGCTTCCTCGCAATGATCACGGTGATTGGTTGTTAGATGACAGGGCCATCATGCGGAACGTAACACAGACACAACAAATCATGGAATTACGACATCTAAATATGTCTGTGTCCTACACAAAATAATAATAGTAATGTCATCAAAATGCATATATAATGACATGTTTGTGCAGGGCAGGCCCCAGTGAAGTGTAGGCTAATTCTAAAAAGGCAGAGAGAGAGAGAAAAGTTGTGAATTAATAATGGAAGCGTCGCAGTGCGACGCGCTCGTTTTTTCCAAGCGCGTCCGCGCCGCATCGAGATAAAAACATCTCACCTTTTCAGAATGCCGCAAGCGCACCGTAGGTCACGTGACAAGAACCGACCGGAGCGCAACCGCCCTAGCACTTTGGAAAAAGGAGAACGCGGCGCGCCTAGCGTTTTCAACGCGTTTTAGGCGCTATGTGAATGGTGCCTAATACCCTAATGAAAACCGCCACTTGCCTAATAATGAAAAACTACACTTGCATTAACACTTGCTTGGTTAATTGACATCCTATTAGCCTAAATAGACTAGCCTACTTAAAGCAAGGAGATGTTGCTCCTATTGAAGTAATGTAATAGTTGAATGACGGTGGATTATGAACTCGCCAAAACGGAAAAGAAAGCCCAAATGGACGCAGGATCAGTTAGGCTACTGCTGCTGGCCCAGTTGGTGCTGGGGGGGGGGAAAAACATAATAAAAGGGAAATTCGGCACTGGGATATCAAGCAAAACTAAGCGTGAGAATGGGAGAGGATTTGTTTGGAGATCAATGCAGCATTCCCGCTTGTGTCGCGGACCCCGCACGACTGCGAGAGGCGGTGGTATGCGCTACAATCCTTTGTGAATAGGTCTTAGTGAGTTAGGAGTCCGCTCGACTTCTTTTAAGCTGTCCCAGACTTAGTGGCTACTTTTAGGGCTAAAATGCTTCGTGAATTACTCTTAGTGAAAAAAATGAGGAGTCCTAAAGTTAAGAGTGACATGCCCATTATTTTTAGGAGTTGCTCCTAAATTCGCCAGTTAGGAGCTACTTTTAGCCTTAAGATTCTAGGTGAATACGGCCCCAGATTGAGCTCAATCTGAATGAAAATGATCGGATTGAAGGAGGTGGTGTAGACCTGAAAAAACTCGATTCATAGGAAAAGAAATTGCATGGAAACGCCTGAACCTTACAATTTTTACAAAAAGGACACTGAATATTTGCTAAAATAGCTCTAAAACATATGGTAGCTTTCTTTTATATATGTCATCAATGGGAAAAAAACGACAATTAAACTCATGTAGGTCAGGTGGCGTATCACGGTGGCTTTCTCCGGTTCTGAACTAAAAATGGCGACTAAAAATGTTTAGAAATTATGCACAAGAAAGAGAAAGAAAATAATGGAGAGCAGTGCTAATGAGCTAAAGAAACACAGAAGTGAGTTACATCACTCTTCTACACGTTCCTTATGTAGTTCAATAAGTAGATTTTGTAATGACTATATAATTGATTGTAACTCTTGTCTCTCTCAGCCTCCATCAGCAGTTTCCTGTCAGTGCTGGCCTGGTACCCCAACACTTCTCTGAGAACATGGTGCCTTGTCCTGCACAGTCTCACCCTCATGACCAATATGCCTGCTAGTAGTGAGTATCTGATTGGCTTAGTCTGTCTTTGTACCTCCTGATGTGTTTCTGGACACACTCAAATGTGTGGGTGTTCCCAGGGGAGACCTGCGATTCTATATGTGTGTTTTCTCTGGGGGAATCCTGCCAGCTCAGCAGATCTGTGTTGGCCTGCTGTAGCCTGATTATAAAAGCAAACAGTCTGGTAACCCACTTTCAGATTAACTGCGCTTATAACTTGTGTGTAACATCTGCAGCCTCCAGCAGTGGGTTGGGTGTGCAGGAGAGCACAGCCCAGCAGATGGTGTCTGACCCCACGCTTGTGCACGTGCTTGTGCGCTTCCTGTCTGGAGGAAACCCTCACGGCACTAGCCAGCACAGCTCACAGGTATTGAGCTTAATGAACATGCACACATGACTGATTTCATAGAAGTATATTTGGCAAGTGCCTTTCAGACTCCTCTTCCTCTCTCTTCTCAGGTCGGCCCCACTGCAACACAAGCCTTGCAGGAGTTTTTAACCAGGTTGCAGGTGCACCTGTCCTCCACATGTCCACAGATGTTCAGCGAATTTCTGCTTAAATTGTTGCACATTCTGTCTACAGAGAGGTAAATGATTGATCCAACATTTATGTAATTGAACTGGTGCTTGTTAAAAATTCTTGATTTTGTTTAAAAAAAAAAAAAAAAAAAAACATCTTTTTTTTATAGGGGTCCATTCCAGTCCGGTCAGGGTCCATTAGATGCACAGGTTAAGCTTTTAGAGTTCACCCTGGAACAAAACTTTGAGGTCGTTTCTGTGACCACCATCTTGGCTGTCATCGAATCAGTCACCTTCCTGGTTCATCACTACATAACTTGTTCAGAAAAGGTGGTCTCACGCAGCGGTTCAGACAGCTCTGTGGGCGCCCGTGCTTGTTTCGGGGGCCTGTTTGCCAATATCATCCGCCCCGGCGATGCCAAGGCTGTGTGTGGTGAGACCACACGAGACCAGCTGATGTTTGACCTCTTGAAGCTGGTCAATGCTTTGGTGATGCTGCCGCTTTCGGGTGATCGGGAGTTCAGTGGGAGGCTGCCCCCAGCGGGCGGAGCCACTGACAGCGTATCGGATGAAGAAAAAGTGTGTGGAAGCAAAGAGTGTGGGGCGGCAGGCACAGCTCAGAACCAGGGACCAGCAGCGGGTGTGGCAGACCTGGTTTTGGCCAATCAGCAGATCATGAGTCAGATCTTGTCGGCTCTGGGACAGTGCAACAGCAGTGCCATGGCCATGATAATTGGTAAAGAAGTTTATTTAAAATTAACAATTTTAAGGATGTTACAAATTAGGATATTTCAATGGTAGTTTATATTGAATATAATGCATTCATTATTTTGCTAATGTGTTTTCTCTCTCTATCTAGGTGCTAGTGGGCTTCACCTAACTAAACATGAGAACTTTCATGGTGGGTTGGATGCCATCTCGGTGGGTGATGGCCTCTTCACCATCCTAACTACTCTAAGTAAAAGAGCCACATCCGTCCAGGTCATGCTGCAGCCTATTCTCACCTACATGGCCTGTGGTTATATGGGCCGACAGGTACGACTCTGCACAGAGGAAGTGAGAGACTACAGAGTTTACTCTGTGACGATCTTAAGAGCCAGGACTTTTTCACATATTTTATTATGCAAAATTAACTAAAAACCACATAACATGATCTATGCTTGTATGTTGTGGCCTAAAAAACATGAACACATATTCAAAAAACTTTTCAAATTTTGGATTTCAGTATTAAAAAAAGTAATACAAAAATAGTAAAAAAGCCCTCGATATACTGCCATTGCATTTTGTGAATGCTGAGTGCTTTCATTATTTTTTACAGGGATCTCTATCAACATGTCAGCTCTCTGAGCCTTTACTGTGGTTTATTTTGAGAGTGCTTGACACCAGCGAGGCTTTGAAAGCCTTCCATGACATGGGTATGCCAGCACTAACACTTTCAGAAGAGATCATTTTTGAACTGCTCTGTATGTTCTGACTCTGTTGTGCGCACATTTAGGTGGTGTTCAACTCATCTGTAACAACATGGTCACCAGCACGCGAGCCATCGTGAACACTGCACGCAGTATGGTGTCCACTATAATGAAGTTCCTGGACTCCGGACCTGGAAAAGCAGCAGATGGCAGCCTGAAAGCACGAGTGCTCACCTCAGAACCAGACAACGCAGAAGGACTGCACAACTTTGCCCCTCTTGGTACAGCAAGCACTTTTTATTTTAAGCCATAAGCTCCGCCTTTTCATATAAATGTCAGTTTCTTAAGCATTAAAATGATTTCAATTCCCCAATTCTGTTCCCTTGCAGGCACCATCAACTCCAGCAGTCCCACGGCACAGCCAGCGGAAGTGCTTCTGCAGGCCACGCCCCCACATCGACGAGCCCGTTCTGCTGCTTGGTCCTACATCTTCCTTCCTGAAGAGGCCTGGTGCGACCTCACCATCCACCTGCCCGCTGCCGTTTTGCTGAAGGAGATTCACATACAGCCGCACCTGGCATCCCTTGCCAGTGAGTGTAGCCCTGCCCATGATGCAATATCATTGGTCCAAAACCCCACTTGACACAGCTGTATATTATATTTGGCCCATATATGAAGCTTTCCGTACTATTGAGGACGATTCTAAAGTCTTTTAGGATGCTAAATGCTTCTCTTTCTCTCACTCTCTCTGTCCTTCCCAGCATGCCCATCCTCAGTGTCTGTGGAGATCAGCGCAGACGGTGTGAACATGCTTCCCTTGTCGACCCCAGTCATCACTAGCGGTCTCACCTACATTAAGTTCCAGCTGGTAAAGGCAGAGGTGGCGTCTGCTGTGTGTCTGAGGTTGCACCGGCCCCGGGACGCCAGCACTCTGGGCCTCTCGCAGATTAAGCTACTGGGCCTGACCGCTTTTGGAAACACTTCCTCTGCCACTGTAAACAATCCTTTTCTTCCCTCTGAGGACCAGGTCTCCAAAACCAGGTATTGGAAATCATCATTTTTTTTCACCAAGTAACATCTAAAATAATCAGTTTAGTAAGAAGTTGTTTGATTTCCTGTTTTAAGTCTCCATCTATTTTAATATCCCATTTTCTCTCTCTTTCTCAGTATTGGCTGGTTACGGTTGCTGCATCATTGTTTGACTCACGTTTCTGATTTGGAGGCCATGATGGCCAGTGCTGCTGCACCTACGGCAAACCTCCTGCAGACCTGCGCCGCCCTCCTCATGTCCCCGTACTGTGGCATGCACTCGCCCAACATCGAGGCGGTGCTGGTGAAGATCGGCCTCCAGTCCACACGCATAGGCCTCAAACTCATTGACATCTTGCTGCGTAACTGTGCTGCTTCTGGCACTGATTTGGCCAGTAAGACCCGCCCACTCATTTCCAATTTATCCCAATTGTAAACGCTATCATGCTGATTTTGTTTAGGCTAGTTTTGAGTACAGAAAAAAGTATGCTATGTCTTTTATATGATTTGACATCATGATTTTCCTTTTTATCTGATTGGTGGTTTTGTTTTTTTATTGTAGATCTGAACAGTCCGCTGCTCTTCGGGAGGTTAAATGGCCTGTCGTCAGACTCAACCATAGACATCCTCTACCAGCTTGGCACTACTCAGGACCCCGGTACCAAAGACAGGTCTGTAATGGAGTTCATTACAGAGTCCAGAGTCATTTCTGCATGTTTATTCTCTATATCAGTGGGTCTGAAAAGCCCGGTATATATTTATTTGTTTTATTTTATTTTTGTGTCTTAAAGAGTACCATTTTAGAAGTCATGAGATATTAAAATGTAAATAAAGGTGGAAATTTTATATATATCTTTTTAAAATATATTACTTAATGTCATAGTTTTTATTGTAATTGATGTTTTGTCATAATGACAACTTAGTATCTCATTTTGAATGGTTTCATAATTGACTTTTATCTCATGATTTTCATTGAAGTCATGATTTTGTCTTATTTCATTTTCACGTTTTATGTCATCATTATGATTTACTTTTTTTATTTTATGTGGTGGCAATGGGCATCCATATATATATTCCACATTTCTAAAAATACTGAATTGTTGAAAGTATACTGAATTTGTCCGTTGCTCAAGAAGCATCTTAATCTTCATTAACCATAAACTGTAACATTACTGTCTATTTAAGGTACACCACGTAACTTTTTGCCCTCTGGTGGTTAAAAAACAAAACTGCATGCATTTAGGTTGTGCTTCGTCTGTGCTTGACTGTGCAGATGAATATGGCCCTTCACAATAGATAATTCTTTACAATGAACTCTGTAAGAGAACTACATATGGCAATTTATCTGTTCCAAAAATACCTTACCTGTTGAGTAATAAAAACGCCATCTCCACGTTACCTTTAAAACAATTTAAATCCTACAGTTCTCGCTATCTCTGAAAAGCCAATGTTGATTCTCATTTTATGAGCTCTGTCACGTTCTCTTTTTGACAGCAGACTCTGCTCTAAGCGTTTTTATTTTAAAGGGTGATTCCCGGAGGTTCATGTCAACCTTTCTCACTCGTTGTGAAACCTAACATATGCCACTCTCATACATGCGTCAAAGTAGCAGGAGCAACTTTTCTCTAATTACGGATATGACGAGAGACACTCATGCGAGTGACGTATGTATGCAATTTTCAAGGAAAACCATCCTGCCCGGTCAAAATATAAACACTTATAATAGGCTTACCATAGTGAATCAGAGTAAAACAAAAGGATTTATGATGTATTGACCCATTATCTTTATGTACCTTTTTTTTTCAAAATTAACTAAATAATGTATCTAACTTAATAACATCTAATAACATTAGCAAACATTTTTACACTAGATAATGCTTAATTAGAACAATAGTTGTCGTGCTTAAAGTTTTTTTGAGGTATTCTAAAAGCCACTCTGTGTTATACTGTTACACTTGTACAGGATGAGTACATACACACTTTTTTGTGGTTTCTGATGTCTTGGCTATGTTGTAGGATCCAGGCTCTGCTACAGTGGGTGTATGACTCCTCCCGGGTTGCGGCCCTGAAACAGAGTTCTCCGTCAGGCTACGTGGGTCCGAATGCTCCGCCCTCACGGGAATACGGGTTGCTCATGCCGTCCCCGTCACACCTGCACTGTGTGGCGTCTGTCTTGTGGCACAGTTATGAGCTGCCAGTGGACTACGACTTGCCCGGACTGCTCAACAGAGAGCTTTTCGAGTGAGTCCACACACTTTCTTTTTGTGGTCTCACAGTACAAATTGTTCAAGTAAAAGTTTTGGATGAATGTGTGATCATGCCTAAGGTGTGTTTTGGCACTCTGCATTAGGAGAGGCTGAGAGTAGATATTCCACTCTTATTTTCCCGCACTCTTCTATATTTCATCCTCACTTCAGGTATGAATACTTTATGGGTACCAAGTAGAACAAAGTGAAACAACCTTTGCTGTGTACGTGGAGCAAATACAACTCTGACGGCCTTTAACACAAACAGTTGTGCATTAGTAAATCATGAGGTTGTTTTTGAACTATTAATTCAAGAGCTGCTTCTTTTTCTCCATCTCTCACAGGTTGTTGTACAACTGGTCCATGTCTTTGCCCTCTAACTTGGTTTTAAAGAAGGCTGTGGATAGCTTGCTTTGTTCCATGTGCCACATCCACCCTAGTTACTTCTCTCTGCTCATGTCCTGGATGGGTATTGTGGCGCCCCCTGCTGCCCAGACAAATGCACAGTGCCGTATGGCCATGACGGACGATGGCAAGAAGCAACATGACTTAAACAGTGCCGCCTCCCTCACAGATGACTCCAAACATGCTCGTACACCGGTAATCGTGCCCATCTCCCTCTCAGAGTGCCAGCTTGTGACCCTGGCAGCTGCATCCCAGTCTCCTGGTGCCATCCAGCAGCTGTTGGATTCCGGTCTGCCTTCCTTGCTGGTTCGCAGCTTAGCCGATCTTTGTTGCAACCTGTTGGTCAGCGCGGACCTTCCCTTGCCTGCAGGATTCTCCACACAGGCTGAAAGACGCCCATACGCACACAACCAACCTTCTTCATCCTCAGCAAACAGGCCTCCATTGTCTCCTGAGCTGGCAGCACCCGTATTGCGGTTTCTAACAGAAGTAGGAAACAGTCACACCATGAAGGACTGGCTGGGTGGGCCAGAGGTGAACCCGCTCTGGACAGCACTGTTGTTTCTCCTCTGCCACTCTAGTGCCAGTGGGGTCGCCAATGCCAATGCAAACACCAGCAGCAGCAGTAGCAGTATTTCTGGGCACGGTGCATCGGCCAGCACCTCACACGCCAGCGCCGCACCTCACATCTCCGGGGCGTCATACTCACTGGCTTCAACGAGCCGAAGCAGTGGACTCACCACCCAGCAGAGGACAGCCATTGAGAACGCCACAGTGGCTTTCTTCCTGCAATGCATCTCCTGCCATCCAAACAACCAAAGGCTCATGGCACAGGTGTGTTTAGGATGCTTTTTCGGTTTACATTTTTTATAAACAATGAATAAAAAGACTTTTTTTTTATAAATAATGAATAAAATGATTTTTTTTCACACATTAAATAAATATCTACACACTGTAAATTATATCTACTACTATACATGGTAAATATATAAAAATGTTTTCTTCCCCAAAATAATTTGTTGTTAATTTAATTAATTTTCAACCCAGAACTAATGCCTCCAAGATTAACTTTAGAAATATATACTTGGATAATATGTATTAAATAATTATACAGTTCACCTGGCTCAACTTTTTCACACTTGCTGTCTACATCCTTATATTTGAGCCCTGTTTGTACAAAAAAGACCCAAAGCTGTTATACTTAGATATTTCTTGCATCAGACACTTCATAGAATCAACTGAATACTTTTAGAAAGTTTAGTGCACATTACATTGAACTGGATTTGTCTTTGTTTGTAAAGGTTCTGTGTGAGCTGTTCCAGTCAGCTCCTCAGCGAGGGAACGTTCCGGTCTCAGGGAACATCTCTGGATTTATACGTCGGCTTTTCCTACAACTCATGCTCGAAGACGAGAAAGTTACTGTCTTCCTTCAGTCCCCCTGCCCGGTAGGTACAACACACACACACACAAAATGCCATAACATGTGCTTTGAAAATTCATCTAAGCTGAAACGTTGCTCTTTTGAGCCATTATTTTATTTTATATAGAAGTTGTTTTGCTTGGTTAGTCTGTTAAATGATTTATTACTGTTGCTGTAAAGCTCAGAAAAGCCTCTCCACTTACAAGGAAATTACCCTGACCTTTACATCATCTCAGAGGGATTTAAACCTCAACTGCTTCTGTGCTGCCATTCTTTTCAAGGCATGTTGTGCTGTTGTTGTAGGTGACCACTAGGGGACAGATTTATCCTCAAAACCTTGTCAGTCTTGCAGAAGTCCACACTCCACACACATTGCCGGATGTTAGGAGTACCTGTACTAAGTTGTTTAGCTAGAGAAAATGGCTAGTTTAGTGGAAAATAAAGAGTAGTTTGTCCGAATAGTAGTGGAATGGGCAAACGGAGTGTTTGGGAAAATCCTTTTTGCAATTCTGTTTGGTGCTGCTAGTGGTGTAGCAATTATACACTTCACCTTTAACATAATCTAAATGTTGGAGGACATAGCCAGCTCACCCCTTTAATGACACGTAGAGTTATGCCTCTCCTGCAGCTGCCAAACCGGAACGAAGCCAAATCGTAAAGACCCAAGATGTCTTTTTTTAGCTGGCGAGTCATTCACTCCGCTAATTTACTGTGGGATCATGTGCGTTTCAGATCAGATTAATCATCAGGCTTTCACAGACAGTCCCGACAGAGGGGCTCTTAAAAGTTAATGTTTACACATTAGATCAAGCCAGAGTGCTGATGATCCGGGGCGTCCTCTCAAAGGCAGGGACGTCATTTTTCAGACCCTTTTCACCCTGTCAGACGCACCTTCAACTCCATGTCCGAGTGGAATGAAGACGTCTGGAGTCTGGATCGCCCACGTGGAAAGGGGAAATCTTCAGAGATGCTTTTGTGGTTCTTTGTTTTAATGTTGTGTCATATATTGATTTTTTTTTTTTTTTTTTTTCACATCAGCAGGACTTCCAAAAGCCATTGCTTTCAAATTCCTTGAGTTTGTTTTTCTCCATAGCTGTAGTGTTATAAAAAAAAACTTCATAATCAATATATTTAAACACTTTGCCATTTTACATTCCTGAAAGATACAGAGCTGTAAGACAAAAGAAAAGATGGATTCTTTGTTCACAATGAAGAGAAATAAAGATCACTCACTTAAGATCAGCATGCAGATGTGACAGAAATGTAAAAAAAATTATGAGGAGTCACGGCATGTCCCTTTTATGGCTCCATAGAAGCTTGAACTGGAGATGAAATTAACCATTCAAAATTATTCTATAGGTCCATTTTAATGAGAAATTGAATATCTCACCTAAAATATAACGCCAATATTTCATTTCATTTTCATTTTTTATTAGAGGATAACCCCTTGAGATGCAACATCTCGTTTTCGAGGGGGTCCTCAAGATAACACCAAAAAACTTACACACTCATACATACTAAAGCTCTTCCTCACAACCAACCATCCCAACCTGTCCCACCTCTGTCCAAAACGTATTCACATAAACAATATAGTACGATATTAAGGTGATATTAAAAGAATATTATATAACAGGAGAGAACCATATTTATAACAAAGCCACCAAAGCAAGCAAATATATAATCTACATATACATACAAATACAACAATACATACCTATATACACACACATACACACAGGTCAAACACCAGGGAAACATTTACATTGATCACAGGAGTGCAAGTAAGTTAGAAGGGCTGACTTAAAGAGTGGAAATATATGAATATAACACCTATAACACCCAATCATGTTTATGCAAATTTCAACAAATATGTTTGTCCATGTAGTGTACTCATATATGACTAGTAATATAGTCACACACTATTAACTTGACCTGTTTCATTCTGTTTTTCTTTTTCTCTGCTTCAGCTGTATAAAGGACGCATTAATGCCACTAGTCATGTGATCCAGCACCCCATGTACGGAGCGGGGCACAAGTTCCGCAAACTGCATCTGCCCATCTCAACCACACTGTCTGAAGTATTGGACCGTGTCTCAGGTATGAAGACATTGTAATACAATACCGTTCAAAAGTTTAGGGTCAGTAAGATTTTATTTTTTATCTACTTTTTATTCAGCAAGGATGCATTAAGTTGATCAAAAGGTTTTTACAAAAATATTAACTGTTTTTAACATTGATAATGAAAAATTTTTCTTGAGCACCAAATCGGCACCAAATATAGTTTTTACTGTATCTTTGATCAAATAAATGCAGCCTTGCTCACAGCATAAGAGACTTTTGATAAAAAAAATTGGAACACTCATTGCTCTTAATTTGTTTCTTTAATCTTTACTACTGAATATTTAAAGACATTCAGTGTTCAGAAGCATATTCATTTTTGAAAATACAGTCGTGCTCAGAATTAATGGCACCCCTGGTAAATATGGTAAAAATTGCCAATTTTTTTAATGAAAGATCAAAAGGATAAACGATGCAGATTTATTTTTTACAGCCAGTTTTGATCATATTTACCAGGGGTGCCATTAATTCTGAGCACGACTGTATGTTCCAATAATTGTAAAATTCCAATGGTATCAGTTTCAGAATGTTGTATTTGTGCCACTCTACATAAGCGGTCTACAAATCAGACACACACTGTGTACAGTTACATTAATAAATCTTCACACTCTATACACCAGTTAAGCCGAAATACTAGAAATCACATTTCCAGCAGCCTCGTTCTATATGCACTATGCAGTAGTCTATCAGATCTGTTAGATCCCATTTTTGCCACATCTTCAGACTTTCAAGGTCTGATGCACAAAGCATGTAGGGCTGGAACTGCCACGTGGCATGGTCATCAGCGTGTGTGTGAGATGAATGGCTTGTCTCCTGAGACCTTGAGCGTGGCAGATATAGTCTTAGGTTCTTTTGAGACACAGTATGTAAGGTGTCCAGTCTTTGAGCCGTTCTCATGCTCACGTCACTTCCACTGATGGAAGACCCTCACAGGAAGCGCAGCATGTTGTTATCGTTATAGATTGGTGTATCTTCTCTGTCATATTACATCTTTACCATCAATAATTCATATTATCAGTTAAGCTGACATGTCATGAGGGAAATGAAGGGAAATGTACTGCAGGCCAGTTGAAGAACATGCATCGCACACACACACTATGAAATAACTTTTAAAGATCTTGCATTTTTTTATCCTTCAGACACGCCCAGCATCACAGCCAAACTGATCAATGAACAGAAGGAGGATAAAGAGAAGAAAAACCATGAGGAAAAAGAAAAGATGAAGGCTGATAATGGTTTCCAAGACAACTACAGTGTCGTTGTTGCCTCAGGTACTGTTTAACTCTGTCTTCTCACTGATGTAGCCCAATCCTAGGATCCAGCCAACAACCACCTGAAATACCCTAGCAATCATCCAGAACACCCTATCCACAACCTAAAACATCCTAGAAACCAGCTAACAACTGGAACACCCTAGAGACTGCATTAGAACGTGCTAAAAAAATCACACAAAACTCTTTAACATACTGGCTACCACACACACATTGTTGCTTGGATTTTTGTGTAGGCAGGGAGTCTTTTTTTTTTTTTTTTTTTTTATGTAAAAAAACAACAACATTTTTCTATTATGGTTGTTCCCTAAAGGTTAACAATAAACGCTGTTTACTCAAGCTAGCATTGTAGTTACTGACATCTTTGATCTATAGTTTACCCATGTTGTATCTCATCTTCATTCTTTTTATTTTTCAGGTCTGAAGTCTCAGTCAAAGAGGGCCTTGTCCACTCCTCCCCGTCCCCCGTCTCGACGAGGGCGTGTTCTCAGTGACAAGCTGGCAGCTTCCTCAGGAGTCGATCCATCTGCCAAAACCATCAGTGTGCCTGTCTTCCACCTCTGTCACAAACTATTGCCGGGTACAAACACACACTAGTTCTATTAAGCGCTCACATTCTGTCTAGTCCTCTCACCCACTCTGTACTCTTTTGCGTTCCTCCTCATCTCTCACCTTTCGCTCCTCCATACTGATTAGAATGAGAGTAGAGGTCACCTCAGTGCCTGTCCCTGTCTGCCTGCCACTTCACCTCACTGCATTTATTCAGACATGCAGAGAGTTTGATGAATGTCAATTTTCATTTGAATGTTGAATGTTTCATTCTATCCCTCTCATCTCTCGTTGTCTCATCTTATCCTCTGTAAAGAGCCTTCAGCACTTGGTGAGGTGTTTAATTTCTCATCCACAAACATCACCAAACAGAATAGAAAAAAAATAATGTATTTGAACTCCACTCAAACGCCTGGCGTTTGGTTGAATAAATGACACGCATCTGGTTCTGATTTATCAATTGAGAGAGAACTTTTTAATAAACTCTGGCTTAAACCTTTTCTCTTCAGGTCAACCATTGCCACCAGAAATGACCTTGGCCCAGCTGCTGACACTGCTGTATGAGCGTAAACTTCCTCAGGGATACCGCTCCATTGACCTGACGGTCAAACTGGGGTCAAAGGTCATCTCAGACCCTGGCCTCTCCAAGACCGATTCCTTCAAAAGGCTCCGTACCGAGAAAGGTATACAGAAATCTCACATGCAAAGACATAAGTATAAGAAAGAGTTTGTCATGGACAGTGTTGTTATTGTTAACCAGTGTTGTGTGTAACGCGTTACAAAGTAATGTAACTACTTTTTCGGGTAAAAAGTAGTGTAACGCGCTACTACTGAAAATTTGGTAAGGAAACGTAGTTCCTTTTTCAATTCGGCGCAACGTTACTTTTCCCAGGGACAGATTTGACAGCGATCTCCGTCATTTGACAGATTTGACAGCGATCGCCATCTCCGTAGTGAACGCCTACAGAGAGAAATGCACATAATGGATTACATAATCAGAGAGTAGCCTATTTCTTTTCGTTTTGAATTGTTTCGTTTAAAGACATTTCAAGCTTTCTATATATAGATATATTTATCATGCCACGCTGAGTTTCGGTTAATTTATGAGGTGCGCTCCAATTCACGTGCAACAAGTGACCGCGCCGGCGCCTCCATTATATTGTCTGCTATATTTGCTTCTTATTTATTAAATACAGGTAATTGGTTGATAACATTTTTTTTTAATTAAGATACAATTTATACAAAACGAAAGGCTTTCTTCAAAACAAAACTTAATGAAGTGGTCAAAATCATGTCTGACCCACTCAATGTCTCCGATATATTGCGCATCCATCTTACTCATGCTGTTCACTTTTCATAATCAACATAGATGGAAAATAGACTCTCTATTTGTACAAATTGGTGCACATTCATTTAATTCTGAATTTTGCACACATAAGTTGAAAGGCATTTGTTTACGTGGATAGTAAAACATATCTGCAACATTTATCAAGTTCACGGATAATTGTGCGTGCATTTATTAATCATTATGATACTAAAATCATAATAAAATAGGCTATACTATGTACAAAAAATCAGATGAGCCCAGAATATGAACGTAACGTGTTTAATTACACGTTGAGCATTTTCCTCCCATAGAAAACCATTATAAGAACGCTTAATTTGGCTTAATGCAGATTAGAATATCCCCTTATTATGTCGAAATAACAAGATACGTTTTCTTTTTTTTTTATTCACCATGCGGTTCAGGACTTCCATAGAATACAGCTTGAATATTATTGCTTCCAGAAATTATTTTTGGGAGTCCTAACGGGGTGCTTTGCTCTTTCTTGGGGGCTTTCTTTCTAGCCCCTCCCTAGCGCCGCCCATGCATATGCCTATCCATTAACGGACATTTCTTCATAAATATTCAAAATTTTGATAAATGCATTATGCATTTATGGCATTATGCATAGTAGAACTTTATGTAGGCCTACAGATTTAGGAACAGATATTGGGTTCTCCCCAAAGTCAAGCAACATAAAAGTAACGTAAAAGTAACGAGTAACGTAAAAAGTTACTTTCCATATGGGTAACTAAGTAAAGTAACAGATTACTTTTTTGAAGAAGTAACGAGTAACGAGTTACACTACTTTTTAAAAGTAACTTCCCCAACACTGTTGTTAACTAAAACTATATATATATATATATATATATATATATATATATATATATATATATATATATATATATATATAAAAAAAAAAAAAAAGCTGATAAATTATAAATATTAAAACTTAAATGGAAAATGCTGAAATAAATGTATATTAAACTAATACAATTAGTAAACCTAAACATAAATGAAAGTAGGGGTGTCGCAATATACCGGTGTTGACGATAATCGTGATATTTAAAACATGAAATATCGACATTGTGTTAATTTAGAGTGTGGCAATATACCGGTATTGACAATAACCACAATGTTTAAAATGAATAGGACTGTTATGATAACATGACACGTAAATACTCCAGCACGAGTACCTGGTTGACCTGTCAGGTGGCTGTATTGCACCCGCTGCGGCTGACACCTATCAAAGAAGACGCAGCGCGGGCCGCGGAGCTACTCTGAGAAGAATGTCGTCTGAGCGAGAGAGTGAAACACTCTGTCCACACCCGAAAAAAGTAAGCTCGCCTGTATGGGAGTACTTCGGCTCAAAAGAAAATAGCACTTTAAAGGGGTCGCACACCGGACGAGAAGCGCAGCGCCACGTCTTTAAAATTCGAACACATTTTCTCTCTGTCCGCGGCGCCCAGCAACGGCTCAGGACCTTGTTCAAAATCCTGCCGCGACACAGAGCGCCATTTACATAGTTTTATATTAAATTTACATTATATTTGTCTCAAATCATCGTAAATGACTTCACCCTGTGCTGCAAAATACATTTAGTTTTACATTCATTTACAGGATTCAGCTGCTTGAATGAAAATTGCTGATGTTATCGGATTTTCAGGTGATATTCTCAATTCATTCAGTTAATGGATGCTCTGAGATAAAGACAGTGTTCAGATCACAGACTCGGCAACTATTGTATTTAATTGTACAGTACAATCATAACATAGTACAGACATTATCTTAATTTCATAATGTCCTTAAACAAGAATAGCCTACTGCTGGCCATAAACTGAGAAAATGCGTGTCCGGTGTGCGATACCTCGAGTTGTCCTACACGATTCGGCGCTGCATAATGTGTAGCCACCAACCTTTTTACCCATCTCCGTGTCCATCACCCTGCGGATTACGCAATTTTACAGAGAATAAATTGCGATTATTTTACTAGTCATGGAATGAGAAACGTGGCATTAACCTGTTAACGGGGGGGTTCTGTGTTCATACATTTAATAAAGGGTGATTATTAAGAACCCCATTTTCTTTACTCATTTTTTGTATTTGTATTAGATTTTTTTTTGTTCAAATCTGTTATCTGCATGACTTTACTGGCGCCAGCGGCCCGACGCAACAATAGATTTAAGAGCTTTTCAGTTCTTTAGGAAACATTCAGACAGTGTTTCGCTTCAGTTTGAAACCAGATAAACTTCACATGCTTGTCTTCCTAACTCCCCCTTTCCCCCTCCCTCTCCCTTATAGATTCTATAGATATCGCGATATATCGATATTGTGAATTTTTTTGGCCACAATAACCGTGGTGTGAAAAATCTAACATCGTGACAGCCCTAAATGAAAGCTAAATAGAAATATAAAAAAACTAACAAAAAACACAAAATTACTAAAACTTAAAAATAAATTCAAATGTAAACTGAAAACTAAAAAAACATAAAAATAAAAGCTAATTCAAAATATGAAAAAATACTACAATAGTATATAAACAATACTAAAATGACACTTGTCACGAAATGATTAACTAGTGTTTGGTAAAACGGATACAATACTCGATTCAATTAGATTCTGATTCACAAACTCAAGTTTGATTTGATTCAGATTTATTTGGGTATGTTTCAGTTACAATGTCCATTTTTCTTGCCCATGAAAGAAGTTCACTCTCTACTAATGCTATAACAGATGAACCTGCTCATAGGAATCAGATGTTTGGGAATCAGACTACCCTGGTCGCACTATAGGTTTTAAATGCACTAAAAAGTACAGGCTCATACGAGTTATTCATTTGAAACTCAGTAGAAAGTAATTTCTTGCTATTGTTCTGTTATAGTCTGTGTTCCTACCCAAAATTCCCTCTCCCACATATCCCATTTTCTGCCAGCCCAGGGAAAAATAGCCTGATTGTCCACGTGTGTCTGTGCTTGCGTGTGCCCACACATTTCCCCCTTAGTGTCCTGCATCGTCAGATGTCAAATGATTTTTCTTTGCTCTGTCAATGATGTGTTCATGCTCTCTGAGGGATACATAAAAATGACAGCTGCCTCCCTACCGGGTAGCCAATACTCTTGATTGGTTCTGCCCTGTTGGAAAGAGCAAATATTCATACACAGAGTTCCTCCTCAAGCTGATGATGTCAGCTCAGGTGAATCTGCTAACACAGGCAGAGTGCTGGATGTCAGCTGTGACAGGAAAGTGTCCCGCCAGAATCCTAATCGGGCACGACAAAACGTCAAGCAATGAATCTCTTCTTCTGTGTAATCTAAGGGTACGTTTACACGGCAACAATGGACTAAAAACAGAAGTTTTTCCTTTACAGACGACAAACGCTGTGTTGTGAATGCCAGGACAGTAGTTGGTGAGGTAACTTTGTAAAGAAACACTACGCGCCTATAGACTGAACACGTCATCTGACACGCATCCAATATTCTCCCAACTCTTTACGTTCATTTAAGTCGTTTACGTTCATTTAAGTCTTTTGAAGTCATTTAAGATTGTGCTTACGAGGATACATGCCTTACATATATTTATAAAATATAAATCTAGTTGAAAGTCTGTATGCTGCTACGATCTAGTTGCAACATGCAAATCCGAAGTAGAGACAGTGCAGCAGTATTTTACTTTCAGAGAGTACAAAAAAAAGCAGTTTGACATTGGAAAGTTGCCACGTTGTGCTTTGTTAGGACACTGTGTCAGGGTGTTATATGGGACTAAATCGTAAGCTCTGGAGGTGGAAATCTGGCACTATTTGTTTACTTCGCTCCGCTGGCTTTTCCGAGCACACTGTGTTCGTTTGTTTATTTGTTTGGCTCTGTAAGAAGTCTTGAAGCAGCCCGCATTTGATGGCACCCGTTGAGTTTGGCATCAGATGTTTTGGTTTAGTGATGGTGCCTGGGGGACTCACCTCACCCTCCGGCTAATTGGCCATCTTAGTCGAGTCGAATCACTGTTGGCATACCCAACCCTGCTTCTTTTCATGCACTCTTTCATCTCGCACCCCTCCGTCGAGGAGCTGAAAGGATGCTCACCAGCCCAGGGATAATTCTCTCCTCTCTGCCTGGAGTCTGTCCATCTCTCAGTGGAGGAAGTGTGTAGAAGACACTCCAACCACAGGCGGTGTTCTGAACCCTTACTGCTTGTTACTGTGATGTGCCATCAACCTGTTGGCAATGAGTTTGCTCCTGGACACAGACTTCTGAGACTTTCAGATGTGCTACAAAAACTAAGATCAAATATGCCCCATTGTCTTCCCTACAGCAATTGTGGAGTAAGCGTATTTCACATTCTTCTCTAAAGTGCAGCTTCTTTGTTTGTTTCTCCAGCAAGAGTTTTTGGCTTTGAGTTTTACATTGCTCCTCTTTTTACTTGCACTGATCTCAACATCAAAGACACAAACATCTCTGATGAAAAACCAACTAACTGAAATATCAACAGTAAAAAAAAATGTATCTTTCACCGTCCCCTAGAGCTTAAATCAACGAGTAATCTGTAAATACTTGTTCTTTCTCAGTCTCACACTGTTCTGTTGCTGGCCTTCTCAAACACAGGACTGAGCAGACTTATATCCTCTCTGGGAAGTTGCATCTCTAAATAAATCCCCTGGAAAACAGCACCTTTGCAAATACAGCTCAAACTAAAAATGCGAATTTGAAATTGAAAGCAATACATTTTACTCTAGTGAAATGTACTTATTTCTCGTTTCATAATCCAGAAGTTGATCTTGGGAATTGTAAAGCTTGTGGTGCGGTGACTGGCTTGTGAGTGAATTATTCTTTTCAGTGAATCACTTGAACCAGTTCAGAATCTTAATATTATTTAAAAACTTAATAGTTTTTAAAAATCATCATCCAGTAATCATAAATGATTGGAGAGGTCATGGAAAAGTCATCTGTGTGGGATGCCTGAAACTAAATTCCAGTTATTTTACCTGTACAAAAACAGTCAGTTATGCTGTTTAATGTAGGTATTTATCATATTATTTAAATATTTTATTATATAAACGCAATGATTTGTTGCACAAATAGTTTTACCGTTCACTGCATTTTGTTATTCTTCTAGTTATTTACCTATAGCTGTTTATGAATCTGAAGTCTTGCACATTCACAGAAAATACCATACTACTTTGCACAAAAATATTGATACAATGACCTAAAGTATTGATGCAATATTGTAAGAGAAAGATCACAATCTATCAATATATGACCTCTCTTTTTGTCTCCTTGTTTGTTTTAGACATTTAAAATGTCTTAAGTAGAGACATTTATGTCGGCTGTAAACTCCATAAAGCCGGGCGATGCTGTTTCATTACTATTCTGACTGTACATTCCCAAACATTTAACAGCCAACATCTCCTGCAACTTTCTCCTCATTCTCTTGCATTGATCCTCAATCTCAGTAAAGAAAACCCTGATTTACAGGAATAATCTGATTTATGAGAACAGATATGAGCTCCTGTGCAGTAATGCCCGGTTGGACATCATGGTTTATGATGTGAACAATTGAGGCCACTTTATTTACAGCTAGACGTTTTGAGAGTTTATTGGCGGCAGATTGAATGATGCGTTTCCTTTCTGCTCTGTTCCTGTAGATCACTGTGAGATGCTAAGTGGCTGTCCGGACGATGAACCGATGACCCCGGGTGACGAGGGTTTGGATGCTGCGGTAGATGACACACTCCTGGAGACCAGCCCTATCCAGTCCCCCTTGCAGGTGTTCGCGGGTATGGGCGGCTTGGCCCTCATAGCAGAGAGACTTCCCATGCTGTACCCTGACGTCATCCAGCAGGTCAGTATCATATTCTACCACGTTGTTCATTTTTCGTAGTTTCACTCCATTTCTGCTTCATAAGCTTGTCCGGTGACCGTACACTCAGGTTAGTCAGCATTTCTGTTCATTTGCATGCCCTCTGAGCCCGTTCGTCCGGATCGTTCTGTGCAGGTCAGCGCCCCAGTGGTGCCGTCCACCACGCAGGAGAAACCCAAGGACAGCGATCAGTTCGAGTGGGTCACCATAGAGCAATCCGGGGAGCTCGTTTACGAGGCACCCGAGACCATCGCAGCCGAACCGCCGCCCATCAAATCCTCCGTTCAGACCATGTCGCCCATCCCAGCCCATTCGCTGGCGGCATTCGGCCTGTTTCTGCGGCTGCCGGGATATGCTGAGGTTCTGTTGAAGGAGAGGAAGCACGCACAGTGTCTGCTCAGACTGGTGCTGGGTGTCACGGACGATGGAGAAGGAAGTAAGTACCGCTCAAGTACTGGAAGCACTACTTCTGAAATTTGTTAACAGTTTAGCAATCAATTTTGTTAATATAAAGTGAATCCAAGTTTTTGGGGAATAGATGCCTGTTTCATATTCAGTCTGTGTTCACATATCCATTAGCCCTGTATGTATGTGTGTGTTTGAGAGAGAGATTATTGATTGAAACTGAGCAGACTGATACTGTATGGAACACTGTTTTTGATTCTCTCATCAGCAACCCCTGCTTATCTATGTCCGCCATCAACCGTTTAAGTCACTGTCTCAGAGACCTGTCAGACTCAGCCCTCATATTAAACAGGCTATTACTTAGACTTCCATTCAGAAGTTTGGGGTTGGAATGTTTTTGAAAGAAGTTTCTTAAAGGGATAGTTCACTCAAAAATGAAAATTGTCATCATTTACTCACCCTCGTGTTGTTTCAAACCTGTATGAGATTCTTTCTTCTGTTGAACACAAAAGAAGATATTTTGAAGAATGTTGGTAACCAGACAGTTGACGGTAGTCATTGACTTCCATAGTATGAAAATAAATACTAAGAACAACTAATTTACTATGGAAGTCAATGGCTACCGTCAACTGCCTGGTTATAGTGGAAGCCAAAACGAGTCTTGTGAGCTGGGTTTGCTAATGCTAGCGCTAGCGATGCACCCTTGTGCTTCTCCACGTCACTGTTTATGTAACACTGCAATCTAGGAGTCGGGTTTAAACCGAACACAAAGCCACTGACTCGAATCTTGGATGTAAACAAACAAATAAATATCCATACAGTATTTTTAAGAATCTATACAGTATCACCAAACATAATATCGCGATATTGACGTGTATTGATATTTTCTTACATCCTTATTGAGCACCTCAAATGAGAAATGCTTTTGGTCTGGTGCTTGTGAGTGACAGTTAACTGAGTGGCTAACTATGAAGAGCATTTCAGTATCACTTATGAGTGTCCATTTCACATGTTGCCTTAATTGGAAAAGTGCAGCAACTCATTAGGGTTTAGAATTAAACTACTTCATGTAGAGATTGATACACTGTGATCCATCTTAATGGGATAATTCACTAAAAAATACAAATTCTGTCATCAATTACTCACCCTCATGTTGTTTCAAACCCGTAAGACATATATATATATATATATATATATACAATAAAATCCTAAAATCTGTTTAGCATATAAAGCGATCGTGTCTCTTCAGAAAATGTAAACTAAACCGCTCAATTCATATGGATTAGTTTTACGATCTCTTCTTTATGAACTTTTTGAAGTGTCAAAGTGATAGTTGTGTTGCTATCTATGGTGGGACACAAATCTCTCAATTTCATTAAAAAGATCTTCATTTGTGTTCCGAAGATAAACGAAATTCTTATGCGTTTGGATTTGGAACAACATGAGGGTGATTTAAATAATTATCGAATTTTTAATTTTGGGGTAATTAACCCTTTAAATCCTAACATAACCACCTCAGGCCTTTATAAAAAATGCTATTTGTTTAGAGAGGGTCTCCCATGTCCACACAAACCCTCATCTTATAATCAAACTTCTCTAATGGCCGTTATACATTCATACCCTACAGGCAGATACACGCGCTACTCTGCATCTCCCCTACGGCAAGCATTGATTGGGTTACTGCGTGGCTGCTTCATTGATTGAATGATCCAGGCTAATTGAGCCTGGATTGGCTGCCCACTGTGTATTTCTGTCAGTCTGCACTGTTGATTGGTTAGCTGATTGCTTGATGTATTGGTAGACTGGTTAGGTGTATTATTGAGTGCTATAGTTTAAAAGACACTTTTTCTCATTCTCTCCATTCATCTTTCTTCCTCAAGGTCACATCCTGCAGTCTCCCTCTGCTAACGTTCTACCCACGTTGCCCTTTCACGTGCTCCGGTCCTTGTTTAGCTCGACTCCCCTCACCACGGATGATGGGCTGCTGTTGAGACGCATGGCTCTGGAGATTGGTGCCATACACCTCATCTTGGCCTGCCTGTCTGCCCTCAGCCATCATGCTCCCAGAGTGCCCAGTGGCAGTGCCAACTCCAGTGAGGTCAGTGTTAACCCACACATCGTTTATGTGTCATTCAATTCACAAAAATGGTCATGGTTGAGTTTATTTAAATTGAAAGGGGTGGTTCACCCAAAATAAAAATTGTGTTCTTCTGTTCCTCCTTGAAAAACAGTCAGTACCATTCAAAAGTTATTTTTTTAGGATTCTTTAATGAATAGAAATTTCAAAAGAACTGCATTTATTTGAAATTGAAATCTTTTGTGAAATTCTAGTCTGAACTTAACTGTTCCTTCTGATTAATGTCTCCTTTCTGAAAAAAAATATTCATTTATTTTAACAATAACAAATTCGCGCTGACTCCAAACTTCTGAATGGTAGTATAGTATGTGATCTTTTCCATATCTTTACAAAGATTGGTAATAGGAGCTTTAAAATCTTCTTAAACTTTGAGAGAAATAGCAATATCTGATTTGTGAATTAATCATTCTTTTTAGTTAAATCTTTTCATTGAATCAGTTCACAGAACAGATCTCAATAATTCATTCACAGACTGACTGATCTGTTAAAATTATCTGGACTAAAGTTAAGTGGACTTCAGAGAAAAATAAGATTATAAAAAAATGATGTAGCACCTTTTTAACTTTATTCAGGTAATTTGTGTGTGTGTGCAGTGGAAGGCAAAGACTCCAGGAAAGACCTTAATGGAGATGTTTTTGTCTCTCAGACTGAAATATGTCATTTTATTAATGACTGTGGGAGCCACTCTTTCTTTACAGACTGCTGAAGGGCTCTTTATTCAGAGCCCTTGCCTTAATGAGGAGGTGTGTGTGTGTGTGAGAGAGAGAGGGAACATCCGCTCATTCAGGTGTAGTGTAGTCTCATTAAAAGAGAAGGTATAGAGAGGATTCGGACTGCTCTTTTACTCATTACATGATTATGTGGAGTTCACTCGACTGAAATGAAAGTGTCTTCACAAAGGACAACTGCAGCACAATCATAATGAGAAAATAATGAAAAAAACGACCATCATCATCAGACCCCCAATACCAAAGCAATTGACTTTCATAAAAATCAATATCCTGCCCTTACAGACAGGTTTTATTAAAATCAATTTTAAAAATTCCAATGTTTAAAGGAAAAAAAGTGCATAAATGATAGTCGGTGCAGGGCGGTGTGTTTGTGTGGATTTATAGTTTGGTGAGGGGTGGGTTCAGGGTTGAGGATTTGAATGGTGGCCAGTGGCCTGTCAGAATCACAATGGGTGTCCTTGGGGCAGCAGAAGTATTGGCAGAGCAAATATTAAACCTGCTCGCTCTCAGACGAAGAAGAGCGCTGCAGTCAACATGCATTTATTCTGCTCTCTCTTTCACTTTCCTATATGTCCCTCCTGCTATCACTAAAGATCTTTGAACAATCTATAAAATGCTCATCCAGGTTCAAGTCCGGCCTGCAACCATTTCCCTATTTTCCTCTGTTCCTGCGATCCAAAATAAAGTACAAACTATGTAATGACAGCTGCTTAGGGAAGCGTTTCATTGTGAGAAATTCAGTTTTTTTCTTTTTTATCACGCGTATTAAATACCACTAGCCTATTATTCAGATGCACAGCTTCTGACCTCATTGTTTCCCCTCATAATATTTTGACATGCTGTCAGTCTTTAGAGCAAGCAGTACATATCAGCAGGACGTCACATCTGGAACGATCAACATCAAACGCCAGAGTGAGAAAGGTGTGTGGAAGAGAAAGACTAGGAAACACATCAATCTTTCCTTTCTTTTTGTCTCTCTCATTTGGAGGAAATTAGTACTGTTATTCAGCAAGCAGGCGTTAAATTGATCAAAAGTGACAGCAATGATACTGGAATGTTACAAAAGATTTCGATATAAAAAAAAAAATCTGTTCTTTTGAACTTTTAATTCAATAATCCTAAAAAAAATATATCAAGGTTTCCAGTTTCCACAAACATATTAAGCAGCGCAACCATTTGCTCGATCTGATTAGAAAAGGTTTAAACCACCCCTTACAATCCGAATGAAATTTTAATCGGATTTGGCCAATTCATTCCGATTGACATGGTTACATGTTACTTTTTTATTCCGACTGTGCTACTAGTCCAATTACAACCGGATTATTGGGGTTCATGTAAACGCAGCTACTGATAATCTTAAGAAATGTTTCTTGAACATCAAATCAGCATATTAGAATGATTTCTGAAGGATCACGCGACACTGAAAACTGGAGTTAGTGGCTGTTGAAAATTTGAATAAATGAAAAGGAATAAATTATATTTTAAAATGTATAAAATTGAAAACAGTTCTTTTTTTAGTTATTATTTTAAATTCTTGGTGAACATAAGAGACTACCTTCAAAATATTAAAACTCTTAACTCCAAAGGTTTTAACTAAATTGTGTGACCGCCCATGCTTACATTGATATGCCAATTCAGTATTTAGCCTGCCCCGATGAATGATTGGCAAAGAGGTTCGTTTTTTACATGTAAAAGTCTTAAAGATACAGTAGCATAAACTTCCTGTTTAATTTGCACTGTCAGACACTATTAGTTTTAATGTAAAACTCAATTGTGGCTTTTTTGGTGAATGACACTGAGAGGATCAGAGAAAAGTTTGAGTGATTGGCTTGTGTGTGAAACATGCAGTTGAGTTTGTGTTTGTTCTGCAGCCACAGGTCTCCAGCGGGCATGTTGGTGGTACCACAGAGGAACAGCAGCTGTACTGGGCCAAAGGAACAGGCTTCGGGACAGGCTCTACTGCGTCAGGCTGGGATGTTGAGCAGGCTCTTACCAAACAACGTCTAGAGGAGGAGCACGTCACCTGCCTCTTACAGGTGTGTGTGTAAATAATACAAGTGAGATTTAGATTTTACGCCTGTCTGCATGTGTGATAGTACATTCTGTGTCTCTTTTAGGTTTTGGCAAGCTATATTAACCCATCTGGCTGCATGGGATCTGGTGAGACCCTCTCAGGAGAAGTCAGAGGTCACAGCAGCTCACTGCTGCCATCTGTCCTGCAGGAACTGCTCAGCCAGTCCTGTCTTATTCCCGCCATGTCTTCATACTTGCGCAATGACTCAGGTAGGACATATGCCACACTTGGGATGTGCTCTGTGCTTTACTGATTGCTAAGTGAAACTGAACACAGCTTTTAAGGTAGTTGAAGAAGATTTTGTACATGACTGAGTTACATTTGTGTGTGTGCCTGAGAGAAAGACGTGTTATACGTTCCTCCTTGTGCCTTGTTGTGTATGGAGACAGCAGGTGGAGCTCCTGTCTCTGCTGAACGATCTCTCTCCCTGCCTTTTTATCAACCATGTTTTTTTCTCAGAAGTTAAAGGGATAGTCTAACCATTTACTCATCCTCATGTTATTCCAAACCTGTGTTTTGTATTAATTATTTCATACTGGGGCTGTTGAGCCCCCAAATTATAAAAAAATAAAAAGCACCAAACTATCATTTAAGTAGTTCACAACTTTTTTGAAGAGAATTTTAAAGCCATATGATAGCTTTGTCTTAAGGGGCTTTCACGCCTGAGCATTTGTTTCGGAACCTGGTGAGTTTTCGTCCTTGGTTCGGTTCGATTGAACACGGCAATCCTGCTCGGATCCGCACCAAAACAATTGCTCCATTTCTCGGATCTGATTGCAAACGAACGGTCCGCTTGAGGTGTGAAGGCAATCCAACCCAACAGACCAACGATCCAAATGGTATTATAATTCATAACGGGAAGTGTGCTGTATAAATAGCAGTAGTGTTTGATTCTGTGAGTGAGCGCATCTCTTCATCATAAAATGTTGTGTAATTGCGCTTCTCCGTAAGAGAATGCTGTCCTGATGAAGCCTTGATTCCTGCTCTAGCTGCATTATAACATTCGTATAGTGTATGCTTGTGTCTTGTCACTGTTAACCTCTAGACAGCGCTGGGAGATCCAGAGAGAGCGTTTGAATTTGCTGTAGTATTAATAGGAATGTAGTATATAATCTAACAGTGGGAATGACGGCTACATTCGTATAGTGTTTGCGTGTATCTCGACAGTTACAAATAAAGCCACAATAAGCTCATTGAGCGAACTTGTCAATCTTCTTGATGGATGATGCTGAGGAAACTGACCAATAAGAGGACAGTTGTACTCGCATGTCTTGCATAAACACATTTTGGTACGCTTTGAAAAGGTTGCCTTGTGAAAGCAAACGGAACCAAGAAGACGCAACATTGTAACAAATTAAATCCCTGTTTTGGAACAAAACAAACGTCTATAAGTGTAAAAATGCCCTGAGAAACAGACCAAAATTTAAATTTACTCACTCCATGCCAATCCTTGGCATGTTCATGAGAGAAGTAGTGATATCCTATTCATGACTCAATCATTCATTAAAATTTAAATCTTTTCAATGAATCGGTTTTGTGAACTGGATCAACTGTGAATGATTCTTTCATAAATCGAACTGATTAGGTTCTCGAGTTCAACTCAATGATTCTGTTGCGACAGTTTAACTGCCGAATGGAGGGGTGAGAATGTCAGTGCATCACATTTAATGTTATGTGTTTATCACATTAAATGCTGGAATACACTACATTACTCAACTACAAATCGAGGCAAAAATCTGGGCAGTCAACGCTAGTTGTCAGAAGTCAGAGCTGGTCTTCAGATTTTAAGTAGTTGGAGTTGACAGATTTCATAGAAAATTGCGTAGTGTGTGATGGGCACAGACTGTTTTATATTCAAAGCTGATTTTAGAACGTATATTGTTTTCACTTGTCATGCATTTCCAAGCAATTTGGCGCATGTTTCTATGTGAGTTTATCAGTTTTGTAGTTTATGATGTGTAGTGTCAGCAAGTATATGATGCCTGGTGTTAAAAAATCTGTTCAGGTTTTCAAAAATGTGTAGTGTACTCCAGCCTTAAGTAATTGTGTGACTTAAGACCTGGAACACAGAACTGTATTGATGTGTGAGACTAGTCGATTAAATGATACCCTGAGATGAATAATGTATATAAAAAAAAAACATTGGAATATGTCTGCCACAATACCAGGGTTAGTTAGTTTTACTACATTAAATCCATTGTGAATGTTGGTGATTTGTGGACTGAAAAGCCTTCTATAATTTCATTCATGGCACAATCATGTTTTTCCTGGTTTCCATGTCAGCACTGTTTGATCTGATATGTGTGGTTTATAACAGAATTCTGCGCTGAATTTGAATGCTTCCAACTAGATCTCTCTGCGTTATTAATTTTCCGGCTAATTCAAATGCTCTCTCACGGGATGTGAAGTAACAGTGTTGCGTAATCGGCCCGCGAGTAAACCTGTTCTGAGCTTGTGCTGCATTGTCTATCATTGGTTCGAGCTGATGAATGCTTGTTTCATTTGCCATTTCATTTTTCTCATATGTAACAGAAATGGCAACTCTTTTCAGTTAGGCAATTTGCTGGGGGTGACACCAGTGCGACCTCCTAACAAAATCGCACCAGCAGGAAAAAAGGCCGAAAAATGCGACCATTTGATAGCAGTCTGGAGCCCTGTACTGAACAACATTACCTTAACGTGCCGACTTGTGTGGACCAACTTATATTTGAGAAAATTTATAGGCTATTAGGTTTAAACTTAATGGTCCTGCGCTGCGTAGTGATTCAGTTGATTTGAATAAATATGTCTATAATGGCTAATGTTTCTTAAAGCTGCTGTAGGTAACTTTTGTAAAAAATATTTTTTACATATTTGTTAAAACTATCATTATGTCCTGACAGTAGAATATGAGACAGATAATCTGTGAAAAAAATCAAGCTCTTCTGGCTCCTCCCAGTGGTCCTATTGCCATTTGCAGAAATACACGCTCCCGGTCAGAAACAACCAATCAGAGCCAGGAGGAATGTCTTAGCAGTGTCAATCACGCTCGTGTACGCGCTGATCACACCCCTCTCTTGCACAGCGCGAGCCGTCGTTCAAACTCAAGATTGCCGGCGTGCTGCAGCAGAAACAACCTAAACTGCCAATTCTCGAGTGACACCTGCTCATAAAACAAAGAGGTAAAAGGAAAAAGACCAATGACGATAAACAAGCGAAAAAGAAAGAATTACACAGAGCCCATTGACTCTGTGTCAAAACTCTAGCCGCATAACATATAGATAAAATGTCACGCACTCTGCTAAGCAACAATTGAAACCTGCTAATTCACTGGCTTGTCATGTTGCTGAAATGTACTAGCACACCTTATCTAGCATTATATATCGCTAGAATAATTACTTACATACTGTAACGTTAGTTACCGTTATATTAACGTTATCTTACTAGCTATTTATAACTTATAGAAAGAGTGCAACGTTATAGTTACATGTAGGCTATTGCAAAATACATAATGATTTGAGGACCAAGTTTGTAGTCAAAGTATGGGCAGGCCATAGTCAATGTAAAGCATATTGTTGACATTTAGTCCCTATTAGTGAATGTGCCATATAACTTTTTATCCGCTGTTATCGGTGGCCCTGTTTACTACCCTGCGCGTTCACGACAGGCTCCGCTGTGGAGGACGAGCTGTGGAGGGAGGGCTGTAGTGCAGCAGAGAGCAAGGGGGTGGGACCTGTAAGTTGTGCTTGTTCAAATTTTCAGGCTAAGTCAACGTTTTCTCAAAACACCCTACTGCAGCTTTAAGTGAACGCTTAAGTTTAATATACAATGACCATAATGCAAGGCAAGCACGTCGCATGTATCTGATCTATTTTTAGCAGCATTCAGTATGGGATTTGACTTGGTCTATTCGATCATTATCAATATTCCATCATTGATTAGTCTATTTAAAATGGATCGCATATACAGTCCATCTCCGGGGGTGCAGGGGTTAGACTAGTTGGATGCAAAATTTCCATTTAAACGTTAATGAAGTTAGTCGTTGCGCACATCCCTAGTATTGACCACCACAGCATTGTTTTGTGTCCTTTCAAAGCTTCAAAGCTCCAGTCCCATTCATTCTAATGGAAAAGAGTGACCAGTACAATATCTTTAAAAGTTTTATATTCCACAGAGTAAAGAAGGTCATAGGTTTGGAATGACATGACAACAGAATTTTAATTTACTAAAATTACTGCTCCAACTAAAGCTCTACAGAATTAGTCATTGTGTGACTACAGTATTTGTTTGGGCACACAAAACATTATTTATGTATTTTTTTCAAGATGTTCAGTTTTTTTTTTTTTTGCAGTTCGCTTGTGGTTTAAGAATTTTCAAATCTAGGCAAAATTTTGCTGGTAGTTTCTCAATTAATATGAACTCGTAAAACTGAGTATTTCCTTTGTATTAAGAGTCTTGAACAAACATTACTTTGTTGCTTTATAGAACCAGACAGAGGTGTGTGTCTGTGTGTGTGCGTGCAGTGAAGTGTTTATTTCTTTCCGGCTTAATTAAATAAGCGCAGATAAAACGATGAGTGTAGTAATTAGCTCCAGATATCAGCTGGAGGTTTCAACCCTACATTGGCATGGTGTGTGTGACTCAAATCAACAAGAAAAACACACACACACAAACGTTTGCTCTCTAAACACGCACAACCAGCAGGGGGAGCAGCAGTTGGCTGTTCTCATGAACAACTGACCCAATAAAAGATTGCGAGAGAGAAACACGCACACAAAGAGTGTGTGTTTTGTGCCCTGAGATCCTTAGCCGTCTCTGTGGCAGTGAAACAGGAAATGAGTGTGTCAGATCACCCCTGCTGTAATAACATCCCATCCACCTGATGAACGGGAGGGAGATGAGATGAACTGCTGGTTCCAAAAAGCTTTAAGAAACAGCCAAGGGGCAAATAACAAAGAGTACAAGATTACAGTATAGAGCTCTTTCTGTATGTGGACGGCCACAAGCACATAATTTTCATTGAGGATGTAAGGTCTGGTCTGATGCACACAGGTTCCAGCAGTCTGTCCAAACTCCTTTTCTCTTGCTCCCCATCCGGCATGTTCATTTAATACCTTCTCTCAAAGATTATTAAGCTTTCTTTCCCCAGACGTTTTGTCAAAACCGCGTCTTTTCACGACTCCTATCACTTCATCTGCATATTTTTTCATAACCTTCTGCTAATTTGATGGTCATACTGTTGATAAATATAACAAAAATTGTTTTACTCTGCTTCTCGGTTGAAAAATTCAAATATTATTACATTAAGATTTTGAGAGGGGAATTGGTACACTATTAAAATTGGGAAAACCCAGACAACTTCTGGCAAATTTAGATTTGCTCTGAAAGTTAATCTGGTAAAGAGCTCATTCAAGCCCATTTCCAATCCGTCGAAATCGAGGCACCAATCAGAAACGTTGGGGCGGGCTTTACACGATGACGACAGCGCTGGGATTTTGAAGCAGATTTTGTAGCCTACATTACAAAGATGGATGCCACCGTCGAACATCACTCGTTCGAATCAGCTATCGCGTCTGTTTTAAGCGATTTGAACGTTTCCTTTTTGTTAAAAACCGAGCAAAGAACAACACTCAGAGATGTTTCTCCACCGCTCTGCATACGTCATCTCCTTCATCGCTCTGATTGGTTTTAGGTCTATCCGCGACGTCCATTGGTGACGCCCCTCTGGAAATGATTTGTCTATGACGCTTTGCCAGACCATAACTCAGTTACAACTGAGAATGGTCTGGTTTTAACCAGGCTAGTTCAGAGGTGCAGTTTTGTGAAAATGGACCCTTTTCACTTGGGTTTGGAACTTCAAAGTAAAGAATAACAGCGTAAACTATTTAAGAAAACGTTTTTTTTTTATCAACCAGAAGAGAAGGTGCCAGATTTGTTGCTCTGTCTCAACTATGTGGAGGTGATTGAAGGGTATCTTAGGGATGCACGATATACTGTTATCATATCAGTTATGACCTTATATTTGGGTTGTTTTTAATTGACTTTCATTGGTATATATTGAATACACACTACTGTTCAGAAGGTTGGGGTCAGTAAGATACATTTTTAAAGAAATTAATACTTTTATTCAGCAAGGATGCATTAAATTGATCTCAAGTGACAGTTAAGACATTTATAATATTACAAAAGATTTCTATTTCAAATAAATGCTGTTCTTCTGAACTTTCTATTCACCAAAGAATCCTGAAAAAAATGTATCACGTTTCCTCAAATATTAAGCAGCACAACTGTTTTGAACATTGATTCATTGTGCAATATAGACAGATTTGTGATTATAACAGGAGATTTCACTCTTTTAGTGAGCTTGCGCTGCGGCTGAACTGAAATGATAGCAGCTTTGATTATAAAGGAAGCGCTCTTTCTGATAAAACCTGTTTATAATTTGAAAAAAAAAAAAGTTTAACAACCAAATTAAAATGAGGGATAACTGAAACTGTAACTGTAAAACATACTCAACGAAAAAATCTGAGATGTCAAAATAGATCCGGGCATTTAGTAAAGCATAAAAAGTGATTTAGGATTTTAAACAATAGATTTTTTTTATATATATATAATTTAATTCAACAAACTAAACTAAAATCAGAAAAATATTGGGTATTGGCCATAACATGAAAATATCACCCAGAATTTGAATCTTGGTGCATTCCTAGTATGTATCTGTTCATTTAGAATGCTAGCTAGCTGATGAATAAAACAAGAAAATAATACCACAGTCCTGGTATTATCAGTTTGTGTACAAAAGTTCAAGCTTTTGTGTTAATGCAGGTCTGTATGACATGCATTTCCTCTTCAACGTTGTTTATTTCCATTTACTTCATAGTCCCCTGAAAGCTATTTTCATTACAGGGATATCACACTCACCTACACACGCCATCCCTGACATATGCTAAGGGTTTTGTTAGCGTTTGTTTGTGTGAAACCGCTGACGTGGTGCACTCATTAAGTAGGGTGGGTTTTTGAGGTGCTTGAGTCTTTTCCCTGCGTGTAAACATAAATTATCATAGTGTTCTCTCGTTCCTCTCTTCTCCCACCCCCTCATTATGGCTCCACTTTATTTCAACACTTTATTTATATTTATCTCCTCACCCATGCTTTGTTTCAAAATCTAGTGCTCTGACTACGGAGACATTTTAAGGCATCATTGGTGTGCTTTCAAAGTTAAGGCTTTTGTAAAAGTATTCTGTGTGTGTGTGCACGCGTGTTTCTGTGTTGATGTGTGATGGCCTGTGAAGAGCTAATGTGAATACAGCATTTGTGATTCATATGTCTTTGACCACTGTGTCACGTGTAACCTCACGTGGGCGGCTTGCACAGGATGTTGACCCCCAGGACACACACATCCCCCCCCTGCATTACGCCTGCAAGCTGAATCTAAACTGAATCATAAGTTCCTTATATTCATTCGTGTGTCAGGGGGCCATGTCCATCAAAATGCTGGAAGTGCTTTATTTATGGTTTGATTAAGCTCTTAGGATTGACAAAGGTAGCTGCCCAGCAGGTGTAGAGGGTTTAATTTGATCTGAGAGGGTTTACACTGATTTTAAAGCTGATGTATAGGGTTTACTCGCATGTATATATGCACAGTTAAAATTGAGCTACAGTCTTTATCGCCTTGTCCAAGTTTACGTGACATAATGAACACTTGAATGTTTGAAGGATTAAATACACGTCACCTGTGTCTTTTGGTGAAATTGTAGTTGTAATGTGTATGCATGCTGGAGAAAAATCAAGCTACAATCACATTATCCAAGTCTGTTATTCTTACTAGTCTGGCACAATAAAACTACTCAATAGTTCAGTATCAGTCAGATTTTGAAAAGACCAATTGTTTTAGTTCCGATTGAAATGTAACTTTTAAAAGTTCATGTAAATGGACTTACTGACATAAGAACTAGTTTAGAGAGTTTACACTGATCTGAGTGCAGGTAGAGAGGTTTTACGCTGGTCTGAGAGCTGGTTTACACAGAGCCGTTGTAATGGGAATTTGTATTTGATGATAAGCCCTGCAGGTACATGCTGATTTACAGCACATGCCTTTACTACAGCAGTGCCCTGTGGCTTTGGAATTTATTGAGGGACCTGAGACTAAGCGTAAGGCCCTGCTAACATTTCCACAGGCAGATTTTTCTGAGCACATTTCAGTGTGACATATTGTAACACTGAGATAGAGGGCAAACACACGCGCACACAGCAACTTAATCATTTTCTCAAAAAAAAAAAAAAAAAAATCTATCACATGCTCACATTTTCAGCCGTATTTGAATTGGTTGGGGGAGTGTGTGTAAGTCGGAGGATGTTTAGAGCGCATTCTGAAGCCTCATTCTCATGCATGAAGCTTCCATCAGCCATTTCTACCTCTCTCTATCGCATGTGACATGAAAATTGACCTCTGCGATCTCAGAAAGCTTAAAAACACCTCCATCACCACTGGGACAAACAGATGAGAATAGAGGATTAATACTAAGTAACCATCTCTGCCTCAACCTCCTCCTCTCTCTGTTTTTCTCTCTGTAGCTTTTCGCAACTGTTTGTTGTTTCACCTGCCTCTCCTTATGGTGCGCTGAGCTCTACTAACACTCAAAAATCCAAATGCATGACTCACACTCATAGACGTGCAAGGGCAGCATATACGTGATTGGTCAACTCTGGTCTTCTTGAAACAGGACCTATAGCTAAAACATAGAGCATTTTTTCCCACACATGCATGTCATTGACAACATCCCGATTCATAGAATATTATTTTATTGATCAGATTCCCTATGGCACAGTACATCTAGTATGTAATCATGTATTGATACAAAAGTGTTTTCCTTTGCACTGAAACAACGTGTCTGACACCGCACTCAAATCAGAGAGAAAACACACACTCATATTTGTCTCTTTATCTTCCCTCAACCAGTCAGAGGATCTGTAGTGAAAAAGTGTCCAAATGTCACCAAACAGCCTGTCCCCATAAGGTCCAGCATTTCGAACCTGCAGATGGGTCTCAAAGTGTCTCATTCTTTCTTTTGTTCTTAATAGAAAAATATTTTATAATTCCAATGTTTCCATTTTATTGCAGAATTCTTTCTATTGGTGGATAAGTTCGGAGGGAGTTGTTCTGTTGCCCTATTACATTCGTGCGTTTGACCAATAGGGTCTTTCGGCATACCTGTGTCCTTGTAATCGAAACTAGGCAGTGCTCAATGTAATTCCCATAGCCAAGTAAACGAAAGGTCTCTTGGCCCATGACCACGTCTCGCAAGGGTACGAATCTGGTGTATCCAAGAATTGTTCCAGAGACCTGTGTTAAGCTGATGTCCATCGCATTGATGTAGATCCGTCAGGGGTCAGAGGTCAAGAATTAGCGTCATTCTCCCCGCCCCGAGCAGCCCAGTGTCATCTTCCACGTTCTTCTCTTTGAGACGTCAACCCTGCTGTCATATCTCTGTTGGACCCCGCCTCTTACCTCCACCTGCTTCCAACCTGCGTGGATCCTTCTCACAGAGTGGTGTAAATGTAAACAAACACTATGACGAAGAGGTTCAAGAAGGTGCCAATGATCCCCAGCAGGGCCAAGATAGACTCTTCTCGCTCCTCTTTTCCCTCTAGCGCCCGAACCTCCTCTATACTGACGGTGGTCGTTCCCATTCTGACCCCCCCACCTCTGTCTCCAGGGTGCTTATCTGTGGAGAAACAGGAGAGCAATGTGAGAAAAACAATCAACAAGATGTGGAAGCCTCTTTCTGTTCCTCCATGTGGCCCATCCGCACCTTACGTTCTCAGACGGCCACCAGAAGCACTCATCCAGAAGCCAGACCAAACGCCCAGTGGAGCGGCACAGAGGGTGAGATTTCTCTCTCCACTGATTGCCCAGCTGCGAGTGTGGCGTAATGAACACAAAAGAGGATGTCTCCCCCCCACCTCTGTGATGGATTTCCCCCTCAGAAAATGATATTTCCCTGCGGAGCTGCTACAACAGGGCGACTCTCGGCAGCTGAGATGATTTACTGTACATTTAAACCGTCTCACTTGCTGTTTGCCTCTGCCACGCACACTAAACGATAGCTCTTTTCTCATCCCGGCTTTTCTTAATGGTATAGCATGGTGCCACATTCATTGGAGCACACATAGAAGCGTATACGTCCAGGTTCTTACAACTAGGTACCAGAACATCAACCCTGATAAGCAGCTTGGGGCCAAACATACAGCTCAGCGAAGTGGACAATAAAGCAGTTGGACAGACTGACACAAACGGTGAAGAGAGAGCAAGACGATAATCATAGAAAGTGTAGGAAGAAAACAGGCAGTCTTACCCTACGGCGTGGGAGATCTGGGGGAAGATCCAGCATGCTGTGGGCTCATCACAGGAGAGGCATATCTGGGCTGACAGCAACATGAGGGCCAGCTGGCCAAACATCCAATGTCCCCGAGATAGTAAAGAAGGAGAAAAGAGAAATTGAGAGGTAGAGAGAGAGAGAGGGAGAGAGAAAGAAAGAAAGAGAGAGGGTAAAAGAGTAGGTCTACAACAGCATCTCCTTGAGCCGTGCGCGTTACGCAGACAACAATCTCAGTCCCCAACGTCCCTCCCCTTCGCTCGCTCTCTCTCTCTCCGTCTCTCTTTTCCTATCTCTCTCCCTCTAGCTTTCTCTCGCTCTTTCTGTGTCAGTATTCCAGCCTCATTATGTATCACCAGACCTTCCTTTTGTTCCACATTCATTCCGTTCTTTTATTCTTCTCAGCGTTGTTTATTTTTTTTATTCTTAGCTTGAACGCCTTACACCTTTCATTCATGGGAGGCTCGGAGAAATCCACTCCCTGCTCTCCTTTTCCCTCCCTCTCCCATGCTCTCTCCTTTTACCAAAATATCCCTTAAAAAAATCACTCTCTTCCTCCCCTCCTTTCTCTCCCCTCACTCTGCTGTCACTCTTGTCTATCTGACCCTTTTAGCATCTGAAAGTGAGGCGTCTCAGCATTTATAATAAACACCGCCCCCCACCTTCTCTCCTTTCCCTCCTCCGCGATTTCTTTCCCTTCTTCTTTTGCGCTCCTCTTTTTCTTTGGGTGTAGAAGCGCTACAGATGCGCGCAAATGCCTCCGGACGCTCATGAGATTGGTGACCTGCAGCTGCGAGCTCCCCACCCTGCCGTTCTCTGTCCGTAGCCGATGGCAGTCGTGTGGTTATAGGTCCCGTCTCGGAGTCTGAGAGCACCGTGCATTGCATAACCAAGCAGAGCGACTGGTAACCGCGGAAACAGAGCGAACGAGGGAGATCGAGAGGGTGGGCGGCGAGAAGGCTCACACGTCAAATGTCTTTATTGCCAAGAACAATGTAAAGCTACAGAGAGATGAGGAGAAGAGGAGCATCCAAATGGAGAGAAGGTGTGGAATGGTGGCCATTTGGCAAATTTTTCGGATTTGATAGATAACATATGGACATAAAACTGACATGAAGTGTCCTTGTCTTCTGATTATCGATAATCCCAGACTATTTTTCAGGCTTTTTTGATTAGTTATCCTGTCCTATTAATAAAGAACACTAAGACCATAAAAGCCTGAGTGCATTAACATTTTCTTTCTGGTTTTATTTGCAAAAATAGCCGAGAGTAGGCAGGAAATGATGAGGAGATTAGGGATGAAAGGATTGGAAATGAGCTTGACTCAAACTTGCAATGGCTGCATGCACCAAGGCGCGATGTTTCAGAACTTGCCTGCTTACTCCAGGCTAATACACAGGCTATACATTTTTTTTTTTTTTAAGTACAGCCATTTCCTCAAACTTTTTTGATTTTAAGCACACTTCAAAAAGTATTTTTGTGTAATTTTCCAGTTTAAAAATCAAAAAATCCCTGAAACAAAATAAATTCATTGAAGCAATACTTCAGAAGACATTATCAATTGTTTTAAAGCACGCATTTTTTATCTGTGTATTTTGTCTTGCTGAATTGGCCTTTGTCAAAAGACTAAATAAAAAAATTCATTAAGAAGTCGTTTTTGTGAGGAAGATTTACAGATATATTTCATTGAACAGTTTAGAAAATGATCACATTGACATTTGAAATGAAATTTATCCCTGAACTTTAGATAACGGGCCCCTCACAGTAAATAAATGTTATTTAAGTGGTCTTTAATGCTGACAGCTTTGAAGATGAAATGTGAAGAAATGGTTTTCTTGTAATCCTCGTCTACAGCAGCCCAACTCGAAACTCAAACGCAAGCTACCGTGATCACAGCGTGTCCGAACACTGACTCACCCCTACCCTTGAGGACCATGATTCTTGTTTCCTTACTCACCATCAGTGGAAATAAAGTACACCCCCCTCATCCTCCTTGCGTACGTCTGAACATTCCTTCCCCTATGCGTTTTACGATTCTCCATCCTGCTCTTTGCCCTTATCTGGTCTCCTGTCCATTGGTGTGTGTTAATAAACTATCAACCTCATTGTCCGCATTAACATTTTAATAGAAGGGGAGAGAGTAGAAGATCTGTATAGACTCCGTCCCTGCCACATCCAGTCCGATAAAATCATATATCAGTGTTAGGTGCTACATAACTAAGTTGGTTTACTTCTAGCAGCCCTCGGACCTCAGCAAAGCCAGATCAATTATTTACTGTTTCAATCTGAAATGATCCTGACCTCTGGGCAGGCGTACCATTACAGGAGGTCAATAAAAGACTATACCTACAGGCACAACTGTACCAGTCTGAGAGGAAGTAGTTGACTGTAGAATCTTGAAACAGCATTTGCAACCCAATTTACGTCTGTAATGTTTTTTTTTGTGAGTGAAAAGGCTATTCAAAGAGGAAAAAGATGTATATTGATTTTAGTCATTGGAAATTGTTTGGGTTTTGAAAAGTAGGTGTTACAAAGCAAAAAGGAGCCAGGTGGTTGGAAGGGAGGGGTTGAACATTTTTTAGTTTCTTTCCTTTTTTGGAGTTACATATAACAATGATGACACGATAATTTTTTAATCATTCACTATTTTTTTATAATAAGGTTTTCATTATACTGCTTGAACAAATGTTTAGATTTTTTACTTTTTTCTCTCTCTGTGGATTAGCTGTTTCTGCAGTGTTAGCAGTATATCTTTGTTTTACTGTAGTTCAATGTCAGTGTTTCATCCTGATGCTTCCTGAGGTACAGATGGAGTGAGTGTGTGTGTGTGTGTTGACACATTCGTAGTTATAAAATCCTATAGCCAAAAATGGTAGAATATGAACTTTATTTGCTTCAATCATCTTCAACATAATTGTTTGAGAGCATGTCTCATGCCAGGACAACACCCCACCCCTCTCTAGCTCTCTCTTTTGTTCTCTCTTTGTAGCTCTCGCTCTCTCTTTGATAATTAGTATAGGCACATTTCAGTCACCATAATGTGCAGAAATTATCGCACAGTCCAATTAAATGAAATTATCATGTGGGTGAATTCCCTCGGTCCCGGGCTCTCAGTGCCGTGCCAGAACATTTCAAACGGATCAAAATGAACCCGGCAGGTTAGAAGCCATGCAGAAAGAGGCAGGATATTTTTTCAATCTGCTTTAAGTGGAGTTCCTTGTCAATGAGCCATTGTTTATATTCATTTATTTGTTTGTAATTTTCTCTCTCTGGAGCTGTGGATCATATAATCATCAAGCTGACAGCCGGTGGTGGGCGATTATGAAGCGATCTCATTACTGTATGTGTGTGTGACCATAATATTCTGAACAGATTGTGCTGCCTCGAAGATCTGCTCATGTTCTAATATTGATGATCTATTAATATCTGCTTCTAATCACTTAAGATCAGACTGCCGCCTTTGACCTCTGATGCACTTCTGTAGCATAGAGGTTAACTCAATGTAAAATTCACAAAAATGATGCAATTTTTGGATTAAGATTATTGTGATAAAAGGCCTTATTCGTTAAAGGGGTGGTTTACTGCTTTTTTTCTTTGCATGATTGTGTTTATGGGCATGCAATTTAACATGTCTTCGTGTTTGTTTGTTTTTTAAAGCCTTATTTTTCATCAATTTCACCTTTATTGTAAGCCGCTTTCTCCTCTGTCATTTGAACGACCGGTTGACTTCCTGATTCTATGAAACCATTCCCTCAGAAACAGGCAATGGGCTCAGATTGATTAGTTGGGCCGGTGTGTTATAATTGGCTAAACTGCGTAGTGCACGTTGTCCGGAAACTTCACGCCCATTACCTTTACGGGCAAAAGTTGCATGTGCTCCGGTCAAATGTAAATAATGGTGTCTATACTGCCGTATCAGTTTGAGCAAGAATCAGACATAGAAAACGGCAATGAAGAGAGTTTTTATTATTATTATTCTATTCTATTCTACTATTATTATATAAGAATTTCGATACGCTGTTACTTGAAAATGCTACTGCTGCTTGTTAGCTTTTGAGATACGGTTTTCTCCTGATTAAACATTTAATATAACTGAATAAATGACTAATACCGTTTTTTAAAGTTATTGTTTTATCGATATAATGAACAACCGTTTATCTATTCACAAAACTTAGTTTACTCAGTGTATCGTTTTCTTTAGGTGTACATGTGGCAACTGTGTTAAAACCATACTGTACACTGATAACAGCAGCTGAAGTTTGCTGTTGCGATTACATATAATTTTTTTAACTTTATACACGTTGTCTTATACACACAAAATAGCATCGAAGTAACTGGCTACTATAAACAAACAGCGTTGGCATTGGTTTACGTTCTTGATCAAATCGAAAAATTACGTCATAAAGTATACATGGAAAATACATTGACAAAATTAGTACATAATTACAAATTCAGGTCCAAAATGTTTGTACGCGTTTATCATAGACACACGAAATAGCATAACTAAGTGACTACTAAAGCCAGCGCTGGCATTTATCTTACAGGCTGTTCCCATCAAATGCTGCCTCTGGTTTTAAAGTTGGAACTGCTTCATGTTTTAGTAACAGTTTCTTGTTGAATGTTTTGAATTCATGAAGATTCTGAAAGCTGTCTTCCGTAAAATGCTCAGCACAGAGAGCTAAATTACGATTGTAATTTTCTGGAACATAATCAAACATAAATTTTAGCCATTGTTGACGAACTACAGCGTCCGTGGGAAGCCCGAACACAGAAGACCTGACAGACAGCTGGGTGAAAATAACACACTTTCGACGGCATGGCTACAGCTCTCCACTAGAACTCTTCCTCTTCGACAAAGCCACAGAAATATGGCCATGCCCCCTTTTTTTTGCATATTCCGGAGGGAGGGTTGATGTAAATTTATAAAACCCGGGAAGTATCTCGTTGTAGTCCCATTCGAGTCGTTTTTGTAGGTATTAAACTTCCTGATTTTTTAAAAGACGATATCTCTGCTTACGTTGAACTTTCAGCGCAGCAACTTTGCAGATACTGTTCATGCACCAACAGCAACATTACACACTATTTAAAATGAAAAAAGTGAAATCGCAATCAACCACCCCTTTAAATTCAAGCAACACGAATCTGCGATCATTTTGAATCATTTATAAATTCCTTACATCTTTGTAGTCAATTGTGTTCAACAGAGGTTTTTATTTTTTACTACTTCCAGGGAACACAAAAGGAGTAATTCTAAATAATAAACTTGGTGCAATTACAATTCATGTAGATTTGAGCTTTTACGCATCATAAACATTTGAATAAAAAAAATTATAAAAAAATGAGACTTGTTAGCTCCAGTCCTTGTTTACTTTCATTAAATGGAAAAGAGTGGCCAGGAAATTATCTATTATATTTATACACTATCATTGGTTATAAAAAAAACTAACAGTGATCTTAAAATAACTGCTAAAATTATCAGGTTAGTCACTTTTACAACCAGTTTTGGCCCTCAAATTTTTAGTGTCAGTCATACACCCCTAGTCTTGAATCTTTCTTGAGTGTATTTGTATGTAGCTTTTAAAACAGAAGTTGATGGTGTAATACAGACCTTGAGCAAGGTTCTGCAGAGACTCACAGAAATGGACAGTGGTGAATTGGGTCAGCTCTGACAAGCTTTTCAAACCTGCCGCAACATCCTGCAGGATGCACTCCTACTCCCCTCGATCAAACACCAAAAACAGAGAGAGTGAGTGATGGCTTGGAAACCTTTTAATGGATGTGTGTGCACTCATCCGATGCACATTCATGCCTTTACCCTTTTTTTTCCTTCTCTTAATCTCCACCACGATCATCATTAGAGGACAAACTCTGAACAATGCACACAATTCATATCTGACAGTCAAAACCTGCAAGATACATTATTTTTCTCTTGCTGAGGTTTTTTTCCCCCAGTGTTTTTTCCCCTTTTTCTCATTAAGATGTTTGTAGTGAAGGGTTGTAATAGCATTCAGCCGTTTTCCTCTGCTGTGATCTATTAATATTAGGGATGTGCAAAATGTATCGTAATTTTTTTTTTTAACGATGTGCAATCTGACATTATCGAGTATGTCGCTCACTTTTAAAAAACGCGTTTAGAGAGTGCATACACTAATTGATGTAGCCTTTTCGGTTTAGCTTAGACTGCTCGTGCACATTTATACTGCACGCTCTCACTGCTTGATTTACTCTATTTTAAAACGCAGTAAAAATGCCCCTGTATGAGTATTTGTCTTTTAGGTCATATTTATATCATATGATTAAGTTATGAAATGACACAAAGAGTGCTAATTTCCCCCCAAATATCAGCACGATTGCAAATGTGTTATTAATTTTATACAACAGTTTAATAAACCAAGTTCATATTAAGTGGCACAATATGCCTGTTTTGCTCTATTTCGCTGAACAGCAGTTCCAAAAAAGCCACAGCAGAACTATTTTGCGTCTGAGCAACACACGGCGGTGTTTTGTTACTGAAGGAATCAGTCCATTTGAACGAATCGGTTGAAGAATGATTCAATGACTCACTCAAAAGTCAAATGCTTTGTTCCTGAAATGATCAGCTGTTTGAGATAATCTGTTGAATTAATGACTCGATGTAAATTTGCTCATTAACAGTGACTTGCCGCCACCTACTGGTGGTTTTAGTTTCATATTTAAAGTATCTTTTCAATTTTAAAATGGTTCCATATATCAACGTTTTATTTTAAAAAAATCAAGTTACATTTGTAACTGTAGGTTATTCATTTGTCATCTCTGAGCTTCATTAAACAGTCTGTGTAAATACCTCTTCATTGCAAAGATGGATTTAGTTGATACTGATTTCATTTGATTGGTAACAGCCCTATATTGTCTTATTATTCGAATTGGATTTATTGATTAAATGTAAAAATTTGACATCATAAATTAAGCATAGACTACGTTTAATTAGGTAAGAAAAAATTGCCCTTATAAAGGTAAAAATCTATTTCAACATTTGAACAATTAATTTCTGTCACTGCTGCAAAACTAACCACTGCACAGAATATGAAGAATAAAAACAACTTTAGGAGTCAGCTGTCCAGGGTACCAGCACAGTAACACACTCAGAAACATATAGTCTGATCATAGTTAGACAAATATTGAGATTTTTTTTGTTGTTGCCGATATCGCTCACCCCTAATTAATATATCTCACTCTGCTCATTTAAACAGGTGCCCTTTGTAAAGTCATATTCTCCTCTCTCCAAAGCTCTTTGACAGCATGTGTGTACCCACACAAAATGGCAAATGTCAGTCAGAGGGCTTGTCAGAATTAATTATCCCCTCCTGCGTGGAGAGAGATAGATACCCCCTTTTACCTATATGGGTGCACTGGAGCTAAATTGGATAAAGAAATGAGAGTGGAGGAGTGAAAGGAAGGATGGGAGGATAGAAATGGCATGGTCATTAAAATGAAGCAGTCACAGAAAGTAACTGGACCTCAAGATTATTTTTGCTTTGTTGGCCTTCAGTCAACTTTGCTTTGTGGACTGTAGGATGCAGTTTTTTACTGGTTTATGCTGGTGATTTAAGCACAGTTTCTAACATTGTAGAAATCAAACAATTCTACTGTACATTTAAATACAATTCAAAAGGTTTTGGTCAGTAGGATTTTTTTTATTTATTTTTTTGAAATCAATACTTTTATTCGGCAAAAATGCATTTAATTGATCAAAGGTGACATTTATTCAGTTAAAAATATATATTTCTGCTTCAAATTAAATTGTTCTTGTGAACTTTCTAATAATCACTGAGTCCTGAAAGAATGGATCATGGTTTCCAGAACAAAATGAACTGACAACTATTTTCAACATTTGAGAATAAGAAATGTTTCTTGAGCAGCAAATCAGCATATTAGATTGATTGATTCATAAAGGATCATGTGACCATGAAGAAAAAATTGTTTTGCCAGTCACATTTTTTGTTTTGGCACTTACATCAGTTGCTCAGTTCGCTGTCCAAAATCCTGACCTCATGAGTAGACAGACACGGTGTCTTTAGAGCACTTGAGAAACTGATTCCTCTTCAGATGAGAGAAATGCTCTGAATGATTTAGTGGCTTTAAATGATGCAGAAAGGGAAGAATGCGCTTTGTTATCCTTCCGTTAGCTGAGGGTTTTATAGCAGCTTTGCAGAGGAGGAAAATTACAGCCCTGTGGTCGTCGCCATTAGCTCCAACAAACATCCTTGTGTATAAACAGCCTGTGCTGGCACAGTGTTTCCTCAGATACAAGACTGTCTTCCTGAAAATTACAGCTTTTGTGCAGCGCAGATACCTCCTGTAAGCAACTCGTACATAAACCTCTGGAAGGGTGCCACTTTCTCATGAGGGTGTCGCTGTTAATGCCTACAATCAGATTGTCAGGGCACCAAAGTGTCTGCTGGCTGACTCCACGTGTTTAAAGTAACTCTGAGAGCCGCCACTGTCACCTGTTATCTCTGGGGTCAGCTGGTTTAAAGCCAGAGAATCTGGACTCATTCTGAGGATGCTGTTGGATTTGGTGTGGTACTGGGACAAGGAGTGAGGGTTTCTTTAATGGGTTATTGTACTCAACCTTAAAAGTATTCATTTAGTAATGGTCACTACTGTTTAAAATATGGGGGGGGGTTTAATGTTTTTGAAAGTCTCTTCACCAAGGCTGTTTATTTAATCCTACAGAAATCATTCTAATACGCTGATTTGGTGCTCAATAAAATTTCTTATCGATGTTGAAAACCGTGATTTTAATGAAAGATGAATGAATTTGATGAATAAAGTTCAAACACTTGAAAGACTTCATTTCTAACATTATAAATGCCTTTACTGTCACTTTTGATCAATTCAATGTGTCCGACTGGCTGCATAAAAGTATTTCTTTAAACCTTATATTGGTTATCAGCTGATATTAAACGTTTTTTAATTCATCAATATTGAACAATATTGGATATTTAATTGTTCGTGCTTATTTCTTTTGTTTTACATTTAAATTACCTTTGCCATCCTCTAAAGCTCACTTAAATTGAATCTTTAAAACACTAATAATTAAGTAACAGTATTAAATGTAATCTTTGGCAGATATCATAATAAATTATTTTCTATTTTTTCATACTCATAAAAAAATCTCAAAATAAATATAATTTTATTGTCACGACGTTTATTAAAATCGACAAATTCGCTTATAGCATTTACTTGTAGTGTTTTATTTTTACTTGTTTAGTTAGTATAGATGGCACATAGTATAGAATTTTAATATCAGCAACAATCAGTTTCAGGCAGAAGTTTAATATTGCAGCATCTCTATTCTAGATGCTTGTGTATTTTTGTATAAGTTGTGGTGATAAATAAACCGTCTTTCAGTCTCTGCTCTATTTTCTTTTCTCATGTCTTTGGCACATGGATCAGGAGCTGTTGAGTCAGTGGTCGGGTCCATCAGTCCATGTCTTGCGTCTCAGTGTCGTCTGTGTCAGAGAGATGCAGAAGTGTGAAAGGGAGATGCAGTAGCGCTCATCTTGTTTTATTCCTCGTTCTGTTGCATTATTGATGGAGTGCTTCTCTGAGCTCTTGCTGCATGTGTCTTTCTTTCCAGCCGGCCCTCATGTGAAGGATTCTCTCTTGCTTGCTCACTCACTTACACACACTCCAGACAGGCGGAGGACTCTTGTGCCCTGAATGATTTGGGAAGCATGATTTTTGTGTCAGTCATTAGACTCCAGGCCCAGTTCCGCTCTGCAAAGCGGCATTTATAATCAGACTCCTGTCAACCTGATTTACTTCAACAAAAGTGTGCTAGTGTTACTTCAAACACACCAAAAAAAAAAGTGCACACACCCACATATATATATATATATATATATATATATATATGCATATTTCATAGTGGAGTCCTATTATAAGAGGGTATTTTTTGTCTCGCTCTCTTTATCTGCATGTCATGAACAGTTATGCGTTTCTGCACGTTGTAAATAACCAGATTAAATTTTAACTAACCCACGAGGCAAAAAGCAAGTCTGCGTTTCTGCACTGCTGCTGGTGTGTCTTGTCCCGCCTGTCCTCGAGATCTTTGTTGTCATGGTGACAAAGAGTTTCCACCACATGCTCTGAGAACTGAGACACTGCATACCCCTAAAACGTTTCTTCATGGTTCCGGTGTGTGTGTGTGTGTGTATGGGGCCTCGTAAAGGGGCTGTATTATACTGCCCTACAGAAAATACATTTGTTACAAAAGAAATAATACTGTTCTTTTGAACATTCTGTTCATCAAAGAATCCTGGGGGGGGGATGGTTTCCACAAAAATATTAAGCAGCACAACTGTTTTAAACATTGATAATAATAAGAAATGTTTCTTGAGCAGCAAATCGGTATATAAGAATAATTTCTGAAGGATCGTGTGACGCTGAAGACTAGAGTAATGATGCTTAAAATTCAACTTTGCCATGACAGGAATATATTACATATTAATTAAAATATTATTTAAATTGTAATAATTTTTCACAATATTACTGTTTTCACTGTATTCCAATAAATATCTGAACAAATAAATGCAGCCTTGCTGAGTATAAGACTACTTTTTTTTTTTTTTTTAAAGATGTCTCTTGTCTGTACAAGTGTCTCTCTCTCTCTCTCTCTCTCTCTCTCTCTCTCTCTCTCTCTCTCTCTCTCTCTCTCTCTCTCTCTCTCTCTCTCTCTCTCTCTCTCTCTCTCTCTCTCTCTCTCTCTCTCTCTCACTCACTCACTCACTCACTCACTCACTCACTCACTCACTCACTCACTCACTCACTCACTCACTCACTCACTCACTCTCTTTCACTCACTCTCTCTCTCACTCTCACTCACACACAGAGCATGGAGCTTCTGTTTAAGGCTAACATCTTTTATAGACAGTGAGATGATGGGGGGAGAGGTCAGTCACAAAGGTCTAAGGTACAAACTGAAGAATCGTTTAAAGCTCGGGTGGATCAGTTTGAGTCCAGATGACCTGTGACCTTCCTGGAGTCTCTTCCTGGTAAAGAGGGAATGGATGGATGATATTGAAGTGTTCTTAGAGCTGCTGTGAGGAGTTTGACGTGAGACTATAGTATTATCTATAATAAGATAATCTCTTTTCTCCGCCGTTTTTTTTTTCTTGTCCTCCTGTCTGGTCTTCTCTCTGCTTTTTCTCTCCACTTGCCTCTCATTTTTGGTTTTCTTCTCTCCTCCCCTTTTTATCTTTCCTGCTTTCTCTTTTCCTCTAATCTCCTCTCCACCTTTCAGAGCTCCATCGTCTCCTTTTTCTGCTTCCTCTTCTCCTGGTCTCTTCTCCTTTTTCTCGTCATCTCCCTTTTGTACTTATCTTTTCAGCTTTCTCATTTTTTTCTTGATTTTCCCCTTTCCTTTTTTGCCTCTTGTCTGATCTTCTACTTTTTTCTCTCTCTCTCTTTCTTGTGTTCTCTCATCTTCTTTCTTCTTGCCGCCTCTTAACTCTTTTCGGTCTCCTCTTCTGATTTTTGTTCTCCTCTACTCTCTAGCATTCTCATCTTCTAACACAGCCGCTCTACCTCTCATAGAACGCCAGACCGAACAACAACTGAATAAACCGCGCTAACCCATAAAATGGTGCTCTTCACACATGCGCAGTAAAAGAAACATAACTTAACATCTAGCATTCTCATCTTTTTGCCTTTTTCTGGTCTTCTCCTATACTATTTCCTTTCTTGTCCCCCCTTTTTATTTCTCCTTTCTGGTCACCTTTCCACTTGTCATGACTTCCTTCTCATCTCTTCTACTCCGCTCTGATGTCATCTGCTTTCTCTTTGCCTCCATTCTGTTCGCCCCTCCTACTTTCTGGTCCCTTCATGTCTCCTTGCCTGTTCTCTATTCTCTTCTCCTTGAGTTCTGATATGTCTCCTGTCTTCCCCTTCTGTATCCTACTGTCCTGTCGTGTCCTCCCTCCTCTCTTGCTCCATCTCCACTCTTCTCTGTGCACGGCAATGGAGGGCAGGGGAGCTGACGTATGTGTCCTCTCCGCTCTCACTAACATTGTTTATCATCCACCCAATCCAGCATGGAGCTGAATGTCTGATGAGGTAGAGAGAGGAGGATTGGTGTGCAGTAAATCAGTTAGTCTGTAAATGAGATGAGAGTGAAGGAGAAACGGTCTGAACTGAGGAGAGCATGAGGAGAATCTGGAACATAGACTGACATTGAGATGAAACAACACGCACACTAAACGCTCTCTGATCTATGTTGTCCTCGCAGTGAGCGCACACTCAAATGAAACCCTTTGAAATATCTCCTTCAGGTGTTTAAAATTCCTTTCTTCTTAAAGTGCCCCTGTTACGATTTTTTTTTTTAATATTCCCTTTCATGCAGTGTGTAATATAGCTGTTTGTGAATGTAAACGTTCGGCAAAGTTGTAAAGTCGAAAGTGCATGATAACAAGTTAGTCTACCAAAAGAAAGAATCGACTCTGAACCGCCAATACGAGTCATTTTATTTTATTTTTTTTCGAATCCTACTACTTTACGGTTCTACATCACCAGAAGATACATTTGCATAATGTCCGCCTATGTTGTACGTTGTCCACCCGCAACTTGAGCAGCCCACAACACGTCATTTTACTGACGACTGATTCGCAAGTCTCGGAGTTCAAAGCAGGATCCGCAAAGCGCTTGCTCTTTGTTTGAGAATCATTGAAAAAATGTGGTGATGTGCAATGTATATTATGAGAAAATGAAAGTGTTTTTTGACCTTTGATGCATGTAAACCTGTTGTAGGAGACCTCCAAAACAAAATTAGTAACCTTTAAAATAGCATAATAGGGGAACTTTAAAAACACACACAAGTCACACAAACATGCACTCAGGACTCATATTCCTTACATTCAACTGCACACTGATAATATGAGCCTGATTATAGCGTTTTGCTTGAAGACCCTCAGTAATCTTTCTCTGTCTCGTTCCCTCTCATCCTTTATTCTCTCACTGTCCTTGTTCAGGCTTTAAGACTCCGCCGTGCCACAAAAGGATTATCGTGCCTTCTCCAAACAGGAAATACATGCACAAACAGCCCTTGTGCCTCAAACCACGGGTCCTTATAGCATCAAATCATGCTCAGTAGAAGATTGCTTGTGTTTTATGCTCGTAAAAATGGAACATAAAATATATTTTGTGAATATATTTACTGTCAGAATCTTTTTATTTTTGAGTAAACTATCCTTTTAAGCAGGTCCAACACAAGTGTTCTTTGTATATTTATAAAATGCGTGCAAGACGACTCTTCCGTTTATATAGCATTTCCTTGTCCTGAACGATTTCAACTGTTTAAATATTTGGAGGCTATGATGCTCCTAAAAACTTCTACATTAAAAACATCAACCTTGAGAGGCTGAATATGTGTGTGGATCGTCCCTTGTTTCCCTCTGTCCTTCTGTCTTTTAAGAGATGTAATCAACTTAGTGTCCTGTCTTAATACGTAATGTCTCTCTCTCTCTCTCTCTCTGTCTCCTGCAGTTTTGGACATGGCGCGTCACGTACCCCTGTATCGTGCTCTGTTGGAGCTGCTAAGAGCCATCTCCACCTGCACCAGCCTGGTTCCTCTGCTCCTGCCGCTATCAGGAGACGCTGCCGAAGAAGAGGAAGATGAAGAACGCACCGAGTGTCAGACCTCTGTCGGCATGTTACTGGCCAAGATGAAGACCTGCGTGGACACCTACACCAACCGCCTAAGGTGCGCTCTTCCTCTCTCTTAGACACACACACACACTGGTCAGTCAAACTAAGGGACAGAGGACGGGCTGAGTGACTGCTGATGGATGGATGTTCACCCTGTGACACTCACTGTCTCTGACCTGCATGTAAAAACCTGACTTATATCCACAAGATGTAACCTGATGCTATAGCCACAAGTCAAAACCTTTGTTTCATCAAAAGAGTAACACACAGTGACGGCTAGATCAGTCAGTGCTCCTCTGTTGCCCCTGTAATGCCTCCATTCTCCAGTGACCTTCACACTGACCTGAGCTTCTGCTTTTACAAACTTGTGCATTTCATATAGTGTATATGCAAAATAGTGTAGATTAGAATTGTTTTTCCCACTGTTTTCATTTGACCGAACACATACACATTATGAATTAGATTTTTAGCAAAGTATTGTCAAGGAATAATATTTTTATTTTACATTACATTTAGTTTTTTTTTTTTTTTTACAAAAAAGGTTTTAGCCAAGGGTGCTCCGATTGATCGGTCGCCGATCATGATCGGCCGATAATTGCTTTGGGATGTGTGATCGGCGGTCTCTATAAAGGCCGATCCAGAAAAGCCGATCAGATGACGCAAAACTCGCGAGACAATTTTTTTACGCCCTGGTAAAAATGGCTTCACCAGTCTGGCAATTCTACAACAGGGCTCTCAAGTGTCAAGCATTGAGCGTGACAGTCACTCATTTCGGTCTTTTGTCACGCTCTCCCGCCACACATTGTATTTCTCACGCTGAAAAACTATTTGTAATATATTTAATATGCCGCAGCGGCCAAAACTCTGGCCGCGCCGCTCTCACTGTGGAACCGGCATGAATCAAGTGCGTTTCCTCTGGTGTTGTTCGTCGAGCTACACAATAGCCAATCAGAAAATAGCACTATTGTATCTGGGTAAGATTTAACGCAACAACCAATGACAAAAATGTATCCAAACCCCGTGCGTCCGTCAAATCACTCGTACATATTTTTTTCTCTCATCAAAACGGAATATGTTCATCAGCGGTTACAGTTATATCAAGCAAGGATACGTTTGTGTTTTATTTTGTGATTACACCGGAATGAATAGAGTCCGCAACGGCGATAGTTTGAAGAGCGCGTCCGAGTGAAGACTGCGCGAGGCACAGAGCACTGTATCCATGCAACTGATCGCCGCGGCAACGAGCGCGCAGCTTGAGTTCAAAAACACATTTTAGCGCTAGATTTCTTATTTAATAGCGAACTAAATGAATGATCTGCTAGTTAACTGAAGATGTTTTATTTATTTATATTAGGTACATTGTGGGACAGACTTCACTGGATCCAAAAAAAAATCAATCTAACCATAGTGACCAGTAGTGGTGGCTTTCTTAATAGGCCTATGTTTAAAATATTTTTGCAAGGGTTCTTCACACACACACACGCACACACACACACACACACACACACACACAAAAGGTTTCTCTACCTCTCTCTTCCTCTCTAAATGCCCACAAAATCTGACTAAGCATCCCAGAAAAAAGCAAAGTTATAGATACAGATATGGAAGTTGTTGGTTTTTTTTTTTTTTTTTTTTTTTTTTTTTGTTGTGCACTTTACTGCCTGTGGTCCTTTAAGTGTATTAGAAAAACTGATGGCTGACTGACTCAAAACATTATTTTGGCTATAGCCTTTTTTGTTGCTGTTTTTAGTTTAAAGTAGTCTAAAGCTAAATTTAAAGACTCAGATGTTCTGTCTTTTATTTATTTTATTTTACATTCTACAGGAAAGTTGTATGTCAAGCCCTAAGCTGCTCCCAATAACCAAGCTGCTATGTTAATACATGTTGCTTGCAAATAAATACACAGGTGTCAATTCATTATGCATTGTCTTCTCTTAAATGTAATACTTAATGTACATTGTTGTTAAATATAGTTTAATAAGTAATGCTACATGATAAAAAGAAGTCTTCAAATAGACACTGTAATCGGTGATCGGTATCGGTATCGGGTGATACAGCTTCCAGTAATTGGCGATCGGTGATCGGCCCCAAAAATCCTGATCGGAGCACCCCTAGGCTTTTTAATTATAAAACTTAAAACAAATTTTTAAAAGGATTTGATTTTTATAAAAAAATTCTTATAAAAACAGTCTTTTATAAATGTATATAAAAATAAAGTAGTACGTGCACCCTTGAATGACAGCGCCACCTTAATTACTCTCCTCTGCATCACTTACGGGCAAAGGACATTTATGATTTCATGTCCTCTTTCTCCTTTGTCTCTCTCGCTCTCTTTCATGTTCCGTCCTGCTTAATGAAAGATGCATGTTGTGAGGGTGTGTGCTTAGCTGCAAGACAGCTGGATGTTGTTTTTAATGGTTTACTTTGGGACAAGTCACGATCTGCTGCCCATTTGATGCATTCAGTGTCTACTAGCACCTCTCACGAGCAGCGCGTGTTTGTTTCAGGGTTGGGGACATGAGAGGTTGAGAAGCTCTTGTCTTGAGGACATGCAGTTGTTTTTTCTCTGACATTTTTGTGGTCCACTCAACCCAACACTGAATGTGCAATGAAACATTTCACATGTTCACATGCACACAAGCACAAATATAGGCCCCTAATTAATAAGATATAGCGTCTACAGAAACAGAAATGTGACCCATGATGATTCTTTGTCCACCTTAGGTCAAAGAAAGACAAAAGTAAAGGGGTAATGAAGGCTGAGACATCTGACCCAGAGCCAGAAGGCCTGACGCTGCTAGTTCCCGACATCCAGAAGACTGCAGAGATCGTCTATGCTGCCACAACCAACCTACGGCAGGCCAACCACGGTGAGAACAATCTACTATTTCCCAAATACTTCCATTAGGTGCTGTTTATTAAATAATCATGGAATGGTTACATTTTTAATAACTTTGATTAAAATGCTTAACAGATGGGTATTTAATGAATTTCCAGTTTAGAAACATTGACTAATTTTTCACTTTTCATATTATTTTCTACATTTTAGACACTACAATAAAGTCATCAATACACAAATGGAATTATGGAAATGTAGTGACCAATAAAATGTTAAAGGGTTAGTTCACCCAAAAATTATTACAAAAAATTAAAATTACTCACCCTCATGCTGTTCCAACCCCGTAAGACTTTCGTTCATCTTCAGAACTCAAATTAAGATATTTTTGATGAATATGAGAGCTGTCTCACTCCTTCATAGGCTACTAGGTAATTGCATTTGCCGGCCCAGAAACGTTAGTAAAAACATTGTTAAAATAGTCCAAGTGACTACAGGGGCTCAACCTTAAGTTTATCAAGCAATGAGAATACTTTGTGTGCACAAAAAAATAAATAAAAATAACGACTTTATTCAACAAACTCTCTTCTCTTCCCTGCCACTTTCTTAAGCTATTCACTTTGTTGGCCTATTCACAAAGTACAGCTCTTCCGTGTTTTACGGCAGAACGCTGGTTCACTATTGGCTGAGCACGATCACATGCATGCGTTATGGTGCTTACATGAATCGCGTAGCAGACTGGCATGGAGGAGAATAGATTGTTGAATTAAGTCATTATTTTTGTTTGTTTTTGCACGCAAAAAGTATTCTCATTGCTTCATAACATTAAGGTTGAACCACTAAAGTCACATGGACTATTTTAACAATGTCTTTACTGCATTTCTGGGGCTGGACCGTGGTAATTACGTTGCAGTCTGTGGATGGTTCAGACAGCTCTCGGATTTCATCAAAAATATCTTAATTTGTGTTCCGAAGATGAACGAAGCTCTTACGGGTTTGAAACGACATGAGGGTGAGTAATTACTGACAGAATTTTCATATTTGGGTGAACTAACCCTTTAAAGGGGGGGTGAAACACTCAGTTTCAGTCAATCTCATGTTAATCTTGAGTACCTATAGAGTAATATTGCATCCATCATATCTCCAAAAAGTCTTTAGTTTTATTATATTTATAAAATAAAGATAGGCTGTATGAATGAATGAATGAAACCTTTATTGCCCCGAGGGGAATTTGTTTTACACTCATGGGAACCACAATAAACATAACCACAACAAACATAGAATAAAAAACAAAACAAAGAAAAAACAACAACAATAACACAACAAATAGTGACATAAAATTATCAATTCGACAACTTAAGAAATCCGAGTCTTTCTGGAAAAAGCCGAGCGGGTGGAGGCGTGACGTGTGGGCGGAGCTAACACGCCGATAGACACACACACAGCGCTTTGATGGGCATAGGTTACGGCTATCGCTCTACAGCTGCGCGCGCGCCCTTCCGAGAGAAGTGCCCTTAGGACCGTATAAGGAAATTCCGGCGCATCTGACGTCATACGCGCCCATACTCGAAAAAAACTTTCCGAAACTTGTGACAACCAGGAAGGAGTATTTTGAGAACAGAAATACTCAATCAAACATACAACTTAATTTTTGAAACTTTGTCCATGTTTAGCATGGGAATCCAACTCTTTAACAGTGTAAAAAACTCACTATGCATGAAATAGCTTTTCACCCCCCCTTTAAACAAATCAAAACCATTGTATATTTTAGCTTCTTCAACAAAGTTGCTCTTTGTCTAGATTCCAGATCCTTGTTCATTCTCAACCAACTTCATGAAGAGCGTCCTGGGGTGGTTTTGCACTCATTTAGTCCAACTCAGCCATTTCAAATAAAATGCATACGTACACTCTAAAAAGTGGGTTCAGTAAGATTTTTTTTTTTTTTAAGAGATTAATAATACTTTTATTCAGCAAGGATGCATCAATAGTGACAAAGACTTGCATTGTTACCAAAACATTTTTTTTTTCAAAAATACTGTTCTTTTAAACTTTCCTTTTATTAAAGAATCCTGAAAAAAATATCATCTTTTTTTTTTTTTTTGCAAAAATATAAAGCAGCACAACTGTTCTCAGCATTACGGTTTCACCAAATCAGCATATTTAAATAATTTCTGAAGGATCATGTGACACTGAAGCCTGGAATAATGCCTGCTGAAATTTCAGCTTTGCCATCACATTATTTTTGTAATTAATTACAGGTTTTTACTGTATTTTCTACTAAATAAATGGAGCCTAAATAAATGAGCATAAGAGACTTAAAAACATTAAAATAATCTTACTGACCCCAAACTTTTGAATGGTAGTTTGTTTACAAAAAGATTGATCTTACCCATGAATTTTACTGCACCATTTAAAGTAAATTTCCCTCTAAAACCCTTTTAAGAAAAGCTGTTCATGCTCTGTCTCTCTGTAGGGCCTGATTTCTTAGGTGCTCAAGACTTGAATCAGAGCACAAGTGAAAGCAGGACAGTTCTGGATGTATAGTGGTCAGTCCGGAGAGTGATGGTGTGTATTTCACAGGCTGAAGACACACTCCTTTCTTATCTGAGGGCCCCGGGGGACATGGAGTGACTGTTTGCTCTGACAAAATAAGCCAAAGAGAAACGGCTCTTCAGCACAGAGCCCCACCAGAGGCTCTCTAAAGCCTGATTGCGTTCTCGAAGGACTTTTAAATGGAAAGTCAGCTTTACTGGGCAGTTTCGTTTGTCAGACTAGACTTAATCTATGTCGTGCTAATTCTTTAAGATTTGAACCAACAGCCCTTAGTCATGACCAGGGTGCATTTTCAGACAGAGAGGTTGTATGATCAAGTTTAGTCCCTTTACACTGACCTCATAAAAATGGATGTGACCATGACAATTTCTAATCCTGGGGTTTAAAGCTCTTGAGAAGTCACATCTGTTTATTAACATTTGCAAACTGTCTTTCTCAGGTCCTCTAGGACATAGCTAAGGGAAATTTAGACCACTTTGAGCATTTGTTCCTAGGCAGAAACCCTTGTCATCAGGTTTGCGGGAATTACCTGCGTCACACTATCTCCACATATAATAACTATCACCCTCTCTTGGGTATCTCATGGTCTAATTCTCTCTGTGATGAGTGAATGAAAGGGGCGTTAAACGTGGTGAGGCGGATCAATGCTGCTGTCACCATCCATAAGGAAAATCTATATGATAAGAGCAGTGAGACATTACTTACCACCCCATTTAACTGCTTAATTAGTCCTCCATCTTTTTTTTTTAAGTGCCAGAGACTGCGCAGTCAGGGTGTCTGATTGGTCGAGAGTGGTTTCTCATAGTTCGGTATCGACATCGCCATCAGTATCGTGCACTGATGTAAGTGGAGCTATCGATGTCGGTTGAATTTTATGTGGCTCGTATCCAAAGCGCAGCCGTTATCGGCTATGTTAAACGCAATGGTAATTTGATTGGCTGTCACAGTGCATGTGAGGAGGGACATGTGTCTACACCCACTGCGGAATGGGCGGAAATGCCATAAAGCTCCATAAATATATGGAGTTTAATTGTGTTGTTACTCTAACGGCCTCTATCCGCAGGTCTAATATGTCTCCCTGGAGTGGTGATGGTCTGCTGGTGTTGTTGTCATTAGTCTGGCGTCCTCTCGATAACAATCTGAATTGGGGGAACAGAAATGCAGCGACTCATTTGTGTAACAACATGACATTTAGTGCTTATTGCCATTTATCAAGATAATAAATTTGCAGTCAAACGCGTCCCATTGGGAGTCTTTTAATTAAGTCAAAAAAAATTTGATCAAAGTGGGCCTTTTTTCTTGGCAGTATTTTTTGTTTACTGATAGCAGAGCTTCATACACTCATTCAGGTTACTTTTGCGTCTCGTAGGGATGTGTTGGTTGTTTAGAGATGAGAGGATGGAAAATGTGACCCACTCGAACACTCCCTCAGGCTACTCTGAAACACACATGCATGCACTTTTTTTTTGATGGGTCTGTCTTCTGTTTCTCAGAGAGGAAGATGGCAGAGAGTTCTAAGAAGGCAGCAACAAGGCCCAAACCGCTGTCCATCTTGCGTTCAATGGAGGAGAAATATACAGCAGCAATGAAGAAGCTACAATTTGGTGAGTTGAACTACACATCTCTGCTAGTGATCGACACATATGAGTTTTTACTGGCTGATTAGACATCTAGAGAGCATGTATAATAGAATTGACTCTTTGAACAAGCATTTTATTAAACATTTTACACAATATTTTTCAAATAATTTAGAATGTTTTAGGGATTCAAGGAAATCGATACCATATTGGTTAACGACCAATTTTTTTTTAAGTCATCAGTTTCCTCTATTTTTAAATTTAGATTATATTTGCCATCATCTATTATTTACTTAAATTATTCTTTAAAAAAACGAATAATGTAGTTACACTATTAATAGCAATTGTCAAAATGAATATTTTACATTATTTATGAATCTATTACACTATTTATATTATATGTTATAATGTTTTAATGCTTAAATTCACTTGTAGCATTTAGAAATTGTTTAGAAATTTTGTATTAGCTATTTAGTTGTTTTTTGGTCATAACATTAAAATAATTATCAATTTAGTGGTATCAGGCAAAATTTTACTATTGGTGCATTTGTTAAAATTAATATTTAACAACACATTAATATATGTATGGTTATTTGATGTTGCTTAATGGTAATGTTACATGTAGGTAAACAAAATATTCTAAAAAATATATATATTTTTTTTATTTATTTAATATTCTTATGTTTTAATTACTAGCTTTTCATTAACACCAAATGGATCACAAACCCTGATTAAAACCTATTTTCCCTTTTTTTTTTTTTTTTTTTTTTTTTTTTTTTTTTTACATTTGTACCAAATAAATAGTTAATGGATGGATGGAAATTGCTGTTTTCCCTTCAGCTGCTTTTTCCCCTTTAAGTGCACCAAATATTTGAAGGAGCACAATGCATCTGAATTGAAATGGGGAGGATTGTGTTATCTTGCTGCTAGAATGGCTTTTCTTGTTGTCATTCCACATCTGTCTTTGCTCTGATTGATGACAAGAGTTTTGTTCTGCCAAAAATGATTTAGCCCCACCTCAGACGAATGAGGTAATCTCAACTGACGTGACTGTTAACAGGTCTGCACTGGCTCACACAGAACAGACCCTTCAGAATACACAGTACGCCTGTTTCTGGAGGAAATGTGATGAAACGTGAATCTGATCATATCTTTCAGGCGTATTGCATTGTCATTGTGACTGCTGATAACTAACTGTCCGTGTGTGGTCTCTTCCACAGACACATTTGAAATGGTGTGTGAGGATGAGGACTCTAAGCTGGTGTTTAAGGTGAACTACCATTACCTGTCTCAGGTGAAGAACGCCAGCGATGCCAACAGTGCCGCCCGTGCTCGACGATTAGCACAGGAGGCTGTCACGCTCTCCACCTCCCTCCCTCTCTCCTCCTCCTCCAGTGTGTTTGTCCGCTGCGATGAAGAACGCCTCGACATCATGAAGGTATGAATAGACACCCTCGGCCCATCCACTGACAGTTATATTTAAAAAAAGAGATTGTTGTTGATTAGAAAAACAGATCGATTTGGGCCACATCAGCATCTTAAATGAGGTTAAAAGCACCAATTGTGGACCAGAATATATCTCATATAGACGAGTAAGATTTATTCCAGAAGCATTCATGCAATCAACTACATTATTAGCAGCGATGTCAGATTTGTAAAAGAATCATGCTTTTATACTGGTTATTTTTGATGATTCTGTCAAACTGATTCACAGAGCATTTGTTTATCACTAAAACTCTGTGGAGGAATTATAACAAATTTTACTCAATATATGCAAAATGCAGATGGATGAGCATGATTAATTGCATCATATTTAATAAGTATATTTTAATTATTGCTTGAGTGATAATTCCAACAAGTTTTTAAAAAAATACTATTTTTTTATATTTTTACATATATATTTGATCACACTATATTTATTTTTGTGTGTATATATATATATATATATACACTACCGTTCAAAAGTTTGGGGTCAGTGAGAATTTTATTTTTATTTTTTGGAGGAAAGAAATCAATACTTTTATTTATCAAGGACAGTAAAGACATTTATAATGTTACAAAAGATTCTATTTCAAACAAATGCTGTTCTTTTGAACTTCCTATTCATCAAAGAATCCTAAAAAAAAAAAAACTGTACTACTGACAGACCAACAACTGTTTCAACATTGATAATAATAATAAATGTTTCTTGAGCATCAAATCCTCATATTATACTGATTTGTGAAGGATCATTCGACACTGAAGACACTGACACTGGTGATGCTGAAAATTCAGCTTTGATCACAGGAATAAATTACACTTTACTATATATTCACACAGAAAACAGCTGATTTACACTGGAATAATATTTAATACTATAACTGATTTTTGTTGTATTTTTAATCAAATAAGCGCAGCCATGGTTAGCAGAAGAGAATTCTTTTAAAAGTATTTAAAATCGTACCGACCCCAAACTTTTGAACGGTAGTGTGTATATATATATATAATCCGATAATATCTTATTAATATCTGATTAAACTTTATTTATAATTCATATAAATTATTTATACATTTCTTTATATACATTTTTATCATTTAAAATAAGTTAATGATTTAAATAATGTGAATTGATTCATTACACAAATCAATGAGTAAAATCATAGAATCGGATATGTCAGTGCTTATTATGAGCAAACCAGGACAGACTCAAGCCCTGCTGTTTACTGTGGGTCAACATGAACCTTTCGATCTCTGCTGCATGACAAAACAACCGCAATGAATCCCAGCAGTCGCTTGCTTGTCTCGCTGTCCTCTGGTCTCTAACACACACACTTATGAGTGCACATACTCTTCCTAATGACATTTGAGATGTGTTTTTGACCCTGGCTGCTCTCTAAGTGTGTAAATGTCAATGTGTCTGGCTTGAGCTCGGGCAGGCCAGACCACAAGCGGAGCCCCAGTCAGACTGGTCACTCACTGCTCCGTCTGTTTACACTGACCCCTAACAGCGGGCCAGGTCTCCTCCACACTTCATACAATCTTAATGGACATTAATAGTAAACTGAGCTTTGTGAGCTGTGTGAGCACAGTTTTGTGTGTGTGTGTTTAGTGTTGCGTTTGAATGGTCATGTCAAAACAGTCTTTACGCCTGAGTGCAGCTCCACCGCCTGCAGTGGAGAGAGATTTACTGGATGGCATTACAGTCCTCCGATCTGCCTCTCTCTCACTCATATGTCTGCCTGTATCTGTTCATACTCCCTAGCTCTCTCTCTATAAACATGGTTTAGACATGCACAATCATTCCTGTGCTGTTCAACACAATGCTTTCATGTTAATGTTTGTCACCTTTGAATGATTGGAGGCTTGCCGTTTTAATGGCTGTTTTCCTGCTTTTTCTTTCAGGTGTTGATAACAGGGCCCGCAGACACACCATATGCCAACGGCTGTTTTGAATTTGATGTCTACTTTCCTCAAGATTACCCAAACTCCCCTCCTCTTGTTAATCTGGAGACCACTGGTGGCCACAGCGTCCGCTTCAATCCAAACCTCTACAACGATGGAAAGGTTAGTGTTTTCTTCCTGTTTTCTCAGATTTTTCAGTGGCCGATACTGATACCGATAAATAGACTAGGTTGTAAATATAAAAATAATGTTATTATATAGTTATTTTTACGTGTTTTTTTTTATTTTGTTTTACAGCTCATGTCAAAAATGTCTGAATATTGACTGAATGGAAATACAAAAATAATGTTATTTGTATTTTATTTATTTATAATATTTTATTTTTTATTCATTTTTATTATTATATTTTTACAAAAAAATTATTTTACTGCCGATGGCAATAATCTAAAAAATATAGACCGATTTATTTGCCTGTTTGATTTATAACGGTCAATCACTAATAAGCTTCCTCCTCTGACTTGTAATCATTGTTTAGTTTAACCATTAAATTTTTTTCTTCTCTTCATCTCCACCTGCTGTCATCCCTTCGGTAACAACCAGGTGTGTTTAAGTATCCTGAACACCTGGCACGGGCGTCCAGAGGAGAAATGGAACCCTCAGACCTCTAGCTTTCTACAGGTGAGCCAAATCCCGTTCGTTTGTAGTTTCTCTTTCTTAAATAATCAGGGGTTTTTTAAGCTGTCCTTGTCTCTCCTGTTCATGCTCATTAGTAAGGAAGCATTTCACTTCCAATACTGATACTGCATAAGTGAGGATGATTATTTTGGTTCTGAAGCAGTGGAATGCTGGAGAGAACACCCCTTATTTCATCACTTTCTGAGACCATTTAGTCATATCACCTACACATCGACCATTAAGCATTTACAACATTCCCATCTTGGCTTCCCTACAGTAATTATCTGCCCTCATCTCAACCCCTCCTCCCTCCCTTCCTCCCTTCATCATACCTCTCTAAATAATCGGCAGGGGAGCTGTTTCGCCCTGTAATATTGATCTGATCAGGCTCTGCTCCTCTCTCTCCTCTCGCTTGTGCTCATGTACTGCTGCCAGCAGTTCATAGAAATGTCTCCATTGATTAGTGCTACAGTTAGTGTCCAGCCGATCAATAAATGGAAATCGGGCACTGGGACAGTAGTGCTTTGGACACAGAGAGCTGTGTGTTCTTCACCTTTTCACCTGATCTGTGTCTCTTTCCACCTTGGATTTATAACACATGTGTGTGTCCGTCTATTTTAGGTGCTGGTATCAATCCAGTCTCTGATCCTGGTGGCTGAGCCATACTTCAACGAACCTGGTTACGAGCGTTCCCGGGGCACGCCGAGTGGAACACAGAGCTCCAGAGAGTACGACGGAAACATCCGGCAGGCCACCGTCAAGTGGGCCATGCTAGAACAGATCCGCAACCCTTCACCCTGCTTTAAAGAGGTTAGATATCATTCATCACAAACACTTATCGGCTCATGAAAGGGTGCCGAGGTTCATGCATCCACATATAAATGTGATATTTGGAGAAAATATTTGGGGGGGGGGGCTATTCTATATAAAACAATATGTATTATATACATATGAATAATTTGTGTATGTGTGTGTGTATATACACTCACCGGCCACTTTATTAGGTACACCTGTCCAACTGCTCGTTAACACTTAATTTCTAAGCAGCCAATCACATGGCGGCAACTCAGTGCATTTAGGCATGTAGACATGGTCAAGACAATCTCCTGCAGTTCAAACCGAGCATCAGTATGGGGAAGAAAGGTGATTTGAGTGACTTTGAACGTGGCATGATTGTTGGTGCCAGAAGGGCTGGTCTGAGTATTTCAGAAACTGCTAATCTACTGGGATTTTCACGCACAACCATCTCTAGGGTTTACAGAGAATGGTCCGAAAAAGAAAAAACATCCAGTGAGCGGCAGTTCTGTGGGCGGAAATGCCTTGTTGATGCCAGAGGTCAGAGGAGAATGGCCAGACTGGTTCGAGCTGATAGAAGGGCAACAGTGACTGAAATAACCACTCGTTACAACCGAGGTATGCAGCAAAGCATTTGTGAAGCCACAACACGCACAACCTTGAGGCGGATGGGCTACAACAGCAGAAGACTCCACCGGGTACCACTCATCTCCACTACAAATAGGAAAAAGAGGCTACAATTTGCAAGAGCTCACCAAAATTGAACAGTTGAAGACTGGAAAAATGTTGCCTGGTCTGATGAGTCTCGATTTCTGTTGAGACATTCAGATGTTAGAGTCAGAATTTGGTGTAAACAGAATGAGAACATGGAACCATCATGCCTTGTTACCACTGTGCAGGCTGGTGGTGGTGGTGTAATGGTGTGGGGGATGTTTTACTGGCACACTTTAGGCCCCTTAGTGCCAATTTGGCATCGTTTAAATGCCACGGCCTACCTGAGCATTGTTTCTGACCATGTCCATCCCTTTATGGCCACCATGTACCCATCCTCTGATGGCTACTTCCACCATGTCACAAAGCTCTAATCATTTCAAATTGGTTTCTTGAACATGACAATGAGTTCACTGTACTAAAATGGCCTCCACAGTCACCAGATCTCAACCCAATAGAGCATCTTTGGGATGTGGTGGAACGGGAGATTCGCATCATGGATGTGCAGCCGACAAATCTGCGGCAACTGTGTGATGCCATCATGTCAATATGGACCAAACTCCCTGAGGAATGCTTCCAGCACCTTGTTGAATCTATGCCACGAAGAATTGAGGCAGTTCTGAAGGCAAAAGGGGGTCCAACCCGTTACTAGCATGGGGTACCTAATAAAGTGGCCGGTGAGTGTATACACGCGCACACACATACATACGTTACATGTATATGTTGTATACAGTACTGTTCAAAAGTTTAGGGTCTGTTAGTAAAAAAAAAAAATCTTTTTCAAATAAATGCTGTTCTTTGCTACAGGAATAAAAAACATTTTTAAATATATTTAAATAGAAAACAGTTATTTTTAAATTGTAATAATATTTTACAATGACTGTTTTACTTCATACCTACTTTTGTGAAGACTTTCAAAAACCATCTCACCGACCCCAACCTTTTGGTGTGTGTGTGTGTATATAGTACAGTACATACTTGCATACATGCATACAGTTAGGTCCATATATATTTGGACACAGGCACAAATTTTTTTTTTTTCAGATATTTACCAAAACATATTCAAGCTATAGTTATATAATGGATATGGGCTGAAAGTGCACACTCTCAGGTTTAATTTGAGAGTATTTAAATCCAAATTGGAGGAAGGGTTTAGGAATTACAGCTCTTGAGAGTAGCCACCCCCCTTTTTCAAGGGACCAAAAGTAATTGGACAATTGAATCAAAAGTGGTTTCTTGGACAGGTGTGGGCTATTCCTTCGTTATTTCTTTATCAATTAAGCAGGTAACAGGTCTGAAGTTGATTCTAAGAGTGGTATTTGCATTTGGAATCTATTGCTGTGAACCTACATCATGCGTTCAAAGGAGCTCTCCATGCAAGTCAAACAGGCCATCATTAGGCTTCAAAAACAAAATAAATCCATCTGAGAGATAGCTGGAATATAAGGAGTGGCCAAATCAACAGTTTGGTACATTCTGAGAAAAAAAGAATGCACTGGTGAGCTCAGCAACATAAAAAGGCCTGGACGTCCACGGAAGACAACAGTGGTAGATGATCGCAGGATCCTCTCCATGATAAAGAAAAACCCATTCACAGCATCCAGCCAAGTGAAGGACACTCTCCAGGAGATAGGCGTGTCATTGTCAAAGTCTACAATCAAGCGAAGACTTCACGAGAGCAAATACAGAGGGTTCACCACAAGGTGCAAACCATTAATAAGCATCAAGAATAGAAAGGTCAGATTAGACTATGCCAAAAAACATCTAAAAAAGCCTGACCAGTTCTGGAAAAGCATTCTTTGGACGGATGAAACTAAGATCAACCTGTACCAAAATGACAGTAAGAAAAAAGTATGGAGAAGGCTTGGAACACCTCATGATCCAAAGCATACAACGTCATCTGTAAAACATGGTGGAGGCAGTGTGATGGCATGGGCATGCATGGCTTCCAGTGGAACTGGATCACTGGTGTTTATTGATGATGTGACAGAAGACAGAAGCGGCCGGATGAATTCTGAAGTGTATAGGAATATACTGTCTGCCCAGATTCAGCCAAATGCAGCAAAGTTGATTGGAAGGCGCTTCACGGTACAGATGGACAATGATCCAAAACACACCGCAAAAGCAACCCAGGAGTTTTTTAAGGAAAAGAAGTGGAAAATTTTGCAATGGCCGAGTCAATCACCTGATCTCAACCCGATCGAACATGCTTTTCACTTGCTGAAGGCAAAACTAAAGGCAGAAAGACCCACGAACAAACAACAACTGAAGACAGCTGCAGTTAAGGCCTGGCAAAGCATCACAAAGCAGGAAACCCAGTCTTTGGTGATGTCCATGAGTTCCAGACTTAAGGCAGTCATTGCCTGCAAAGGATTCTCAACAAAATATTAAAAATAAACATTTTAGTAATGATTATATTAATTTGTCCAATTACATTTGAGCCCCTGAAAATGGGGGGACTGTGTATAAAAATGGTTGCAGTTTCTAAAATGTTTACTTGATATTTTTGTTCAACCTCTTGAATTAAAGCTGAAAGTCTGCACTTCAAATTCATCCTGATTGTTTCATTTTAATTTTATTCTGGTGGCATACAGAGCCAAAAGTGTGAAAATTGTGCCTGTGTCCAAATATATATGGACCTAACTGTACATACAGTGGCTTGCGAACCCTATTTTTTTTTTTCTTCACATTTTGTTATGTTGCTGCCTTATGTTAAAATACTTTAAATTATTTTTTTCCCATATCAATCTACCCTCCATAGTCTATAATGACAAAGCAAAAAACTGACTTGGGACAACTTTGCAAATTTATTAAAAATAAAAAAACTGAAATAATTACATTGCATAAGTAGTCGTACCCTTTTCGGGTACACTTGGAATTTAGCTCAGGAGCATTCCAATTTCGCTTGTAGATGTTACTACACTTTGAGTGGAGTTAACCTGTGGCAAATTCAATTGAATGGACATGATTTGGAAAGGCACACACCTCTCAACAAAAGGTCCAACATCTGAAAATGGATATCAGAGCAAAAACCAAGCCATGATGTCAAAAGAACTGCATGTAGAGCTCAGAGACAGGATTGTGTCAGGATACACCTTTATTGAAGGTTCACAGAAGCATGTAGCCTCCATAATCCTTAATGGAAGAAGTTTGCGCGCGCACACACACACATACGTTACATGTATATGTTGTCTTGGGTGCAGACAACTGGAACGCCTACATAAGAAAACTGGACTCACTGTACACCTACAAGCTCACAAGGATCACAGCCATCATTACAGATCAGCGCTCACATCAGCACGCACAGCTTTTTATTCTGGGATCATTCACTCTGGATCCTCCAACCCCTGGACTCTGTTTACCACAGTTAATAAATTACTCAAACCCATTGACAATATCACTCATTTGTTCACCATGGACAAATGCAATAATTTCATCGACTTCTTTAAATACAAAATTGACAGCATTCACCAAGAACTCTCTGTGAACATTTCTCTCAGCACAGACCCTCAATCTGACTCATCCACTCCATTTCACATCATTCTCCCCTCCCTATCAGTCATTACAGAAACCGATCTCACTGACCACTTCAACAAAATCCACCTCACAACCTGCCCACTGGACCCCATTCCATCTGCACTGGTCAAGCACTGCCTCCCCCGCCTCAGCCCACTCATCATGGATATCATCAACTCCTCTCTCACCTCTGGAACAGTTCCTTCTTCCCTCAAAGTTGCAGCCATCACACCAATACTTAAAAAACCTGGCCTGGATCCTGACAACCCCAACAACTTCCACCCCATCTCTAACCTACTTTTCCTGTCTAAAATCCTGGAACGCTTGGTCGCCTCTCAACTAAAGCATCACCTCCTCTCCAATCAGCTCTACGAAACCTTTCAGTCTGGATTCTGCACTCATCACTCTACTGAAACTACACTACTCAAAGTAACAAATGACCTCCTGCTCGCCTCTGACTTTGGTTCCCTCTCCATTCTCCTCCTACTTGACCTCTTTGCTGCCTTCGACACCATTGACCACTCCATCCTTTTACAACGCCTACAACATCTTGGCATCTCTGGCTCAGCTCTCTCCTGGTTCACCTCCTACCTTACCAACAGATCTCAATTCATATCAACAACTGTACGTCTCACACCATACCTGTCAATCACGGAGTCCCTCAAGGCTCGGTGCTAGGTCCCCTTCTGTTTATCCTGTACATGCTTCCCCTTGGACTTATCATTCATAATCATGGATTAAAATTCCATAGTTACGCAGACGACACACAACTATACCTCAGCACCAGATCCATCACTCCTGCCACAGTATTAACCATCACAACCTGCCTCTCTGCAATAAAATCCAGGATGAACGCCAACTTCCTTAAACTCAATTGCAATAAATCGGAAATCATCGCCATTGGTCCCAAATCACTCCTCCCCTCCTCCCAAGACTTCACTCTCTCCGTTGATGGCCATACAGTTACCACCTCTCCTCAGATCCGAAATCTTCGTTCATGTTCACTGTGGTTTGTTGTTGTCTGAAGTCATCATGAACGCTAGTTGGTGCTCCAGTGTAATCGGTCCGCCGAAACTCATCCAGTGAGAAACGTTCCGCGGTGCAAAAATAAGTGTTTAACGTGTTATTTTTTGTGTAATTAATTACCGCGTTAAAGTCTGTAATTAATTCATCTTAATTAACACGTTAAAGTCCCGGGCCTAATTTATATATATTTATACCACGGCCTGTTTAAATACTCGATTCTGATTGGCTGGAAGGTGTGCAGTGAAACCGTTTAATGCACAGGTAGTTCCAGTCAGTTTGATTACAGTTCGAAATTAATCCGCTACTATAAACATTGGTAACCATAGTAACAGAGTTACACTTGCAAAAGAGTGAGAGAGAGAGAGAGACACATATGAAAACGTTAGGTAGGCTCAGAGCCATAGAGAGAAAGAGTTGCGACGCTCTTTGATCGCTCGCGATGGCTGTCACGTGGTTCATGTAAGCCCCAATAGTTCCCAAACATACGCGGGCTGTCATGTTCTTCTATGGGACAGACAGCAGCGATTGCATTATTGACCGGTAAATATAAAATAAAACATCACACCCAAGTACTTTTTCAGCTAATACTGCATTATTGCATTTTGTTAATGTCAGTTATGCATTTGGAGAGGCAGGGTGACAACGAAATAGCCTACTACTGTATATTACTTAGATACGTTTTAGGCTTTTTTTTTTTTTTTGAGGGAAAAGACAGAGCTAGATAAGATCGAAGACGAAAAAGATGAGGTCAATACGAAAAAGACAACTAAATGGGCAGTTAACACTTTCAGTGACTTGTTGCGCCAAAGACAGAACAGTTGTGATTTCGAGACCTAACGTTACTCTGCTTCTCTATTAAATGAGACATTTCGGGAGTTTTATGCCTCTGTTCAGTCTACCGCTGGACGCGAATACACTGTTGCAAGTTTGATGCGTCTCAGAGCAGGTATAAACCGTCACATTACAATATACAACATCATAAGGGATAAAGACTTCAAGTCAAGCAATGCCGTCTTTAAATCAGTTTTAAAGCGCTACAGGAAAAATGAAAAAAGACACCAGCGTTCATCATCCGCGTAAGAAAAGTTTGGTTTGACATACAGCTAATTCATTTAAATAAATGACATGATTAGTTCAAATAAAGCTTGCCTTGTCACTGTCAGTGTTGCCTATCATTCATAAATAATTTTAATAAATCCATGAATCATTAAGTTAGCTATAGGCCTATGCTTAAGCAACGAGGGGACTGTAGACTTTAAAGAAGAGACGCTCATAGGTAACTTGCGCACGCATCTCTCTCTCTCTCTCTCTCTTTCTTCTCTTTCAGTTCTCTGTCTCTCTCTTTTAATAATGAATTTAAATAAATGTGATAATTCATTCAAATAAAAGCAATCCGATGGCTCTACTTTATTTAAAGCGGACGGAGTGCTAGAACTAACGAGCCGTAACTTAAGAAAATAACCGTCATTTTTACACGTCTGTTAAAAAATTACATTGTAAACATCAGTTACAGCTTTAACTTCTTATTAACTTGGCAAATAACCGAGGTATAAGCGGGATAATCCACGGCTAGCCATGCATTAAAGGATTTTAATGCACGACGTAGAGGCGAAGAACCACCCGACGCGAAGCGGAGGCTTACATATATTTATATAAACAGTGCATCTGGAAAATATTCACAGCGCTTCACTTTTTCCACATTTTATGTTACAGCCTTATTCCAAAATGGATTAAATTCATTATTTTCCTCAAAATTCTACAAACAATACCACATAATGACAACATGAAAGAAGTTTGTTTGAAATCTTTGCAAATCTTTTAAAAATAAAAAACAAAAAGAATCACATGTACATAAATATTCACAGCCTTTGCCATTACACTCAAAATTGAGTTCAGGTGCATCCTGTTTCCACTGATCATCCTTGAGATGTTTCTACAACTTGATTGCAGTCCATCTGTGGTAAATTCAGTTGATTGGACATGATTTGGAAAGGCACACACCTGTCTATATAAGATCCCACAGTTAACAGTGCATGTCAGAGCACAAACCAAGCCATGAAGTTCAAGGAATTGTCTGTAGACCCTTTCGAGACAGGATTGTATCGAGGCACAGATCTGGGGAAGGGGACAGACAAATTTCTGCAGCATTGAAGGTCCCACTGAACACAGTGGCCTCCATCATCCATAAATGGAAGAAGTTTGGAACCACCAGGACTTTTCCTAGAGCTGGCCGCCCGAGGGAGAAGGGCCTTAGTCAGGGAGAGAGCAAGAACCCGATGGTCATTCTGACAGAGCTCCAGCGTTTCTATTTGGATAGAGGAGAACCTTCCAGAAGAACAACCATCTCTGCAGCTCTCCACCAATCAGGCCTGTATGGTAGAGTGGCCAGACAGAAGCCACTCCTCAGTAAAAGCCACATGACAGTCCTGTGAATACTTTCTGAATGCACTGTATATATATGTTTGTGTATATGTGTGTGTGTGTGTATATATATATATATATATATATATATATATATATATGCCTGAGGTGATTTTTGTCCACTGTGTCAGCAGCACATTTTATGTTGTCCTATCTTTTTGTTTATCACTTTTAGATAGATGATGCCCTCTCATCTTCTCCCCTCTTTGTTTTTGATTTCCTTTTGTCCTTGAAATGGCCCCCACCACCAGATAGCAATCATCCATATGCTCAGTGAAAAGAGAGAGAGGAGAAGGAGCTGCCTGAATCAGAATATAAATGAGTGAAAATACTGAGTTTTTGGAGGGATATGAATCATGAATCCGCTAACCCAAAAGTGTGCACTCATCTAATTACCAAACATAAACTCCATGATCAGACCAAAAGCATGCATTGAACTCTAGAAATATGGGCCATGAGTGTATATTTTGTGAGTGTTTACTCTCTCAGACTGTCATATAGTTGAAAAATCAGTAGCCAGATCAGGCTATGTGGCATCACACGTCACACTGGCATTATCCGTCCATGTCATCTTAGGTCTAGTATGGGTATTTCAGCTGGTATTTGTGAGTTTGATGTCATGCCTAACGGCTGCTTCGCCACCTCAGGCAGTTATGTGGCTGGTACATTACCTCTGTATCCCACAGTGGACACTAAACAGGCTGTTGCCATGGCAACCAGAGCATTGTTCGGAGGGATAAAGGGCCGTGGGGCTGTCGTTTGGGCAGAACCGAGCCAGGCTGGACAATCGACTGCTATAACACAGAAGCTCGTATAGGACTTACTGGTGAATTATGTTTTGGCCCAGACAGAATGTGCATAATTATGTGGAATGGATTTAAATCTCATATTAGTTACTGAATATACACTCACCGGCCACTTTATTAGGTACCCCATGCTAGTAACGGGTTGGGCCCCCTTTTGCCTTCAGAACTGCCTCAATTCTTCGTGGCATAGATTCAACAAGGTGCTGGAAGCATTCCTCAGGGAGTTTGGTCCATATTGACATGATGGCATCACACAGTTGCCGCAGATTTGTCGGCTGCACATCCATGATGCGAATCTCCCGTTCCACCACATCCCAAAGATGCTCTATTGGGTTGAGATCTGGTGACTGTGGAGGCCATTTTAGTACAGTGAACTCATTGTCATGTTCAAGAAACCAATTTGAAATGATTAGAGCTTTGTGACATGGTGGAAGTAGCCATCAGAGGATGGGTACATGGTGGCCATAAAGGGATGGACATGGTCAGAAACAATGCTCAGGTAGGCCGTGGCATTTAAACGATGCCCAATTGGCACTCAGGGGCCTAAAGTGTGCCAGGAAAACATCCCCCACACCATTACACCACCACCACCAGCCTGCACAGTGGTAACAAGGCATGATGGTTCCATGTTCTCATTCTGTTTACGCCAAATTCTGACTCTAACATCTGAATGTCTCAACAGAAATCGAGACTCATCAGACCAGGCAACATTTTTCCAGTCTTCAACTGTTCAATTTTGGTGAGCTCTTGCAAATTGTAGCCTCTTTTTCCTATTTGTAGTGGAGATGAGTGGTACCCGGTGGAGTCTTCTGCTGTTGTAGCCCATCCGGCTCAAGGTTGTGCGTGTTGTGGCTTCACAAATGCTTTGCTGCATACCTCGGTTGTAACGAGTGGTTATTTCAGTCACTGTTGCCCTTCTATCAGCTCGAACCAGTCTGGCCATTCTCCTCTGACCTCTGGCATCAACAAGGCATTTCCGCCCACAGAACTGCCGCTCACTGGATGTTTTTTCTTTTTCGGACCATTCTCTGTAAACCCTAGAGATGGTTGTGCGTGAAAATCCCAGTAGATTAGCAGTTTCTGAAATACTCAGACCAGCCCTTCTGGCACCAACAATCATGCCACGTTCAAAGTCACTCAAATCACCTTTCTTCCCCATACTGATGCTCGGTTTGAACTGCAGGAGATTGTCTTGACCATGTCTACATGCCTAAATGCACTGAGTTGCCGACATGTGATTGGCTGCTTAGAAATTAAGTGTTAACGAGCAGTTGGACAGGTGTACCTAATAAAGTGGCCGGTGAGTGTATAATGAAACTAGGCAAAATGTTTAATAAACAAACATGCATGGAGGTGAGGATGTATAAAAAGACTGTTTGTAGACTCCATGTAGGCCTGAATGTAAGGTATTGAGGGCAGTTTGAATCATGGGAGCTTTAGTGTAGAGCTTTTTGTGTTGAGAAAGGATCTCTCTCATCGCACGCGTCTTACAAGCAGAGGAAGACGCGCGCTGTACATAGTAGTAGAAGAAGAACGTCAGTTCTCGCGCATGCGTCCTGGAAATCTCTTGAAGTCTCGTCTCAGGCCCACAAGGAAGCAATGGAATAGAGAGACCTTTAAGAGAGACCAGTGATGTCATCTACATGGAGATTGAAGTTGGTTTTATCAGACATAAGTTCAGCAGAATCTTAAATAGCCTAAGCACATGGACATTTAAGGCCCCGATATACTCGATATACAAAGTTCTTTTTCGTTCTTCGTTTAGGGGTAAAACGAAGTTCGAAATACGTGACCAGCGATATACTGTTATTGAACATAGTTAGTCCTTCGATTTTGCTTGAAGTATATCGGGGCTTATAGGGTAATTTCCAAAACCTAGTTAATTGCCTACTACTAGGCTTGCTGCAATTTTCAGCGTTACTGGTGTTGCACAGTGTTCAGCCGCACACTGATTACATCACTTGCCCACCGTGGCAACGCCCCCTATAATCGTTTTTAAATGTAAAAGCGCCCATTAAGCAATATTAAACCCAGTGCTAATAGGGAACCTGCAAACATTGAGGCAATCTCTAAACTTTGCCTGACGAAGGTGGCAGCATCCAGAGGTAACAGATTCTGTTTAATATAAGGCAGTTAGTCATTGTACTGTTTTGTTGTTGTGTTTTTCATTAAGAATAAGAAGAACCCACCATTCAAGTAATTGCCGCCCCCAAATTGCTGCTAATTCGTCAAATGTGCACAGTCGCTCGGGCGTTCATGAGCGATTTAAAAGCGAGGTGGAAAACAGAGAAACTCCAATGATAGTTTAGAGTTTTCCATTAGCCTGTTGCAGGCACAATGCAGCGCAAGCAATTGTTAGGTAAAATATATATATATTTTACAAATACCAATTATACTATTACCAATTTCTTGTTGAATGAATTTGAAGTATTTAAAATTAACATTTCTATTACTGCTTCTGCCATTGGACTATATGAAGCAGTGTTTTGGAGTGTGGTACATCCACACAGATTCACACACATGCAATTTTTAAAAAAAGCAGGACACGTAGCTATATCTCTCACACACAAATAGCCAGTCACGCATGGTAATAAATAGTGGGCTGCTGACGTCAGAAGAGGGAGAGGAAACACACTCGCTCCTGCACAACAACCTTTATACCGTAACTACGCTCATGTTCATTTTATTTTAAATGGCATTTCTGTTTTTAACCCTTTTCCATTTCTCTCTCTCTCTCGCGCGCGCGTTCCAATATCATTACACATGTTCTAGGAACTGAATGAATATGAAACAAACGCAGCATTATGTGAGAGACTGTAACAGTCACATGTCTGGGTGGTTGACCTTTGTGTGTTTGAGAGAAAGATAGATTTATGAAGGATGGATGGATGAAGCGAGACAGCAAAAGAGAGGGATATAAGGCCGGTGAGGTTGAGCTCAGAGCCAGCGTGTAATGTGCAGTGGCAGCCGGGGTTTCCATGGCAACACTGGCAAGACCATCGATCACATGCACTCATTCCTGAATCCCTCTCGCCTGCGCTCTGTCTTTTTCCCCCCAGAAGTTTGATCCGAACAGCGTCTCGCTTTTACAAGCAGGTTAAAGTGCACGTCTTAATCCTGGGAGAGACTGTGTGTGTGTTAGTGAAGACCCAACAGGTGGATTTTGCAGAAGCTGTTTATAAGGCTGTTTTCCCATTAGAGCTTTTGGTGTGGATTCAAGAGTATTCTGCATTTGTTCAATTTGGTGTTTTTTGGCATCTAAGGTTTCCAGAATTTTATGTTTTTCAGACATGGTTTATGGTATTTTGCTTATTGTATAGTTGTTAGTAATGATTACTAATATGAAGATTTATATTACATTTTGAGAATCACACAAAACATACATTTTTGTTAAAACATTACATCTTTGTTCTCAAAAAAATTAAAAATTAATTTGCATAATATTACAACTTTTCAGAAAACATAAAAAATTGTTCTCAAAACATTTAGATTTTATTCTAAGAACATTAGAAATGTATTATCAAAACATTAACTTTATACTTGTAACATTATAACTTTATTCTCAATACATTGATTTGATTTATTTTATTTTATTTCAATTTATTTTGATAATGTTAACTTATGACTTGATTCTGAGTTTTATGTTTTTCTCAAAACATTGACTTTTTTTTGCAAACCATGACTTTGTACTGTTTTGAGAAAAAAAAAAGAGAATAAAGTTGTTCTCGCTGCATTATGACTTTATTCCCATAACCATTACAACTTTCTTTAAACATTATACATTTATTCTCAAAACATAATTTGTTCAAATGTGTTCTCGTAGAATTCCGGCTTTCTCAAAACATTTGACTTTTTTGCCAAACAAATCTACTCTTGAAACATTTATATATTTATTCTCAAAACATTACAAATGTATTCTCATAACATTGACTTTCTCAAAACATCTTTTTTTCTCATAACATAACTTTTTTTTTTCTTGTACCATTACAATTTTAATCTCATAGCCCCACAACTATATTCCTGCAATTTTGACTTTATTCTCAAAAAATTCCATTAGTATTGTAATGTTATGACTTTTGTTCTTGAAATGAGACAAAATGATAAGTTCATGAATGGTTTAGAATAGATCATAATTCTGTTTAATACTTGAATGATAAAAATGAACTAATAACCACTATCATAACATTTACGAGTTGAACGCACATGAACGCCACCACAATGTCGTAAATACGAGTGGGGAGCTCGGGATTTTCTTTAAGCCCCGATCTTGACGAGTTGGGGGCGTGTCAGTGAGAAACATGGCGGAATATGGCTACTTCAACGTATTTAGCTGTGATATTGTAAGGCTTTTCTCTTTACAGCGAAGTAAGCTGATTGCCTGCACAGAATAGGATGGCATTATAATATAACAATGTAATAGTCTATGTAATGATAAAGTTTGCAGTGGCTTCATAAATTAACTAAAAACGTAAAAAAGCAAAGCATACCTGATGCACATATATTTGTTCTTCATTTTCTAGAACTAGAGTTTAAGAACCTTGCTGTATTTTTGTGTAATTAATTAAGAGAAAGTACTACACCACCATCTTACTCCGACGAAAGTGACTTGAACGCACCTGCCGTCGTAAACACGACTTCCCACCTCATTAGTACGAACTTCCCAGGAGGACTTGAACGCACCAACAGGTGGTACAATGGAAATCCTTTTCAGGTGGTACAAAGTTTGTTGTTGCTGTTTTAATCAACCTAAGGCCCCATCCCCACTAATGCGTTTTTGTTTAGAAATGGATGATTAAAACGAATACGATCTCCGTCCACACCAGCGCTTTAGCTGCGTATTAGAATTGATCTCCGTCCACATTAAAACGACTGAAAACGTGGATCACGTGACCATTCACCAACACTGGGCATGCGCGTGCCGGTGTAAACACAACTTCATTGATAAAATTATCCCACCATGCTCTGGGTTAACCCCAAACCGACGCTCCATGTACGGTCAACGCCGCCGCTGCACACGGGAATTGTCACAGATCACTCGAATAATAGCTTGACTCCGGCGCATGTTGGCAGTTATAGCGTTGTAAAATGCAGAATTTACTTGTACAACAGCTGCTAGCAAAGATATACGCCATGACTGAAGACACACAATCATAGAGCCGAGCATAGGGAGCCGAGCGTGAGCCTCTACTACGTCATCGTTTCCCTCGTTTTGACCCGTCTACACTAAAACGCCCTCCGAAGATTCAAAACGAAAAACGGGTCGGCAGCGTTTCTAAACTTCTCCGTTTTGGGTCTCCGTTTTTGCCGTTTTAGTGTGGACGGGAGGTGCAAACGTAGCAAAAGGTCTCCGTTTTTAAACGAAAACGCAGTAGTGTGGACGGGGCCTAAGAGCCACTCCCGATGTCTAGGGAAACGATTCTGATTCTGTTAAATCAGTGTGTTGTGACTGATATTAACAACTTCGCACGTCTGCAGTTTAATACACCGTCACTCTGTATGACATGTTTAGAAAACAAAGTGAGATGGGGAGGAGGAATATCTAGGAGACGCAGAATGAGCGAGTGAGTCAGCTCTCGCCTTCGGACAGATTCGGAGTACTACGAGGAAGTGTGTGTCCGCGTGAGCGCGGAGTTCTTCTCTTTCCTGCCTATGGTCTTTGTTACCGAAAAGGTCACTTAGTTTGTTTGTATTAACATGCGCGGACAGGCAGTGACTGCTGGTTATCTGTGTGGTGCGATCGGTCATCTGGTCTTTATGAATCTAATAGGTCACTGGAGTCTCAATCTGAAGATCAGCAGATTGTTTTCTAGTGCTACTAAAATTGAATATGAGGTTTGCGTTTGATTTATGGGCTCTCTGGGAACTGATATACAATTCCATTTTCCAAGAACACTGATAATGTGATTTTTAACACTAACCGTGTGTGTGTATGCGTGCAGGTGATCCATCGGCACTTCTATATGAAGCGAGCGGAGATCATGGCGCAGTGCGAGGGCTGGATCTGTGATATTCAGCAGTACAGCAGCGATAAGAGAGTCGGCCGAACCATGTCTCATCACGCAGCTGCGCTAAAGGTACAACACTGTCATACCAATGTAAATTGTGTCATTTGTTGTCTTTTGGAAACTGATTCCATGTGTTTTTTGCAGAGGCACACAGCTCAGCTCAGAGAGGAGTTGTTGAAACTTCCCTGTCCTGACGGCCTGGAGCCGGATGGGGAGGAGTTTTCCGAGAAAAGCGCCTCGCTCATGGTGAAAGAGCTGCCCGTTCAGGACGCAGAGAAGCAGACGGACAGCCCAGACGCCCACTGTAGCGACGGCCAGCTATGATCCCCCTCTCCCCCTGAAGCCCCGCCCACCGCCTTTGACTATCCATTGATATTGAGAAAAGACTGGATGGCTTTGGTGATTTAAGCCATCTTTTTGTCAATATTTGTATGTAAGAAATCTAATTATGTTATAGCATAAAAAGAGAGGACAGACAAAACCAAGAAAATACAAGGAAATGAATCCGCTAAAACCCACCGACACAAGACGAACCGCTGAAATCTATGCTGCGCCCTGAAGAAAACAAAAGAGATGAGAAAAGATCTTTTTATTTACTTGTAAAAGAGTATACATTTTTTTGTGCTTTTTTTTCTTTATTTTCCCAAATTGTTAAATAACCACTGATTGATATGTTATTAAACTTGTTTATGTAAACAAAATGAAAGATGAAATCACAGTATATATAAGGGAACTGCCTTTAGTGGAGAATGTTTACCAAATGTTTTGTTAATTTTTTTTTTCTTTATTTTGGACTGTTAGTGCAAGGACAGTTTGTACGTGAGAATATACTGGTCATTCTTTAAGCAAACTATTTAAAAGAAAAATGTAACACGCTCCCATACCCACTCTTGAGTTCCCACAATCCTCTGGTGACCCTCTGACATTGCTTTTGGTTTCTACAGACTTGTGTACACTTCAATAATAAAGCCTGAATCGGACGTTCCTGGATGCTCGTTCAGGCTGATCAATAGCACGTTTTATTTTTGCCCTCTCTCTGCTTTTAAGTGCAAGTTTAATAAATGCAACCTGTTTTACTTTGCTTGGATATACTAATTAATGTGGTTCTGTAGATTGTGGTTTGTGCTTGTGTAAGCAGAATTCACTTTTATTTTCTCACTTTCTCTTAGTTATAATGGAGGCTGAGTGATGATCAGTTTTTAAATCACTGTCAGCTTACAAGAGTAGAAGTTTTTAAAAATGTACTAGACAATGGGACTAATTAAACATCTGAAGTATGCAAACAGTGCATGCGCAACTTCCACGAATATGGAGGTCTTGACCTTCTTGACTATCCAACAGTTAGAATCAGAGTATATTCTATAATTGTATTAAATTGATATTCAATGTATTGTAGTGAAATTCCCTTCGTCATTTTAAATGCAAAAAAAAATTCTGCACTCATACCAGTTACCACAAGACATTTATAATGTTACAAAAGATTTCTATTTCAAATAAATCCTGTTCTTTTGAACTTCCTATACATCAGAGAATCCTGAAAAAAGTGTATCACCATGTCCGCAAAAATACTAAGCAGCACAACTATGTTCAACGTTGATAATAATATGAAATGTTTCTTGAGCACCAGATCAGCATATTAGAATTATTTCTGAAGGATCATGTGACTACTTTGGAACACACATGAAGTAGCATCATTTGGGCCCTTTCGATTTCATTTTGTCAATTTTATATTTACTGTTTAATTTTATAATTGCATTTATTGTTTTTATTGTATTTACCTTTTGTACTTTTTATCTACTTGGCCCATTCTCACCAATGACGATAACTATAAAGATATAGAGTCCACACCACAGCTATAATGATAACGGCACAGAGAAACGATATTGTTGGAATCACTTTGAGAACGTACTCTGTTACTAACGTAACCTCGGTTCCCTGAGATAACGGGAACGAGTACTGATTTTGATTAGATTATAGAATAACGCAATGAAACTGCAAAGGAACCAATGACTGAGCAGCGGAGCTGCACAAACCTATGGGGAGAAAGCCCTCCAGAGCCCACCAAAATGGACAGTGCTATCCCTCTATATAAGCAGGCATTCTGCCATAGGGAGTCAGGTTAATCCAAACCAAATAAAGTGACAAACGTTGAGTCGTGCAGCGTGAAAGCATGGTAAGATAGGGCGATGTAAAACCCAACACCAAGGGACTCGGACTACATGTCGAAATCGCATGGAGGGTTCTAGCGGATTGAGCTCACATAGAGGTCAATGCCCAGCTTACACAGACAGGACCTGTGCTTGTAGCGCAGGAACATCCAGGTTATAGAATCTGGCGCATGTGGACGGCGAGGACCAGCCGGCCGCCTCACAAATGTGGCCAATGGACACTCCGCTGGACCATGCCCAGGATGAGGCCAAGCCTCTGGTGGAGTGTGCTTTAACTCTGATGGGGCACCGTTGGCGCAATCGCGTCCACTTTCCAATGGGACAGGGATGCCCTTTAGTGCAGCCACCGAAGCACACGAAGAGCTAAGCTGATTGCCTGAACGAGGCAGAGCGCTCTATATATTCTTATGGCCCGAACATTATGTAGGATGTACATTATGTAGGATACCACTCTCATGTTGTCTAAGACATGGTGCCCTTTCAGATCTGGCTGGAAGGTTCTGAGGGCCAGAAAGACTGCCAGCATTTCCAGGCAGTTCATATGAAGCCTTTTTTCCGCACTCGACCAGGAGCCAGAAGTCGGCCTGCCCTCTCATAGAGCTCCCCAACCCGTGTTGAAAGCATTTGTCGAGACCACCTTCCTTCTGGAGACCCTTCCCAGATCCACACCCGATTGGAACCAACGAGGGTCCTTCCAATTATGGGTCAGGGCCATGATGTAGCCGTGATCAACCCTGATGCGGAGGCGTCTGAGACGCCAAGCTTGGGCTAGAATTCAAGGATTCAGTACTGTAGGGGCCGCATGTGAAGCAGAACCTGCTGAAGTACTGGTGACGCAGAGGCCATGAGGCCCTGCATCCTCTAAAACTTCCTAAGGGGTTGGCCCCCATTTGGGCTGAATCGAGAACTGCTCCCAGAAACAAGATTCCCTGGCTGGAAAACAGTGAGCTCTTAGCTGTATTGATCCTGAGTCCCCTGGTGACCACACCCTTGAATTAGGGAGGCCTGCGAGCGAATTACCTTGTTTTACTGTTTTCAACACCCAACTTGACACTCCGGGGATGGCTTCTCAAACCTCGGCTTGGGTGGCCAGGGGTTAAAGTCGTTCGAGTGGCAGCCCGCTGTTATGAGAGTAAATTTGTAATGTTTTGAGAAAAACTTAAAACTCAGAATAAAGTCATAACATTATCTAAATAAATTTGCAATGATTTGGAATTTTTTTAAATGATTTTGGTATCAAGTCATAATGTTTTCAGAATAAAGTTATAATTTGAGAACAAATTTTTAATGTTTTCTGAACAAAGTTGTAATATTATGGAAATAAATTTGTAATTTTTTTGAGAATAAAAATGTAATGTCGTTCAAGTGGCAGCCCGCCGTGTCGTGGCCTGGCATTCGTGGTAACTGTAAGAGGAAAATAGCTCTCTTTTTGAAAATGTTTGTTTTTTATTTTGTTTGCTAACAGCGATCGGTTGCATGGGAGCGTGAACATGAACGGACCCAGAGCTTGCAGCAAACACATTGCTTCCAACACCCGGAAGCATTCCAGTGTTATCTTAGGCCGGGGACCTTGACGCTTCGGAAAGGGGTAGCGTTTGGCGGAGCGGCTACGCTGTCGAGGCCAAGGCTCTGGTTTGGGCTGAGCGGTCTTAGCCATAGGCTTCACAGTCTGCTGAGTCGGCACATTCTTCTGGCAACTGGGAAGGAAGTGTCTTCTGTGCAGCGGTAAAGTGCTCAGCGAAACCGTCCACCACGGGGCCGAAGAGGACAGTGGCAGACATTGGGGAGAGAAGGAAAGCAGCCTTGTCTGCGTACTTGATCTCTGTCAGATTCAGCCACAAGTGGCGCTCCAACACCACCAAACTGGCCATTGCTCTGCTGATAGCCTGGGCTGTTGTTTTCATGGCACGCTGGGCCAGGTCAGTCGCACTGTGAAGCTCCTTAAACTCCACAGGGTCAGGCCCGGACTCGTCTATGGAATGGAGGAGCTTCTCCTGAAAGAGTTGTGTGAAGGGCTTGTCCAGCCGAGGTGTAGGTAGAAGCACAAAGTACTTGGCGCGCCTTCGTACTTGGTGAGCTCGTAATGGACCTCCGGGAAGAACGGTGCTGTTCTCTGACGAGGGTCCTGCTGGCGCCCCGGCAGGAACCATTTGTCCAGGCAGCTGCGTGTGGGCTCCTTTGGGGTAGACCACTCTAATCCGAGCTCCTCGATTGCTTTTGAGAGGACGCGGATTAACTCAGCATCCATCCCAGCTCTAGCATCGCTTGAATCCTTAGACGGCAGGGGTACGGGGTCATCCAGTGAGCCCGACCAGTCCTCCGCATCTGAATTCGCTAATGACATGCTGTCGTCAGGAAGATCCTTTTCAGATCCCCCGAACAAGACTAGGCCGCTCGCACCAGAAGAGGAGTGCTGGTTTGCGTGTAAAAAAAGTACGGGGGAAACCTCTCTATGTGAGGAGAGTGAGGCATGCGGGATCTGGGCCAGCGTGAAGTCATTTGTGCCCAACTGCTCAGTCTTCTGGGTCCGTTTTTTCTTCCTCCGAGGTTCCTGGGAGGAAGAGAATGGGAGAGCAGGAGGGTTGGAGCCGCTCTCTGAAAAGAAAGCGATCCGCGAGTGGAGAGAGGCGAGACTCATGCTCTCGCAATGAGAGCAGTTTGTCCCAGTGAGCGCAGCTTCTGCGTGGGATTTCCCCAGACAGGCTACTCACTTACTGTGCTCATCACAGTACTACAGGGACTAGGGACTACAGTTGAAAATTAGCCAAGTTGGCTAAACTGGCACATTTACATAAATGTTTATTAATGTGCACTGTCCCTGTAACTCTAAACTGTATAAATAAATAGATAAAAAATCAGAGAAGTGCAGGGCAGCCCTGCACGAGCCACACTCGTGGCGCGGCATTTGCAGCAACACCACTGGAAATTTGCTCTGAATTTGCTCTTAAAGCAACAGACAAGCACATGCTTAGAATGAACAGAATGATATCGTCCGCTGGTGTGGACGCTAATATATTTATCGTTGTTGGTGTGAACGTAGCCTACCTTTACACAATTCTTCTGACTTTTTTTATGATTAATGCTAGAAAAATACAAAATCACACAAATCAGGCTTTAAACAGTAGTCAACATTTGAAGTGGATCAAAACCTTTCATCAAAGTTATACATGAATTTTGAACAATACCCGTTCTTGTCTTAGGACAACTTTTTTGATTCACTTCAAATGTTGACTAGCTACTATATTTAGACCCAATTGAATTGCTGGGTTTTAGGTTTCGTACCTTATTTGAGGAAGGAGCCATGTGTGAATAAAGATATTTCAGGACTATTAGTTCTGAAATTAATCCATAATTTTTTTTCCTACGCTCTAAATGAATGAAAAAATATGTATTGCTCAGTCTGGCATCACATTTATATCTTGAGATAATCTGAAATGGAATCATCTTCAATTTTTCATAAAATCTATGTAGTGTGGATCTCTCTCAAGCCTTAGCAAGAAAAGAAAAAACAAGAAAACAGAAATGCATGATGAAATGCCTTCTGTTGGTCTAAATCTCAGCATTTTAGAAGAGATATTGATCAGTCTCTGAGTGTTTCTTGTCTTCAGATTGGCAGATATGTAGGAATCCCACTGAGAAACAAGAAGGAATGAAGGTGTGTGAGCATAGCGGCCCATCCATTATTGATCGAGTGTATTTAAACCCAGAGTGTGATTGTGATCCTGAGAGCTGAGCAGTCATGGCTTGACATGAGCTTGTATTCACACACGTGTACACGCTCCGAGCCGTTAGATGGATCCTCTCCAGTTGGCTGTAATTGCAAGGTCATGATGTTTTTTCTGGGAGCCGTACGTGAGCAGTGGGGCTGTATCTGTCTTCTCTCTTCTGATTTATCATGAGGAGGACGTGGAACCCACAACCACATTTCAGCATTTTCCTGCATCCTGCTTGAAGATTTGATTGTCAATTGTAGATAAAACAGAGCTGTTGTTCTCAAGGCTAGTATCCATCTTTTAAACTAGCACAATGTTTAGTGTGCATGTTCACAGGTAATATAACGGCTCTGTGACATTTACTCGCTTGTCCTTTAAGTGTGTGTGTGCTCTGCCTGTTGACTGTTTGTGTGTGCTACCATGTGTTACGGGCTGATAGTGTGAGTGTTTATTTGTGTCATTGACATGTCATGTAAGAAAGGGTTTACAGCATGTAGTTGAGTGTTAGCTGCATTTGAAGATGGATGCATGTAGCCGCTCAGAACCACAGGTCAAAGAAAAGTGATTCATCTTTCCATTTTATTTGAATTCTTTCTCATTTTAGCTCAGCGTCATCCTACCGTCTGTATCTTTTCTTTAATGAATGACATGGCATGATTAGACTATAGCATTGTAGACAAAACACTGTCACAAAGTCAATAATGAGTGCATTTACATGTATTATATCTTACAACCAAGTATTGTTAAAACTGTAAAACTGTTATTTTAGTGGGTGATGGTCATAAAAGGTTTTAGCAAAACCAGATCGGCATAGATATTTGCCTATTACCGAGATTTTGCTCAGAATAAAACTACTTTAATGCATGGGTTGGGCAAATGTCTTTTTACATTTTGATATCAAACTCAATGGGGTTTCTATGTTGTTCAGAGTGGTTGCTTGGGCTTTGCTATGGTGTTGCTATGGGTTTATTAAAGGGGACCTATTATGCCCCTTTTTACAAGATGTAATATAAGTCCCAGGTGTCCCCAGAATGTGTCTGTGACGTTTCATCTCAAAATATCCCACAGATCATTTATTACACCATGTTGTAATTGCTCATTTTTGGAGTAGTATCTGCCGGCAATCCCGGAGGCTGCATTTTCAGGGCCGCAGTTCTAGGACCGCATTTTTAGAACCCTAGGTTATTAGTGACAACCCCTACCGAATTAAAAGACCAGTGACCGCATGTTTTTCTCGAAGATGAACAACAATCAAGAGCGTGAGTATCAAATGTGAATCCATTTTTATTTGTTAACATTAAAAAACAATTGTGATGCATTTAATTGGAAAGTTAAAGTAGCCGGAGTGATCTAGAGATGCTAAATAGTCTTGAATGCACTACATAGCCATCATTAGCTTCTAATGCTGTAAAACAAATTGTTAGCATATTCGTTTAATGAAACTTTAGCATGACTAGCAAGCTTGTGTTGACTTAGTGACTATGATAATTAATTCTAGCCAGCACAATAAACTGTAGCATGGTCATTTTGAAAGCTTGTTAATTAGCCTATTCGTTGTTTTTCCATTTTAAGTAAGTTAAAATAATCTTAATGTTTTAACTGTCATGAAATGAGCACGTCTCTTTATTTTGACATTGTTTTTATAATGTTGAATGAGACATTTCACATTTTTAATAGTCATACATTACAGAGAGGCCATCATAATAATTAGATGTTAAAATACCACATTAGATTGTGTCATGTATAGTCTATGAAGTGACACAGCTAGACAAACAATTGAGAAAAGAGGGGAGAACATCCAATTGATAGGCAGTGCTGCTGCATACTTCACAATCTGGCTTTAAATATTTAAAGGTCAGGAAAAGTCATGTCAATAAGATGTTATTTCTATTCAGATATCTTGCATATCTCTCTCTATTCATTTGTTTTTTCTCAGTTCAGAGGGGCTTTATTCACATGAAAGTTTCAAGAACCTTTTGTTTCCGCAGCATGAAAATAGAATTTTTCCAAATATTTGAACAGTACACAATAACAATAATATGGACATGAATTTCATAGATATAATTATTTTTGTATCGTATTGTGTGTGTGCTCTGTGGTCCCTAAGATCTTTTAAATATAAATTTTAAATTAGACAGTTGAACATGTTCAAATGTTCCTTACTTCATTCACTTCTCTCTCTTTCTCTCTCTTAGGAGTCAGTGAAGACATCGTCATTGAAGGTCTTTCTATGTGGTTCATGTCATGAACAAATTTGTTTTTGTGTGTGTTCAAATGTTATTATATTTTATTTTATAAAATATACACAATCTTAAATCTACCCCCAGTCATCCTTGTGTCTTCCCTCTGTACTTTAAAGGGATAGTTCACTTCAAAATGAAAATTCTGTACTCACCCTCAAGTTGTTTTAAACCTGTGAATTTCTTTCTTTTGCTGAACACAAAGGAAGATATTTTGAAGAATGTCAGTAACCAAACAGTTAACTGGACCCATTGACTTCCATAGTAGGAACAAAAAAACTAGGGTCCTACAACTGCGGTCCTGAAAATGCAGCCTCCGGGATTGCAGACTGATAATATTGGATTTTTGAGTGGAAGGAAAAACACTGGCTTTGCAATGGCGTTTCTAAATTTTGCAATAATATGCGTTTTCTAGGGAGTTGGGAAATCTATAGGATGGTCTGGTTTGTTGCTAGGGTGTTGCTATGGTGTTCTGGTGTTATGGGATAGGGATATATAACTAGGGATATGGTCTGGTTAGTTAATAAGGCATAGCTATGGAGTTTTTAGGTTATTCTGAGTTATTTAGGGCTTTGCTATGGCATTTCTTGGACATTATGGGTTTTCCAGGGTGTTCTGGGTGTTTTCTAGTGTGTTGCTATGGAATATCTAGGATGGTCTGGTTTGTTGGAAGTGTGTTGCTATTGAAGGATTGGAATCCACTGGAATACACTGCTTCAATGTATATGTAATGAATGAGTGATTATAATCAAGGTATTAATCAATATTTGTCCTTCTAAATATCAAATGAGTTGAATGACTTCTCTAGGCTTGTGAGATTTTACTTTGTTAAGTTACCAGTGTGATTACTGAAATCTTCTTTTAATTTATTCTTTAATGTCTGTATTTGATCTCTGAATGCAGTAACAGTGCTTGCTCATTTAGCCCGGCTTCCAGAAATGAAATAGGGACTTGTTTTGTGTTTGAAAAGGGTCTTCAAAGTGTTAAAAACATATAGGGGTCATTGAAGCCAATAGTTTAAGAGACAATTTCTTTGTTAAAACCTTCCTTTCCAGTTAAAGTCTAGCTATCCTTGAGAGAAATAACGCACTATCTTGATGTTTTGAGACGACTCTCCTGTTTATAGTTAGAGCCTGGCCAAATCCAACCTTGGAAAAGCTGTGTGTCGGTGTGTGTGTTAGTCTTCTTGGTTGCAGGTTAAGGAACCACTGGCATTATGGGAGATTTAATGACTTGTTTTCTTCGACATGCTGGCACCCAGCAACCCAAATCTGCGACCTGGAAGGTCACGACGTGCCTAACTTCAGGGTCCGAGTGTCTGCTGCATAATCCATGGAGATATGCTTCAGTCTATCTGTATATGTGTGGAAAATTACTGTTTATCTATTTCTTAGCCAATGAGAATCATTCAACCTGTAACCAATGACGTAGCTTAGACCTTGGAAATGGTATAACTGCTGTGATCTTTGTGTAAGACTGGAAAAACTGGTTGAAGAGATAGACCTGACCACTGGTCTATGAGACAAAGGACCTTGCTGGAAATTAACATTTGACTTCCCCCCTCTTCTCCTGAGACGAAAGTCCACCTTATCTTCATTTCATTCTCTCTTACAGAGATCACCCAAACTCACACAAGAATCTATATGGTTTTAATTTGAACAACTATCATACGGTTTTTATACATGTTTGGTAGGCTATTATTTGAAATGTCTCAGTGCGACTGGTACAAATGTCTCATTTCCAAATAAGTAAAACGAAAGGTAATAAGGTTTTTAGATAACATACACACAAAGGAGGGTGGATGGGTAAACCCTCCTGCTCTCAGAAGGTGTGAACTCAATGCTAATTCCCACTGTTAGCAAATGGTACCATGTAAATAAACTTCTGCCCCCAGTAAGTCTGGGAGGGTGAACACAGTAAATTTCCACTGCATGTGAACTCATGTTTACATATGAAATGAGGTCTGGCTATATAATGAAATGCAACTAGAAGATCAGGGCCTTTTTCTGTATCTCGGATCAGCCCGTGAGGCTGGGAGTCCGCGAGACTCTCAGCTTCACGTAGCCTATTTCCTAATGTCGGGTTCGTCTTCTTTTTTATTCCAGAACATTTGATATTTTGTATTGATTATCTTTAAACTGATGATAAATTTACCTGACATAATAAATTGTTACATTTGATGATTCTTTAACTGACTTTGATATTATTTCATTAGAGTTAAAAGGAATTAGTCAAACTTTCGCTTATATTTAATGATGCACAGCTATCATTAAAAACCTTTTCATTATGGAGTCAGATGAAATAACAAGAAAATACATATGAGAAATGCATTGCATTTAATCAAAATCCCTTTGCCACACGGAAAGACAGTAACACGCAGAGACCTTCTCCCGCTGACCGGATGCCGGATTTTGGGCCGAGAGAGCCGGGCCTTACATTTGTAACTGTAAGGGGGGCGGCCTACGAACTCCTGTGTGAGTCTTGAAGCTGACTTCTGCTGATGAAACTGCAACCTATCTTCAGTAAATCTTTTCTTTAATTTATTATAATTCTGACTCCGGGTCTTCATTCATCATATCTGGTTCTGGGTCTTTAACTGTTTACCCCTAACACTATGGTGTTTCTAGGGTGTTCTGGTTGGTTGCCAGAGTGTTGTTATAGTTCCTTATTGGCAAAAGAGTTTAATGATTCTGGTCGTTATATATAGCTTGGGTCCCTCATTTAGTGTGTTCAACATTTTATTGTCCATCAGCCAAAAAGTCATATTATCAGGTTATAAAATTATCAGCACAGCTCAATAAACTGCACTGGTTTGGGGTATTATTAATATCCATAGCATGTTTACATGTAATAAGGGGTTTCCTCTAATCCCTAACCACAAGTATGTGGTTCGCTTTCCTCAGCAAACACCATTAAAAAGAAGAGAAAGTAAAATAAAAGCTTCAGATCTGAGAGGAAAGTGAGGAAGTGTTGCAGAAATAACAGGTTTTTATTATCTTTTATGAGGGTTCAATAAACAACCGTTGCTGTATTTCTTCTTAAGACTGCATGGATGTTTTCTTTCAGTATTTTTCTACCGAGAGATTTTCTCTCTGCCTTTATCTTTCAGTCTGTTGGAAGCTATTTCCTCTGTGTTCTCCCTCCTCTCCTTCCCGGTGTGGTGTGTTTGTGTTGAAGTACGGCTCTTTGTGCCCTGCAGGTGTTGCCTCTGTTGTGTCGGACTGGTGACACGCTTCCCTTTGTTCCCAAACAAGCCGCAACAGTCAAATCCGCAGATCCAAGACCTTGAAAAATGGCCTCAATCATTTGAGGACCGGTGTGCAGTTGACAGTTCAGTAAATTAGACTCCAGTGGCCACCGAGATAAATCACTGTGAGGGACTAAAGACGTCCTTTTACTTTTTCACTATTCCAGCAGCTACTCGGAGGTCTGAGCCCATCGATCGCTGGTGTGGAAATTCACAGTGCTTAAGATTTAAATAATGCAGATTGGGAGGGAAAGGGGAGATGTAGGCAAAAAGAAAGAGCTACATCCACTGTTCTCAAAAAAATAATAGGCAGTGAGAGTTACCCATGTGTGCTGTGCTTTCATGAGTCTGTTGAATCATTTCAGTGTGGTTTTCTCTTGTGTTTAATATGAGGCTTAGTCACTGACAGTGTCCAGGAGCTGTAAACAACACAAAACTCTCCCCAAGTTAATATGAAGGAGCTGAAGTATATGTGGTCCTAACTGCAGACTGACCTTTATTATGAGTGATATTAGACGATGCTGATGTTTCTACCTAAGTTGTCCCTCGGTGTAAACATGGTGTAGTTCAAATCATTTCGTGTTGACCTGCAGAAAAAGTACATTTACTTTTACTGGTCCCTTTTTGGAGAACCGAGAAATTTGAGTGCAGCAAGTACAGTGCTGAGACAGAACCGTGAACGAGCAGTCAGCAGCAACCCACACACCGAGCTTGATGCTTGTGCGGTTGAAATAAGTTTAAGTCCAGATTTAATTTCCTGATCCCATTAGTAACCTACTGTTAAAAAAAAAAAAAAAGTCTGTACACTGTAAAAAAAAATGCTGCCTTAAGTTTTTAAGTAGTCAGCTTGGATGTTTGTCATTGCAACTTAAAGCTCCAGTCCGTAACTTTTTTGGGTTAAAAATGATCCAAAATACATTTTTGAGCAAGTACATAACCAACCAGTGTTCAAAACTATCTGCTTGCCTTAGCTCGATTCAAAACTGTAAGCTTGTAATAATGTTTTTAATTCCAGTGGTACTGGTGGATTTCCGTGGGAAATTCGAGCATGTCTTTGCGTCATTACGTCACATATAAAAAAGGTGTATTTGCACATATTTGCACAGTTTGACGTGATATGATTAACGATCGTTAGATTTAATCAGTGCGACTAACTGCAATGCCTTTTTTCAGTTAGTTGGTCAGAAGAACAAAAGTGGATGTTACTTACTTGTTCAGATGACATTTTTGGGTGAAAATTCTTATGTTGGTCATACTTCCAAAAAGTAGAAACTGTGATTCTGAATGACAGTATCCACACCGGTTCGGTGACTGACAGCTGCACATTCTCCTAAAAACATTGGATTCATCCACGCTGTGCCGTGTCGAGGCACAACTCACATAAAGGTGATAATTTCGCGAATGACTGCAATTGCAGATTTCGAACAGAGATGGCGACAAAGAGGAAAAACTGCGTACTGCAGCTTTAAATTACATTAAACTGACTTAAAAATTTGGTGAATCTTGTATAACTTACAAAAACATATGTCGTCATAACTTATTTATCATATAATTTTTTACAATGTAAATATATGGCAATATATGCCAATACTATAAAATCTTTTTATAGTATTGGCATATATTTTACTTTTAAAATATTTTGATAATATAAACAGGTAGTGAGAACAGAAATCCACATGCTAAATTAAAGTTAAAAAAAAAAAAAAAGGCCCCAAAAAACAAAAAGTGTTATACCTCGACTCACAGGTACTTATTTTACTTGATTTTAACTAAATTTGTATTTAGTTATTTATATTATTATATTACATATAAAGAAACCCATAGTTCACATTGCATTCTTGTTCTGATCCTACAGCCAGACATTTCTCTATATTAATGAGTGTTACAATACAGCCATATCTCGCCTCTGTAATTACCTTTCCTTACTGCTCAAGAGAGAGAGGAAGAGCGATTGAAAACAGCTATAGAATGTAATTAAGTGGAACTGACAAATTGAAGTGCACCATGTTAGAATCAGCATAAAAAATAGCTTAAACCAAAACAAGAAACAAGCAGAAAGTAATTTCCTGCTCAATGTGATCACAAATGCATTTTGACAGCTTTTATGTCACGTTTGATGTAATGGGTGACCGTTTCCTTCGTGGTCATTTCACGTTTAATGGGGGGGGGGGGGGGGGGGGGGGGGGGGGTTTGGGGGTCTATCCTTATATCTGACACACACACACATTCACAAACATAGGTTACACACTGCCAAGCCTTCTGGACTCCAGCGGTCCTCGGCCACTCCATGTAATCAAGACGCATCATCTGCTTGATTTTTAGAATGACCTTCTACTACCGCCAGAAGCATCAGAGGCATGAGAGAGACAGAACAGGAGGGCTCCAGTCCAGAAGTCAACTGCCCCCTCAGGTTCCCTTATGCTAGCAGTCAGTCATTTGGTACAGATATAGATGAAGACCCAGCCCATTTCAGCGCTGCGCTCCTTGTGTTCTCTCTTCCGGTTTGTGTTTCCACATCATGCAGGTAAAATCTTACATGTGTAAGTCTGTCTAATTTGATCCAATGGCGGCATTCAAATTAGCGGTGAAGGTCTCACGCAGTGTTCCGTCTCTTCTCATCATGGCAAAGGGATTTTTTAATTAAATGCAATACATTCTATCTTATGTATTAACTCGTTTCATCTGACTCCATAAAATGAAAAAGTTTTTCAATGATATCTGTGCATCATTAAGTATTCGTTAATGTTTGACTATTCCTTTTAACTCCAATGAAAATAAAGTCAAAGTCTGTTAGAATAATCAAATATAACAATTTATTATGTCAGGTAAATGTATTATAACAATTCCATAATCAATTGAAAGATAATCAATGCAAATCATCAAATGTTCTAGAACAAAGAGGAAAATCTTTTACCCGACATGAAATACATGAATGCTGAGTCTCGGCGACTCAGCATCCACGGGCTGATCTGAGATACAGAAAGAGCCCTGAGCTCTCGTTGCATTTTCCTTATATAGCCAGACCTTATTTGATATGTAAAACTAGAGTTTAGTGGAAATTTACTGTATTCCCCCACCACTACTGGGGGTAGAAGTTTGACCATCTGCGAAGAACAGTGGAAATTAGCATTCATAAATTTACACCTTTGGGAGTGCCTAGAGACCACATTCCTTTGTGTGCCAGTTATTCCTAAACTCTTAAAAACCTTATTTCCTTTTGTTTTATACTTTGGGAATGAGACATTTGTACCACTCATTCTTGAGACATTTCAAATGATACCAAACATAATACTCAATGATAATCATTCACATCAAACCATACATATATTCTTATGTGAGTTTCAGGTGATCTGCATGAAGGGGAAGGAGTGGGGGATGAGGGGAAGAAATGTAGATTAGGATGATTCAGAGGTGAGACCTCTAGTCTCGGATGGGGCCTTCACAAGAGTGAGCCCAAATGCTACTATGCAGTGGGTTCTTTGTCTTCTCAAGAAGTGGTCGTTCCCTATAACCAGTTTTCCAGTCTTACACATGTCATGACAAATCGGGTCCTCCCTCGAAACTGGGTCTCTGTCAACTAAGTAAATGATTATACTAATTAAATATGAACGATATTAATTTAAAATATGTATAGGTTAGGTATATAGCACATAATAACACAAATTCAACGTTTCTTTCACTTGATAAACTGTTAATTAATACATAATAATATAAAAACCTATTACATGAATAAATGAAAATAATTACATTCTTTTTATAACTGAAATATTTGGACATGTAACATGTAGCTATATGATTGTAAATACATGTAGGGCAAGTGCAAACGTATTAACTGCTATCAGGCTAATCGGGTATCTGTATGCTATGCTAGCCTACATAAGCTAACTAATACAGATATTAATGGTCATTATAGTTCAAACTGCATTTATTATTTTGTAGGAATTGTAATTAGGTGCTGAGTGCCTATTAAAATTAATTTGAGCCAATGGGATTGCTTGAGGTCCTAATGGGCTGCATCCAAAATCATTTTGTTACATTTGTCACAGGTTTTAAGTCTGCGATTTCGGATGCAGCCCCGGTTTCGAGGAGGACCTGATTTGGGACATTCTAAAACGCTTAACGTGAAAAACGCTTAACGTGGTTTACTGTAGTGTACTAAGACCAAACTCAGTACACATCATATTAATAAACCATACTATGTATAAAAAAATCAGATGAGCCCAGAATATGAACGCAACGCGTTTAATTACACATTAAGCATTTTCTTCCAAGAGAAAACCGTTATAAGAAAACGCTTAAAGGGTTAGTTCACCCAAAAATGAAAATTCTGTCAGTAATTACTCACCCTCATGTTGTTCTCAACCCCGTAAGACCTTCGTTCATCTTCGGAACACGAATTAAGATATTTTTGATGAAATCTGAGAGCTGGATCACTCCTCCATACTAACTTAAAGTTAGTCCATAGGCTTCTTCAGGGATTGAATTTGCCGGCCTCGAAAAGTTATTAAAGACATCGTTAAAATAGTCCAAGTGACAGTGGCTCAATCTTAAGTTTATCAAGCGACGAGAATACTTTTTGTGCGCAAAAAAACACAAAAATAACGACTTTATTTCAACTATTCATTTCCTTCTCTGTGGGCCTCGAGTCAGTTCACTAGTGTAATAGCGTACGCTTCTGTTGTTGTACGTCACACGCATCACGCACATGACCAGCGTCGGCCAATGGTGAGCCTATGTGTGACGTAGCTCTACGGAATCACACTACATTAACTGACTAGAGGCCCAAAGAAAAGGAAATGAATAGTTGAAATAAAGTCGTTATTTTTGCGCACAAAAAGTATTCTCGTCGCTTGATAAACTTGAGCCACTGTAAGTGACTATTAAAAAGTGTTTTTAAAAACATACGCGGAGAGTGTGACGTCATATCGTGACCGTTGCAGTGTATAGAATTGAAATAATGTGTCCGCCGTGCAGGCTCTATGACAGTGTAATAATAACACTTTTATTTAAGCTCAATAACACTTTTATTTAAAGGCTTAATTTATGTATCGTAGACCGGTCCGCATATACAGGGCAACCGCAAAAGTTTAAACATAAAATTCTTCTAAAGATGGCTGCGCGCTTGTTTCTCTGTCTGTCTAGTGTTCATTTGCACAGGAAGCTTTTATATTCACATCACAGCTCTGTGTCTGCTTAAATTAATCAAATGCTTCATTGGTAAAAAGGACAGATATAATTATCATGAAAAGAATGATAAGAGGAAAAGGGCTCGTTGATGAGTAAAAGTTTCTCCAAAGAAAAAGAAAAGAATCTCTGGCTCTGTCTCACTGTTTCAGCATGCAGTTTAGCATATTCTTTCATCTTTTTTTGATATGCTAATCTTTCACTCTCTGATTGAATTGCTTAAAAGTTAAGTTCTATGGTTAGCACAAACACAAGCTAAAACGTTTTAAACTTGTATAATTTTAAGCTCTTATACAAAAGAGAGCTGTAACTGTAATAACAAAAAAGTGGGAATTTACACTGGGAATTTAACTACAATAGTTGTACTTATATTATTATAATAAAATTAAACATTAGTTTAGTATCTATCCTAATAGGCTATATCAAATTAGTTGGGTTGAATATGATAAAACAATGAATAAATTAATAAAAAATAAATACTGCAAGGCCAGAGGTGAAAGGTCTGTGAAAGACATGATACATTTGAATAAGTTAATATTTCCTTTTTCTGTGTTTGTTTAGACATTCTGGACATGTCGTCTGGGCATTGTATTCTTTACCGGAGAGCAGCGGATACAAGTAAAAAAAAATGAACAGAAGACAATAGAATGGTTAATTAGATACAATTCGAATTTTCATACAAATCAGATATTATTTCAATAATGTAATAGATTTAAAGTAACCTAACACTGATTTAACGTTGCGTTCATTTGAGCGCCTGGTCAAATCTCGACGCTCCCTCGGCGGCGCTTCCTTAATAAGTATCCCATAATGCACCACGTTACTGTCATGGCTGCTCACTGATGACACTTACAGCACATGGGCAGAAATCAAACACATCAGAGTGAGCACACGAGCCCTTCGCAATCGCATCTCACGTTCACACAGAGCAGGTCTCGAGCGACGTGACGCGTGTTTTATTTCTCTTCTGAGGGTTGACGAGGATGATGATGCTGCAGCTGGAGGCGGCGGTTCTGGGCGGACTGAGTCCGGGTCCGGACCTGAAACAGATCGGCTTCAGCACCGCAGGTAAGAGTCAGCGGCAGAGATCTTACATCATGTGCTTTTGAGATGACGATATTGGCTGATGTTGATGGTTTCGTCCAGCTATGGATAATAATACGGGTTTGGATCTACTCGGTTATTGTTGTGGATGTTTTGCGTGCTAGTTGATCAGTGTTTGCTGGACGCAGCAGTTATTCTCACGTGGTTTAAATGTGCCGCATGTGTGTAGAAATCTCAGCGCCGCGCCGACGCACAGGACTGGGTCCAGACAGACTGTGAACCGAGCGACATTTGACAGCCTTCTGACAGCATAACTTCTGTATCTGTGTATTGACTGATTGGAGGATTTGTGTGGGCATCTTTAGCGCATCGGACAGCCTGAAACATGAGGATAGATGCCCGTGTATTCTATTGATGTCGAGGTGAGCATGTGCATGAGATAAAATGCGCTGTTATTTAGCTCACAGTTTTAGAACAAAGCCGCATGTACACACTCCTATGTGCCCGTGTTGATTTAAGTGGGCGTTCACTCAGGAGGACGTGTTAATAACGAGGGGCGCAACACATTTGAGTTTTTTTTTTAATTAGCGGAACTTATTGAACTCATATACTTAAAATTATTGTCATGAAAGAATGTTGTTTAAATTATTGTTCCGTTAACTGTTCCCCCGAACCTAATGATGCGGACGGAACGGAACACCGTACTAAATACACGGGCAGTGTTTCTTGCTTTACGACTCAGCAGCGGCACCGCAATAGATTCTATAGCGCGAAACATACAGCGAGCATGTAGTGCGATTCTCGAACGCATGACTTTAATGAGCAGTTGGCTACTTTTATCGAATCTCAACCGTGCAGCGAATGTAGTTCCATGTCGAACGGATGACGCCGAGTCGGTTCTGATTGACGAATCTAATCCGATTCCTGAATAAAAGTCTTAAGACTCGATTCTCGAAGCAAATATAGTTATTGTTCCGGACAAATGACTCTTTTAGCCGGTTCTTTTTAGTGAATCAAAATACAGTGTTGCTAATGTAGTCCGGTTCCCGAACAAAAGATAATTAAGGGTCGATTCTTGTAGTCATTCAAGCAAAGAGGGCGTGTCTCAATCCGCTCCCGAGCTGAATCACTATATCTGCTCAATGATTAAATGTAAATGTAATGTAAACAACTTACTCGCTAATAATTAAACAAACAAACAAACAAACAGACAGTTGATGGCACCCATTGACTTCCATATTTTTTTTCCCCTCCCTACAATGGAAGTCAAAGGGTGCCATCAACTGGCTGGTTACCAACATTCTTTAAAATATCATCTTTTGTGTTCAACAGAAGAAAGGAACTCGTACAGTTTTGGAACAACTCGAATTTTTTTTATTTTTTGGTGAAGTATCCCTTTCAGAAATGTGGCGTAATTTCCGGTAAGGGAGCATATAGTGAGCATCGATGCTTCCTGGTTTTTGCGATGCATTGTGGGATATTTTTAGAGAGCGAACGGTCTAGTGCACTGGAAGGATTTTGCGATTGAGGCCCTGTCCCAAATGGCACCCTAAAAACGTGCAACGTGTCTGCATTTTTTTGACGTATTATGTCGCTTTGACTGTCGGGAAGAAGTCTGCTGCGGAGCTCGCCTCAGTGCTGGCTCGGCAAAAGTGTGCATCGAGGGCACATATCGACCGCAAAGGGGGCGCTCGCGAGCACCCTTCTGAAACCTAAAATGACAAATGGGACACCCTACGGCCTCTTGGACTTAATGGACACGCGCACGTGGCAGCCATTGTAAGTCCACAAGACCGTAAGTGCATATGAAGGCTGGATCCCAAATGGCACACTCCGGCCTTGTGGACCTCCTTTGAGTTTACACTTGGTGACGTCAGGAAGTGCAGACCTAAGTGCGCCCCGCTGGCCTCGAGGGCACGCGAGAGTGTATTTTGGGACAGGCTTGATGACATCATGCCACCGAAAGTCAAACAGCCATGAAACTCCTCCTCTCATTTATCTGATTGGGCGTTCGCAATGATTCCTGGGTAGGTAACTCGTGTGGACAGGGTGCGACATTGTGGGCTTCGCCAAAGTCCGCATCGAGGGCACAAAGGCGGCGCTCGCGAGCACACTTCTGAGCGCTGAAATGCCATATGGGACACCCTACGGACTCGTACACTTGGCAAGCACGCACAATTTAAGGCCACGAGACTGCGAGTCCTCATGAAGTGTGCCATTTGGGACAGGGCCTGAGACAGCCCTTATAATGGCCGACTCTGATCAGTGCCCTGACTACTGAACTAGGGAGCTGATTGAGATGCACCCAGTGTAGTTAGGTTCCAGAACAAATTACTATTTTTGCCCTTCTTTTTAATGAATCAAAATACAGCGGAGCCAAAATATAGGGTGTTCCTTAAACTGAAGGCTGCACCCTAGTGAGGCTGGGTCTTTCCTTCGGAGTCTTGTGGGCTAGAGTCATCCTCCGCATTAAACAATGAGAAGTCTTGACAGTGCACACATGGCTACATCATAAATGTTTCTGCCCCCGTGTTTTATTAAAAAAAAGCTTTATTAAAACTGGCCTTCTATTAATGCAGTACAGGTAATTACAGCCGTGTGAGGTCTCCCAGTGGATTACATTGTGCACAGTTTAGCATTATGTGATTAATTGACAAAATAAAAGAACATAATGCCTTCATCTCAAAAATAATTTGTCTTGCATTACATAGTGAAATTGGACTAGTTCAGTGCCACTTAATTTTCCGATGATTAATTTTGGAATTGGAATGTGTGCAAAGGATTGCGGGTAAATGGAGGATGCAAAGGATATACTTGATGCATCCTTCAAAATAAGCCATGAAGGGTGCGAAACGAAGGCTGCCTTCAAACGATCCTTCAAATTGAAACGTACTTCGACAGAGCTTGTTATGTGGCAGCCGAGATATGCAGCCTTCCGACTGAGAAGCACCTGTCCTGTAGTCGGATTGCTGAAGAAAATAGGCATAAGAGACGATTATTTTGGTAAATCAAACAAATACAGTGAAGTTAATTTCCTGAACAAATGGCTCTTATGAGATGGTAATTTTTAGGCAATCAAAAAAATACAGTACGGCGAACTGGTTCTTTTAAAATTTAAGTAGACCACAAACATAGACATGAGTGCATGCGCAAGTGTAGTACGATTCCTGAACGAATAACTTGAGTGAACCGGTAACACCACTGGATTTATCTGACTTGCTTACTGAACCGCAAGTTATTCATCATGCCTGACTCGAAGTTAACCAAGATCTGTTACTATGTCAATGGCGGTCTTATGTTGATGTTGCTGGTTATTTTAGTATTTCAATTATAGGCTACAGCTTTGATTATACAAGTCGTCTTTAAAACACAACATTGGTGTGGTCTGGATGTGGAGCATTGGCCATAGTGTACTTAAATTTTTTTTTTTTTTTTTAAGCACACAGGGAATGCAAGAATGCGTCCTTGTGTGATTGCCCCCTATTAGTCTATATTATGATTTCATTACTTATTTATTGCTTGCCTCTCATTTCATACATTATCTATCGCCCCCATCTCTCTGTCAGTTTAATGTGCTGTAGTGGTGTGACAAATAGCTGTGTACACTACAGTGTATTATGTATATTGTAACTGTTAATTGGTATACATTCTACAATGCATATTTCATTTCTCTCTCTCTCTCTCTCTCTCTCTCTCTCTCTCTCTCTCTCTCTCTCCCCCTCCCTCCCTCCCTCCCTCCAACCTCAGGAGTGATTAATGTGTAACTCATAGGATGGTGTCTGAATTGTCAATCTGATCTTCAGTAAAGCTATTATCAGTCTGTCCTCATTCAGTCACATTTATTCACTCCAGTTTCTCCTCAGAAGAGATCAACGACTGAGCAAAGTGGCTCAAAGCGAAGTATTCTTCTAGAAATAGTGAAGCTTTCTTCACGCGTATCAGACGTGACACCATTTTGTGTCTGCAAAGGGAAGCGGAGTAATCCAAGATCTAAACTGAATTCAAGGCACTTTGTACTATAATCAAATAAGGATCCATTTAATTCAGTGTAGCTCTCCATATATAATGTCCTCATGGGTTTATTATAACTGCCTGAGGATAAAACTAAGTATTTGCTTTTGACACTCTGTGGCATATTTGCAGCATCGTTCACCAGAAAAAAAGTGCTTTAAAGTAACTGCATGTTTGATGTAAATAAACAGTTTTTCTGAGTGAGCTTTTTCAGGCCGGTTCGTTCTTTGTTCTTCACGAATGAAGCTCTTTTAGATGAAACTGTGTTACGCAGCACGTTTGATCTTCCACAACAACCAATGAGGTTTATTGTTGTGTGTAATGCAGCACTTTTGAGCTTCCGCAAGAGGTTTGTTCTTGCGCGTCAAGCAAGTTCGGTTGAGCTTCTGTTTATGTTTGCTGATCAATGTTTATATGTGAATAAAAGCCTAAATTCAATCTGTTCATCATATAAAGTAACCAAGTCTCTTCAGAAAATTTGGACTAAACCTCTATTCATATGGATTAGTTTTACAATCTCTTTAGGAACTTTTTGAAGCGTCAAAGTGGTAGTTGTTTAGCTATGGAAGTAAAATAATGTCAAATGTTTTTGAAACAAAAAGCATGTTGAATTGAACCAATTGAAAAAAAAAATGCATTTCGTTAACCATGCTTGCATTTTAATCCATTGTATTTTTAAGGCTTGCATTTTTATGGGCTGAAATTCAACATGGTTGAATATTTAGGCTGTGAATATTTCAATTAAAAACATTTCTAACACATTTTCATTATTCAAAATTCAATAATCTTCCAATAATCTTTCACTTCCAAAATTTTCAAACCGTTTCAAAATACAACCTATAACATTCAACAGGCAATTTTTGGTCCATATTTCGCCTTGAAAATTCGCTTCCACAAATTCAGTGGTTCAAATTCAACAGAAAATACTACGTTGACATCCAGGAACTGCAGGAAAAGCAGTAGATTGCCGAGCATATTCTCCATCTGCTGTTAGTCGCTTCACCAGCAGGGGGTGCAAGCGCGTGTTGACAAGCACCAAAGCAACAGCTAGAGACTAGAGGCCTTCACAAAACGTCAATTGCTGAAATGGACAGCGCGGTACGAGTTATAATTTATGTGTGTGGAAAAGGTTGATTAGACACAAAACACGAGCGTTTACTCAAGTGTCTTATGAGACTTATTTTTAAATTTTTTAAATCTACATTTTTTTTCATTTTTTGGGAGGAAAAAGCTCAGTATAATAGAATAAGCAAAAAAAAGACTTCACATATAAAAAAAGAAATAACACAAACACAAGGTCAGGTTATATAAAAATAAAACATTCATTAATTTTACTATTAACATATTACTGTCTTAAAGGGATACTCCACTTTTTTTGGAAATAGGCTCATTTTACAACTCCCCCAGAGTTAAACTGTTGAGTTTTACCGTTTTTGAATCCATTCAGCCGATCTCCGGTTCTGGCGGTACCACTTTTAGCATAGCTTAGCATACATCATTGGAGTGGACAAGACCATTAGCATTTCTAAAAAAAAAATGACCAAAGAGTTTCGATATTTTTCCTATTTAAAACTTGACTCTTCTGTAGTTACATCGTGCACTAAGACCGACGGAAAATGTAAAGTTGCGATTTTCTAGGCTGATATGGCTAGGAACTATACTCTCATTCCTGCGTAATAATCAAGAAACTTTACTGCCGTACCATGAGAGCAGCAGGCGTAATATGACGCAGCGCCTGAAAATAGTTCCGTTGTGTTGAAGGAAGGTGGCCTATTTTCAGGCGCTGCGTCATATCATTACCAATTAACATTTTTTACTGTTTTTTTTTGTACCTAATTTTTTCTTCTCTTCTGTAAAAATATAATAATAATATTATATTATAATAATAAACATTTCAGGTTAAAATGTTGTTTAATAATGTAAAAAAGAAATTATATGATCACAAGGTACTGTCAAAATTAATACCATAACCAATAACAAAAATGTGGACAATCATTAAAAATGAGGACCCTTTGTGACATCCCACATTCTCACAATTGTATTTTCATGATCGATCACTTTTTCCCTGCAGTCAAGAAGCCTGTATCAAAGATTTTAATCCTCTTCATAAACATACACCTAGGCCTAATGCTCATAGTTTGAGATCTTATCAAAGAGCTTGAGAACAGAATTTTCTGCAGTTGTTTTTAAAATATGACAGTGCGGTGAGAATCATGTTTCTCTCTCTATTAGGTACTGGCACTTCAGAAATGAGTGCTAAGTGATTTTCGGGAACAAACCATACACGCATTGGTGTCTGAACGTATATCTTCAGCTACTCTCTCCTTGTGTGTGTGTGTTCAGATGGAGGTTCGTTGCTGCAGTTGGTGTGTGAGGGAGATTTCGAGGCTGTGCTTTTCAGCTCTGCGGTGCAGAGGCTGCTGGGAGGTGATCCTGAAGAGGGTGACTGTATTGAGGCCTATCTGGAGAGACGGGTGCTGTCTTACCTGAGCAATGCCACTGAAGACCAGAGGAGTGACAGGTGAGGATTTAGGACATATGATGGCTTTCTTTCAGTTTTTAACTGTACAGAAAGATCATGACAATTTTGTGCTGTTCTGCACTAGTACGGAACTCCATGAATTTCACCACAATGAGAAATATTCATTTACATTCTTTTTGTACTTCTAAATGCTGCAGGCACATGCATTTTCTGTGTAACACATTTAAGTGAGTTAATTACATTTATTAGAGTCTAAATGCAAATGAGGACGAATTTAATTAGTGAAACTGTAATTCTATTTGTTTAAATTGCACTACTGACTAAAGATGTCCTCAATTAGTTACACTCATTGTGCCTGTTAAATTACAGGACTTTTTTAATTTTATTGCAGCAGATTTACTGTTAAATAGCGCTATTTAAATGAGTTCTGGTGTACGGACTGAAATGTCTTATTTATTGTGATTTTAATGGTTTTATTTGTACTGTCTCCTGTAATTGGCTATGAATTATTTAGCACTGTGATTGTAAATACAACATTTCTGATTTATTGATGGGCGAATTGTAATAAATTCCTTTGTTAGATCTCTCTCACTCACTCACTCACTCACTCACTCACTCACTCACTCACTCACTCACTCACTCACTCACTCACTCACTCACTCACTCACTCACTCACTCACTCACTCACTCACTCACTCTCTCTCTCACTCTCTCTCTCTCTCTCTCTCACTCACTCACTCACTCACTCACTCACTCACTCACTCACTCACTCACTCACTCACTCACTCACTCACTCACTCACTCACTCACTCACTCACTCACTCACTCACACACACACACACACACACACACACACACACACACACACACACACACACACACACACACACACACACACACACACACACACACACACACACACACACACACACACACACACACACACACACACACACACACACACACACACACACACACACACACACAAATAGGGTTGACTAGCTTACGTGAGGCACACTCGCAAGGTCTCTCGCTCTCTCCCTCTCTGCCGTGCACGTGCTATGTATGTTATGCGCGCAGTGTGTTCTGTCTCGCATGCGCGCTCTAGATTCCGGGAGATTTGAACTAATTTGGGGGCATCAGGAAGACGCTATCAATATGCGGGAGACTCCCAGAACTTCCAGGAGACTTGGGATTTCTGCAATGGCCACAGACAATTTGAGGAAGTGGTGGGGGAAGTGACGTATGCCGTAAAGCAGTCGAATTTTGTAGTACTTTTTGTGCTCCGATTACTACCCGAAGTTACATAGTGCAAGTAAAAGCGATACAGACCACGTCAGGCTATGGCAGACCACTGGCAGACGTGTCATTTAACCTATTGTAAGTCAATGTATCGTCACAAGGGTATTGGAAATATATTATGAAGGTTGAAAAACTACATAGTGTTACTTTAACGCAAACATATTTTAACGGCGTAAATTTTTTTTATCGCGTGATTAACGGTCTTTTTGGCCTATCAAACTTTGTAGTTTTTTTTTTTCACATGTTTTTGCAACAGGACGCGGCATTCGCGGCGCTGCGCTATGAAACCCATTAATTTCATGGACGTTTAAATTTTTTCCTAATTTTTTTCTGTTGACATTTTTCTGGATTGTGTTTTTTTTTCTTTTTAATTTGTTTAATTTGTGTTTTAATTTTTTTTTACTCCCATCATAAAGGTTAAATTAAATCTGAGTAATTTATTAAAACATTAATATATTTCTGTTATAATTTCTTCAGGTTAAACCCAACTTATTTTGACTGGTTGCCGTGAAGACCTTTTGAGTTTCTGTGTGTTTATAAAATGATAATAGTTTTTCTCGATAGTTTGGTAAAATGCTGATGAAGTGACTCTGAAACTGCGAGCGTTACACGTGCTTCCGTGTGTGTGTGGGAAATGTCATTCACACAGAGACACTAGTCTATATCGTGATTTGATTTAAGTGTTCTTACCTACTTTTGATTTATTCATCCAAGAATTGACAAATTACTTGAAATTCCGCATATACAGTAAATTCCACAGTTTTCACTGAATTCCGTGATTCCATCTGTGTATTTCGCATCGTGGAAATCATAGGGCCCTAGTGAAGTGTCTCTCTGTGAACAAACACCCAAAATGCAAAACACCGAATGCCACTTCAGAGTTCTCTTTCACGCTTGAACTGACAATAACACAAATTTGTAAAAATTGCTGTTTTGAGTATCTACGCAAGCAGTCTTAAATGAGTTAAAGTGTTAAATGAATGTAAACAGTTGTGAGAAAATAGAAAGTGTATCAGATCCGCTTCAGGTCTTAAAGTGACAGCAGCCTAATAAACGTGCTGCTGTCTGTGTCATTAATGTTATATTAGGGGAGACACCCCAGATGAATAGGAAAAAAACATCTAATAATGTCAGTAATCAACTGGGGAAGTTTCATTCTGATATCTAAGACAAATGTCTTGTTACAAGTTTTTAGAATATTTGTTTAATTATGTAAATGATGTATTATCTAATTAAATATGCGCCAATTTGCATATATTTCCAGAAGAGAAATCTGAACATCGGATAAAGCCAGATTCAAAATTCTTGTTTCATTTTGTTGACTTATTGGAATCAAAGGTTTTTACTGAGGGGATTTTGGATATCTCTTTTTATCATGCCGTTAATCAAAAAAAAAAAAATTGCCCCGTTTTTAGGTATAAAATGTTGTATAAATCAGAATCTGAATGATATATGAACAAACCCCTCTGTAAAAACCTTAAGAATATAGACCGGAATACAACTAGAACGTTTGGTGTATGTAAGTGCTGCTGAAGTGGAGATTTCTGGCTCAGAGTATGAGGAAAAAAAACATTTTGAGAATCACGTTGTCAGAAATTGACATCAGCCAATGAGATTTTTCTTTTAGAGTTAAATGCCCCATTGTACTTTCACGATTGGTTGCTGATAAAAAAAAGGAAATGACCATATTTGGATCCGACAACATTGTACAGGAGAGAGAGAACTTTCCAAATGTATATATGGTGACACGGTGCAGATCGCAGAGCTGCATGTTGATTTAGAACTCCAACTTTTGTTGAATTTAGGAGAAATCTATAGACTCAAATAGACACGGTGTAGTAAAATAAAGACCTAAATGTGTATTTTGGACTTTTTTTCACCACAAGTTGATGTTATTGAAGACAAATAGCCCAAAATCTAAAAATTGACCAGTGAGAAAAAAAACGTTGTTTTTGCCGGCCGTGTCTCCCCTTAATCAAAGAACAAAAGACAGAGAGAAAATCACTCACTGCTCTTGACTGAATAACGTTTGTAGCTTGAATAAGTATTATTTTATATTTAGGATATTTAACTTATGCAGTGAGGACTGTGCAGTGTTTGTTATATTTCATTTCTGTATATTTACCTGTTATACCTACCTGAAAGGTTACATGGGTCAAAAACAATATATAAAAAAAATTGATGCATTTTAGCAGGGCAGGGAAAAATCTGAACCGGCCAGACTGGGGCAAAAAAAAAAAAAAAAAAAACTTACCATTGAGCCCTGATTTATTAAAGGCACAGCTAAATGTGACATTTATGACAATGAATGGGTTTATGTGAAGATTGTTTTATGTACACTTAAATTAAAAGTTGTTATAAATTGATAGCTTCCAATTATACTGCAATGTGGAATGGCTGTAATTAATGGCTAAATTTGAGTATACACAAATTTTTTGACACTTAACACAATTGAATGATGTATAACACTTATATGCATGATCAAGTATTTTGAGTCTCTTTTGCACTGATAAAAAAAAGCGAGTTGATCGCGCCGGCGCGACCACCGACCCCAGAAGGTTAAAAGAGACACACCTGTATCAGTATTGGTATCACTGAATACTGGCCATTAGTGCCTAGTAAAAAGATGCCATTTAACAAATATTTAAAATACACCGTCTTTGTTTAACAACATAAAGACTCCAAAAAACCTTCAAACATTATTTTGGAGCTTCAATGTGAAAGTATTGCAATATAAAAAATATTATAAAGAACGATTAATTAGGTGGTGCAATTAATTACAGAAAGTGCAATTAATCAATTGACTATATTTGTGTGTATATATATATATATATTTATATATATAATTTTTTTTTTTTTTTTCACATACAAGAAAAATCAATGAGGACCAATTTTTTTTTTGGAATTCATTGACTTTCATTGTGTATAAAACACCATCTTTCAAAATATTATCTTTTGTGTTTTGAATGACATGCGTTTTGAATATACATTACAGGTTTGGAATGACATGAGGGAGTAAATGATGAATGTTCATTTACACACTTAAAGCAAGAAAAACAAAATTATAATGCTCCCATTAGATTTAAGAAAACTGACTACATGACAAGTTAGCGTAGATGTGTTGTGTACTGCTATGTAAGGAGTTTTAGCGGTCGGTGGCTTCAGCTGAGTGGAGCGTTTTATTGTGTAGAGAATGAATAAAACCATACAGAAGGGTTCAAACACTGTCCCCTTCCTTTCAGCCATGAATTACTAATTTTCGATAAGCCCACTTTAACATCTTTTCTCTCCAGAGAAAGAACGAGTTGAGGAAGGGAAGGTTGCGCTGCACTCCTCAGCCGTGCTTCTCTTCTTATCTCTCCTCTGCTCGATCACGCTCCCCTTGCTTTATTTTTCTTTTTATACAGCCTCTCTCATTGTGGCTTCGGTTAGAGGGACAGAAATTGGTTGTAAATGAACAGAATGGCTTGAATAATGAGTGATGCTTTCTGTTGAGAGATTAGATGCTGGTAGATTGATGTTTGTGTGCTGTTGAATGCAGGAGAGGTTTTTTTTTCCTTTTCTTTTTGTCCTCATCTTCTCTTTCTGTTGTCTTGTGTACATTCTCATTTATTTTTCATGTAATATTTTAAAGGCACCAAAATACACAATGAGATTGACTCAACCGTTTTCTTTCTCTCCTGTGAGAATAGCGTGTTGTAGATCGCAGCGAAACATGAATGTGTGAATTTGAGTTGCATGTAAATGTCCTTTCTCAATGGCATCTGGGATTACTATTTCAGGTCTTTGATTTCAGCTGGTGGCACATTGCTGGCACCTGATTCATTCGTTCAGGTCTATACATTTACATCAACTGTGTGTGGAAATGTTTTCAAAAATAAACAACGAACGTTAAAGGAGAACTCCGGCGCAAAATGAACCTTTGGTCTAATAAAACATTGGTACCTAGTCAACCGTTCTCTGAGATTTGTTTTCATGATAATCGAATGTAAAGAGTTTTATCTCTAAAAACTGTTTAGCGTATAACGCTAGTGATGGGGGCATATAATAAGTAAAAAGAAATCGCTAGTTTATACCACTAACAAGGCTCAAAATAGTAACATAATGAGGGTCCCTACATGCAAAACGAAGCATTGAGAACTTTATAAAATATCTTCTTATTAAACGGTCTGTACACTTACAAAGTTCTCAATGTTTCGTTTTGCATGTAGGGACCCTCATTATGTTACTATTTTGAGCCTTGTTAGTGGTATAAACTAGCGATTTCTTTTTACTTATTATATGCCCCCATTACTAGCGTTATACGCTAAACAGTTTTTAGAGATAAAACTCTTTACATTCGATTATCATGAAAACAAATCTCAGAGAACGGTTGACTAGGTACCAATGTTTTATTAGACCATGAAGGTTCATTTTGCGCCGGAGTTCTCCTTTAACCTGATGGATGTTTTGGTGGGGTCAACGTGTATTTCAGCTCAATAAATCCAGTGGCTGTAACAAGATTAGCTGTTAAAATGTGTTTTTTCTGAGCCTGATCTCTTGTCTGTTGTAGAGAAACTGCTCTGTTGGCGTTGGCAGTGGGGTGTCTGAAACTTTTCGCTCAGAGTAATTGGACCGGGCCACCAGTTGAGCTTCACATCTCTGATTTTCTGCCTGAGGCCTTGCTCCAGAACTTCTCAGAGGTGCAGTACCATTATGCACCTGTGCATTTAATCCATACAATCCGCCCATCCATCTGCACATCCATCCATCCTACCGCACATCCATCCATCCTACCGCACATCCATCCATCCTACCGCACATCCATCCGCCCATCCATCTACACATCCATCCATCCTACCGCACATCCAACCGCCCATCCATCTGCACATCCATCCATCCTACCGCACATCCATCCGCCCATCCATCTGCACATCCATCCATCCTACCGCACATCCATCCGCCCATCCATCTGCACATCCATCCATCCTACCACACATCCATCCATCCATCCATCCGCACATCCATCCGCCCATCCATCCTACTGCACATCCATCCGCCCATCCATCTGCACATCCATCCATCCTACCGCCCATCCATCCATCCATCTGCACATCCATCCATCCTACCACACATCCATCCGCCCATCCATCTGCACATCCATCCATCCTACCGCACATCCATCCGCCCATCCATCTGCACATCCATCCATCCTACCACACATCCATCCATCCATCCATCCATCCGCACATCCATCCGCCCATCCATCCTACTGCACATCCATCCGCCCATCCATCTGCACATCCATCCATCCTACCGCACATCCATCCATCCATCCATCCATCCATCCATCCATCCGCACATCCATCCATCCACACATTTTTAATGAGAAAAAAAACAAAAAACTAAATGCTCATGTGAAATTATGCGATGTGTGGTATGAGTGTGTGATGGATGGAATGGAAGATGATGGCGACACTGGGCAGGTCAGTGCTCTGGATAATGAGTGTGTAGAGGGCTACAGGGTTGCTAATGAAACCTCTCAGGGCTCCTAATTATACAGAGGTGAAGAGATTCTTCTCCCTAATGCCCTATGGAGGCCTTGTAGATCCCTGGAGAGGCACTGTGTGTGTGTAACACTTTCTGCTGTTTCACAGCTTTCTAAAGCTGCTGATTTATCAGCCTTGTCCTAGAGAGCAGAGCCCCTCTAAATTAGACTGAGAGCACATGGAGAGAGATGGGTGGACTGAAGGCACTTACAACAAGTAGGGCCTGAATATAAAACCAATGAAATACGTAAATAGAAATGAAGTCTTTTAAAATGAACTGTAAATGGAGTAATTTCTTCTATTTATTTGTTTCTCTTTTATACAATGAATTGAATAGGACTTTAATATGATTTTAAGAATTTTGTATGCACTTTTGCGAACCTGTTACAATCATTTGGTATGGTTAAATGCAGTTTAAACCACATTTCTGATTATTTTCTAGTGATAAATATATTAATTTAATTTAATTTATTGTAATATTTTAAAATAAGAAACCTACAGAATTGGTAACATGGTTGAAAATTTAAATCACTGTCACTTAGTGAAGTTTTTGATAACTTATTTCCTATAAATTATAAAAAATATATATTTTCTTTTACATTAAATGTTTATCAAACTATAAACCAGCTTTTTGTCAAACTAAGCATTTTTATGTAATAGTTAAAGAGATTAAAAGAGAATTTACAGTTCGATTTCATGATTAATAATTTTAAATGGAAAATTTACTATTTAACATCATACCATGGTGGTTACAGTTTTCATTATTGCAAAACCATGATAAAATAATATTAGATGAAATAATAATAGTGTGAGAACATCTTGTTTAATTTCTCTCTCTATCTCGACTTTTCCTCTCTCTCTCTCTCTCTCTCACACTCACACACACACACACACACACACACACACACACACACACACACGCACGCACAGCCTGCGGCCCTGAACATGGCCGTGTTGTCCAGTCTTCAGCTGGATGGAGAGTCTGTCTACAGTCTCGTGTCCAATCCCCTCCTGCTGCTGCTGACCAGAGTCATATTCGTCAACTGCGGTGCCAAACTGGAGACCCTTCAGGTGAGATACAATCACTTTTACACCACTGCAGTAGAATTCACCATGATTGGGAACACAAGATGACACACCAATACAGTGCAACTGCAGGACACTATAACTTGACAATTTCTTTGTGAGAAACTTATGTTAGTGACAAGGGTCTTCTGTAGTTTGAGTTCACTTGAACAGTTATTTAATACACCAATATCTGTGTTGGTAATAAGGAGCCATCTCTTGCAGTCATTACTCTATGCCCATTTGTGCATTACTGAGAGAGACGATGAAGAATTATGAGGCTGTTTAAAATAAGAGTTAAATTATGACCGTGGTTTCCTTTTTGGCTCTCTGTGTGTGTGTGTGTGTGTGTGTGTCAAGGCCTCACACATAAATTTCACAGCAGTGGAGCATTAGGATGGATGTGTGTCTCCTGATGTTTGTTGGTCCTATACTGATCCATATTTATGTTACATGATTCTCCAATAGCAGGCTAAGTGTATGTTTGGATCATTGTTCGAAAAACATCTACTGTCTGGCTAAAGGTGCAGTGTGGAATTTCTTCAGGTGGAATTGAAAAAGTTTCCCAAAAGACTTCAGTACCATTTTTTTTTTTTTAAACAGAGGTAGCCCCTCCTCAAAATCACCCTATTGGTTGAATCAGATGTTATTACTGTATACCTTATTATATTTTCAGCAGCCATTACTCCAGGCTTCAGAAATAATTCTAATATGCTGATTTGGTGCTCAAGAAACTCTTCTTCGTCTTCTTCTTGAAAACAATTGTGCTGCTTAATATTTTTGTGGAAACCGTGATGCTTCCGTCAAGTAGGGGTGGGCGATATGGCAAAAATATCATATCACGATTTTTTTCAGGAAAATCACGATTAACGATTTTATCACGATTCTTTTTCATGTTGGTTTTACTATTTTGCAAGTCACTGAGCATTACAGCCAAACTAATGTCCCTATTTTAAAAAAAGCCTAATAGGTAACAAAAGAAAAAAGAATGGCAGACATTTAGGCCAAAGTGGCGAAGATAAAAATCTTTATCATTATTTTCTTTGTTATTAAGAATTAGGAACAAAGATACACATTAAGCATACACAACTTAATATACAAATGAAATAAACAGTGCTTTATTTTTTCAGCTACAGTAGGGGTATTTAACAGTAGCATTGAAGAAAGTAATTAGGCTAAATGAACAAATACGAAAATAAAACACAACATAGACTTCACTGTATAAATTATACATTGATTATTATTAAAGCTACTACTAAAGTTCTCAGTCAAGAGCAGTGTGTGATTTCCTCTTTGTGTTTTGTTGTTTTATTAACATTAAAGGGATAGTTCTCCCAAACATTTTAATTGTCATCATTTACTCTCTCAAGTTGTTTTAAACCCGAATAAGTTTCTTTCTTCTGTTGAAAATAAAAGTTATTTGGAAGAATGTGGGTAACCAAACAGTTGCTGTACTCCAGTGACTTCCATAGTATATGTTTTCCTACTATGGAAGTCAATGGGGACCAGCAACTGTTTGGTTAGCCACATTCTTCCAAATAACTTTTATTTTCAACAGAAGAAAGAAATTAATACAGGTTTGGAACAACATTAGAGTGAGTAAATAATGACAGAATTTTTATTTTTGGGTGAACTAGCTCTTTAAGGACAAGAGGCAGCTTGTTTACTAACTGGCTACTGTCGCTTTAAGAGCTGGACGCGACTCGTCTAATATACACGCATTTGACAAGCAGATTTTCTCATTTTTTTTCTGTTTGCTTTCACTTTAGTCATAACCAACTTTGTTTATGTAAACCTTGTGTGTATTTGACAATATTAGGGCAATAAGACTCGAAAGATAACTTATAACGTAGTCCAGTAAACAGACGCTGTTAGACAGGCTTTTAGTATCGAAAGCCAAATGGTTCAGAATTCGCGTGGATTTGATCGCCGTCTAAATATTAAAACGCCGCCAGGCGTTAAATAAGCGCCGTTAGGCGATAAGTTAACGTCACACGCCGCCACGCGTTAAAATAACGCCACTCGCCGATAGATGTTAAATTGACGCCACTCAAACTGCAGATTTGTGAGCTCATCTACATGGCCCCTCCTATTCTGAGTTTGAGGACTCTACGGCAAGTCGGAGAAGACAATCCTGTTTGGAAGCGCACGAAAATGGCAAGGAGAGGATTTGTTTTGCGGTGTAAACACACTGTAAATGACTGCACTCGCCTTTTATACTCTGATAATCCAGGGCCTGATGTCTTTCATCATTAACTCTCTGCCCATTTCGTGTTTTGAGCCCAAATCAACTCGGATATATAAACAAATGCACTTTCCAGCACAAGGCAAAAATGTTCCAGAAAAAATATTACTTTTATAGCACATGCAATGACCTGTTTTTGGAATTTGCAGTTTACATTTTATAATAATTTCAAATTCAGAAATGCAGGTTTGTGATTCTGCAAGTGCAAATCTCAACATTCAATTTCAGGGCCCGTATTCCTAAAGAATCTAAGAATCCTTTTAGAAAACTCTTAATTTAGCTTAACTTTTACGTAGGAGTCTTAGCTTAAGAGTGATCCGGGACCGATCTGAAAGCAACTCTGAGTAAGGAAAAGACAAAAACTTTTATCTTAGTGAGGAGGCGGGGCTGACCCCGTTGCTATGAATGACACAATCTTTTGAAGACTGTGATTGGTTGGTTGTCCAAGAAGGAAAAAAAGAGTGATTTTAAGTATAGGGTCTATTCTAAGCCTTCACTTTGAAATTACATGCGTAATTTTTCCTATTTGACCATTCTCATACACACACACACATTATATTTGTGTATATAAATCCTTTTTTTTATTTACCATACTGTTAATTTCCTATAAGGTATTTGATTGGATTAGAATGATAAAAATTGTTCCACTGTCTATTTAAGTGGTGGTTTGAATGTTGGTTTTAATGTAACAAACATGGAATAAAAAACAAGAAGGACAAGAAAGCTCAACTGGACAGAGGAACAGTGTTTACTGTGAGCCCAGTTAGTGGATGAACACAAGGCCATCCTTAAAGGAAAATCAGGTCGGGTGTCACAGCACAGAAGCAGACGTGGGAGCTTATAGCGGTTAATAATAAATTATTTACGGTTCATTCCCCCTCCTTGTGCGGAAGCCTGCTATATTCATAAATGCATTTTTTTGAGCCTGCAATGTGGGAATGTCCAGTGGAAACTAAATGAACTGCGACACAATGAGAGGTTCTGAAAGTGCTGTAATTGTTTGTGATCACTCTGCTTACAGAAGTTTGTGACAGACCCAAATCATCACTGCTGCGTTGATGCATTTTCCCAGATGCCAAATATCTTAATGTACAGTAGTGATTTCATTTCTGGCACTATGCCATTCCTGCGCTGTGTCGGAGATGTTATTGTGTCTCTAATAAAATCGGTCACAAACATGATCCCTGCACGATCTAATCTATAGCATCTCATTAACTCACTGTCATCTATTGTCTGCAATGCATTTCTTCCCCCTCTTCGTCTTTCTGCCATTTTCTCCTCTGCTAAAAAAACTCTTAAGCCTCTTAAAAGTCCTTGTCCGTGCTCCTAACAATTTTGACCTTAAGACTTCTTTTAAGGGTTAAGATGCTTTCTGAATTACTTTTTTCTTTACTAGGATTTTTTCTTTAATTTTAGGAGTAAACGCCCACATTTCTAAGAATTTTCTTAGAATTTTGTCACTAGGAGCTACTTTTTGCATTAAGATTCTTTAGGAATACGGGCCCAGATTTTTATTTGACAGGTTTTCACATCAGAGCTGTAAGTGTAAAGTTTAGCATATAAGTTCTCAAATTCAACTGAACGTGCAATTCACACGATCTCTAAGCGCTTTATTATAACTCGCTGTCTTCACGAAGTGCTGAAATGTAGGCTGTATCATTATGACATGGCCATTGTCAGGAAATGAAGAAGGAATATGTTCCAAATCAAACTTTATTAACGAGACAGAAGATAAGAGGTAATCATTTCTTTAAAAAAAAAAAATTCTTTTTTTTTTTCTTTTTTTTTATCAGTTGGCCGGTCACACGGCTTTCATAGTTTTCATTTAGGCTACGTGACTGCGGAGACCTGCAGTTATTTTTATTTTTAATTTAGTTTTATGTATTTATTTATTTATATCTTATTTATTTATATCTTGATTTTGAATTAGTTTTATTTTTCGTGGTAATTTTAGTTTAATTTGAAGCAATTTCGTTATTTGCTTTTGTCATTTAAAAATAAATAATTTAAAATAGCTATTTACGTTTATTTTAGGCTATATTTAATTATTTAGGCCTATATATAGGTTAATTTAGCTATATATAAGTTTAGTTTAAGTTTTTATTTCCAGTTCATAATTTTAGAGCTTCAAATTCAGCTCATTTCAGTCTGCAAGGCAACATTTTTAATTTTCGTTATTTTTTTAAATTAATATACTGTATATGCCCATAATATGCCCATTTTATTTAGTCTAATTTTAGCTTTATTTCAGTTAACTTAAATGCTTAATGTTACGAATTATTTAGGCTAATGCGGTACACCATTAGGCCGGGAGTCGCACACTCAGACAGGCAACCCATAAAAATAAAGTTTGATTTGCTTCAAATTCCCACTTTTGGGTCTTCTTTTCCTGACTAGGCCATGTCATGATGATACTGTATAGTGATTGACATTTCAGCACTTCGTGAAGACAGCAACATTAATAGTAATAAGCCAAACGGCTTACTCAATCCTATCTCACTCAATGAGTTGATTTACTCATCCCGTGTTGATTTGGTTGATTATAATTTAATTTATAATTTAAAAATAATTTAATGAATGAATTTAAGGGATTGCATAAAGGGAAATCTAGGGACTCCTTCTCCCATTCTCTCTCTTTACTACTACAACACACGCGCGCACACACACACACACACACACACACACACACACACACACACACACACACACACACACACACACACACACACACACACACACACACTCACACACACACACACACACACTCACACACACACACACACACACACTCACACACTCACACACACACTCACACACTCACACACACACTCACACACACACTCATCTACTCTGCATAATTTCTAATCAAGATATGCACAAGTCACAAAAATAAAATCAATCTATCCTTGTGGAAAAGTTGCTTGGTAGCTAAAAGTAGGTCTAGCAAGTCTTATATTTCTGTAATTCACACAGATCAAATAGCCTACAAATATGCTGACTGAATAGATTGCTAGTTTATTTTGACAAGCAGTTCTCTTGGCAGTTTGCTGATAATCCGGTGTCTGAAGTAAAATGCTCAAAACATCTCCTGAGAAAAATCACATGGTCAACCTAGTCTGTTATTTAATTTTAATTTTGTTTTATTTTCCTTACCTTGTCATTCAAGGCCAGGGCACTTTTTGTACATTTCTGGAACAACTACAGATCTCCGAGGAATATTCATTATATATTGCTGCGTACATTTATCCGTGTCACCTAGATGCGCGTGCGCGATCATGGTCGACTGACAACGAGATTAAGCAGCTGAACAAGAATACGGACGTGTTCCGATTGTTCTCATCTCAGCTTCGCCGAGACAAAATAGACATGCCATTTCAAAAATCTTTCATTTATTGCCAGAAATATGTTTTCAAAAGCATCACTTTCATCAAATTTTATGTGAAATAATTTCCAGTAGGCAACTGACTGTAAACGAGCAGGCTTATGTGCCGGGGCTGAGCCCCGGAGGGCCCCGGCCCAATTTAAAGGGTTAGTTCACCCAAAAATGAAAATTAAGTCATTAATTTTCGCGCTCTTCCAAACAGGATTGTCTTCTCCGACTTGCCGTAGAGTCCTCAAACTCAGAATAGGAGGGGCCATGTAGATGAGCTCACAAATCTGCATTTTGAGTGGCGTGTGGCGTCAATTTAACATCTATCGGCGAGTGGCGTTATTTTAACGCGTGGCGGCGTGTGACGTTAACTTATCGCCTGACGGCGCTTATTTAATGCCTGGCGGCGTTATGAAGACGGCGTTTTAATATTTAGACGGCGATCAAATCCACGTGAATTCTGAACCATTTGGCTTTCGATATTTTAGTGCCGTGTGCTTCGGGTGTATGCGCTCAGAAAGCACACGTCAGAACAGCGCATCAGCACGTGAATTACATGTTTAACCAGCAAGGCTTTAAAGCACATGCAAATAATGAACTTCTGTGAACTGCAGTGTCCCGTTCCTCTGCGTTAACATTTGTTGTATGTTGAGACGGAGCTCGGCGCCAGAACTGCAACTGATAAAATGCACGATACTACAATATTTCTTCAAAAGCAGATCGTGGAGACATTTTAATCGTCCACGATCAAAAACCGTGATATCGCACACCCCTACCGTCAAGCTAAAAAAAAGTAATAAATCATAAATGATTCATTCTGTATAAGCCCTAAAGGTTTAGCTTTTTTTTTTTTTGTGAGGGTCAGACCACAAATTTAAAATGTAAATAGCAAATGGCATCTACTATGTGGCAAAAATTCAGTTCTCTTCTAAAGCTACAGATAGAAAAGTAACATTCCAGCTACCTTTGCATTGACAGGTGCAGTATGGGCATTAATAGTGCTAATTGTAAAGTTATATGACCCACTTCCACAGGAGCGGAAAAAGCACTTCCACACCGAATGTCATCACCAGTATTATTGATGCTATAGTTCTTGACTGAAGTGTCCACGTTTCAGGTTGTCAGTCAGAATAGGATTATTATTCATGTGTGCACAAACACACATTTTGTGTGTGTGTGATATGTGACTCTCAGGATGAAGTCATGAATCTCACTGTTCTCTCTTTCTCAAAGCAGTAAATTAGAGCCTTAAAATCCTGCAGTCTCTTATTAAATTGCTGGGAAAATAAGCTTTGTTCAATATGTACAGTGTCCACAGTCTTTTATAGTATTTTAACGGTCTGTGATGAAGACATTACACATGCCGTACTGTCTTTTTTCTTTCTTTCTGTGAATATTTATGTGGTAAGACGGGCGTAACTAATGCATTTATATATTTATTATTTCCCCGTCTTGTGCAACTACAAGCACAGGCCAGGGATGAAAATGTTTGTGCTGCGATTAGTTGAGAGAAAGAGAGGCGCAGTATGTCTCACGCCCCCCACTGCCTCATGTTCCAGAACGTTGTTTCATTAGTGCGAGAACAAACGAATACACAAACTCTGATTCTGGTCATTTATAGGGTAGATACACCAGCATACAGATTTAATGTTTGTGTTGTGTGCAAATACATAAATAAATGTTTCATTCTGAACATTACTGCTCTCTGTGCTGTCTTGTTTGCACACTCAGTATGAAGCCAGGTTCTCTTGTTTTGCTTCTTTTTAAAGAAAAGAGCGAAGCTCATTATCATTTAAAGTCATATGCACTGAAACGGCGTGCTGAAAACAGAGCTGTTTTTGACCAGGTAAAATTAGTGTTTTCTTAAAATACTAATGAGAATTTTTAATAAAAGTATATTACAAAGTTTTCATTTGGACCCTAAACATTCATATTAACTTGTACAAAAATGGCATTGTGACCCCTTTAAATTGTAATACTCCACAATGTTTCTGTTTTACTGTATTTTTGATCCAAAAAATGCAGCCTTGGTGAGCAAACAAAAGACTTCTTTCAAAAACATTAAATCCTACCAACCATACAATTTTGAAAGGTAGCATAAATGTAACTTGTCACATCTCTCTGTTTGCGTGCGTGTAAATAGCTGCTTCCCTGGTGGACCCTGCGATATGTCACTCTACATCAGCAGATACTAGAGGAGAGATCCCCACTGCTCTTCAACCTGGCGCTCAGCTGCATCGAGAAAGGCAAGAAAACGCACACACACACCCACCGTTGTGTAGTCCTTTTACCTGTTATAACAACTAATTTGGTTTTACTGAAGTAATTCTACAAGTAAAAATTTCTCCAAAGAGAAGTTTTAGAGATAATGTAGCTTTGAAGATAGACCAATCATGAACTTCAAAATTGATTTTGTAAAAGCCACAAGGCACTGATTTAAACATTCAAAAATTGTTCCCAATATTTCCAAATTCACAGTGAAGACCTACAGTGCTAATGATCCTGAAGTGAGATCCAGCAATCAAAGAACTCGCTGTTGCTGTGTAACAAGCGTACATAATCTTGTACCCATATAAAAAAAAAATTCAAATAGTTTTTGCAGCAAGCCAAATGTTGCGATTAATCTCATGTTTGTTTTGGTTCGAGGTTTGAGGATTTTTTTTATTTTGAAATGCCTGTAGAGAAAATGTATAGTATGTGTATTCAATTCTTCTTGAACCCAGGCTGCTGAAAAAGTACACACCGTTGCGCTATATGCCAACGTTTGCAAGTTTTTTTCTTTTTAAAGAAATCATTATTTTAAACATCTTGGACTGAAATTGACAAAAACAGTCTGTATATACTTTTGAAGAAATGAAGTAATTACGAAAAAGCATTTAAGGGAATAAAAAAATCAGGGATTTGAATACACCTTTTAATACAATGCTTTTTAAACAATTAGGTTTAGTAGTTTAGCTTGGCAATCAATCAGCATCATCAATTGTTTGTTTACCCTTGTGGCAGTAGTTTTTTTTTTTTTTCTTAATGTATCATAGGTCTTTTTGGGCCTGATATCTCTTGGAATGTAATGTTTGAACTTACTTCAGATTAGGGTGTGGGCTTTTTTTAATGGAAACAAATCCTTGGGGAAACTGGAATCCGGAGTGTCTAAAAGGATTTCAGATCCAGTGCTGCCTCAGATTTCTTCACAGCTCAGATCCTGACATCACTTCAGCTGCTGAAGGCACATGTCAGCGACGTGAGACGCTCTTTAGTGGAGAGATGACACAGCTGTCAGCTCTTATTAAGTGGGTCATCTTTAGAGAAGCTGATGTCAACTAGGGGGCGACGTGGAGATTCAGGCTGTGTGTTTTTTGCAGTAGTGTGTGCGTGTGTTCATATCTCTGAGGTGACAGTGACAGCGTCTGTATGATGATGTCAGCACTTCATGTTTGTTTGTGAAATAGAGACGCAGTGACTTGCCAAAGGTGGAGTAATGAGGTTTCCCAAAGTTTGTGATCGGAGTGTTTTCATGGGCAGTTTTGGGTCGGGTTTTGCTTTCTGCAGACTAAACGTCCTCACGATGACGTGAAAAGTGATCATACATTATGGGACCCTCCCAACGGTCCCCATGGAAGCCACTTAATATGACCACCAAAATTACCAACAGTAGAGATGTATCATTTGACCCTATAACCTTAACATAATACAAAACGCATCAAATAAATGTGTTGTGCCAATTTTGGGATATTTCAGTGTGCCTTTTGAAAATGCTATCAAATGTGCATTTCCCTTTGGGCTCATATATTGCTTGTGTTCATTTGTTGATCGTTTCAGAAGGATTTGGGTTTTTAGGTACAGGATATCACACTCCTCAGGATTATGTCATCTCTGACATAACTTGACACCCTTGTGTCAGACAGACCTCTTTCAACACAGTCAGATTTGATAATCTCTATATGAATGTGTATTTACACTACCGTTCAAAAAGTTTGGGGTCAGTATGATTTTTTTTTTTGTGGGTTTTTGAAATGCATTTATTCAGCAAGGATGTGTTAAATTGATCAAAAAGTGATGGTAAGTAAATGCTGTTCTTTTGTACTTTGTTTATTAAAGAATCAAGAAAGAATCACAGTTTCCTCAAAAATATTAAGCAGCTCAACTGTTTTCAACATTGATAAAATGAAAATGAAATAAATGTTCCCTGAGCACCAAATCAGCATATTAGAATGATTTCTGAAGGATCATGTGACATTGAAGACTGGAGTGGGTGCTGAAAATTCAGCTTTGCCATCACAGGAATAAATTACATTTAATAAGTAATTGGTGTGTAAATTATATTATTTAATATAAGTAATGGCTGTGTAATATGATATTCTTTAAAGTTCTGTGTAATTGCCATTATTTGCCAAAAATATATATGGAAATAAACGGAGCAATTCCTCGCACCATCGGTGCTCAAAACCTAATTATTCAATATCATGGTATGATATAAGTACAAAAGTCTGTAAGTCTGGGAAAGGGGACAAATCAAATGCTAAGACATAAAAAGAGAAGAAAATCAAATAATATATATGTATATATATAATGATTTTAATTATTTTCCCCCTCAATGGAATTGCTGATAATTTGCAATTTTTTTTTTAGTAATAGATTTTTTTTTAAATAGAAACATTTTTCACTAGTGGTCTCGGACTTTTGTCTCAAAGATTTGACTGGCAGTCATTGTTGCTCCGATAAAGAAAATGTCTCTCTTCAGCTGTTGAAAAAGATTCTGTGACAAATCTTTGACTCTGATAAGCTGCTCAGTTTATATTTATGCATTTAAGAATTAAAGTGCTATGAATTACAAATGTTTTAAACATGTTGATGAAATTTAAAAGGTCTCAGCATCAAACATGAGGTAACGATTTCCTTTGACTTTGTGTGAACTGAAGCATTCATTATAGACGCCCATGAAATGGTTTCTGAGGGAGAAAGAGTGAGTCAAAGATTGCTTTGCTTTAGTGGCAGGATATAGACCCGTTCCTCTGAAGAGTTTTGGTTGTTAATGTGGATTCACCAGGGAATCGTGGACTAAATGATGAGCTCTGCAGCAAAGCAGCATCTTAATTGGGTTCCTGTGCCTTCGGAATGAGTTTCCTGCGCTGCCTTTTAATCAGACACGCATCAGCTATGCCCCAATATAGATAATCAGCGTAGATGTTCAGATGCAATATTTACAAGAGGATACAGGCGATAATTCTGTCTTGTGTTGGTGAGTGGCTTTGCTTCAAAAGACCTCAACATCACGCCTGTCTCTAGTGGCACGCTAGGCTTTTATTTGCAGAATGATGTTATATTTGTGAAGCTCTCAAAGCTGAAATAACACCTCGCTGAGGTGTGTTGTCAGTTTCAGTATTGACTGCCAAAAGCATTCACTGTCCTTCACAGGGAGTTGTGGGAAAATTAGGGGATCGCCAGGGATTCACATCAGCCGATTCATTGACTGCTTGGCCTCAGGGGCATTTCAAAGCGTTTTAAACTGAAATAACATGCAGTTAAATATCCGAGCATGGACATCCCTTATATACGTTTAGTAATAGTGTAGGACTAAAACTTTTAAAGCTAGTCCATTTTGATGGCTTTGTTCATTCTTTAATTTGTAGTATAGCTTAGGCCTGTTGTTTTCAAGTTATGAGAACCCATATTTTAGAGAAATTAAAATCTCACATCTGCCAAATTGAACCTGGCATATAGACAAAACATGTTAGAACCTATGTTCTATACAGTTTGCTCTCCTTATTTGACTGAGTGCGATCAGCTTTTTTGCATACCAAGATGTTCCTGAAGGTATTGATTCGCTACATTTTGATGCATGAACGCAAGATTTTAACGACCATTTCAAACTGTTCCGCACACAGCTGTTATATGACTTTACGAGAGAAGTTGAATGGACAATTTAATTGTAACTTGTTGTCCTTTTTGAGAGACTAGTTGTGACAATCATCACAAACCAGCTCCTTTTGTGTTCCACAATTTTTAATTATTCCTTCAGTAGCACTTAACAGCAGTATTGTTCAAAATCAACGTTTATATGTCTGTGGTGTTTTTAATGTTTTAAGACAAACCATGTGCAAATTCATAAGTACTCACCATTGCTGAGTATTTTCTCCTTAAATCTGCAATGGAAAAAAAAGAGTCAAACGCGGTTTGAAATTGGCGGTGTTTCTTGCGTCACAAAGTATCTTGTAACCAATCATGTTAATGTGCCGGTGGGCTTTAGCATATCATCATAACTATGCTGCGAAGCACTGGAGTCTCAAGAAAAGCCAGGTTCCCAGTCTCTCATTTTTGGTTACTTTTGTGTTGTGATAAATACTTTATTTGGAACACGCTAGTCATTGTCCATCTCTTATGTTTTGTGTTCCTTGACTCCTAAACATTTATGTTAGGGACCGTAACACTGGTATATTTTTCTGTTGATATGAAACATTGGGTACATTCAGCAATATAGCGGGTGAATTGTGTATATGATGTATATATTATGATGTTATGATGAACTATGCCTTTCTCCACTGATGTTGTGAGTTGTTCAAAGCATTTCTAAAGCCCTATTTGGATGGGATTAGTTTTCCAGGGGGTCGTTAGAACTTGGCAGATTTGGACGGGATTAAAATTGCAAAGTCTTTGTTTTTCTCACAAAACCTCTGTAAATATTCCAGCGCAAATTACCTTCTGTTTTTTGGCAAACTCAATGGTCATCTGAAAAATCTAATCCCGTCCGAATGCTAAAGTCTGTGATTGCTGATGTTGTATTATCCTAACGCTTCTCCTCGTGTTTTTGACCTACCTGAGCTACCGTCTGCACACCAATCTTCAGCATGCTTTAATTTAGTTTCAATATGGATGGTGTCCGACGAAATAACACATACAATTAATAAATTGAGCCAAATCGTGGAAACTGTGAAGACTTCCCATTTGAATATCAGTGTCGGGTAAAAGTAGGATACTTGTCTAGATTTCTCTGCTCACTTATTTATTATAAACAGCCACTGCTATAAACGTGTGAAGTTTTCTTAAATGTTTTAAAATCATCTCAACTAATAATAGAGTAAAAAAACATATACTGTACGTGACGCGCACACAGCACATGACCATCTGTAACGGCCAAAACACACACTCTCACTTCTGCAATAAACACGGAGATGTTAGTCCCATCCGAATCAGTACATGAAATCACAGACGTAAAGTGATAAGAATTGTAACTCAAACGTCGTTTAGAAAACTTGTCCCATCCGAATAGGGCTCAAGGATACTGATTTTTTAGAAAGCACCTGTCGGACTCTGAGATGGTGAGCGGGAACGTACTCGGTTACTAACGTAACCTCGGTTCTCTCTAGAGAGGGAACGAGTACTGCGTAATAGCTTACGCTAGGGGAAAAACTCTTTTCCACGAGATATTGAAGCCAAAAATTATCCTTAATTTTTTATTAATGTAAAACGCTTTGCAGCAGCAAGCAGACATAGGCGAAACAGCTCGCGCGCCTATTGGTTGCTCTGCAGCAAATGCAGCAGCCTATCGAGAGAGACTCTGCGTGACGTAATGACCAATGGGGGCAATTCGCGCCCATATCGTCACGTCCCGCCAGAAGGGGCGTGGTCTCACCCTATAAATATGCTCGTTAGGCTGGTACAAGCTGTTTTTTATCGCTGAAGCGAACCAGAGCGTATTCCAAGCACGGCAAGATACGCAGTACTCGTTCCCTCTCTAGAGAGAACCGAGGTTACGTTAGTAACCTAGTACGTTCTCTTACGAGAGTATCTCTCGTACTGCGTAATAGCTTACGCTAGGGGAACACAATGCAACACGCCTTGCGTACAGGGATCCAACACCAAAGTCCCGGGGGCCGAAGCCCAGGGCTCATGTAGTGCATAATCACCATAAACTCACATAGAGTGGAGGAAGAGAGGCTGGAAGCGTCATTCCCTATAAAAAAGCACCCAGCGGGGCTATCATATGACAATAAAACGCGCAGCCAGGGTGAAAGCTTTCAGCCTGATCTGGGTGGCCATACGTGTGTCAACACTCATGGGGCTGCAGTAAACTCAGCATCTGGGCCGCACAGCGGGGCAGATAGCACTGAATTTTAGACCGCCAAAAGCTTAGCTTGTAAGGCGGGTACCTCCAGGTTATAGTATTTTATAAATGTAGACGGCGAGGCCCAGCCCGCGGCCGTACAGATATCTTGCAGGGAAACCCCGCTCGACCACGCCCACGAAGAGGCCACGCCTCTCGTGGAGTGCGCTCTGACACCCAAGGGGCACTGTAGGCCCTTCGCAGAGTAAGCGAGCGGAATGGCATCCACTATCCATCTGGATAGGCTCTGTTTTGAGGCGGCGAGTCCCTTGGAACGCCCGCCAAACAAAACAAAAAGCTGCTCCGTCTGTCTGAAAACAGACGAGCGTGACACATAAGCTCTCAATGCCCTGACGGGGCAAAGGAGACTCGCATCCTCCTCCTCACTGAGAACCGGAAGGGCGGACAGGGAAATTACCTGGGCCCTGAACGGTGTATTGAGGGATTTCGGGACATACCCGTGCTTTGGTTTGAGAATGACCTTCGAGTCATTAGGCCCAAACTCCATACACGACGCGCTTACTGAAAGCGCCTGTAAGTCCCCTATGCGCTTCACTGAAGCGAGAGCCATGAGAAACACTGTTTTGAACGACAGGTGTTTCATGTCCACCAGCTGGATTGGCTCGAACGGGGCGCCTTTCATGGCCTCCAGGACCGTGGAAAGGTCCCACGTCGGGACTGAAGGGGGCCTGGGAGGGTTCAGCCTCCGAGCTCCCCTAAGGAAACGCACGACTAAGTCGTTTTTCCCCAGCGACTGGCCAGACACCGGTTTTGCAAACGTTGCTATGGCCGCCACATATACTTTGAGCGTGGATGGGGTCCTGCCCTTATCCAGTAGCTCTTGAAGGAAGGAAAGCACTTCCAAAACCCCGCATTCCACAGGTGAAAAGCTCTGGGCTTGACACCATGCAGAGAAAACAGACCATTTCGAGGAGTAGAGCCGCCTGGTAGACGGAGCTCTAGCCTGCGCGATCGTGTTTAACACTCCTTCTGGGAGGCTAGCGGGTACCCGTTGATGGCCCATGCGTGCAGGGACCACAACTCCGGGCGAGGGTGCCAAATCGAGCCCTCCGCCTGAGAGAGGAGGTCTCTCCTCAATGATACAGGCCATGGGGCAGTGCTGGTCAGCTGCATCAGGGCAGGGAACCACGTCTGGTTTGTCCAGAGCGGAGCTACGAGCAGCACTGGGCATCCGTTCTCCCTGATTCGTTCCAACACCTGAGGCAGGAGCGAGACAGGAGGAAAAGCATATATGGGGCAGCGGGGCCAAGCATGAGCCAGCGCGTCCTTGCTTTTCGAGAAAAACTCCGGGCAATGAGCGTTTTCGTGGGACGCGAATAGGTCCACCTGTGCTCTGCCGAACGTTTTCCACAGCAGCTGGACCGTCTGCGGGTGCAGCGACCATTCCCCTGCTGGAACATTGTTCCTGGACAGTCTGTCTGGTCCCACATTCAGGTGACCAGGCACGTGCGCTGCTCTCAGTGAGAGCAGGTTGTGCTGAGCCCAGACCAGGAGGCGTTCCGTCAGCCTGTGAAGGTTTCGTGACCTGACGCCGCCCTGGCGATTTATGTATGCCACCACTGACATGTTGTCCGACCGGACCAAGACGTGGTGGCCTGTTACCTGGGGACAAAAACGCCGTAGCGCTTTGTCGACTGCTATCATCTCCAAGCAGTTTGTGTGAAGGAGCTTTTCCCGTTCTGACCACAGGCCAGCTAGCGGTCTGCCCTCGAGCAGCGCTCCCCACCCCGAGGTGGAGGCGTCCGTAGACACCACCTTCACACTCGAAGCGGTCCCCAGACTCACACCTGACTGATACCAGTCGGTTATTTTCCAAGGTTCCAGAGCTGAAACACACTGAAGGTCGACCCTGAGGCGAAACAGATCCGCTGTCCATGCCCTGGGTGGAACCCGCGCTTTCAACAACATCTGCAGTGGGCGCATGCGGAGCAAGCCCAACTGGAGTACAGAGGCTGCTGAGGCCATCAGCCCCAGCATTTTCTGAAACCTTTTGAGCGGAACTATCGCGCCGTGGCGGAAGGATTTCGCGCCACGCTGAATATTTAGCCCGCGCTCTGGTGACAGGCGTGCTGTCATGGACAGCGAGTCCAACACGGTTCCCAGAAAGGAAATTTTCTGACTGGGAGACAGTGAGCTCTTCGCCCAATTGACTGTGAGGCCCAGCTCCTCGAGGTGCTCGAGTAATGCGGCCCTGTGTTCTATGAGCTCCAATCGTGATCGAGCTAGAATCAGCCAATCGTCCAAGTAGTTCAGGACTCGCATGCCCTGAAGTCTCAGGGGTGCGAGCGCCGCGTCCATGCACTTCGTAAATGTACGAGGTGCTAGGGACAGGCCGAACGGCAGGACTGTGTATTGATATGCCTGGCCCTCGAAAGCGAATCTCAAGAATCGCCTGTGATGGGACGCCATTTGTATTTGGAAATAGGCGTCTTTCAGATCTATTGACATAAACCAGTCCCCGTGGCGCACTTGCGCGAGGATTTTCCTGGTCGTAAGCATTCTGAACTGGCGCTTCACAAGCGCTCTGTTCAGCTGTCGCAGATCTAAAATGGGTCTGAGACCTCCATCTTTTTTCGGTACCAGAAAATATCTGCTGTGTAGGCCCCCTTTGCTCTGAGCTTGAGATAAAGGTTCTATAGCACCTTTGCTCAGTAGTTTCGCTATCTCGGCTCGAAGTAGATGAGATACTTCGTTTTCCACCGTCGTCTCGACGCGCGCCGTATAACGGCGGGGACGTCGAGCGAACTGTAGCGAATAGCCTCTATTTATAGTGTTCAGCACCCATTCTGATACCCCAGGAAGCTGTGCCCACACTTTCGCGTGAATAGCTAGGGGTAGAATGAGATCTGGGCTCTGGCCGAGACATAGTGACGGCAAGAGAGCTCCGGCGTGCTGTAACGCAGACACTGTGTTTACAGTGTGTGAGGCGGGGGGCGCGCCGATCGCGGCGGGCAGCCTTGCCGCGCTCAAAACCCTTATAGCAGTTTGCTGAGGGAGAGAGAGCGGGGCGAGCCCCGTGGGGCTTAACATGTCTGTGAGTGAATGTGGGCGCAGGACAGCGGGCACATTTACTGCACTGAAAAACACCGTCGGCCTGAGCTGACTGAATGCGTGTTGGTTTCGTTTTCACCGAACCCGTGGGACATGTGGTGTGTAGTGTTTGTGGGCACTGAGACGTAGGCACATTCACTACATTTAGTGCACAATCGACATGAGGCGATTTTGTTTGTGCGAGACCTGCATTTTTGCGGGCTGTGTTTGTGTGTAGAAATGAGCCCTGGGTTGTAGGCATTTTCAATACACTCATAACACCATCGGCTGTGGCCGGAATACCAGAAAATACACCATTTATGTGATTTATCTGGGTCGCCGTGGGAACAGCATTTGTGTGCAGGCAAGCGGGCATGGTACTGGCTTGCTTACTGCAAAATACACTGGAACAGTCACATTTTCTGGAACTGAACGAGCGAAAATTTCAGTGGAAGTCTGGCCACGGCGAGACTGAAACACCGTCGATTTCCTAGGAGGCTAGGAAGACTTGTGTTGGTTTCGTTTTACAGAAACCGTGGTAGTGTTTGTGGGCACTGGGTTGTGGGCACATTTACTACATTTAATGCACAATTGACATGCGTCGATTTCATTTGTGCGAGCCCTGTACCGTGGCGGGCTGTGTTTGTGTGTAGAAATGAACACTGGGCTGTGAGCATTTTATTACACTTATAACACCATCGGCTGTGGCCGGAAAACCAGAAATACAATGATTACATGATTTTTCTGGGTCACCGTGGAAACGGCCTTTATGTGCAGGCAAGCGGGCCGTGGTACCAGCTTGTTTACTGCAAAATACACTGGAACAGTCGCATTTTCTGGAACTGAACGAGCGAAAAGTTTTTGGTGGAAGTCTGGCCGCGGCGAGACTAAATTTTTATCTGCTGCGAGAGCCGGGATCGAACACGGGTCTCTCGCGTGAAAGCTTCGGGTTCCGCCACTGGGCCACAGGGAGAACTACACTAGCGCAAGCAGATAAGAGAGCGTCATCACAGTTTTGTGTGTGTCGGCGTTTGTATGCAGGTGTGCGTGTTATACAACAGGCTCATTGCTGCAATAATGACATTTTCAGCCGCTCAAACTAGGAGCTGAGAAATGTTTAAGAAATGGAGATTAGTCCGGCCTCGGCGGGGACTAAAACACACTCTTTTCTCATTTGCCGGTGACGCACGCCCATGGGGGGCGGGGTAGATTTCTTATAACGTAAAGAAAGCTAGCCGCGGTTTTAGGGCTCGCGGTCTTGATGCTGGCCCGTTTCCTTGACGACTCGCGGACAGAAGGCGGAGGTCCACAGAGCTCGCCTGTTGCGCGGGCGCCTCCCAATCGAGGCCGATGCTTTCCACGGCCTGAGAAAGCAGACGCATCAGCTCAGTCTCAATGCCGGCTCTCTTACCAGTGGTCTGGCGGGAAACGCTAGCGGAGGGGAGGTCCACGGAGTTCGCCCAATCCTCGCTATCGGATGCCAGAAGAGAACACGCCTCGGTGGGTTCGTCAAACTCGTGGATGGACGCGGCGGCAGGCGGCGGCCGTTGTCCGTCAGTGAGCGACTCGAGCGAAGCCGGCGGGCGAACCGGCGAGCTTTGGCGGGCTGGAGAAAGCTCGGGAGCGCGCTGGGCGCGGCGCTTCTTGCGGCGCGGCACCACGGCGGGCTGCGGTGAAGGCTCGGAGAATGATGCCAGGCGAGTCCTCAGAGTCACCATAGGCAAAAGCTCGCAATGAGGGCATCCGCCGTCAGCGAGCGCGAGAGCCGCGTGATCCTCACCCAGGCAGGAAACACAGATGACGTGCCGGTCTCCATCGCTGAGCGGGGCGCGGCACGAGCCACAGGAAGGCATCTTTAAAAAGACGCAGCTCTTTTGTGAGAGAAGTGTGAGTCGCGTCAAGTAAGCGAGCAAACACTCTCAACAGAGTAAATACACACAGAGTATAAAAGGATATAGAACGCCGGAAAGCGCAGCAGGTACGGCAGTTGAAGGCGGCGAGGCCAGCGACTCCAGAGCTCGTCCCGCTGAAAGGCTTGCTTCGACGGCGCGGCTTCTCACTCCGGATCCAGCGATGCGTGTGCGTCGCTGAAGAGATAAAAATCAGCTTGTACCAACCTAACGAGCATATTTATAGGGTGAGACCACGCCCCTTCTGGCGGGACGTGGCGATATGGGCGCGAATTGCCCCCATTGGTCATTACGTCACGCAGAGTCTCTCTCGATAGGCTGCTGCATTTGCTGCAGAGCAACCAATAGGCGCGCGAGCTGTTTCGCCTATGTCTGCTTGCTGCTGCAAAGCGTTTTACATTAAAAAAAAATTAAGGATAATTTTTGGCTTCAATATCTCGTGGAAAAGAGTTTTTCCCCTAGCGTAAGCTATTACGCAGTACGAGAGATACTCTCGTAAGAGAACTGTACATTTTGACGTGTGGGAAACTTTGTATTCTGTATTTACTCTGTAACTGCTTTGTTGATCAGAAAAACCTTTCTTTTACATGAGTGTTTTGCCCTTCATGCATCCACACACGTGTGTGTGTGTATATATATACATATACATACCTACACGCACAGATTCTTTCAGCCTCCGGGCATCAATTTGCTGCAGCAATGGCTACATCTAAACAATCAACACATCTGCCTCTCAAACCCTCTGGACTGTTAAATTCATTGCTCAAACAGCTAGACTATATATTGCTTTGTCCTTAATCTATAGCTGGCTGAGCTGTGTGGAAGGTAATGTCTGAAATATCTGGTTTGCAATTGCTTTCTAACTTTAGCCAGCAAGGTCAGCTTATGGACTGGGCCAATGGGACTAGAGCCTAGCCCTTGCTACCAGGGGCATCAAGCAAAGAAAACCTAGATATAAATGACCTGGGATGTAAAATTGAAATGTTTGTGCTTGAATGCATGGGATTTTGTTGTTGCCACATGTGAAACAAACAAGTTGATATGTGTTCATGACTCCTCAGCATCACTACCTGCAGCTAGTCGTGGTTTGTTGTCTCTATTGCCATGTATAACATTTATGCAACTTTATATCTTGCAATTGCAAGTTTATGTCGTATTTGCTATCTAATTTCATTAGTACATCACTCACTGAGGGCCTTGCATGAAGATAATCCATCCTTGCTGACCAGATGGCATTATGGAGCTCCTAATGGCAGGAATTGATACTCCCACAAACAGAATCTGTTACTGAAAGATCTGTTGCAGCTGAAAGGCCAAACAAGCTTGAACTGAAACATGGTATTTATATTCCATCTAGAAAGTGCCTTGTACGTAGATGCAATGTGGGATCTTCACTGATGTCTGAAGACCTTTTTAAATGTAGGTTCTCAAAGCCAGTACGATGTGTGAATCCCCACCCCCCAATTTATTCAAACTTCAAATTGTTCAAATGTATTGTCTTGTGGGAAAACAGACTGCATCGCCGCGTGTTTTATTCAGTGTAAAGTAAAAAAAAAAGTAAAAAATGATGTTCTTCACAGTTCAATCTGAATAAAAGTACACTGTCTGATAGTGTGTTTACCCTAGCAGTCATTATCTACAGCACCCACAGGATATTGAGTACTTTTGTATTTCAAAAAGTTAAAATGATCAGAAAAGGAGAAACGATTTCTCAGAACAATAAGGTCGTATTTCACTTCAGAGCTCAGGCTTAACCACCTATTGAGATTTCAATAGGGTTTATGTTTCGAGCTAATTTGTCTGAGCAGTTTATTTATTTATCACTGACTTTGAAGTCAATGAAGCATTTTATTAGTTGGTAAATAATAAAGGTGAATAATTTTTAATCAGCGTTTACATTCAGTGAATTACATGGGTGACTGGATATTGGAGCAGGTCTTTCATCATTGTGGTTAGTAAATGTCAAGCTTGCACTGGGATTTCACTGGTCTACTGACGATTTAAACGCAGGTTTGTAGGTGACCGCTTTCATGAGGGTGTCTGTAGGGAACTGATTTGGTGGTGTTTTTTAATATTCAGTATCAACTAAAAATTGAGTTGCATGATGTGTTGATTTTATTTAGCCATGGACATCTTTGTTATAGAGTCTGCATATTGGTTAAATATTTTTTAAAAAGTCTTATGTATTTAGAGCGAACACATTATTTTAATAATTATAGTTAAATTATTACTTATTATTTAATGAATTGTACAGGTACTTGTTTAACAATGTGCAAATAATTGCACATTTGTATTTGATTTAATTTTATTTTTTATTAATTGCTGTAAAGAAACCTTAATAAAATTACATAATTTTATTTGTATTATTTATTTATAATTTATTATATATGGATGTAATCAGTTGAATTTATTTAACATTATTTAAAAAAGAATTCCGAGTGAAACTCCATCTAGAAATAAAATATCTTCTCTCTTATCATATCTGTACCCAATTAGTCACTGCTTTCGCTTTCTAGAATAAAACCTCAAAAACCGTTGATTTATTTATTTATTTATTTTTCTTCCTCTTAGCCCACAGGCAGAGATGCTTATTCTTTAATAACAGGCTTTCATAAAATTTGACGACATTTGAAGATGTGACATTGAAAAGTAGGCTGCATGTATGATTAATTCAAAATCAGGATTTCAGCTATTTTAGTCAGTATACTCGAGGCTCACTGTGATATTTTTAGGACTGCCTTTCTTGCTGCTTATTTTTTTGTTAACATGAGGTAATCGCTGTTTGTGTCTCATCTCCTTGTGTGAGCAGAACAAAGAGAAGCGCTCATTTCTTACCCTTCACAGTTCACAGATACATGTGCGTGACTTGCCCGTGAATGATTTGGAGCTCTGTTAGTATATGAGAGGAAAGGTGCTGCTTTTCACTCCGATCTTCACACAGATCACGCTGAAGGTCACTAAGTGTTCAAGCTGAGCTTTATGAAGGGTTTAGCGTTCACATTTTCATACATGCAGTATTGCTGAAAGTGAATATACAGCTGTGGACTGTGGGCTCAATTATCACCACTTTATTCATTCATTTAGTTAGGTTTCCTTTATCATTTTTACTCCCTTCTATTCTTCTTACTTTCTCCTTTTTTCCTTTGTTGTTATTTATTCCTCTTCATTTCTGCTTCATTTCTTCCTTTGTTTTCATTCTTCATCCTTTTTTCTTCCTTTCCTCTTTTCTTCATCCGTTCTTGATTCATTCTTCCTTCCCTCCCTCCCTCCCTTCCTTCCTTCCTTCCTTCCTTCCTTCCTTCCTTCCTTCCTTCCTTCCTTCCTTCCTTCCTTCCTCCTTCCTTCCTTCCTTCCTTCCTTCCCTCCCTCCCTCCCTCCCTCCTTCCTCCCTCCCACCCCTCCCTCCCTCCCTACTTCCTTCCTTCCCTCCCTCCCTCCCTCCCTCCTTCCTTCCCTCCCTCCCTCCTTCCTTCCCTCCCTCCCTCCCTCCCTCCCTCCTTCCTTCCTTCCTTCCTTCCTTCCTTCCTTCCTTCCTTCCTTCCTTCCTTCCTTCCTTCCTTCCTTCCTTCCTTCCTTCCTTCCTTCCTTCCTTCCTTCCTTCCTTCCTTCCTCCTTCCTTCCTTCCTTCCTTCCTTCCCTCCCTCCCTCCCTCCCTCCCTCCTTCCTCCCTCCCACCCCTCCCTCCCTCCCTACTTCCTTCCTTCCCTCCCTCCCTCCCTCCCTCCCTCCCTCCTTCCTTCCCTCCCTCCCTCCTTCCTTCCCTCCCTCCCTCCCTCCCTCCCTCCTTCCTTCCTTCCTTCCTTCCTTCCTTCCTTCCTTCCTTCCTTCCTTCCTTCCTTCCTTCCTTCCTTCCTTCCTTCCTTCCTTCCTTCCTTCCTTCCTTCCTTCCTTCCTTCCTTCCTTCCTTCCTTCCTTCCTTCCTTCCTTCCTTCCTTCCTTCCTTCCTTCCTTCCTTCCTTCCTTCCTTCCTTCCTTCCTTCCTTCCTTCCTTCCTTCCTTCCTTCCTTCCTTCCCCCTTCCCTTATATGTGGCAATTTACAGGGTTCGTACGGGTGCTTGAAATCCTTGAAAATGCTTGAATTTTGATGATGTGTTTGAAAAGTGCTTAAATTTTGGATAAAATGCTTGAAATTGTAACTGTTTGTTTTTGCACGAGCGCATGTATGAGCGCAAGTCCTGTAAGTTTAAACATCAAGCGCAAGAAGACTGGAACTTGCGCGCTGTTTTCTGTCAGCCTTACTAAGGCGTATTTTTGTCCCGCAAATTTGACCGGTGAGTGATGTAGATGAGTGACTGCTGCGCTTGTTTAACTGAGAGAACGAGCAGAGAGTGAAAGCCCCGGTCGCGCGCGCCGTCTTCAAACTGTCTTGCTCTCTCTCTCTCTCTCCCTCCCTCCCTTGCGCATATTAATGAATTGAGTTGACTGAATATCTTTGAGAATACACGATGCGATGGTAAAAAGTCTGAAGACCGAAGTTTTTTTTTTCCTGAACTACCATTGGTTGTGAATTGTGCTAAAATAACGTTGTCTTATCTTCTCTGAAAAGCTTTCCACACATTCAGATGACATAAACCACACTTTCAATAAACAAAAAAAAAAATCTATCTAGTGATGAAATGTTTCCTGTGTGAAACAAATCTTGTGCGATGTCCTAAACTGCCTGCATAATCACACAACGTGTGCCGTTGTCCATTAATGACACGTCCAATTCGTGCACTAATGACTCCTTTGAACCGATTCACTTTAATGAATGGTTAAAACAACTGATCTGTCCAACACTGAACTCAAGAGACATAAATCAGAAACACTTTACAATAATAAGGTTCCATTTATTAAAGTCTAGTTAACTACATTAGTTAACATTCTATTAAAGGAGTCATAACCTGTAATTTTCACTTTTCCACGAGAATCAATGTATGTTATGATTGCCTAACGATTATACATTGGCCGGGAAGCCGATATTCAAAAGTGAAGCGTTTGTTTACCCCAGGGTTCGTAAACCAGCCCACGTGCACGCGCACTCAAATACCAGATTTTAATTTCTCCCCCGACTTGACGTCAAGACGGGGCAGGATATACCATATATGGACACCGCAGACATATGCTGCAGGAAGCCCGCCCTGCCCCTCTCCCCCTCATATTCAGTCAAGAAAGATGCAGAAATGTAGTGCACACGTGAGTTGCTCTGTGGTTGACTGCCAGAATCAACATTCAAATGTGTTTTCTCTACCAAAAACGGACCAAACTACCAGGGACCAGTGGATGAAATTCATTTTTAATGACACTGTTCCAACAACCCTATCAACTGGCTCAACGTTAGGTGTCTGCGCTAAACATTTTACACAGGAATCATCACGTTACATGTCTGTAGATGAAAAATATTGAATGTCTAAAAAACCACAACGTGAAACAAGGCAAAAACAACACATGATAGCAAACGTTGATCTCTATAACCACTGTAAGCTGATAAAAAAAGTAGACTACATCTCCGTTAATGTAATCTACATTAAATAAAAGGTAAACTTATGTGGGAGAAAATAGCAACAAACGTTTTAGCTCGTTACTGATGTTAATGTATGTCTCAGTCAAAATGATTGTCTTTATCATTCAGAGACATGTTCATGTAGACGTCCTTCCATTGACTCTATATCTTCCGTTTCCAGCTCTGGTTCAGAGTCTGGCTCAAACAGATATGGTTGAATTCCGTAGGTCGCGGCCAGGTCGGGTTCATTAACAACTTGCGCCATGTCATTTTGGAATGATATGCTGAAGTTACCTGCGGTGTCAAGCCCCCTCCTTCCTGCCACCAATCAACGCGCCCCTCATTTGCATTATTAAAATGACCATCCACGACAGCCAAAATATCGCATCAGATCTCGCGAGACAATAATGCATTCAGAAATAAGGGTCAGAGGAGCTCTGTGTTTACTTTTTTTCCACTTTTCTTTTTTAGAAGGGCCTGAAAGACTATAATAGAGCGTGGGTATCCAAGGTAATACTAGGTTATGACTCCTTTAATATTAGTTTCTATGCGGATTTACTCCATGACAAAACCACCCCAGTCATTCTAGAATGATTCATTCTTTCCAAATAGAGCTATTCAAGTCATCTGGTGAAATTGTTTTTATATCGCAGAAAAATAAAATATCGCAATGTCATTTTTTTACCAATATCGTGCAGCCCTAATCCTCGCTATGTGTTTTCTATACAGAGATATCGACATCGGTAAATATCGGTATCGGCCATAACAGCAATATTAATATCGGTTATCGGTATCGGCCACAATTTTCACATCGGTGCATCACTTATATATATATATATATATTAATATAATATATTAATTAGGCTATTTATCAGGCAGGTGCCTGTCCACTGTCAGAGTCTTCTGGGTTAAAATTGAATTACAGGTTGTTGTTGCACTAGAATGTGTCCCAAAACCAAGGCCTGTAAAATATTTCTGTTCAAATCCTGTCTCTTCATATTTTCAGCCCTTGAAATTTCTTCAGCTTACAGCCTGAAAATCATATTATCTGGGAAGCAATATTTGGACATTAATATAATGAAAAGTATTATTCATAGGCATTATCTACTTAGTGATACATTTTGAAAAATAAAACTTGTGATTTGCTTAAATATCTGATCCTTCTGCTATTACGGAACACAATTTTGCCTGTTTATTTATTTTATTTCTGTTTTTATTTGACAGGGACAGCGCACAATTTAAAACATTTGCACCAGAGTTAGCTAACAGCTAATTTGCATCTGTTGTCCCTAGGCAGGTAGACAAAACATAACAAAAGACACAAAGCAACCACTAAACAACAAATGCACTACATCAATTTACAAATGACATTTTATCCATCAATTTAAAATTGATAAAAAAACAATTTGATAAATACACCAGATACAGAATATAGAAAATGCAATGCAACAATTAATGGCGACACTCTTGTGCTGATTTTAGATAAATTTTGAGGCTAGCTTTAAATACTGCAAAACTTCCTGAGTTTCTAATGTTGGTGGGTATTGAATTCCACTTCCCCACTACTTTAACGGAGTAGGCGGATTGACCAAAGGTTGACTTTCTAAAATCCGGCACCAAATCACCCCTAGTTGATGTTCTAGTTCTACCGGCTCTGCCACTGCCTGAAAAAACTATGCATCCTCTAAGAGGAGGGGGTGCAAGTTCATGAACAACTTTAAACATTAGACATGTGTCTGAATAAAATAAAAAAATTTCAAAATTGAGAAGATTATATTTTTTCAAAATATTACAATGATGATAATCCTTATGTTTTTTGTCTAATACTTTTAAAATTTGTTTGTAAAGTGAATACATGGGCTTGAGCGTAGTCACACCTGCCTGTGACCAGGTTGTTATGCAGTAAGACAAATGGGGAAAAATCATTGTGTGTACAAAAAGTTTTGCAGCAGACAGTGACAAATGATGTCTGATACTCTTAAAGTTGTTCAGATTAAATTTAACAGTCTTGATTACCTTACTAACTTGTTTTTTGAAAGTCAGATTTGCATCAATTATAATGCCCAAATATTTAACATGTGTCACGGATGTAATGACTTCATCGTCAATTAAAATATCAGGATTAACTGAATTATTGATCCTGGCTGTAAAATACATACAAACTGTTTTACTTAAATTAAGGGTCAAACATGAATTTGCCAGCCAATCCGATACCTTATTCATCGAGGCTGTCAGTTTGGCTGCAACGTATTCTTTAGATCTTGCATGGGTAAAAATCACAATGTCATCAGCATACATTTGGATGTTTACATCCGGACATGCTTGAGGGAGGTCATTTATATATATACTAAATAAAAGAGGTCCTAAAATAGACCCTTGAGGGACCCTTGAGGGACCCCTGAAATACAGTTAGCAAATGAGGAACACTTATCACCCACTCTTGTGCATTGTTTTCTGTTATTCAAATAAGATTCCATCCAGGTCATGGTATTAGCAGATAAATTAAATTTAGAAAGTTTCAAAAGTAAAACGTTATGATTAACGGTATCAAATGCCTTCTTAAAATCTAAAAACACAGCTCCGACGACACCGCCTTTATCAAGTTGACTTTTGATTTGTTCCACAAAAAAACAATTTGCTGTTTCTGTCGAGTGATGCTTTCGGAAGCCAAACTGCATCGGGTGCAAAGTAAATTCACCTTCATTTAGATGAGAGACTAGCTGGTCACAAACGACCCTTTCTGTAATTTTAGAAACTATTGGGAGTATACTAATGGGCCTATAGTTGGATTTGTTTGTTCTATCACCGGATTTTAAGATAGGGGTCACTACTGCAGCCTTCCAGGATGAGGGAAAATAGGATTGTGTTATTGACAAATTTATCAGGTAAGTTAAAGGCTTACATAGTATTAATTTGTAATTTTTTAAGAATTTTGCATCAAAATCAAAAACATCCTTAGACTTGGACCCTTTTAAACAATCGAGTGTTTTCATCACTGTATATTCCGAGACATTTTTGATTGTGAAAACAGGGAAATCAGTATTTGCCAATTCAAGTACTCTTGGTCTTATACCAAAATTCTTGACCAGACACTGTACTGAGTCTACAAAGAATGAATTAAAGATAGCATTATATATTTATATTTATAGCATTATCTCTTTTAATGTGATAAAAACACTAAATAATAATTTTGACTATGTATTGGTATGTAATTTACGGTGGTGTAAAGTGCTGGAAATAGCTTTAAAATGGACCTTGAAAGTGCTTGAATTTGATCTTGGAAAAGGTGTACGAACCCTGAATTTAGTAAATTGAATGTGTAAAAGTGTAGATGGTGCCTCTCATGACCTGGTCCTTCCTCTGTGTCTGTAGTGTGTACATGTGAGGAGCTGTTCACCAACACCACACACAGGAGCCTGGCCATTCAGTTCCACCTGGAGTGCAGTTATACCTGCCTGACCTACTACGAGTATCGCAGGGCCAAAGAACACTTGCACACAGCCCGCGATCTGTCAGGACTTGATGTTAACATGACAGGTAGGCAATATAACTAGAAGAAAAATGATGATTCTGTGCAGGTGATTGAAGGATGGATATATACGGAAGTAATTGGAAGATGGAATGAATGGTCGAAAAATATGGATTACCTAGCACTGCGAATGAGGAAAGAATTGATGGAATGCATGAATGATTAAATAAATGTTTGTCTCCCTCAGGTGCCCTAGGGAAGCGAACTCGTTTTCAGGAGAACTTCCTTGCTCAACTCATCTTAGATGTCAAACGGAAGGACAACTCGCCTGTTTTTAATTCTGATAGTCTCTCCCTCACACCAACACCTAAAGAACTCTTACCAAAGGTACATGGGAGTGTCTAAAATTAGCTTTTGTTATGAATTGTCATGACAATGGTGGTTAATTGACAAATCTACAGGCCATAAACTATTTAATTTGATTGAATTTTAATTTAATTTAAAAAAATATATATTTTATAATTGGCTCAGGTCATTGTCACCAGAGCATCATATGCATTATGGGTTTATGTAATTTGAGTTTTCTTTATTTGACAATTCATGTCATTTAAATTACTTTGATCACTGTACATGAGTGAGGGTCAGAATATTATAAAAATTTGACTTTTTATGTTGACGTTTCTACTAATATTCCACTAAAATTTGGTGAATAACTTCTATTAACTTTCAAAAGTCAATTTCCACTCTCCTTTGGCTCTTGTCTTGTGCTCATTTTGGCCCCATGGTATGTAAATACCTGACACAGTCCTTTTGGGGGCAATAATTGTGCATTACTTTTCCCATCCATCAGGGGGCGATGTTTATTTTACTTCTGACAGCAGACATGACATTGAGCTGCAGTGAAGGTCGTGAAAAGTATATTTTATGCAGATTTCCATCTGTCCCATTCTTTCCCGTCTTCCTCTCGCTCTCTCTCTCCTCTCACCCTGAGGCGGTGCTTTACTTTTATTGCACATTTTTGGACGGCAGTTGAGTTTTATCTACTGTTTGGCTGATCTGTGCAGTGGCAGTGTGGTGTCTGGTATTATCTGCTTTGGCTGCAAATATGACAAATTGAGGACAGACAAAGATTTTACGGAAATTTCCCGGACCTTATCTCTGTTTCCCCTTAGCTGGCCTCGTTTTAAAAGTCCAGTAAATCATTTTTTCCAAGATTGCTTGAGTTTTTGGATTAAATGTGATAAGATCAGTATTGCTTACAAACTCTGAGCTGATAGCACTCCACTAGGTCTTTGTTATCATTTGTCTCTGATGGCTTTTCAGGTAAAGTTTACTTGCGTGAGCGGTCTTCATTTCATGCGAATAGAATGTAAATGTCAACAAATTAGATTTTAAATGGGCTAAAGCAGAGGACCATGTTCATTTGCATATGCCCCGCCCCAGCTGATAAGTATCAATGCTGACTATGATTGATTTTTTTGATGCATGAACATCATTTGCTCATTTGAGGTAATATTTCAGGAAATAACTCTTCTAAAGGGATTATAAAGAGCTAAATGTTTGTTTAATGATTGCAATGTAAAATTCGACAGTAGAATGGGCTTTATAAATGCTGTTCTTAATACAATACAAAATATGTCATGTTGCCTCTCCTTTTTCGCTCATCTAAAGTGTGATCTGTGTTTTGTCATACCTCTATCATTTTTAAGGTCTTTTTAGGATCTGCTCTGATTCTCATCATGTGTTCATAGGATCATCAGCTGGGTGATGATACAGTCCTGAACCAGATTAACCTGGCGGAGCCGTCTGAACATGAACTCCCAGACCTCAGTGCTGAGGAACAGGCCCTTATACTGGCCACATGGTGAGTGTCTCAGTCGATTTGATGGTCCTGGTTGAATTGTGACACTGGTAACAGGATGGGCACTCTGAAGTGACAACAGTGATCGATCATGAAACGCAATAATCGCTTGAGTATCTTTCACTTAAAAAAAAAAAAAAAAATGCACTAATGACTATACACGGATACACAAAAGTGACCTCATTTCTGGATGTACCTTGCGGTCCAATTCACCAGGCTGCAATTTGTATCAATCTGGTTCAATCTTTCACTCTTGTGCTTCATCCGCGCTCAATATTTAGACCTTCCTCCTTTTAAGAGATGGTAGACTGTCCTCAACACAATGATCAAAGTTTTCAGACTCTTTAGTTTTTTTATAAATGTATAATACATTTATTTATAATTTAATTTATTTATTTTAAATAATTGTATTTTTTGTATTAAATTATGGCTTTTTATATTTTCAACTTTTAGTGTGTAATGTTCCTGTTTGAGCATGAAAAAGGGCTGTGAAGCATAAAGTCTACTCAAAAGGGAGTTATTGTCTATATCAGTAAGCACTGTTTCTGAACTCCATTAAAAACGCCTCAATTAGTCTTGTATTCTTCCGGGAACGTACACGTCACAATATTCATAATTTAAATAATTTCTGCTTAATTGATATGCAAAAAAGGGGCAAGGCCTGCTTGAGTTGTGTTAATAGTATGTTGAAACTCGCTGTTATGGTGAGGGGCGTGGCATTTCTAAAACTCGTTCAATGCGGTTGACCAATCATAACACACTGGTCCAGCTGACCAATCAGAGGACATTGCGCTTTTCACATGGAGGGGCTTCATAGAGACAGAAACTAAAAAGAGCATTACTGACAGACTGGGAAGAGAGGTGCTGCAACAATATAAAATGTGTGAAGAATAATGTGTTTTTTGAACATTCAAGCATGAGAACCTGTTCTAGTAGACTCCAAAAACAAAATCAAAACTTTAAAGAAAGGGCATAATAGGTCTCCTTTAAAATAAATAAATAAAATGTGTTACTATTTTACTATGTTAACTTTTATCTGAAAACATTGTTTTGAATCACCATTCCTTCAGTTTTATAAAAATGTATTTATTTGATTGAATACACAGTGAAGGTACCTGTGAAGGTAAAAGTTTCACTTTTATGGAAGTTTTAAGTCTTGCAGAGGAAATACACATACTGCCACTGTCAACAGTTAAATTAATCACACATACCACTTTTGCTAGACGGATGTGTATGTTTCTTGGTTTCTGACACTTTATTATAGACCGTTTTAAGAGTCTACCTTGTGCATGTGATATTGAACATACTTCTGAAAGTCAGGCTGTCAAAGCCCAAGCCAAAACGCTTTACGAGATTGCTTAAACAGGTCCTCTGGCTGAAATGTGCTTATATTCATACAGACAAAAATCCAAGGAATATGTGTCTTCTGTCTCCTTATCCTTGAGATAAGTTTTATAAGCTGTAGTATTTTAGTTCCAGTCGGCATTTAATCATTGGGATGTTCGGGATGTGTAAATCATTGTTATTTAGGCATGATTTATCAGGCCTCTGTTTTGCAGAATATTGTATGTTTTTTTTTTTTTTTTTTTTGTGGCCAAGTGTGCATTGAGAGTGGTCATCCACCCCCATCTTAGCCCTGGGAGGTGGTGCGGGGTTCTCCTACACTGCTCTCTAATTAGCGTTGTACCAGCCTGTGCATCCTGTTCGTTGTAGAAAGGTCGTCATCTTGCCCGACTGGCTGCTAGGAGACAAATTGCAGGCGTGGAATAATTAGCAGGGCGTAATTATGCAGGCCAGGGACCTTAATTGGGCTGCATGATAGTTGAAGGTGAAATATGGGCCGTCAGTGGTGCAGTCAAGCATAACCGCACGTACGGTTTAACGGTGTTCTGTTGGAATGCGAACAGCCTGCTGTACATTTATTATCCTCTGTTAACGTAAAGAACTGTGATGCAAATGAGAGAGTCAGACGGTTGCAGCTTGAGGAAAGTAGCTGAAGTTACCTAGAATATTGTGCTACGTTATAATAATGGGGTTAAATAATTGAACTGCTGAGTTATGTTTGAGATGTGCAACCTCATATTTGATACTTTTGACTTTTGTGACATCTTTGTTTTAATTCCTCTAATGAAATACACAGAGTGAAAATGCATACATGGTTCACAAAATGCATGGGTCTCCCCCCCCCCCCCCCCCCAAATCCAAGGGAAAAAAGGAGATATTTCACAAAGAAAATTAAGCCTGTGTTTAAGACCTATTTTTGTATTGTAACTTTACTTTCATGATAATTAAAGGTATAGTTCACCCAAAAATGAAAATTATCCCATGATTTACTCACTCTCAAGCTGTCCTAGGTGTATATGACTTTCTTCTTTTAGACGAACATATAAACGTATAGATATGTCGAACATATAGATGACATATTAAGAAATACCATTGCTCTTCCAAGCTTTATAATGGTAGTGAATGGCAGTCCTGATTTTGAAGTAAAAAAAAGTACATCCATTCATCATAAAAGTAATCCATATGACTCCAGGGGCTTAATAAAGGCGATGGGTTGGTTTTTGTAAGAAAAATATCCATATTTAAAACTTTCTAAACTAAAATTACTAGCTTCCGGTAGACGGCCTGCGCAAGTCGACTTACGCCAAAAGAGTAACCCCTGACGCGATGTATGACGTAGGATGTAGGAGTAGCGGAAGCTTTGACGCCTCCTGCGGTTCAAACAAATAGGACTGGGCAACAAACTCAAGCTCCTCTTCTTATATTGAAATCCTCAGACATCCTTTTTTTTAAATCCTCATTTTAGACTTCTAATTCGTGACCGGTGTTTTGTTTTGCTCTATCCTCTGCGCTTCCGCGTTCATCAATACGTCATTCGTCAGTTCCATTAAATAAGGAAATATCCATTAAATATGTATATTTTTCTTACACGAATGCATCACTTTGCTTCAGAAGGCCTTTATTAACCCACCAGAGCCTTGTGGAGTACCTTTATGATGGATGGATGCACTTTTTTTGGGCTTCAAAGTCTCATCGCCCATTCACTGCCATTATAAAGCTTGGAAGAGCCAGGACATTTTTATTAACTCTGATTGTATTGGTCTGAAAGAAGAAAGTCTATACACCTAGAGGCTTGAGGGTGAGTAAAGTGACTATCCCTTTAAGCATGTTCCCCATAATTTATCTTTACGTTTTATCTCCTTACTGTAATATAAGCACAAAAAAAGCAATGGATGTGTATATTCAAGATAATTTTTTAAACTAAAATTTAGCACAGCACATACTGGAGTACCATTTATGTACAGTCATTTTACAATTTTACTGTACTAATCTATAACTTCATATCAAATTCAATTTATGATAATTTAAATATCAATTTATTTGACAATTTTAAGGTTATTTATTTTTCATTCCTGATTAAACAAATGCTTTTATTAGACTACTAATATTACTGGAGTCTAATATAAATGAGATGGTCTTACATAGATTGTACTTGTTTTTTTTTATTAAATTCTTATTGTAAAACTTTTTTTTTAAATAACAAATTACTGAAAGAAACAGATAAAAAAAAAAAAAAAATTTGCTTTACAATTTTTAGTCTTTTGATTGTGGATTCATGATAGCCTGGTTTTACAAAAAAAGCCGTGCACACAGCCAAGCGAAATGGGGTCTTGCCACTCTTGCGCACCGAACGCGACATTTTTGCCGCGCACACCTTTGCGCTCGTGCAGACGCGTCGAGTATAAACAAGGCTTTACTCCGTGTCAGCACGCGCTCTGATCGGTAAAGGGGCAGAGATTTCAGACCTCCGTTTATTAAGGAGATCTCCAAGATTTCTCTTCTTGGGAGGGGGGGTGCACAGACCTCTCCCGAATCATCTCCAGCAGTAGCAGCCTCCGAAGCACCACTAACTCCGCCTCCGTTTCCCTCGTAAGCTGATATTAGTATTTAAACATTCTCTATGATAAATGTTTGTGAAATTTTTTTTTAATAACATGGTTTTGGCAGTTATAGAGTTCTAATGACGGTGTTCAACTAGAGCCGTCACACCCCTAGTTCCACGGCGGCATCCATCTTTGTAAATGTACAAAATCTGCTTCACCGTCGCTGCGCTGTCGTCATCGTGTAAAGCCCGCCCCAACGTTTCTGATTGGTGCGCGCGATTTCGACGGATTAGAAATGGGCTTGAATGAGCTCTTTGCCAGACTAACTTGCAGAGCAAATCTAAATTTGCCGGAAGTTGTCTGGGTTTTCCCAGGCTAGATTCATGAGATACCCACACTAAAATCAGCAGCAATGTTAATATGGTAACATATTTTTGTTGAGGTTATGGCAAGATATGATTATCCACCAAGTACCTCACAACTAGAAAGGCACTCACTGGTCGTATAGTAATATTCATGCATTGAAATCCACATTTCTCTCTCACCGTTCTCAAATGCCTGAAAGCTGAAGGAATAAAGGATGTGAACTATAAGAAACTTAGGCTTATTTTATATGCAGATTTGAACTATTGTGTTTTTTTGCTTTGCAGCATAGACTTTCAGAAGAATAATCCTGTTCACAAGCTAAATGATGAGGAGCTCCTGGCTTTCACAACGGTAAGACGCACTGTTTATTTCTTTTTCTCACAGCCATGGTACAGTTGACACATCTCAGACACATGTCAGTACACGTTGTATTTTCAGTCTGACAGACTGTAAACAGGTTTCTCTCATTTTGTCACAGTTTAGCATCTACAAATGCAAATGGATGAAATGGTCTTATGGTTGCTTCTGTTACTCTGCTCAGAACAGTAAAAAAAGAAATGAGGGGCCGTGCTCTGGTAAAATCTTCCACGTACAGTTCTGGTTGTAAAGTTACATACCCCTTGCACAATCTCTCTTTTTTTCAATTTAGAACTAGACAGACTTTTTGACAAATATTTACATATAAATTTACATTCAAATTTTAGTTAAGTTCACAAAAATAAATGGATTTATACTTGTATTTTAAAAATACATTTACATTCGGTTACATTTTTTTTACATACTCTTTCTAAGCTTAATCTTGCAATAATGTTTTATGTGGCATTTTTCATATTGCATAAAGATAGATTTCCAAAATGCATTACTAGCTTAGGAGCCATTCACACAGAACGCATTTTTGCTTTGAAAAACATGAGACGCGGGCAGTGGAATGGGGGAAATGTTTGTTCAGCAAAAATGAAGAATGCTGTGTCATGCACGAGACGCTGCAAAAAACGTGAGATGTGAGCGCAACGGTTAAAGGCTTCCATCTAGTGCATTTTTACATTTTAAAAACAATGTAAACGTAGCGCAGTGGAATTAAAAAACGCGTTCTGTGTGAACGGCTCCTTCTAGTGGATCATTTTTGTGAAAAATTTGCCAAATTTGTTAGAAAATGTGCATAAACTCTGCTTGAAAGTGATGTTTTTTTTTTTTCTCTGATATTTTATTTATTTAGCATAAATTAAATTAGCAACTTGGGTGGAAACAGCTAATGACAGTTTGTGGCCTTTTGCAATACTGGTGTGTATGAGTATTTGGTTTGCTGCCTGCTGTTAAAAATCCTCTAAGTTCTGTAATTTCTTTGATTTTCCCCAACATGCATTGCGAATTTGTATTTTTCTCCACTTTTGTAAAGTTTGATCAATCTGGACATTTATGGGCTCATGCACAACAAAGCCCAAAAGTCATTAATTCATGAGGAGACAACACACAATATTAAGAACCAAGAGTATTAAATGCAGTATAGTTTGTCAATTTAAGCTATTATTATTTTTTTAGAACATATTCAAATATATGCAACTCTTTCTAGGCAAAATAAAACAATTTACTTATATATTTTTTTAACGCTAATCTTAACCTACAGGGGTATGTAAACGTCTGAGCTCAGCTGTACAAGTCTCTTTCTGACATCTGTGTGCTGTTGAGGATTTGACTTCCAGACTTTGTCAGAAAGAGGGAGATTTATTATTTTGACATCTTTATATTTTCAAGTGTAGCTGTTTTTGACAGCCTGGGTGAGAATGATGGACAGATTGAAAACTGCCCATTTCCTTTCAGCTCATTCACTCAAAACTCACGTTACAGGAAAGTGAAAAGCAATTGGTATGAGGAGAGCAAAACTCACTGAGCTAATGAAGACACTTCTCTGCCGGCAGGCCATATTGTCTTCCCGATAATCTTTAAGCCTCTTCCTGGTAATTTAATTAGTTCAATGTTTCAGCCACACACAAACAATTTGGGAAGGTACCCCGAGAGTGCTACTTTTAATCTGTTGCGAGCTTCCCACCATTAAGATGTGAAAACAACGATGTGGCTATTCTTTTTAGCAAACACCCTCAACTAAAGCATCACATACTACATGTTCTGCTTAATCGCTATGTACCGGTAAATTAAATAATGCCCTACGGCAGAGACGCGTTTGTAAAAGCAGCCAAGTGCTCAATGCGACACTGTCTACATCTGCTGTGAACATCATTTTTAACCACCAGCAATTTAGCATACAAAGAGTTTTTAAATCAGCAACCTGTGCCCACCAACAGCCTCAATTATTTATAGTCTGTTATTGCTGAGGACAGTTGTGTGTGTGATTTATATCCATTTACAAATGTCTTTGACAGCAAAATCAATCACTTTAGAATCACATGTGTGTCTTGCGCTATTGTGGGGGTGCCATGTTAAAGTGGTTGGGCACAGATGATGATAACAGATGATGATAACACCCCTTACTATAGGGGTGAGTGAGGTAAGCTACTACAGTATGTTTTACTTAAGTTGACCACTAGGCATGGAGTAGTAAGAGGAGGTAAAACTAATATTCTTAGTTATTTAAGCATGTCTGCAGTCAGCTATAGAGTTTTAGAAACATGTCTTGTCAGGAAAAAAAATTGTGGGCAAGTTGTGCCATGCCAAGGGGTGAGTTCAGTCAGTGCAGAAAATGTGAACAATTATATTTCAAGTAAAAAATATGAACAGAAATGAGAGAAATTGTTTACTAATGCCTGTTCCTTGTCCCGTCATATTTGCTGAACATTTTCTCATTTTTTTAACTGGCCAGGAAAATGACACATTTTCAGACTTTGAATGTAGTGATTTATTTTTATGCTTTGGTAGTATTTCCTGTATTTTGTAAGCAAAGCGTACTCTGCCAATGCTTATATAAACACTGTATAAATTAGTTTATAAAAGCATTTATATAAATATTTTCTTACATATATTTGTATATATTTTATATGCTTTTATATGTGCGTTTCAGCATTTATAGAAATATTGATATTAAAAAATAAATCAAACATATAAAATGAATCTAAGATAAATTCATACTTTTCCAATTAATGTTGGATGATTTTATTTATTTATTTTACTATTTTTCTATTATTACTGTTTTTTTTTTTTTTTTTGTATATTCATCTATTATATAAGATGATGTGTGCGCTTGTATGCGACGGTACTGAATGATTAACATATTCGCGTACTGAGATTTACTTTGTTTGCTAAGGTACTTAAAAAAAAAGACCAATGTATTTTTGTTGTATATGTTTACATTGCCATGAATCTATAATCGATCTATCATCTACACGATCTATAAACCATTGTATTGTCTTTCTGTCTTCTCCTGCTGTATTTACACACAAATAATCTGAATCTGCGCTTGTATAACTGTCAAATGCTGTTTATTTAACAGTTATTTTAACATTTTCAAGGGTGATGTTTCAGCTTGTCCTCCTCTTACGTTGTTTTCTTCTGGTCTAATTTATACTTGGGTTACTGCCCTACCCGTCTTCCCAGACTCCGAATCTATTTGCATTCATTAGAAGTTGCCTTTCTCTGGCTCTCGGAGGACCTCGGCTGCTCCGCCTCGCCTCACTGTTTAAAGCTTGATATCTTTATTTGTATGAGCAATGAAGTGAGTCCTCCGATCTTATGCGTTCGGCTGTGTGCACTTCTCTCTTAAACACTCCCACGTATTTGGAATGAGGTCAGTTCTTTTCAAGTGCTTTTGTGTTATGGCCAATTGCAATTTTCCCAAAAGTATTAAGTGACTTTCCTAGACAACTTTAACCTTGAGAGGACATGTTTCTTTATGTTGACAAATACACACACCTGTTCTCATAGCCGCTGAGATGTTGGTGGTCTCTCCTTGAAGTTAAATCCTCCTAATCAACACCTTTTAAGATCACAGGGTGTTCAGGAACCCAATTAGGTGTGGTACTGTGAAATATGGGTCTCCATCTTTGGAAGGTTTGACTGTCTGAAAACTTTAGCAAACAATTCAAAGCCAATTCGAATGTGTCAACACCCACCCCAAAGACGTCACCGTAAGTCATCAGATATGCCAATCTCAGGTTTGCTTAAAGGTACGAGGTTCTGACCGACAGGACGAAGCAGTGTGATGGATTGGAAATGAGAAGGAAAAAGGAAACAAGAAGGAAAAATGTGTCTCCAGAGTCTGACCCAGAGGTTTGCATCATATTCGGCAAAAGCTGTTAGAGTCAGGTCCCTCTGGAAAAATAATCTACACTTTGAGCGAAGAGTTCAAACAGCAGTTTCCTGTGCCTGATGGAGCTCTGCTTTCTGCATGAACTCTAGAGTCCATATTTTAAGCAGCTTGGAAACCAAATTAATGGGGTACAATAGGTCTATGAGTCAGTTTGGGATGAGGACATCCTCTGCTTCTGGACATAATTCAATACAAATCACTGTAGTTGATGAATTAGTACTCATAAACACTAGAATGAGATGAAATGATGATTATTTGGGTGGTTTTTCAGTATGGTTGGGAAAATTGAATCATTTCAACACCGAATGCAATACAAAAGGAAACTCTAAAAGAAAATTCCCTGTTTTTTTTTCTCTGTAGTTGTTTAATTGGGTGATTTTAGTTTTGATGGAATAAAAGAAGCCGTCTTCTGATTAGGTTATGGTTCATTTCAAAAGTTAAAAGTAGTAAGATTTTTAGAGCTGTAATAACCATGTTCATCAGTAGTCTGGTGTGTGCCAACTGCCAAATTAAACTCCCTGAATATAATTTCTAGATGTTGCGATGAGCTTCGTTTTTAAATGCTTTAGCTATACAGCGTTTCCTTTTTAACCTGCCTTATAGTACTGGCGCTATCCAAGAATAACTAGCGAGATTGAGCGTAACGAGGGGTGGGGACTATCATTTATATGTCAAGATTATTTATTTTCTTCATCCTCAAAATGAAGTCTTTTCAGGGAAGCCAGGGAAGGGGACGTGTTCGTGGCTGAGTTAGCATTTCTTTAGGAACAGCAGGGAATACTTTCATAGCCCAGCCGTTTAACACTGCAAACACTCTTTCCACTCATTTAATCATTTTGTGAAGGGTGGGAGGATGATAAAAATGTGTGCTGTCAAAAATACATTGACGTACACGCCCTCAAAGGATGAGGATTTGTTGTTTGTGTTCACAGTTATGTGTGTGTATATGAGAGCTCATTGTCATAACTCATTGCAGAAATGTCCCTTCGCCAATGGCTGACTTTTGGTGGTGAGATCCTCTGGTTTTAATGATCAAGAGTCATTGATTGACCTCAAATACTGTTGCACATACAGCTGATAATGTTTGTATTGAATGAAAAATTCTCATCATTCACACGTGAAGTGATAAATCATTTAGAACTTATTGCACATTACTAGGATCTTTTAGGCATCAATAAGTATTTGCTGCATCGTACACATCCCATATCCCATACACCAATGTTTATATGCTTCAAGAAATCAATCCGATGCATATTAAGCCCGGTGCTGGATTACACTATTAATTGGCAAATCTGATTTGAAAACCCCTTTTTAGTTGACAGTATGTCCAGAGAAACCTTAAATGATGAGTTTGTTGAGATCAATAAAGCTTTTTTGTTTAAGTTTCAATTTCTGCCATTTTTAAAAGGAGTTTGCTCCAGACTGCTGTCTTATTTCTCTTCTTGATCCTTCCCTAAACCGCTGGTCTTGGCCGTGGGAAGAGTAACATCATTCGCATCAAAATCCCCCCTCGTAAGTGCCAAACCCGCTTCAGTTTCAAAGAACTCCTCATCTGAGATGAATCATAGAGGTTTTGAGGCTGTTCTGGTCTGATCTCTTTGGTTTGTGATGTCATGGGTGGTAGCATCTACTAGTTGCTGTCAAAACCGAGCCCAGCAGTTTGCAAACCCACCTGGGCAGTTTGTACTTCCTCTAGCTGTCAGCACTTTCCCGCTCTTTTGGCCACCAGACCACATGAGGTCACCTCTAGGGTGTGGCATTTCAGCTTGTGTAAGTGGTTTCGTTTCCGATGATCATTGAACCCCCATCAGGGATCTCAATCCCTCCTACACTAGGTCAACGTAGTGATGGCATTATGTATGTAATGTGAGCTTGTGTTTGTTTGGTTGGATTGGGTCGTTTCCTCTCTGTGTTACCCATGAGGCCGATACTTGTGTTGATCTCACCGATGATCTCTGGCCAAGGGCAGTGCACTGTTGGCTGGACTGTGTGCCTAAATCCAGTGCAGCCGAGTGTGAACGCATTGGCTCTTCCAGGGCAGTGTCCTGACAGATCTAAGGTGAACACCTGCAGTTTGACTCATAAATCTTTTGTTCACAGAGATGGGCGTCTCCATAGGGCAATGCCATGTCTGCAAATCTTGAGAATATTTCAGTCAACAGTGGATAATTTGAGCCTGGACATGGGATGGGCTGCTTGCTGTTCATGATGTCATTTTGTGTGGGTGTTTCTTAAACTTTGGGCACTTTTATGTCCCAAGGGTTGATTTTTTTATTACAAGCAACAGATTCAACTTTTCTTTTTTGTCATAGGAAGACCACATTAACTTTTTACCATGCCTTCATTCAGTTTTGGCTACTATTCAAATTACTTTTAAATATAGATTTTGTTTTAGTCTTGTCTTAGACCTAGAATGTCAGTTTTAACCTGAAATCTGTCACATAAATATGAATTATAGTCATTTCAATATGTGTGATCATGAATTCTATAAATTAATTTGTCATTCCTACCACACTGAGTTGTAATAAATTCTGTTTTAAAGTTAGTGTACTTGTTTGCCAAGGAGTAATGTCATAGAAAAGCTTGAGATTAAATATTACACGTAACATGTGAAGAAAACAGAGAAATCGGTTTTTGAGATGTGGTGGAAAAAATTACACTGGTGGGAAAAAAAAACTAAAAAAAAAAGAAGAAATCTCCTGTGATGTACACTACCATTAAAAAAAAAAAGAAAAAAGTTTGAAATACTTTTTCCAGCAAGGATACGTTAAATTGATCAAGAGTAAAGACTTATAAGATTTATAATGTTGTTAAATGTTTCTATTTCAAACGAATGCTGTTCCTTAACTTTCTATTTATCAACAAATCCTGAAAACTGTATAATGGTTTCTACATATTTCTAAAATATTAAGCAGCTCAACTGTTTTCAGCATTGATAACAATTGAACTTTGAAAACATTGAAATGTTTCTTGAGCACCACATCAGCATATTAGAATGATTTCATGTGACACTGAAGACTAGAGAAATGGCTGCTGAAATTTTGTTTTAGGGATGTTTATTTCCTGAAAGTTTACAGGGTTAAAAGTGACAATAGTTGTAGAAACACCCTTCTACAGATTTGAGTTGGAATCCCCACCCCACCCCCTCTTTCCCAATTCTTGCTGAAGGTTCCTTCTCGCCAGTTCTGTCAGAACGAGAGAGCATCTGTTTTTTTTTTTTTTTTTTTACCAACAGTGTTCAGAGAGCATGTTGGTGTCAGCTTGGTGCTTTGTAAAACACGCAAAACAAGCACAGTTGATATATGTGGAACAGAAGCAGATTTAAAACATTCATGTGTGACTTTCAGTTGTAGTGGGCTGTATATTTGTGTAACACTCTAAATGCAGTTAGTGTGGTTTGAATGAGAAAATTAGTTGGATTAATATAAAAGAGTTGGATTAATATAAAAATAAAAAAACACATTGTTTTCCCTCCTGTCTCTGTGCAGTGAGTTTATTTATGAGAAAACAGTGTGAAGTTTAATTCCCCCTCCATTCTCTTTGGTGATTCATGTTACATGTAACCACAGCCCAAATTTTCTGGTCATTTTCCCTAAACTGCAGTCCATGTGATCTGGGCTTGTCCTTGTGTCTTCCTGAAGGTCAAAAGACCAGCTATGACGATACAGGCAGAGAACAAACAAGCCCTTTCCTTCCACTTTAGAGATTTACTTCATCTTCATGACTGATTGATTGCACCCGATGCTCAGTTTGATTCAACACCTGTGTTCTCACAGCCACTGGTTTTCTCTTACGCATCATAAAAGATGTAGCGGTCAGAAATGTTATTGGCAAATAACCTCAATGAACTATCTTCTGCTGATCTGCAGTCTGCTGTTGCTGGTCTCCACTGGCTGGTTGTGTGTGCAGGCATCTTTCCAGTCTACATGTGGATCCAGGAGTCTGCAGGCTGGTTAGATGGTTGTCACGTGCCCAGCAAAAATCACAGTTTTTTTGTCTGCTTTTTATCTTTAAGAATTTGCTGCACGCATTGAATGTCTACACATATTGAATCATTTAGTGATGTATTGCATGAAGTACATGTACATTTATGCATTTGGCAAGTGATATTATCCAAAGCGAGTCGCGACTTGTATGTATACATTTGATCAGTTTGGATGTTGTTGCCATGCTCTACTGTTTGTGCTACAGAAATGCAGGTATTTTTAGTTCATGCTTTGGTTTTGTCCAGTACTTTTTCTTTTAGGGGTGGGTGGTATGACAAATGTTTTTGTTTTGTTTTATTCCAGTAGCAATACACATCACTATCTATATATATATATGTATTTATTTATTTATTTTTTTCTGCAAATTCAACCAAAAAAAGTTTGAGGTTACATGATTCTAAATTTTTTTTTGATAATCTGCTCCCTTTTACATTTACAATAGATTCAAATACAAATGCACCTTGTGACATTGAAGAACTATCAAAGATGCCTTTGTTGCAAGTCATGCTAAAATTAAATTTTATTCATGCTCAGTCTCAGCACTGATCTGACATTGATTTGTTTGGTAATGAATCCCAGAGAAATTACTTTCGCTGCTCGGATCTTGTGGGGTGTGTCATCTGTAATATGTCACCTGACAAGCAATTTCAAATACTTGTAATGCTGAATCCATCCAGAAGATCATAAATGTCAAAAAAAAAAAAAATACAAAGTGCAGAGCATCTGTCTGGTCCCTCATAAATTTACGACACCCTTACCAGCAAAGAAATGAATGAACAGGTTGTCGTTTTTGGGGGGGATGTTTGCTTGTGGGCTAAATTGTAATTTGAGGTTTACCATGAAGATAGCTTTGCTGCTGACATAGTGTTAAATATATATATATATATATATATATATATATATATATATATATATATATATATATATACAAATATATATATTTTTTAAATATAATAAAAAGTAAATGATCGAAAGTGTTGTTACCGGACTGAACCAGATCGAACACAACTGTTACCTGCCATTTTCAGTTTCTGTTTATAGGATGATAAAATATTATTTGGACCAAAGGTCTGGCTCTCATTTTGTTGATCATTTGGGATCTTCATGTGGCTTTTCATTCACTGAAGGGTTTATGTGTCTGAAGCACCTGCCGTAATCGGAATGATATCATGGCGGCGCAGACGTGCACTGGCTCAAGTAGTCTTATTGGCTTCAGGATGGTTTCCAGGAAGGACTGGCTAGTTCAGGCTGAACTTGAGCTCTCAAATCTGTTTGGAAAGTGGAACCGTTCTGATTGAAAGCGGGTCGGCCGCTGGGGTTAATTTATAGCCGCGGCGTTTATGTGACTGTCTAACCATAAATCTTTTAGTTCCACAAGAGCTTAATGACTTTACCAGAGGCCTTGCTTTTCATGTATATCTCTAAATAAATACATGTTGAATTAGGTCTTAGCAAAACTTTATTACAAGATTAAGTCATCGTCTGTTAAGAAATTATTTTTGTTCAGTTTGAACTCTTACTGTTGAGTTTTCCATTAGGAGCTACAGGACTTCTCTCCAAATAAGATAAAGCACAGAAGGAAGAAAAGGAGTGTACCTTTCATCCAATAGAGAAGGACATCGTCCCTCCCGTATACCTGAGCTGTTCTCTCCAAGACCTCTTTTCCAACACTGTTCTGTCGCTCAGGGGTACATTTCGGACTAAAGACCATCCTATTGCCAACACTGAGCTTGTGTACATATAGATCACGCTGTGTCTGGGATTTCAGTCTTTCTGAATTAGCTGTTGTTCACTGTTAGGGACACTTGCCATATCCAAACACCTCGAGGTGCTTGAGTCATAGCAAAGATGGTGCACCTTCAAAGCCGATTATTCATGCTTTCATTGCCAGCTTAAGGACATGGACATTGGATTGGACCGTAACCTCACAGGTTGTCTGCTATCCACCTTTAGTTTTCGTCATGCGTCTTTATTGTCAACATTGTTAACCAGAACAAATTTTAAAACTGAGGATTTTATGGTAGATTATCCAGCCACTGACAGAAGCATGCTTTGAATGTTAGAGTAAACTGCATTTAGGACAAAAAGGAGCACATGTCTTACAAATGAGCTAAAGCCATTGTGACATGACAGATTCATTCAGACGCAAGAGGACTTCAGGTTAACTTCCTTGAAAAGCTTTAAAAATCGTATAAGTCCTTAGCCTTTTGAATGAATGATGCTGTGCCAGTCAAAATTCAGAACTGAAGAATTGGCTCCTTTTCTGTTTTGAGAGTATTAATTTGAATCAAATTGGCTGCAACACACAGGAATTTGAATTGGAATTAATGGTAATGTTATTTGCTTGATTAGTTACAAAAATTAAACATGTAATTTAATTATTGGAAAGTAGGCTTAAAAAATAATTTACTTCTAGGAACTAGTCTATAAATTTATTAAAATTTATAAAAATTATTTTATAATGTTTTATATATATAGGCCTATTTATAATTAATTATTTGGTTTATTATAAATTATATTTTATACATGATTAGTTTAGATTAGATAGTCTTTATTGTCAATATACACACAAATTATACAAGAAACAAAAAGAATATTACATAAAGCACAAATTTTAAACCTATATATATACCCAAAAATAAAGTTTTGTAGTCAAATATTGCATTAATAAGAAATATATTGCACTAAACCTGTTAGTTGCAAAGTGAAGAATGAAAAATAGCACCCTGCAGACTGTGTGAGTATGTAGCAGAGAGGGATCTGTGCATTTTAGAGTTCATGATGGTTATGGCTTTGGGGAAGAAACTGTCCTTAAATGTTTTTGTCATCTGTTTGATGGCCTGATGGCAGGCATTATATAATATTTATAATTTTCTATTACTGACATTTCAAACATCGATCTGTTTACTTGTTTGTCTGTCTGTAAGGCCTATAAACCTTCAATCAACACCTTTTTGAACATGAAACTTCAGACAAGGGTTTGTGAAACCATCATTTAAAGTTTGTCCAAGTTATACTTATGCCTCGTTTCCACTGAGTGGTACGGTACGGTACAGTTCGGTTCGGTACGCAATTATTTGCGTTTCCACTGTCAAAAGTTGTGAATGGTACCAAAAAGCCGAACCGTACCGTACCACTTTTTGGGTACCCTTCCGTTGGGGTACCTAGCACAGTGGTACGGTACTAAAAGGTGGAGCTAGACTCACTGCAGAACGTTGATTGGTTGACAGAGTATCGTCACTTGCGCGTGCTACAAGTGCATTAGAAGCACCATTTTTTAATATACAGTTGAAATGTACTACTGTTATTGTGTCACGAAATGTAGTTTTAAGAGTTTTTCAGGCGAGAAAGTAGTTTTTTAAAGCTCAAATCTGTGGTTTATTTATATATTTATGATAATTTGAAGATCCATTCCAAGCAATCACCGGGTGCTCGGCGCTCAAGTACCCCGCCTGGAGCAGCCTTTCCCCGGCTAGTCGTTCTGATGTTTGCCGCTGACTCTGACGTCTCTGTAGTGGTTAAACATGAGATATAACTCGTCTTGTACAGACCTAACAGGCGATCTTTGGTCTCGTGAATCTATAATTCGTTCCCTGGCCAATAGTTTTGGCAGAAGGCTAAGTGAAGTTTCATATATTTGAGCGCTGAATTTGTATATTTGACTGAATTGTTTGCTTTGTTATTAAAGCTTTACTGTATATATTTTTGTACCTTTTACTTATACTTTTATAATGGCTATTATTAATAAAACTGAAATTCAACAAAAATAGATAGTTTTGTCATTTTTTTATTTTATTACAAGATCATCTGTAATGTTGTTTATTGCAACATTTGTACCAATGCAATATGCAATACATTGCCTGGAATATGTTTAATATTTTTAAATTTAAACGAAAAGAGGCAGGATTGTGTTTTATATTTAGTTTTGTTATAAATATAACGTTACATACATGCAGTGAATATAATCCATAGTCTATGCGTTGCCCACATTTGTGTGCTTATAATGTTTAAAATGTATTTAAATTAAATCGAAAAGAAGCAGAGTGGTGTTTTATAACATATTTCGTTTTATTGTTGCCTAAAATGTATATAACCGGAGTAGCAGAGCGAGCTGAGTGGCGCATTCAAGAACGCGCTGTTCCATCAGCAGAATTACTGGACTCGCGTCCTCGGGATCATTCTCCTGAGTCGGACTTTGCGTGGCTACTTGGTATTGAGAAAGCCTAATGCCAGCGCTTGTTTCTTGTGACAAACATCCCGAGAAGCAAGAACAAGATCTGCTGTCTGTCATCCATTGTTGTTTACTATGTTGCTTTCTTCGCGCGAAAATGACATCGATCGCTTCTTTCCGGCAAACACCACGCCTATCAAGTAAGGGTACTGTTGGCAGTGGAAACGCTAGCCGGATCATGCTGTACCGACCCGAACCGTACTGTACTGTACCGTACCGTACCGTACGCCTCAATGGAAACGAGCCATTAATGTAGTTACTGTATAAGTTTCTTTGAATTTTACTTTATTTTAATACTACAAGTCAAATTTAATTCTACAAATCTTTTTTTGTGTGTGTGTGTGTGCCTCCAATTCAAATTCAGAAATTGGAATTTTATGTTACAGGCAAGGTAAAAGGGTTAGTTCATAGTAGGAAAAATACAATGGAAGTCAATGGCTACAGTCAACTGTCTGGTTACCAACATTCTTTAATATATCATCTTTTGTCTTGTTCAACAGAAGAAAGAAACTCATCGTGTTGTGACATTACTGTCGGATTCAATGTAGTTGGCAATACATCTTTTATTTTCAGTCTCTCTGAAAATTGTGTCAAACTGCCTCGTTTAAAACGGATCCACAGTAAAATGAAGCGATCAAACGAACAGCGATCTGACTGGAACTTTGTTAAATTAAAGTTAATCTGCTTAATGTTAGAATCACAAGGATGGCAATGCAAAGATTACTAGAGTAATCCTGTTTGCGTCTTTCTCGTATTTACTACTTTGAGACATGCACGAATTAGTGGGCGGGGCTAAAGAGGCAATGATGTAGAAGTAGGCATTGATCTTCCGCTGAGGCAGTCTTTTATCGCATTATGAAGTAATAATGTGACAAAATCCGATACTAGTCTCTTGGCTTCAATAAAAGCTGTTTTTGGACTAACAAGAAAGTTTTGAGTTCTGAAACTTAAAGGATATTTTTATAGTATTATGACATCTAATATGTCAAAAGATCAAGGAAAATTTGGTTTCTTAATTCATGACGCCTTTAACTTTGTCATCATTAGTGGCCATGGGTTTGCTGAATATCTTTAAACTGAGGAGCTATAACCCTGCTCTGATACATTACCTATGTTTGAACCTTATTTTTTCTGACCCAGGTGGGTTAGAGTGTGTGCTCTTCTATGCAGAAAGTTGACATTCTCATATTTGCCTGTGTTTAGCCAGCAGTCCCCCACAGGTAAAACTGCTAGTGAAGAGGTATTGCATCATAAGTATATAGCCATAGATAATAAACTTTTTTTCTTTCAACAGTTTAACACAAAACCCGTTCCTCGTGAAGTCATGGTGACGCATCACAGCTGTATTATATTTGGCTGTCATTGATGGGTTTAAATGATATAATGCAAAAATGAATCTCTTTGCAGTCTGCGCATGGCATCATACTTGAGCCACCTGCTTCAGAATGAAATGGCACTTGAACTTTGAAGGTAAAGATGTGGTCGATATGAGCTCATGTCTGACACTTGTTATTCAGGGAACCTTGATGATTTTTTACTGAATTTATAGCCTCCTTTTGAGGTTTCTTCCCACATACCCTACAGATTAAATTAATATCCATGTAAATACTTTGCGGCAGCCGTATCGTGTTACAGTAGCGGCTCTGCTAATGGTAACTCTCTCTTTTTCATAATAGACATTGTGCAGAATCAGATACACATTAGTGAACTGACAGTGAAGGACTATTTACACAGGCTCACAGAGAAGCTTTTGGCAATTTAGAGTTGGTTCAAGATGAAATGGTAGGATATTGTTTTCAACAGATGATAGTCCTCACTTGCGTCATCTGTTTGGCAAGCCACCTTTCGTCTCAGTGCTTCCTGAACCGTGACGCTGATGCAGGATTTTGTGGTGACCGTTTCATTCTGATGGGCTAAGAAATATTGGCCCAGTGCCAACCAGTTATTTGTTCTTGGATATTATTTATATGATTCGAGTTTTCAAATCTATCCTTTGTCAGCTTACTTTAAGAAATGAATCTACTCCCAGAGTAAATTTAAAATTTAAATTATTTGTAAAATTATTTATACTGTATCTAAAACTAAATGGTTATTTATTTATTTTTACTTAAGATATTTTTGCTCTATTTAGGTGAAATTAAGAATGCCAGTGGTTTTTTGTTGTTTTTTCATAAACAAATCCATACCTAAACAAAATGATAACTTTGGCTCTGCTTCCAACCACACCATGTCGTCATGGTCAACTATGTCACAACTGTCAAGATTGTAATCAGGAGTTCAACACAACATTTACCAGTTTGTATAATCATTGTACTTTTGTGTCCCAAGAGAATTCAGTGTTGATGTAAATTGTCACAGAAAATGATCTAATTTTCCCTCTATTGCTCAATATTCAATGACATAGACTCAGAGTCTCCTGCTCGCCGGCCTTGCCTTCCACCACTTCAGCAGTATTAATATGAAGTATGCGGTCCCAAGTGAATTGGAACTTAATGTTTTATATTGCTAGTGGTTTTGTTGTAATTAACCAGGAAAAAGTAAAGACTGATTTTCAGGGAGTTTCACAATAGCGTTTTAGACTCAGTCATGCCTTCATCTTCTACAGAAAGAACCTTAAGTCTTTTATTCCCAGAAATGAGGACATTTTGCTCTTTCTTTGTGTAATTAAAGTAATAAAGGTAAAGACTCGGACCACTGAACATCTCATTTAGGGGCCTCTTAAATTTCCCTCTCCCTCAATCTCTCATGGTGTCTCTCTCTTGGAAAGACCTCTGAAGAGCTGTGCTGCTACTGCTCACATCTACTGTTCTGTCTCTCATCTTTGGATGGGTGTCTCTAAAGGCAGCCTGCTGTGGCTTTAGCTCATTTATTATTCCAGCTGTGCTTTTATTAGTGATGTCAAGCTTCTCAGTGCCGCTCAAAGTCTTTTCATAATCTTATACATTCCAGAAGACTGGCTATTCTATATTTTTGGCTTTTTAAGGTCCTCTTGAAATCAAAATTGACCCTATTTACTTTGTTAGCGCACATTACTAGTCTTGTGGTGAACAATTAATCCACGCAAGTTAAAAAGAAATTGTTGTGGTAATCTGTAATCAAAATCTGAAAACTTGCTCCCGCTCTGGAATGGCGCTCCTTCCCTGATGACGTCAGTTTGGCGGCTTGGGTCCTTAACCACTCTCCTCCAACCGTCAGTCTGCTATGAGCGAGGGATGGAGATGAGGTGCGCTAAAAAAAATTCCCTTTCACTTGGAAATACGTCACAACACTGAAGTACTGAGAAGTTTGTCAATTTAATTCGGTTGGTTGGTTTGAAAGTGGTTTTAAGCTTAAAACGATGCTCTAAAGTTTTGCTTAGTAGTTACTGGTAAAGACCCCCATAAATATGGTTTCCTTCACTTGAAGTTGGAAAACTAGACCAATTACATCCACTAATTTGTATTTTCAAAAATCAGAGTTGAAGCTCAGGTGCATAAAGTCATGAAAAATCAAAAGGACTGTTGACTGATCGTTATGCTACACTACGCTATTAAAGTCAACTGAAGAGTGTTGGCAATGTGAACCTACGACATTGAATGTAATCACAACAGTCAAAAGTTATGCTTTTACGATATGGTTATGTATAAAAGACACAACAGGGCAAAATGAAAGATTAGAAAGGGCGATGTTGTTTATACAGTTTTTCCTGTAGGTTTAGACTAAGTTGTAAAACTATGAATGTAAAACTAAATGTGTCTTGCAGCACAGTGTGAAGTCAGTATGTTAATGATGATTTGGGACAAATATAATGTGTTTGGATGGAAAACTGTTAGTGACGCAGCAGGATTTTGAATCGTAGCCGAGCGCTGTTGACAGACTCATAGAAAACGTGTTTCAATTGTAAACGTAGCGCAAGGCAGCACTGTGCTTCTCTTTCGGGCTGCGACCCCCTTTATAGTACAGCAAATTAATCATTTTGAATACAAAGTCACTTGCCAAGGAAGGGTAATGAATTGCCATTAAGGACGGTTATAGTGATTGGTGAAAAGCATGTTATTGGCCTCGTAATTTTAAACAATTTCATAACTTGATCTTCTCTTTGGTGACGCATGTCAGATCTCTCATGTCATTTCATCTACATAAACCATTCCCCCTTCTTATTGCAAGCTTGCTCTGCCTTATCCAATCAACATTCGATTTATAGAACCAAGTCCTTTCCTTTTTCTTTAATCAGATTCACTCAGATATACATCACAATATGGAATAAAATTTTGCTACTCCCATTTCATTGCGACTTTAAAGCTAAGGAAACTGGAGTCCAATATAGTTATTTTCTGCAAAAACTAACCATACTCTGTCTCAGTCTTGGGCTGGTCTGGTGATTTAAAATGCTTTCCCTCCCATTTCCGAGCCCTGATACTGTTACCATAGCAACAGGTTTTTCAGAGCGGCAGAAGCGTGTGGAGAGGAACAGAGGTGCAATTCTGGAAGGAGTGGGAGGGGTCACCAGCTTGAAAAGTTGTTTCTTGGTGGTTTCTTCTTCCCCAGGGAAGGAAGCTGCTTTGTGATAGTCATCTTGTCAACTCGGCATTGCAGGGAGCAACGAGAACTCTTAAGGTGGGAATGTTTTGTGCAACCCCCAAAAGTACACAGGCACAATTTGTGTGTGTATATATATATATAAAATACCATCTCATTATCTTTTCATCAGCTGAGAACAGTGCATTTCTCTCTTGTGTGTGTATTCTCAGTTTAATGTCACCCCCTGTATGGCATATCCTCCTGTGCTAAGAGCAGTCTCTACTTCCTCTACTTTGTTAGGCTTTGTCCTAGTATCACACTCAAAATCAGGCCTGTTGAAATGATATCCATCTTCAAACTAAATGGAGACAGCTGACTTATCTCTGGAAGTCCACTGGCTTTTCAACACACCAGCATTTGGGGGCTTTTCCTCTCTCCCTTACTTGTTCATCAGTTTAACTGAAGCTGTATGTTTTTATGCTTGTTTTGTAGGTGTTTCTGGAATTTTAATATGATTTTGTGCATGCCAATTTAGTTATGATCAGAGTGAATTTGGGTTTTGTCTTAGAATTCTGCCTGACCTCAGGCAACGCTGCTCGTTCCTCGACCCCCTCAGGGGTCTTCTGTTATCAGGTTCAGATCTCAGATATGCACCCTGGGTTATACTCTTCTGAAAGATCGATAGATAGCACACACTTCGAGAGAACTCAGGAAGTTTTGCTGGGAAAAACACAAAATAATCCGCACATTATCAGCTTGAGTTTCCAAAAGATGGACTGCCAAAATGCTTATGTCACTAACAATTTCTGCCCCTCCATTTGATACTTTCAGCCCATTGGGAGACAGCCAAAGTGTCTCTGTTATTCATTATGTTCATCAGGGCTTCAGAGACATAGCCAGGTTTATTTTATTGAGGGATCGTCCAAAAATGAGAATTGAGATCTTTCTGGCTCTGTACCAAACCTTAGTGAGGGTCTTGATATCTAGTGTCTAGAATATATCTTTTAATTTATCATTCTATTCTAACTGTGCATGTTGAGAATCTCAATTCAGTCACTTTTTTTCATTGTTTCATTGACTAAACACTTCATATTGTTGCTTATTTTGTTCAAGATCCATTGTTCCTTTATGATTTAGATAAATCTGTTTTCTATCAATAATTTTTTAATGCTGAATGACATTTCTGCCATTTTGGTATCCCCCCAGGAAGGCTGCCTTATCTGTTATGATACATGCCATAGCTCAAGTGTCTTATGAGGCAGCATAACTTTTCTGCCTACTGTTCGGAACAACCTTTGCATTGTGAGCTTGCCAAATATGCCTAAAAATGGTGTCTGGGTAGGCAGCTCAACTGGGCACTGTAGTCTTCCTGGAGCCCTTGTGTCTGTAGACAGAGTTGGGGTGAGGCCTGTTACAGTAAGGGTGAGTTTAAATATAGACGTTCCCCCCCCCCCCCCAACAGTACAGTACGCTTAACACACAGTGAGAAAATGGCCCACAGGAGACTGGTATGTTTCTTACAGAAACATTACCCCCCAGCAGGGCCCACAACCGTTTTTTCTCCTCCTAAAATAAATCAGCCACCATAGTGCAAGTTTTGTAAGACAAATTCAATGTTAGCAGCACATTTAAATGTCAGATGACTTATAGTAGTTTCTGCATCATTTTCTAACAATATGATTAAAAAAAGTCAGTACTCATGATGTCAGTACTTTACTGCTTTTTCTGCATTTCCAGGGAGGATGAGGGTGAGCAGCGTTTCACAGCATATCTGATCTTTGAAGTTAAGAAAGGAAGATGGGAGTGCTTTGATGTGAATGTCAGGTTTAAGAGCAGGAGTTTGATGAGTCAGGCTTGAAGTCCTCATAAATCACACTGAACCTTCCAGTGCTTTTTTCCCTTTCCTTTCTTTCCCCTTTGTAGGTCAGAGGACCGAAGTGGTGTTACCCTTTCCTGTAATAAATGCTTTAAGGGGAGGAGGCCAGACATACTGCTTGAAATCACGAGACTCGTGTGTGTCTGTGTAGGTGTGTGTGTAAACAGCCACAGTCATTCTCGGGAACTGACCTTTTGTTCGTTTACTACATATACTCCATTACTCATACTCTCTCTTGCTGTCCAGGAAGACCAGACCCTCTCTCTCTCTCTCTCTTTCTCTCTTTCTCTCTTTCTCTTTCTCTCTCTCTCTCTTTCTCTCTTTCTCTTTCTCTCTCTCTCTCTCTCTTTCTCTCTCTTTCACTCTCTCTCTCTCTCTTTCTCTCTCTCTCTCTCTCTCTCTCTCTCTCTCTCTCTCTCTCTCTCTCTCTCTCTCTTTCTCTCTTCTCTCTCTCTCTCTCTCTCTCTCTCTCTCTCTCTCTCTCTCTCTCTTCTCTCTCTCTCTCTCTCCTCTCTCTTCTCTCTCTCTCTCCTCTCTCTCTCTCTCTCTCTCTCTCTCTCTCTCTCTCTCTCTCACCAATTGGGTACAAAAACGGAGCTGATCCTCACTGGGTGAAAACGCTCACGGGACTATCTGACAGCGGTTCAGTATCTCTTATTGAGTTACTGTACTCCGGATAGACTCACCAATGTCTTTCTCTTATCATTGGCGCCGTGATCTCATGATCTGATCTCTGCTTCTGCCACTAATTCTTCTGCGTATCACACAGCCTCCAAATCATTTGTCCTTGGATTCCAAATGGCAAATTATCTTGTTTTAAGCATTTGTATCATCCAAATAGGGAATATTGCTGCCACTTTAGGTGCTCCAGGTACCAGTATCAAGTGAACTCTTAAGTCGCATTGAATCTGAAATGACTGCTTATTTAAACTAATATTTAATTTAATATTATAAAGAATTGAAAGCGCATATATTTTGACTAGATATGACTTGGGTCACTTTATCATAGTGAGCAATGCATTTTTACATTAAGTGAGTGTAAGATGACAGAAAAGGCAATCTAAATGTAATTCTTTTAAAACACACAAAAGAATTATAATGTTGCGATGCCTTAATTACTTGTAGCATTTGCTATGATTTTAATTTATTTATTGATTGATTTATTCATTTGTGTATGTTTTTGTCATTGTTATTTTTTTAATTACATTTAAAATATATATATATTAGCCACTGATTGGTTATTAGCCATAACACAATTATTGCCTTGTCAGTATTAGCCAGAATTTTTATATTCTTGCCTAGTACTAGTTAGTCAACAAATAACATGGCCAACTTTAAAAAAAAAAGTTAAACATCAAGATTTTAGTTTAATATGTAAATGTTTGCTCAGTTGGATAAATTGCCTTAGCATTTAAAGCCTTTTCACCCAGTGCAGATGTATATTTCTTGACTGCCTTGTGCGGTTTTAAATAGTGCATCTGAGACGCCTCATATATTTTAATTCAGCATTGACGTGTCGGTCTTGCTCCAGTTAAGACAGGATGCTTTTCCAGTAACGTGTGTCGGAAAGTATTTCCATCTGAGTCCTCTGCCCCTCGCTTACCTGCCTCTCTGCTGATGTGATACAGGCCAGTGAACGCTCACGTCTCTGTATGCAGAGGGTGGTATGTGTTTGTCGGATTGTACGCTATAGATTCCTTTTTTATTTGTGTGGTATGCGTTTGTATGCTTTCTGTCACTGTGGTTAAAAATGTGTCAGGAATCTCTCCTCTTGGTTTGTGATATAGTTGCACATTATGATTTCATATTCATGAAAGTGGGACATGAAAAATCTGTATGTCACCATGAGTGATATTTTCATCTCTTTCTCTCTCTTCCTCAGTGTTTGCTGTCTCAGCCAAAGTTCTGGGCGGTGGAAGTGACATCACTGTGCCTGAGGACTAAGCTGGAGAGAGGAAGCTCACGGAGAGTTGAACGTGCCATGATGCAAACTCAGGTAGAATGTCTTTCAGAATGCACATCCATTTGCACTCAAAGAATGTGTTCCTCACCTGAAATATTATCATAAATAATGGTACAAATGCATTTAGGATCACAGTCTATGTGCTACATGTTTCTTAAGCACCAAATCAGCATATTAGAATAATTTCTGAAGGATCATGTTACACTGAAGACTGGAGTAATTAACCATCACAGGAGTACATTTATTTTTGATCAAATAACATAGACATATTTTAAAAACATAAAAAAATCTTCCCAAATGCAAACTTCTAGTGACTTCTTTAGTCTGAGGCGCTAAGGAGTGTACAATTCTACTCTTTAATATGAGCTGTAGGGTAGTGATTACTTCATTCAATTTGTTGATTTACTGTTTTCAATGTAATGCTTCCAGAATATTATAGTACCCGGAGAAACGAGATCCCAGATTTCCTCCTGTTGTTGTTGCTGCATTTGTGTATGTGTGCAAGAGAAATGGACAGATAAGCCCGAGGGAGAAGAATGCTTTAGCTTCCCTTTGGCTGCTTCCCGTTTCCTCTGTCATTTATCATGACAGTTTGTCTCCATGTTTTACTGAGGAAAAGCCAGAACAGTAAAACTGGGAAAGTGCTGATATGTTTGGTGTGTATTCTTGTTCATTTGTGTGTGTATTTTAGGAAGGATTGGAGAATGGAATTTGTTGCTTCATTGAAATGTTGAAACAAGTCAGCTTGGTTCTTCCTGTCCTCCTGATCAAATTTAATTTTCTGGCTTCCAGTGACATTCTGAGGAGCAGAAAGACTTGTCACAGAAACCAGTTAGTTTGTCCATTATGCCAGATGAATTTTTATTTAGTGATGTTTGTTCATTGTAGGACTGTGAACAATTCTAGCCTCTGCGTTGGCCCATCTCACCACACAGAGACATCTGCTGTTTTGAATCATCTGTTCCCCTCTGAGGGGGGTTTACTGCTAAAGTTATGGTTTGAGTTTATAGTGTCATCAGTCCTTTTTCAATGCATTTATGACAATTTAAGGAGCTCTTCCAAAATATAACCAAGAATTTGCTACAGTAATTTAAATCTAGTATTGTAAGAAATGCCCTTTTTTTCATTTAAATACATTTATTTACTATTTATTATTATTATTATCCATGTATTTATCCATTTTATTATTTATCATGTTCTTTTATTAATCAATTAATTAATTAATTATTATCAGGACTAAGTGCTGTTTACAAATATCAGATAAAGAAGTGTTGCAGGGCTTAAAAGGATGGTTCACCCAAAAATGACAATTCTTTCTTACTTTACTCACCCTCAAGTTGATCCAAATCTGTATGAATTTCTTTCTTCTGCTGAACACAAAAAGAAGATATTTTTAATAAGGCTAACCAAGCAGTTGATGGGCCCCCATTGGAAAAATGGTGGGGGGAAAAAATACTATGAAAGTCAATGGGGTCTATCAACTGTTTGGTTACCAACATTAATAATAATAATTCATTACATTTATATAGCGCTTTTCTAGGCACTCAAAGCGCTTCACATGGAAGGGGGGAATCTCCTCAACCACCACCAATGTGCAGCATCCACTTGGATGATGCGACGGCAGCCATATTGCCCCAGAACGCTCACCACACACCAGCTTACTGGTGGAGAGGAGACAGAGTGATGAAGCCAATCAGTGTATATATATATATATATATATATATATATAGGGATGATTAGGAGGCCACGATGGACAGAGGCCACTGGGCAAATTTGGCCAGGATGCCGGGGTTACACCCCTACTCTTTCGATAGACATCCTGGGATTTCTAATGACCACAGAGAGTCAGGACCTCGGTTTAACGTCTCATCTGAAGGACGGTGCTCTTTGACAGTATAGTGTCCCCGTCACTATACTGGGGCGTTAGGACCCACACAGACCACAGGGTGAGCACCCCCTGCAGGCCTCACTAACACCTCTTCCAGCAGCAACCTGGTTTTCTCAGAAGGTCTCCCATCCAGGTACTAACCAGGCTCAGCCCTGCTTAGCTTCAGTGGGCAACCAGTCTTGGGCTACAGGGTGATATGGCTGCTGACACACATTCTTCAAAATATCTTCTTTTGTGTTCCTTTTGCTGTGGCTGATGGCATTCCTCTTTTTGATCTCAAGTGAAATCCATGGATGTAACCATGAGCGCTGCAGGTGATCATTAGTTAAGAGCTGAGAATTGAAGGGTGCGATCAGACACTCTCTGTATGAACATCTGACAGATGGAAGGTCATCAGCGGGCAGAGTTTGGTGTGACACATTGCCCTCTACTTTTTTGATTGCTTTCTGTTTTTCCTTTAAGTTTTAAGTGTTTGCCCAGTGGAACTGCTCTCTGACATCCCAAACTCAATGTGACAGATCATTAGGGGAGTCTTGACATTAGGAGGCCACCCTGAGGGGCAAATTTGAGTCCGACAGGAGATCACTGCAAGTCACACAAACACCTGTCCATCACAGAGTTCGAGAAACATGAAGCGCTTAGCAAATCCCACTGCTGACACCAGTGAGTTCAATCACCCTGAGAAGGATCCCAGCTGAGCAAGGCCCCGGAGCGACGGCGAGAGAGTGACGGCACACTCTCTGGGAGGACGAAACACTTTAACAAAGTTCAACAGATGAGAAAGAGGGAGGAAAATGATGTAGAAAGTCAGTCAGGTTGCGCGTTATAGAGGTAAAAATACACACATACAATTTGCGCACCCCTCTTTTCTCAAACGTTTGAATGCCCTTTTTGAATGTAAATCTTTAAGATGAGTTCTTTTTTTGTGAGTGATTTAAATATTGAAAATATCCTGAATCAGTACAGCCCTGACATAACTGATGTTGACAAAAAAAAAAAAAAAGACTTGCTCGGTACAAATTGACCTCCTCAAAAGATAACACATCCTTCGTTTTTCATATTGTGTGTTGCCTTAAACATTAGTGACTGTTTGCAGTCATTTTGATTTGGATGAAACTGTAAATGTCATACAGGCAATATGGATTGGTATTATTGGAGTCAAAGAATAGAAACAAGGCTCATGACTTTAGGCCAACTAACTGGAAAATAATAAGCAGTGTAATCTTTTTACCAGGTCGTCAAACTTAACAGCTCTGTGACTGTGATGTCTATAATTTGTCTATAAGTGTTGCTGAAATAAAATCAGACATCCAGAAGAATAACATTTTAGATGTCATTTTCAATAGTTGTGGAAATCAATAATCTTGCTCTTGATCATTGTCAAGATCTCATGAGCTAATTAAAGAAAAAACATTATTTTTATTATTATTTTTTTTGAGAAATTGTTTTCTAATATTGAACAGTCAAGACTGTCCATCTGGTTTAAATACTTGGTTCAATCAACTCAAGATAAAGTGAGAAAGCAGACTAAATTTTTATTTTTGGATCAAAGAGTTCAAGGCCCGGTTGCATAAAAGCCCTTGAGTTAAGAAAATACCTAAGGGTCCACTTAAGAAACCTTAAGGCTGTCATTAAGTATTTTCCCTTAATTACTTGTTCCCTTAAGTTCTGTTATGCATTGCAACCAAATCCTTAGTAACCATTTAGCCCTAAAAAAAAAATAAAGGGATAAAAACGGGTCCCTCAAGTCGAACGCGATTATTTCGTGTTAATTGAGGAGGAAGTGCATTTTTAGCGATCAGAATAAGCCAGTTAAAAAGTATGACGTGAGACTGTGTATTGTCAAAAATAAAATTTTGCTTGGTTTTTTTTCCCTCCGTCTTTTAAAAGAATTGTTTTTTGTTTTTTTGTCCTTGGTTCTTCTTTCGTGCTTAATTTCAAGGCTGCAAAATCTAATCAAATCACCAAACAGATAAAATGGCGTTGATGCATGAGTACAATACAACGAGTTGGATAAATATAATGCTATTTAATGGAAAACTATGCGAGTTGCGCAGAAGGATTTGGTGTCGTAGCTAGAGTCATAGAAATAATGTGCTCGAATTTTAGAACCCTCTGTGTCCGTCAGACTGCCTTTAATAATCTCCATAACTCAAAAATTGTAGTTACAGCTGTATAGTTTAGTAAATATAAAATTTGTTAAAGTCAGTGGTCTGTTATGTTCTGTTTATTGTGGGAGATTACATAACTATAGCAACTCCTGCTTCATTGCCATATTTTGTCAGACACTATCGTAAAATGCTTCGTATAAACACTTACGCAAGGGTGACCGTTAAGACGTTTGTTGCAATGCTCTTAAAGGAATCTCTTGCCTCAGGGATTTTTTTTCTCCCCTCTGATGGTGGCGCTACAGAGTTTCACTACCAAACCCCTTAATAGATAAAGGGAGTCCTTTGGCCACCCCAATTGTATTCCAAGTATTTTGGGTATTTGGATTTGTTTTTAATGAACTGAATCATCTACTTGACGGCAGACTCAGACCTCCATTAATGGCAGAAGTTCTGATTGGATGAATTCCAGGCACATACCGAACATTTTTACAGTCATTCATAAATGCTCATCATTTGATGTAACCAATTCAGAAAGATTTTTGTTTTGTCTTCAATATTATTCCCCTTCTATTCTGAACAGTCGTGACATTTTCGTGAATATCGCACTGACTCCTTATCTCCACCTCCTTGCTGCTGTTCAAGTTTCACAGCGGTACTTGACAAACTTCATTTCCTCTGCCTCCTCTGGCCTTTCTTCTGAGATCAAGAATGTAAAGTGTGTATTCAGAAATGGCAGAAAGGCACTTCGCCTATGCGCTCGGCATTTTTTTCTCACAGTTTAGAGTTGCCGGTATCTAGGCCACTGAGTGGGCCAGAACTTCAGAAAAGTTTTTATTCCCTTTGTGTATTCAAAATGGCAGAGTCTGGTGCATTGTTGGATTAGAGGCGCTCTTTGTGACCGCACAATTTGCCTGTTTGGGGCTTAACACCACGCGCTATCGACTGCCGCCCTCTTATTTTTCATTTAGGATTCCGATCAGGTCCTGGCAGAAGTAGATTTTGCTGAACATAAAATTCAATTTCAGTGCTTAATCAATAATATCCCTGAAATAGAAGTTGGCAGCTTGGTTCTTGGTATGGATTTAGGCATCTCACGGCAACGCTGAAAGAAAAAAAGACTCATACTCGTATGACTAACGGTATTTTTGGAGCAGAAAAAAGGTTTTTGAAGTAATTCAGCAGAGAGATGTTTTAAAAAAAAATCTTCAACAGCTGCACACTGCAGTAAATGTATGACATTAATTTTATATGAATATGATGCAACCATACACCATCAATGCATATATAATACATTACATACACTAACATCATACAGCCTAGATGGTCTCAGTGCTATACAGACATAGACTGAAAGCCTTTTGGATTCTAAAGCTTTTTGTTTTTAAAGAGTACTACTAGCCTAGTACTACACTAATACTAAGAGCTAAAGCAGCCATTGTTCTGCTTTAATGCGAGACTACAGTTAAAGGCCCCCTGAAATCAAAATGTAAGTTTTTTTTTTTTTTTTGCTTTTAGGATGAATATGTTAGCCTAAAGGTTACGAATAAGCTGGTGTGTTCAAAAACAATGACAAAATTCGCATTTAGGAGATATAAGCATTCAAACCTTAGTCTCTCACTTCCGCTAAATAGGATCACGGATTTTTATGACATCACCGCCGACTTCAGCTTCTCATCACATCTTCTGTCCAATCAAATGTTCTCTAGAATCTAAAGCGTCCCGCCCCCTATGCTATAAATACCACCTGGCCAAAGGGACCGTTGACACGGAGCAATATGGGTTCGGTTGTTCAAACGATCAAGTTTTTATTCCGTTTTGTCTCAAATGTATTCACACCTCTACTATTGAATCCAGCGTATCAGCGCTCGGATTCACTTCCATGGTGCTGTCAAGTACGACTTGCAGACTGAGAGTTAAACTAAATGCTATTGGCTATTTGAAAAGGGTGAGGAGCCATTCAATATGTCCCGCCTTAGCTTCCTGTTTCAGCGGAAATTGTCAACGCATCATACAAAGCTGCGCTTTCCTAGGCACTTCAGAGCCTATAAATTGCAATGAATGGATTTTGACTCCATGGGGCTTATTCTTTCCCTCCTCTTTTAAAGTATGCTGAGTCATGAAGCATGCTCAGTGATGTCATTTCCTTTTGTCGCTGTATTTGGCTCTTGGAGTTCCTCCATGGAAAGGTTTGTGTAATTCAAACTAAACTGCCAAATTGTCAACTGTAGGGGAGTTTACTTTGCCCCATTTTGTCAAAGCACACAGCTGAAAAAAAGCACACAGCCTCCACAGCTGTATCCCTCAGCCCTCCTGATCGGAAGATTAGCATTTATATATTTCAGGCATTTTCCATCCATGGAAATGCTAAATAAGTAATTAGTTATCTGCTACCCGCAGACAAGCTTTGCCATCCTCCATAGAAACTGATTGTATCTACTCAGTCGGAAGTTTTATTTCCAGATGAGTTTCTTCCAAAGTGAACCCCAACTAGAACTGGAAAATTACATCTATATTGGATTTTTTTTTCCATCAGCTTACGAAATGCATTTGATGGAATATGTAATGTTTCCTTACTTCTGCTTGATTCCAGAATGTTCTGAAACTGAAATGAATCAGTTCCACATTATTTACAGCGTTTTAGGTGGACATTTTTAAGTTGGTACAGTTACAGTGGGGACAACAAGTATTTGATACACTGCCATTAGTAACACACTACGCCGTCAGGTGCCTTTTATACAGGTAACGGGTTCAAACAGGTGCATTTAATACAGGTAATGAGTGGAGAACAGGAGGGCTTCTTAATAAAGAGAATTAGTTAGTTTCTTATAAAGAGAAACTAACAGGTTTGTGAGAGCCGGAATTCTTACTGGTTGGTAGTTGATCAAATACTTATGTCATGCAATAAAATGCAAATGAATTGCTTAAAAATCATACAATGTGATTTTCTGGATTTTTGTTTTGGATTCCGTCACTCACAGTTGAAGAGTACCTATGATAAAAATGACAGACTTCTACATGCTTTGTAAGTGGGAAAACCTGCAAAATCGGCAGTGTATCAAATACTTGTTCTCCCCACTGTATAATTCCATGTGTTTAGGCCTTCTCCTCCTATTAGTGCCAGTTGCAGTCCATATGTTCATAATAATTGACAGCTGAGGGTGCATTTATTTTCACTATTTAGCAGGCAAGGATGGCCATCAGCTTCCAATGTGCATTTGTGGACTGCATTGTGTTATTGTGTTTTGTCTTGTTGCTTTTTGAAATATTGACACTTGTTTGTGAACAGAATGAGTGTTGATCTTCTCACTAGAGACTCAAACAGCAGGCCTGCACATGCTTTAACTGAGTTTACGCAGCAGTCAAACCCTGTAGCATTTCTCCGTGGAGAGCAGAGAGGCGTCTTTAAAATAAAATTAATAAAAATGCTGTCATTTTGGCATGTGCTGGCACATCTATTTGTTATTGCTATCACTCTTGGAATTTGTTGTTTTTTAGATTTGTTGTCTAGATCACTTTTTTCCCATCTTGTTAATGATTTGAAAATATATTTAGGTCTGTGTGGTCAGCAATAAATGAAAGCAAAATGTGAAGGGTTGACTCACTGGAATAGTTTTTAAGTTGTTTGCACCACACTGCATTTTAATTGCTTGGGGGTGTTTTTATCACTGTCAGATATCACACCAAACACTAAGCACATTAAAAATACTCATTATATTGATGTCTTTTGTGTTCCAGGGAGGTCTGTAATTCATGGAGATTTGTGTTAGTGATCCGTGTTAGCATTCCCATTCATCTTAATGGTACCCTCCAAAAGTATGATTTGAGATTTTGGCTCATAGGTGCTCAATTCTATGAACTACCTTGTTTTATTTGTAGCAAACTTTAAGGAAAATCTTCATTATTGTTAGAATAACACCGTGCCCTAAACAGATGTGCCGCGATAAAAGTGATCTTTTTCATGTAATCAGAGTTTTTGTCCTAACCAGCTGCGACGATTCTATTTTAGAAATGATTTCTATTTCTGCGACGTCTTGGCTGGAACAACAGAAAGTATATGATATGATAATATAAGGTACTGCTTATGTGCTTTATTTAATGTTAAAAGTGTCTAATGTGAGTTTGAATATCATTTTGTGTCTTGTACTGAAAGCAACAATGGATAACTCGGTATGTATTTTTAATAATGTTAAAATTGTGTAATATTCATGAATTTGATTATGTATTATCCATTTCATTGCGAGTGCCAGAGAGAGCCAGACCACGCGCTCTTCTGACTGGCGGATATTTTTGATTGACTTTATCGCGTCTCTGGTGTGGACAGACAAACTATTTGTCGCTGGAATCTTATCGCATCTCGTCTGGTTAGGACATTGTGTAATCGCTATGGCAATGAAGAAAAATGTAATTCGTGGAAGTAGCAATGCTTGAAAACTGAGAATATATGTCCCCTAAATGTCACTTTGTTCCGTTTCAGACCTTGGTGGATTTCTTTAGTGAGAAGAAGTGTCCCATCACTGAGAGACTAAAGATGTTCTACACCTGCCGGGCGCCTCCTCTCTGGGATCTACAGGTGACCTGAATTCCTGTTTGTTTAATTGAGGCTTCTGGTTTCTCAAAATGATTGTTTTAGAATCACTTATCATGTATTATATTTACATTTACATTTATTCATTTAGCAGACGCTTTTATCCAAAGCGACTTACAAATGAGAACAATAGAAACAGTTAAACTAACAATAGGACAACAATATGCAAGTGCTATGACCCTTCCCAGTTTAATCTAACATGTACATGTACTTTATTTTTTTTATTTTACTTTTTATAAATAGATATAGAATCGAATAGAAGAGAAAGTATTAAAGTGGGGACTTTCCATAAACTTTCCATTTTTTCTCAGTGACATTAATTTATGATTATTAATTAACCCGAAGCAGGTGACATTTTTAGATGATTAAAGATGGTTTGTTTTTAAGATGGTTGATTTATTTATGAAACTTGGATCTTTCACAATGTTTTTTTTATACATTTACTCTCCAAAGTTGGTCAAAAAAACAAACAGACAATAAATACAGACCAAGAAAGAAGTTCCTGTGATGTACATGCACAACATTTATTATCAATCTCTTAAAGTACTCATTCTCTCTAGTGCTGGAATAGGAAGATATCCTTCCTTAGGTCTGGAGAGCTTAGTGTTAACGAATGAACAAACGAACGAACAAACAAACAAAACTGTGTGTAGTTGATCATGACCTGTGAATACATGAAAGAGAATTTTGGGTTGGGTTTAACTGGGACCCATTTGACCCTTGATTGAGTTTTTTCCCTACATTTTCTCATCTTAATTATGTCTGAATTTATTCCCATGTAGGGAATAATTCACATATTATAAAGCCAGATTACCTGAGTTAATTTGAAATGGAAATGATTGACTCATTTGTTGGTGCCCAAATTGATTTGCTTGCATATTTTCTCTCATTACTAGACTCACAAGTGCATTGAGCTAATCACCTCAAATGAGCATGGGCAGCCATTATTTATTTATTTATTTATCTACTTCTCAAAAACCCATTTCGGTAAACACAACAGCTGGGTTATACAGCCAGTGTCGTGTCAATAAGAGCTTTGGCAGATAGAATATGAAATTCATTTCTCGTACACTGTGAGGGCATCCAGGGATACGGGATGATGAGTTCATTTTGACAGCGTTTGTCAGGTAATAGAACAACCTGGAACTATCACTTCCTGTCTGATTGGGCAATAATGGAACTAATGAAAAACAAACAAATGTTTCCTGAAGTGAGAGATTGTTAAACAAGTGAATAAATCATGGAAAAAAATTGTTTGGTGGATTGTAACAGGCCAGCATGGATGAAGGGTTTTGAAAGAAAAGGAATGAAATGACTGAATGGAGAAAGAGAGTGAGTGGGTGGAGGGAGAGATGGATAGATGAAAAGAAGGGAGGGCTGATGTGATCAGTCCTGTGGATGACATTGCTCGCGCTCTGTGTAATAACAGTGAACAGCAATAAAGCTGGAATTGAAGTTGCTTCTATTGCTGGCAGGGGAATAGAACGCAGCAAAACGGCAAGCTAGAGAGAGACGAGAACAGCATGCAGCCAGAGAAATGTTGTGTGTGTGTGTGTCGAGGTAAAGAGATGGCAGAGCCTTGTTTTGGTTTGTTTTTTTGAAAAGAACAGATTTCTGAAATTGTCGGATTTGCTTTCAGACTGGATCATTTTGGCATGTATGAATCAGGATTGTGTTCAGTGTGGCAGATGAAATGAATGAGAATGAAAACAGAACAGTTGCACAAATGGGGCTCTGACAATACTGTACCACTACAGATTAAAGTCCCACTCCGATCATATTTTGAGCTATTTGTAAACATTCCCAGTGGTCTTTAAATTATGATTATGCCATTTTTAGCCAAACTCACAAAACCTGTGCCGTTTTCTGGGACTTTGCTTCAGCAGAGCGGCAGTAGCTCATTAGCAATTCGCCTCTGCGTTGTGGGCGGAGCCGTTGGCACGGAGACGACCCTCCCCCTCCCCGTTGCTGAGAGCTCTGTCTCTCCCGCTAGCTTACACCCCCAACCTGTCATTACCGGTGCAACAAAAATTGAGAGCAATATTGGAGCTATCCAGCCGTACAGTGCGTTTTCGTTTTAAAACGCATAACTTTTGCAACGATTATGCGCTCCTGCCGTCCACATTACTGACCCTCGGCCTCGAAAACGGAGACTGACCCCTTCAGTCGAGTCCGATGCAAGTCAGCAAGTGACGCAACCCATAGCAACGAGTCATGGCAACGACAGCTCAAACCGACAGAAACATACAAGTAAACGTGAATTTTGTCACATTGTCATGTTAATTATAATCAAATGCATTTTGTTTTATTGAAAACAATATTATCATTGATATTTGTTTGAGAGGGGCACTTTCGATTAATTTTAACAAGCTTGTGGCCCCGCCCAGTGGAGTTACTACGTCACAACTCCAGTCTATTTTAAACGGCATTTTAGCGTCTGCTACTGATTCACAGCCATTTGAATGTAGAAATACTCAGAAATACAACTTTGAGCTTATTTTTCTCAAGATATGTCCTCTAACATAAGAAAAATGCCACAAGAACATGTTAACACCTAGAAAAACATTATTTTCATCGGAGTGGGTCTTTAAACTAGCAATTAACAAATTCAAATAAGTAACATTAGGCAAATAAATAAGAAACAAACTAAAGATTAATCTTAAGATGAAAGAAAAATAAGACTGAAAGTGTTGATGCAGAGCACAGCTCTGTGTGTGTGTGTGTTTGTTTCTCTTTCTCCAGATTAGTTAGTATCATCACGTTTTGTCTCCTGGCTGATAGATCACATGATCACCGGCAGCCTCACCGGTGTATATATCTAGATTTATAGGTACCCATAATGCCTGTGGGACGTGATATGCCACTGGAGGTGGGGGGGGGATTGTCACAGGACAGAAAGGTGAAGGAGAAATTGAGCAGGAATTAAACATTTCCTGCAGTGAAACTGCTTGCAGCTACGTGTTTGTGATGTCTTGCTGATATCAGAGGTCGAGGGTGAAGTCAGTTCAGGGCATGTTTGCTGTCCACAAATATAGAAGTTTTACACATCATAATCATCAGTACTGTATATGATCTCCAGTCGGGTCGGTGCACATCTCAGTATGTTTATTACCAGAAATACATGGACGTGCAGTGGACACAGCCTGTGACTCTTGATCCATCCGTTCTCAAATGACCAGGGCTGCGTTTCCCAAAAGCATCGCAAGCCTAAGTTGATCATAGAGACCTTTGGTGGCAGTGGTTCTACGATCAATCTGCTTTTGGGAAATGCAGCCCTGAATGACAAAAGGAGTTGAAAGAGTGTAAACACATTTGACCTGTAGCATTCCTCAGAGACCGACGAGGGTCATTAATAGCACAGATGTATATATAGCTGCTGCCTGTGAAGCGTGACATCGTGGAGATAGAAGGATGGTTGTCCTCGGAATGCATCCTTTTAGAAAGAGGGTGAGGAAAAAAAAGACAGAATATGAGAGAAAAGATGGTGAGAGACAGAGCATACTGTATCCCTAATTTATTTTATTTATTTTAGATTTTATTATATTGTGTGTGTGAATAATTTTTTTATAATGTAGGTCGAGATTTGAACTTTAGTCCCCATTCAGTCTATATAAAATGTAAAAATAGGTTTAAAAAACTATTTTAAAGTGCTGATTTGGTCATTTCAAATAGGTCACAAAGTGAACTAGGACTGCCTTGAAACAAAAAAAAAGCCCCTGGTGATATCTATAGTTTAACTTTAGTGCAAAGATAAACCAGAGTGAAATGAAAATCACTGAACTCATTACGCTTATTTGTGTATTTTTGATTTTTGGGCTGTGTCCACATGCTAAATGTATATTTTTGAGTGCCTCCCACATGCTGTGTGTATTTACAGGCAGGTGGGCCGCATGTTGACTGATCTTGGCTTACTGTTTGTGTGTATTTAGAGGCAGTTGGCGAGTCTGTTGACTGATTTGGGCCTGACGAGTTCTGCGCTGCTGATCTATGAACAACTGGAACTCTGGGAGGATGCAGTTGTCTGCCTGGAGAGAATGGGACAGCACGGCAAGGTACGCTACTCGCATGCAACCAATCAGTTCAAATGAATAGTCCTGCCTCAAACTTATGCCATTGGTTGAGCCAATGTTGCCTTGTCAGACCGATCGTTATGTTCAAATGAACAGATCAGTGCTTTGATTGTCCCAGTTGACAGTGTTTACTCTTCAGGGAAATCAGTCTTCAAGTGAATTACTTACCGTTGTCTCTACATATTAAGATGGGATAAGAGAAAGTGACTTCTGTTAAAGGTCTTGAAGAGCAATTGATTGCAAATTTTCCCCTCACATCCATCTCTTCTTTTTTTCCTCCCTGTCTCTCCTCCTTATATGAGCTCCATGCTCTAACAACGTGTGTGTGTGTGTGTGTGTCTGTCTGTCAGTGCAGTTTTCTGGGAGCTATTTCAGAGTTTTATTAAGTTACCGTCCACTTTGTGTACCAATCAGATTATAGGGTACCTCTGAGGTCAATAAAACCACCCAATCACCCCCAATCTGAGTTGTAATAATATAAAAATGTACTCCACTCTACTGTAGTACCTGAGGTACTGACTCACTCTACTTTTCCCTGCACTCATGTTAAAGTTTAAAGTCATAAACTGCAGGTATGCATATAAAAGAATGTATAAGATAGAATACAGAGACAGGCGTAAGGGAGTGACACTTCATATGAGAGGAAAGAAATTGGTGAAAAATGAGAGAGAAAGTGAGATAAGAAAAAGGTGTCTATACAAAACAGCAAGGCTGGAATTTTTTTCTTTGTTAGTTTTTCTGATGGATTAAAGGAACACTCCGACTTTTTGGGACTTTAGCCTATTCACCTTATCCCCCAGAGTTAGATATTAGTCCATACATACCTTTTTCATCTCCGTGCGTGCTATAAGTCTGTTTGACGCACCCACCGCTAGCCTAGCTTAGCACAAAGACTGGATGTAAATGGTTGCAGCTAGCATACTAATCCAAATAAGTGACAAAATAACGCAAACATTTTCCTATTTACATGTTGTGATTTGTATAGTCACAGAGTGTACAAAAAACAAAGTCACATGAGACAGACATATTTTAACCGTATATATACTGGGAACTATATTCTCTGAAGGCGAAGCACTGCTACTTGGGCGGAGTGATAACCGCAGCACCTGAGACCCGCCGTGGTGAGGAGCTGAGAGCGCGTCTCAGGTGCTGCGGTTATCACTCAGTGTTATCACTATCACTATTCTATCTTATAAATTCCGCCCCTTCCTCTTTAGGCAATTATTGTCCATCTGAGTCTAAACTGCATTTAATACCTGAAGCTCTAGATGTTTTCCCCATTTCAGCACAAAGGGAATAACAATTTAGCAGTTTTAGTATTTATTTCATTGTAGTAAAATTATTTAGTTTCACTTATTTTGTAGTTTTCTGTCAATTGTTTTTAGATATACATCCAAAATACTGCAAAAAAAATTTATCATTGAGATCTCATATGAAATTAATAGAAAATAAATGAGCTTATATAATATTTAGTTTGATCTCCTTAAGTTGATGAAAGTTTTCTGAAGGTTAAGCACCTGCTTTCATGACTTTGTTTTTGATATATATATATATATATATATATATATATATATATATATATATATATATATAAAAAATCTCCTTTTACTTTTCCTTCTCCTCCTTCTCCTTTTCCTTCTTCTCCTCCTCCTCCTTTTCCTTCTCCTCCTCCTCCTTTTCCTTCTTCTTCTTTTCCTTCTCCTCCTTTTCCTTCTTTTCCTTCTTTTTAAAGGAAAGATAATAAATAAAGTAAATAAATAAAAAGGTTTTTTTTTTTTTCAAGGGTTTAAAAATGGTCAACATGGTATCGGCACCAGAATGTTTCAGTGTCCCTTCTGAAAGTGAAACTGGCAACCTGGCTTGGATTAGCATCCATTTGTGTTGTTGGCAGCCATGAGATCCAGCCGCCTGCAGCCTCACCGTGCCTGACTGGGCTACACAAACTTTGTTGTTTGTGGCCAATGGGAAATGTGCAGTTAATAATGGCTCCAAGGAGCATTCAAGTGCTGTCAAAACCTCAAGGGCTCTCTTTCTCTTCTGTATTTCTCTCTCTTACCTCGTCTTATCAGTGTTGTTCTAATAAAACGGAAATATGAGACTTTTTGTACCCGAGTAAATAGCTTATTCATCCTCTGTCTGGGCCTTCAGGTTTTACTTTTTTTATGTAACTGTCTATTGTGTCGAGTAGAAAGAGATATTGTTCCCACTTCTCAAATTATTTGTTCCCACGAAAATAAATAAGTACCCAAATAGAAGTGCTGACCAAGTAATGTGAATTTTATTGCCGCCCACCCCCTCTCTCCCACTACAGCTTCAGTTCTAAGCGTTTGCAAAAAGCCCTTTATCCTTCCATCCCCATGAGCACTAGCAGGGGTGGAAGGGCAGGAGCCGATGAGAGATGCACTGTGTAATATAGCGCAACGTCCAGCGTATTTCAGAGTGAAGCCACATTCACAGTGACTGTATAAGGTGGATACTAAGATACTAGTATTGATTTTGGATACTAGCAATGTCTGTAAGTGATTTTTTTTTTTCTTTAGGAACTGTTTTAGTAATGTGCTTAATAATAATAATAATAATATAAAAAGAATATAGCAACATCAATTGAACAATTGTCATCAATTGAATCCTTACACACTATATGGCCAAAGGTATGTGGACACCCAAATGCCACACCCAATTACAAAACCATTGGCATTAATTGGGACTGAGTCCTTTGTAACAGTTTACACTCTTGTGTTAAGATTTTGCACTAAATTTTGATCAATTTTCTGGTTTTGCTCCTATTTAGACACAATTATCGGTAACACTTACAATAAGATCCCATTGCTTAACTTTAGTTATATTACTGGGCAGTTGAATGCTTGAATCTGATTGGTTGGCGAACTTATATACGGTAATAATAGCATACAAGCTACTTTTACAACCGATTTTAAGATACTTTTACAACAGATAGATAGAACAGATACAACTTTTGATTTTGAAATGATCATGAACTAAGATTAATAAATGATTTACAAGTATTTTTCATCGTTAATTTGTTAACTAATTCAGTTAACTAATGTTAACAAATGGAACCTTATTGTAAAGTGTTACCAAATTATCTGAATGGTCCAATTCATCCCAAAGGTATTCAGTAGAGTTCAGGGGCCTCATTTATAAAACTTTGCGTAGGATTTGCGTCAGAAGTGGCGTACGGATGAAACATAGGACGTGCGTACGCACAGAAATATTCGGATTTATAAAACAGTGCGCGCGCACATCCTACGCATTTTTCCCTTAATAAATCACAATCAATTCTAAATGTAGCGCAGCTTTTGCGGCTTCATGTCACGCCCATAGTTGCCCATAAATAGTCTGTGAAACGCCCACAAGTTAATATTCATCGATTGCGAAATCATGGCAAACATAGAGAGGAAATAAAAAAAACGTACTTTCACTCAATGTGAAGTAAAAGTTATCGTTGGCGAGGTGGAAAAGAGGAGAAAAAATGTTGTTTGGAGGGCACAGTGTGGGCATTAGCCTACTAATGTCAAAAAGGCACTTGAGTGGCAAAAGGTTGCAGACGCCATAAATGCTGTAGCCTCACAACCTCGGACTGTGGCCGAAATAAAAAAGAAATGACAAGCTACAGATGTCGGTTATAATCTACTTGGAAATGGGAAATAGTTCAGTGCAAATGTAATTTCTTGCAGCTTTCTGAATGGTTGAGACATACGTCATACTTTATTTTATCAAAAATAAAACAAACTAAAGGCATATGCATGAAATACCTGCATGAATACCATGATTCCGTAGCTGATAAAGACATTTTTACTATGAAAACAACTTTCCCCAGTGGACAAATAATACATCTATCTATTTATCTATCTATCTCTCCCTAATTATCTATCCATCTGACTGACTAGCTATATCTAGCTATATCTGCTCCGCCTGACGGACACATTGGCGAGAATATCAGTTTTGTACATTATTTCGTTCTGTTTACCATCTTATTTATGAGGATGAATTGTATAACATGCCAATATTATTGCAGAACATATTTCACTTTTCTTTTTGCAAATATGTGTTAATTTGCATTTTTGTTGCAGATCGATCAAACGGGTGTTCGTGTAGGCTGTTAATTGTAATACTTGCTTTGTGACGTCTTCGTGTTATTTATGAGGCAGTATTGCCATTTATTTTACACAACGGTCTACAGTTTCACACACTTTCACGTGTTTCTTCCATCTGCCGACGGTGTCGCCATTTCTCAGTTCACCCGTTTCTGTGCGTACGCCTGGGTCAGAGCTTGCGTGAAGGACCGCACATTTTACCGTCAAGTTTGCTTTTTATAAATACCAATTATTGCGTAGAGAGCGGCGTACGCCTTTTGTGCGTACGCAACGTTTATAAATGAGGCCCCAGGTCTAGCTTCATGCAGGACAGTCCAGGTCTTCCACATCAGATTGAGTAAATCATTTCTTGCATGTCTTGCTGGAATAGAAAATACACTCCCTAAATTGATGCCACAAAGTTTCAGCACACAATTCCCTAGAATGTCTTTATATTGGATGGCATTTTAACTGGAATTAAGGGGCCTTGTCAAACCCAATAATTAGAGGTCTCCACATACTTTTGGCCATGTACGTTTTCCAATTTGAGGATTAAATTAGTCAGTTGCTTTAATCTGCTGGAACGTTCTCTCTCTCAGGCGGAGGAGATTTTGAGACGTGAGCTGGAGAAAAAGGAGACGCCGTCGCTTTACTGCCTGTTAGGTGATGTGCTGAAGGATCCGCAGTATTACGACCGTGCATGGGAGCTTTCCAAACACCGCAGCGCACGTGCCCAACGGTCCAAAGCTCTGCATCACCTGCGCCACAAAGAATTCCAGCAGTGCGTGGAATGTTTTGAACGTTCACTGCGAATCAACACAATGCAGGTATGATGTACACTTGTGTGTAACTTTATAGTACTTAACGTCTTCAAGTTTACAGGAAAGAAAGATGCATGGTTTGGTTAACCACCCATACCCCTTTTCCACTAAAATGGTGCAGGTGTTCAGCCGGGGAATCTGCAAACTTTTGGCAGAATTGGACAGCATTTCTATAGACAGTTATGCTGCCATTCGGTTCTCAAGTCATTGTTCCAAAACACAACAAATAAACCTTTACAACTCTTACAAGTTTTTAAAACATATTTACGTTCAAAGTCATTTGAGTTTCTATTTACAGTCATTTGATTTAACCATCAAAAGTTATAATGTAGAAAATTCTTAGCAATAAATTAAATATTATTTGTAAATAAATAATAATTATAATAGTAATTGTAAATAATAAATGAAGAGTCTTAAGAACTTAGTGAAAATATTTAACATTCATATGCATTTATTTAGTATTTTTATGGCACTTTCAACATAATGGTCAGCACTTAGTCAAATAACTGATACAATTCATAAAATCATTTGCAGATATGGAAATTGATTGCCATTTTAGACAAACAGGCACAAAGTGGCTGGAGCCACTTGTGCAGCGCAACATACTTTATCAGTCCCTCCAGAAAAACACGATTATGCGATTGCTGAATTCAACGCATAATCAGCCAAAGTCCACATATTTATGCGGGGGCCGCATTTTTTTCAAATACTCCGCAATTTCGCCGCATAAATTGCTGATTTCCGCGCAAAATATGCGGGGCTTGCATGATTTTATAATCCCCGCATTTTCGTCGCAAAAAAGTCACATATATCTTAGCAGAAAGTTGGAAAATGTTGCGTTTGCTTCACACAAGAGCAGCCATTTCCCCCTGTTGCCATGGGAACGTTATGAAGTGACGTAATTACGCGACGTGAACATCATCGAAAAGCTGTAAAACAGGAGCACACTTTATTTTTAAATATTTCATTTATTCATTTTTACTGAAGTTGTAGCATATTCCTCCAGTAAAGCTACAGAACTTGTTTGACTCATCAATGTTTTGTAAGTTTGATGTGTTTATTAAGGTCTTGTAACGCGTTGTGTCGGGAAGAAAAATAGGGATAGCTCACAGCTGAAGATATTGCAGAGGCCAGACAGACTCACGGAGGCGATTGGCATCTCACAACTCGCACTTTATTCCCAAATCGAACTTGTATAACGTTAACTGTCTGTCACACGTTCTACCGTCCACATCGTTACTTAATAAACAAAATAAGATAAAAGAAGTAGCATCAAACAGAAATTACCCGCACACATGGGGTGTTCGAGCCACATGGCACATACAATATAATACTGCAGACGGTTCAACAGGGAGCGCGCAGCTCTTAAAGGGGCCACACCTTATTTCCACTCGTTACAGTCTGAAATAAAACAAGATGAGAAATTAAATATTTCCTGCACTTTCTGTGATGTAGTATGCTTTCTTATCATAGGAGGTAATAAGAAATGACTCTTTACATTAAAGCAGCACTAAGTAGGAATTCCGTTTTTGTCAAACAGCGACCCCTAGAGTCGCTGTGGAGTACTTGTACTGTCGTGAATAGCACTCACGCAGAGATGGCTCGCACTCACGGCCGGATCCCCTCCCCCTGTACACCGGTACCTGTTCAGTAGGATGGACGCTGTAACGAGTGGAAATAAGGTATGGCCCCTTTAAGAGCTGCGCGCGCCCAACACCACATGTGTACTTTTACTTCAGTACTTCAGAATTTTATCAGATCTGTTTTTTGCCATAAAGCAATTCGTTACCTCGCGAGACCTGATATCACACGATACTTCCTAACACTGAGGCCGGCGGCTCGCCGGCCCAAAGTTGGAAGGGTGCTTTTGCGGCTCACAGGCACCAGGGGGGTGCGAGACGACCACCATTCAACATGAAATCAGTAATATAAACATTACAATGACTCCAAAGCTGTTCGGTTAAGGTAAAAAAAGTTACTTAGTTCACCTTTAACCCTCTGGGGACCAAGGTGTTTTTGGGGTCCTTGAGATGTTTTGACATGCTATGACATTTGTGCTTTTTTCAGTTGCTTATAAACATATTAATGGCACAGGTGAAATTACACTGTATTTAGCACAAACAGGTCTACCATAATGTGTGAGCAACATGTATGTACATGTTTGTATTTTTGAGGGAATATTGTTTATGCATGGTTATTGAAAAAACTAAAAAATTAAGTTTTTGAAATAAGGACACAAAAAACATACTAAATATGTGTCCACAAGACTTTTGACTAATGTACGTTGTCGTCTAGAGTTTTTGCTTCAAAATGATCTGAAAATCATCCTTCCTAATCATTCACATAAAACAATAGATTGTTTTAAATTGTGAAAAACATTTTTTTGTTTGCCAAGGCAATATGCGGATGGGCGGAACGGCCCAACCCCTATCATGAATAATTAAGTGGTTCTCAGACAGTGACCCTGCATAATAATGAGCCTTTCATTCAGGGGTGTCACACAAGAAAGAATGCAAGGACAATATATATATATATATATATATTGTCATTCCATTCTTTCTTGTGTATATATATAGCCTACATATATATATATATATACACTCACCGGCCACTTTATTAGGTACCCCATGCTAGTAACGGGTTGGACCCCCTTTTGCCTTCAGAACTGCCTCAATTCTTCGTGGCATAGATTCAACAAGGTGCTGGAAGCATTCCTCAGGGAGTTTGGTCCATATTGACATGATGGCATCACACAGTTGCCGCAGATTTGTCGGCTGCACATCCATGATGCGAATCTCCCGTTCCACCACATCCCAAAGATGCTCTATTGGGTTGAGATCTGGTGACTGTGGAGGCCATTTTAGTACAGTGAACTCATTGTCATGTTCAAGAAACCAATTTGAAATGATTAGAGCTTTGTGACATGGTGGAAGTAGCCATCAGAGGATGGGTACATGGTGGCCATAAAGGGATGGACATGGTCAGAGACAATGCTCAGGTAGGCCGTGGCATTTAAACGATGCCCAATTGGCACTAAGGGGCCTAAAGTGTGCCAGGAAAACATCCCCCACACCATTACACCACCACCACCAGCCTGCACAGTGGTAACAAGGCATGATGGTTCCATGTTCTCATTCTGTTTACGCCAAATTCTGACTCTACCATCTGAATGTCTCAACAGAAATCGAGACTCATCAGACCAGGCAACATTTTTCCAGTCTTCAACTGTTCAATTTTGGTGAGCTCTTGCAAATTGTAGCCTCTTTTTCCTATTTGTAGTGGAGATGAGTGGTACCCGGTGGAGTCTTCTGCTGTTGTAGCCCATCCGCCTCAAGGTTGTGCGTGTTGTGGCTTCACAAATGCTTTGCTGCATACCTCGGTTGTAACGAGTGGTTATTTCAGTCACTGTTGCCCTTCTATCAGCTCGAACCAGTCTGGCCATTCTCCTCTGACCTCTGGCATCAACAAGGCATTTCCGCCCACAGAACTGCCGCTCACTGGATGTTTTTTCTTTTTCGGACCATTCTCTGTAAACCCTAGAGATGGTTGTGCGTGAAAATCCCAGTAGATTAGCAGTTTCTGAAATACTCAGACCAGCCCTTCTGGCACCAACAATCATGCCACGTTCAAAGTCACTCAAATCACCTTTCTTCCCCATACTGATGCTCGGTTTGAACTGCAGGAGATTGTCTTGACCATGTCTACATGCCTAAATGCACTGAGTTGCCGCCATGTGATTGGCTGCTTAGAAATTAAGTGTTAACGAGCAGTTGGACAGGTGTACCTAATAAAGTGGCCGGTGAGTGTATATATATACACACACACACACACACACACACACACACATATATATATATATATATATATATATATATATATATATATATATATATATATATATATATACAAACAATCAAAATATAAATGAAAGCCAAAAGCACATTTTTAGTCATACCTGGAAACAAATCCTGGTCAAATGCTATATGGGCCATTCTACAGAATTGGTTCAAAGTTACAGTTGGAAACATCTTGAAAAGAAAATAGTCTTTTCCCATAAATGTCTTATAAAGTATTATTTTTTAAAGTAGACCAATACAATAAAAATAAACCAGTCGCATTTCAAAGTCGCTCGCGAAATGACCGCCAGGTGGAGCAAAGGGACATTTATCAAAACGTAAGTGGGGCTAATGTCAATTAACAGTAAGGATGAAATTCTACAAGTTATGGTAATTTACAAATAAGCCTACAACAAACATTTATTTTTAAACAAATATTTTTAAATATGCAACATGCACGTTTAAACAACAACCAATACAATCTGAACCAGCGCTTCTGCTCCTGTATTGAGACATGCAGCGCGTTTCAGTTACGATCCTGGTTCCAGTGGCCTTAATACATTCACGGCTTTTTAAAATGTCACAAAGCGTTTTGAGATGGTTTTGAATGAAATATTGAAGTTTATAATTAGGGTATTTTGGCACACCACGCCGAGTGGCTATGCATTATTCTAAAATCTGGCTTTATTCTGGCATGTTGAATTAGAGTTTGACAAACGCGGCGGCGCGTTCATTTGAATTTATTTTTCTCATAACAGCTAAAAGAACTTACTGCGTAATTGTTGGTCATACAGATAAGATATCATCTTTTAAAACTGTAAAAGGTCTACTTTTATTCATGTAGGCTAAAGTAGGCCTACACTCACAGGCTACCGACAAAACGTTTTCTCGCTCATGTGAGAAACAAACGTTTGGGTATTTCTCAGTGAGGAAATTAATAGCCGAGCGGTAGAACTGACGGTTCGATCAAGATGACACGGGTTCGAATCTCGAACAAACATGGTCTACTGTAAATTTTATATTTATTAATGCAGAGAGATTTGTCTAGCTCTAAAACTCTGTTACACCATACAGTTTTTTGCTTATATTTATAAAATAAAATTACCATGCATTTCCATTTTACACTAAGGAACAATAGTATCCAACAGAACGACTTTGCATCTGTACCAATCGGGTACCAATCGTAATTTCAAAAGCAGTTCTGTAAAAAAAGTAATTTTATATATATAGCCTATATATATATATATATATATATATATATATATATATATATATATATATTTTTTATTAGGCCTATTATTATTATTTTTTTGATTCCCTACACAACCTAGAGTTTTTAAAAACATGGTTTTAAGTAAAGTGTGATTTGCCAGGGGGGACTGGGATTTCCTTCTGGTCTAAACATCCCTGCTTCTGCTGAATTATTTGAATCCCCACTCCCCTCCCTCCACAGTAATCAATGCTATAGGCTACTTCACCAATAGACCATATCAAATATAAAATAGAGATATGCAACAAGCACGTTTAAACGACAAACAATAAAATCAAAACCAGCGTTTCAGTTGTTCATTAGTTCCAGTGGCCTTAATGCATGCACGGCTTTTCAAAATTTCACAAAGCGTTTTGAGATTATTTTGAATGAAATATTGAAGTTTATAATTAAGTTTTTTGGCAGACCACGCCGGGTGGCCCTATGCATTTTTCTAAAGTCGGGTTTTATTCGAACTTTTGCTAACGACAAAAGTTTATCTGTCGTCTCTGTCTCAGGGAACTGCGCGTCACAAAAATGAACCGAAAGCCACTTCAGCTCAGTCACTATAAGAAATCGGCTATGTCTAAAGCCTTTAAATGTCTAAATATTCAGGCTAATAAATGTTATCTGATTATGTAATCCATAATGAAAACGAGAGGTACAGAGGATCTACTCAAACATGTAGCCTATGTAAGCGCTTCCCAATGAGAAAATGACAAGACAAGGGTGAAAATCTCGCTCTAATTAAATGTAGCAGGCTAAATCGCCCTGAATTAAAATGTAAAAACAGATCAAATAATGTATTTGTCGAAATGTTGCGATATTGTTTCATTTAAGTTCATAATTATTCTATACATGTTATTTAATTTAGCAGCATTACCACGAAGCACCGTGGTTCGATATTTATTTGAATAATAATAAAAAAAAAAAAAAACTTAATTCACAAATTGCATGCCTGGTTGTAAGGATCCAAAGATCCCTGTAGAATTTAATATTGAGTTGAACATTTTGTTCATGACAACAAATTAACATGCGTTTTTTCATATTATATTTAGTTTTGCTTGGAAAAAGCTGGCCCAAACCAGTTTTATTTCATCAATTACTGAAATAATGAAATATTTAGTAATAAACTTTTATGACAGAAATATCACTAGGCCACATGTAACTTAAATCATTTAATTCCTTCATTATCAACACTGTCTAGAATAGCGATTTAAGTGTAAATTGCGACTTCTCTTTGTGTTAAATCAGCCTCAGACTCCGATAGCCGGTGGGGGGTTGGAGGGACAGTTCAGTGCTGTATCGAGCGCGCAGGACAATAGGCCTAGGTGTTAATGTTCCTCTTTCATATGGAGAGCGAGGGAGACTAAATAAACTTGTTAAAAAGAGATTCAGCGCGAGAGAGGCAAAGAAAAACGCATGTTTTAATTTAATTATGTTGCTTTGGACAATTTTCGTTTTGTAGGCCTACTGTTTTAATTGTTTAATATAGCTGTCATTTCTTTGGCAATACAAATTTAAAATGTCGCAAGAATAAGATTAGCCTAGTGTTTCTTATTTTGCATCGCAAAAGAAATAAACTCTAAACCCGATGCAACCCTGTTTTAAATTTAAAAAAACTGTCCCGACACTTTATTTAAACCTTGAAATGTTCGAACTTGGTTTCAAACTTAAGTAATTTTAGTGTTCTTTTACATTACACAATAATTTAGCAGACTAAAGACGAGCTTCTTCATTTTCATTTTCTGATGCAATCGGCTTACAATCTTCCTTCATCAGTTTATGTCCTTTGTGCAGCGCTGCGGTTCCAGGAATGTAGCAAATTTATGTTGTAATAATAATTAAACAAAACTCTTGACTTTAAATAAGTAAACAGTTATAAACAGTTAGCTATTTAAGCATCAAGAAGGTTAAATATAAACGCTGTTGGCCAACATCGGTTAACAACATGTATGCTACATTGAGATTCGATCTCGGGTCGATTGAAGCTCCTCGAAAGCTCGTGTTGTTGCGTTAACCACTGAGCTATCGTCTGTAAATGTTTTTATTGCAATGTTTTATTTTTTCATTATTTATTCAATTTCATTTCAGTAGCCTAATTTCAGTATTGTGATTATGAATTATTTTAACTACGTTTCACTTGTTGAATTCTTCTGCTACCAGCTTTCAATCGCTCTGAATGAGCCGCGGTGCGGCGGCAGATTACGCATTAGAGAGAATAAACAAACACTTTTCAGAGTCTATGATTGTAGCGCCTCTTGGCGGTAAAAGGCAGAAAATACACCCCACATTTTACCGCCGCGGTGGAACGGCTGATGTGGGCATTGTCATGGCTTGCCTCAACATTTGCGTTTGAATAGCGCGCTTCCTCCGTGGGCGTGTCAGATTAACGCGTAATGAAGTGTAATGAGCTGGGGGAAAAAAATCTGACAGCACTCTCTTTTCATACAGATTACATAAACTGAGAATATTTGTTTTTTATATAAATTACTTCATTGAAAAGAAGAGAATTCAAGCTTCATAAAGAAAAATCTCTCGTGCCTGTATGACAAGTATTTGCAGAGTTAGAGTTAATTTTTCGGACGTGTTTCAGAATGGACTGCACTGACAGAGAGAAGGCAAAACTCGCATCATGTTTATTTTTCTTTATTTGACAAAAAGCACAAAACTTTGTTTTTATTGTGAGTATACAGAAAAATAATAGACAATTAACAGGATCGATTGATGTATAACACTTATATGTACGATCAAAATCAACAGAGTATTTTAAGTCTATTTTTCTGCAATGTGAAAAAAAAACGGCAAAACGCGCCGGCGCGTTTCTGGTCCCCAGAGGGTTAAGGTAGTAGCCTAGTGAGAACCACAGGGAATCACTTTTTTTCTTCTCTTTTTCATCAAACCGCAGTTTTTGCAAGTTCCCGCAATTTCATCGCATAAAATTGCATAAATATCCCGCATATTCCATCGCATTTTTAAAGAAAACGGGCCGCATAATCAAGCATTTTTGCCCGCAACAATCAGAAAAAAACTCTGAGTTTTTCTGGAAGGAGTGCTTTATATAGAAACAAGATTGTAGTTATAATGGGAGGTATCTATTTTTTTTTATCATGTGGACATTGTGGTCACACAGCTTTCGGGATCATTTATAGAGAACATGTTGTGTTTAAAAATGTGAGATGCAGGGCAGTGGAATGAAAAGAGCAAGGTCTAGAGAGCTTATTTAGAATGCTGTGCCATGCGTAAGACACTGCAGAACATGAGCACAGCAGTCACACACATCCATCCAGCATGTTAACCTAGAAAAACAATGGAAAAGCAGTGCAGTGGAATACAAAAACGTGTTCTGTGTGAACGTGACCATGTTGACCACACATGCACAAGATCACAAGGATGGATGTATAGAGAAGATTGGCAGAGTGCTGACGGAGAACATGAGAAACACTGTGGTAGATAAAAAGCTAGACAGCAGCATGTGGATGAGTGCTATCAGGTTCATCCACCACAGAGCCAAAAAAAGTGCACGGCTGCCTCTTTTCCCCTTACTCATTCTTCATTCCTCCCTTCATCCATAATGCAGAAGCACAGGCAGCAATAAGACAGAGTAATCTTCCTGAGGGACTCATTGATGACCCCAGCGTGATCTTTAACACTGGCTCGCAGCGCTGCCTCAGGGCCTCTCGGAGCTAATACTGCCTTCAGGCCTAGAGATGGAAGTTAGGACAGAGGAGTGCCTCAGAGATGCAAAGATTCCCGAAGAAACTGAAGATTTAAAACTCAAGAAAGAGACCTATTCCTAGAGGTTCCTGGGCTCAAAGAACATCATTCATTTTTAGGACAGAGCAACGCTTTTAAAAGACGAGCGAAGCACTTGGAGTCTCATCAATTTTCTCTCCATCTTTTATCTCTACAGTTGGGTGTGTGGTTCTCCCTGGGCTGTGCGTATTTTGCACTGGAGGGCTACGAAGGGGCCGCCAAAGCTTTTCAGAGATGCGTCGGACTGGAACCAGATGTAAGTCACACGGTCCTTGAAAGGAGATCAGTGTCATATGACCATAAAGAAAAGGGCTTGTGCTTAGTTATTCAGTACTTGTGCTGTCGAATCTGACTTATGTCTTTCGTAATCAATGGATTGTGTCTACGAATGCCTCCCTGTTTTTGTGCTTTCAGGCTTCTACTCACTTTTATGCATCTATAAAGCTCCATAAAACCAAGAACCCTATTATCCTTAGCCTCTTATGCTCCTAATGGTGTACTTAAAATTCAAATGTAGTCAAAAGGCAGGCTTAATACTCCATCCAGGAAACGAGTAAACAAGCTGTTAGGAAATATTCTCTAGATGTCTACTTTCTTATGTATTTATATGGTTTATTTTGATAAGTGATTTTCACCCGTGGACCTGACTCTGATCGTTACTCTCCTACATTTAGAATTCAGAAGCATGGAACAACCTCTCCACGGCCTACATCAAACTGAGAATGAAGTGAGTATGAGTGTCAGCACTACAAAGAAGGGCTAAATCAAAAAAGCTGTGTTTTTCTGGTGTTTTCTTCCAATAAGAGTAGAACCAGCATTTTCTTTTATTTATTGCGTGTTTTTGCTTTTATAGCTTTTCGTCAATATTTGGATGAGCTGTGATTCCAAAGGCATAATATAATAATAATAATAATATCATCATATTATAATATATGTTAGTATTTTGTCAGAATACATGGCATCTTTTGAATACTTAGCCATCAGAGAGCCATCATTTTCAGAGTATTTTGAAGTTATTTTAATGCAACCATTATTGGCTTTTTTTTGCTGGTCATTTAAAATAAAGAGATAACGATTTTTTTTTGTACACCAAGGATGCATTATATTAATCAAAAGTGACAGTAAAGACAATTTAATATAAAAGATTTTGATCAATTCTCATTATTAACTAACTATTAACTTTTGCCTCAATAAACTCCTAATTACTGCTTATTAATAGTTAGTAAGGTAAGTTTAAGTTTAGGTAATGTCATGCAGAATAAGGCATTAATATGTGCTTTATGAGTACTAATAAACATCCAATGTCCTAGTAATATGCATGTTAATAGTGAGAATTGGACCCTGAACTGGTGTTACCAATATTTATTTTTTTCTTTTCTTTTTTTTTACTTTTTAAACTTTATATTCACCAAAGAATCGTGAAAAAAAAAAAAAAAAAAAATCACGTTTTCGCAAAAAATATTAAGCACAAACGATTTTAACATTGATTAAAAAAAGACATGTTTCCTGAGCAGTAAATAACCATAATAGAATGATTTCTGAAGGATCATGTGACATTGAAGTAACACTGAATGGCTGCTAAAAATTCAGCTTGTCCATCACAGGAATAAATTACATTTTAAAATAAATTAAAAGTTTTAATTGTTCAGTTATTAGCTAAATAATAGCTCCCACTGCTCCCACACACTTATCTCTCACTGAAATCGCCACCATGTACAAACTGTAGATAAGCCCCTATTCAGGTTCCGGTTGACCTGATTTATGCTGCGTTTCTGTGTTTCCTTCATCCTGCATCCGCTGGGGACCCTCAGAGGCCTCCTTGCTTTTCAATTACTGCAGGAATGACTTTGGCAGCTGTAATTGCAAAGATAAATCTCCTCCGGGCTCTTGCTGTGTCTACCCCAGGAGCCAGCGCTTTACCACGACTACCAACCCGCCAATATTAACCAGATTTGGAAGCTAAATGCCAGTTAGGATATTTGTTGCGTGACATGATTGGAGGTTTTTGCTGATTTCCTGCGAGGAACGAAGGTGTTTCCTGGAACACCACTGCAACGGCATGCACCTGAGGGATTCTGGGAATGATTTCTCTCCTCGTCCAATTAGCCCTGTGCACTCATCCCTGAGATGAGTCTTTGGAATCTTCTATTAAAACCTGATTAACGCTCCTAGGGACCATCTAGAACAGTGATGTGTGTGTGTGTGGGAGATTTTGCACACACACCTGCATCTGTTCAAAGGAAACCTGGCTTTAGATATTATAATGAAACCCGTGTCTACCCTTGTGTCATAGGCTTTTGTTGACAGCGCTTGCAAAAACATGAGCTCTCTTTCAAAACCTAGTGATCTGTCTATACAGGCAGTGTGTTAACTGAAACCTCATACTGTAAGTGATTGATTTGGAATCCTCTGTTACTCACACAACTCTTCTCATGAAGCGCAACTGGAGACTCGCAGCTGATTCCAGTGGAGTTTGATTTTAGCATGTTGCAAAGCTAATGATCCAGTACTCTAAGCATAGAAATAAACCGTGAATATACAGTATGTGTCTGTCTGTCTATCGTTCTATCCATCTATCTGTTGTTCGATCGTTCCATCCATCGTTCTATTGTCGCTCTTTCTGTCTGTCTGTCTTTCTGTTGCTGTTTCTGTCTGTCTGACGCTCTTTCTGTCTGTCTGACGTTCTTTCTATCTCGGTCACTCTTGTCTGTCTGTCACTCTTTCTTTCTCTGTCACTCTTTGTCTGTCTGGCACTCTGTCTGTCGCTCTTTATGTCTGTCTGTCGCTCTTTGTCTGTTTGTCGCTCTTTATGTCTGCCTGTCGCTCTTTATGTCTGTTTGTCTGTCTGTCGCTCTTTGTCTGTCTGTCGCTCTTTCTGTCTGTCGCTCTTTCTTTATGTCTCTGTCTGTCTGATGCTTTTTCTGTCTCTCTCTTTCTGTCTGTCGCTCTTTCTTTATTTCTGTCTGTCTCTCTTTGTCTGTCTGTCGCTCTCTGTCTGAGGATTTTTCTGTCTGTCGCTCTTTCTTTTGTTTGTCTGCCTGTCGGTTGCGCTTTCTCTCACTTTCACTCTTTTATTTTTGCACTCTCCCTCTATCTTTTGATATTTTGCCCTTTTTTGTTGCTTATCTTTCTTGTGCTCTTTCTTTTGCTCTTTTTCTTCTGCTCTTTCTTTCTCTTTCTAGTTTTTTCACTCTTTTGTTCAATTGCATAAACTATCGTTTTTGATATCTTTGACAATAATTTTGATTTCGTGTTGTTATTGTAAAGGTTTTAAAATGTTAATGATCAACTCGACCACACACATCCTGAATGACTGTTTTCATTTAGCTCACCCCAAAGCATTCTGAGTTTGCCATATCAGTGTAGGGGATGTGTTGAATAGATTCCAGAGTTTGACGTTACAGATTTGTCATTTTTCTGACTACCTGTAAATTTTGGAGCAGCCTTTGTACCTAAAATGCTCTCTATGCAGGCAGCTCTCTAGGTTTTTGGAAGAGAACAATTATACTTTGCCACATGGGTAGTTTGCCAAAAACCCTTTTTAGAGAGGAAACCACAAAACTTGGTTCTGCCATACACCGTTTAATCCATCCATGAGCAACTTCTGCTAATAGTAGTTCTGCTAAACACACTGATTTTGTTTCGTGTGTGTGTTCCAGGGAGAAGGCGTTCCGCACCCTTCAGGAAGCGCTCAAGTGTAATTATGAGCGATGGCAGATCTGGGAGAATTTCATTGCCGTGTGTATAGACCTAGGCGAGTTCAGTGAGGCTATCAGAGCCTACCATCGGCTCATGGACCTCAAGGACAAATACAAGGACGTGGAGGTGAGTCAGCGTCACGCTTTTTCTCAGGTTAACCCAAAACTCTGGCTGCCCCGACCAAAGATTTTAAAACATAGATGAAGCTCTTAAGCCCACGCATAAAGCTTGCCACAGCAAAACACCAGCAAAAGTAATGATTATGAATGTGTTGGGGGGAAAACAGCAAGGAGAATGTCTGAACATTAAAAAAAATTATGTCATCTCCACAGAAAAATGGAAGGTTGTATAGAGAGAAATGTACGTTAAGTTAAATATCATGCAGTAAACGTTGTACTAATTGAGCTTCCACTCTTGGATATGCGCCTAATAATAGCGTACATTTATCTAGGTTAACATTAGAGAGAGCAGCAATGTAAAGTGTTTCAATTGATAAGCCATTTTTGAGTTCGATTAAACTTTTGAATTTACTGGCCAACATAATTACCACGTGGCCCATCCGTGTTAATGACCTGTTCGTTATGGGCTGCGTAACTTAACCACTTCCTGTGGAGTATCTTTTTTTTTTTTTTTTGAGACCAATTAAAATTTGGTCGACCAAACCTCTGTTCATCGACTAACGTTAGGTTGACTGTTAGGGATGAACCATACACAACTATTTTTATTTGCATACATTTCCAGAGCGATTTTCTCATATTAAATGTCTAACAACAACATAGAGGTGAACTTTTTTTGGCTTGTGTAACCAGTGTAAAGCAGATGATGTCTGCTGTCATCATGTTTTCGACCACACTAACAGCTGCCCGACTGCATGGGCAGAAGAAACGGTCATGTGAGAGGCCGTGTGTGTGTAAGTGAGAGTGACTGAGAGTTTTGATGAGTGAATGTTTGTGTGAGAGAAGAGAGAGATGATTTCAGCCTGATCTGCCAATATAGAACACACAAAGTTAATTCTTACCCCAGATGGGCTCCTGTCTTCTCACATTCATCCAAACAGCTCTGTTTTAAACACGCACCCCTGTATGTCCCTCTGCATCCGTGGCCCCATCACACCTCTCCTCCGTCAGCTGTGAATCTAATGGCGCCGCCGTCATAACCCGCATGTCTTAAAGCTCTACGCCATTAGACACGTTTGCACTGCGGCTGGTTGATGTACCAGCT